>NC_080540.1:196410980-197136077 GCF_028640845.1 Ahaetulla prasina
TAATTTTCTAACTAAATTTTCTTCAGTACCTGTTAATATTTTATCTAAATTAGTCAGATTGTTACAGAAACCTTCTGTCTTGAAATCTTTATCATATCTGGAGTGTATTTGCAAGTAAGAAAACCAATTCATTTTTATACCTTGTGCGTCTAATTCTTGCATGCCCAAGTATTGGTTTTTATATCAATTTCTTCTATATTAGAAGTCAATTCCATTGTCATCCATATCATATCTATTCTAGACCGTGATAAATGTCTATTTGAATCAAAAGTGTATTGTCTATTTTCTATGTTTCTTTCTCTCCATGCATCTTTTGGGTTTATTTCCTCTGTCGTTTTAAAAAAGGATTTTGGAAGAGTCTTTCTCCTTTGCTTCATTGCCTTTTGTGATCTGTAATCTAATTTTCATCCACTATATGGTTAAAATCTCCTATCATACAGTTATTTGCATAATCCAAATCATAATCCACATCATTTTCATGTGTAATTTTCTACAAAAATCTTCTTGATTGTCGTTTGGAGCATATATTGCTATTAAAAGTATTTTCATATTATTATCTATTATTTCCACCATCAAAATTCTGCCATTTTCATCTGTGTATATCTGCTTCGCCACAATTGTATCTCTTCTATATAAAACTATTCCTCTTTTCTTACATTGTGGCAATGAAGTAAATATTTCCTCAGCTTTGGCTGTACCAGTAATTGTTCATGTTGCTTTTTAATATGTGCTTCTTGTAGACAGATTATGTGGAATTTTAATTTCTCTAATTTCAAATGTCAATTTGATCATTTCTGCACATTCCGTTATTTTCTTGATAATTTTCATCTTGTGTTGCTATTTTACATTTTTCCAACCATGTGTGGATGCTAGTCCAGTATCTTTTAGCTTCTACGCACGTCCACCACATATGGTAATATGAACCAGGTATCTGATGACATTTTCAGCATTTTTCAGATTTATTCTTGAACATTCTGGCTATTCTTGTGTAGGGTAGGTGCCACCTGTAAAACATCTGATACAAATGTTCTTTATACGCAGTTGACGTTGTCATTTTATAATTTTGCGACCACAGTTTTTGTCCTACCTCTAAATCAATTCCATGTCCAAAGTTTTCCCCCCATGCAGTCATTGTTTCTTTAACTTGTTCTTCTTCCAATTTAACTTCTAATAAACATCCATATAATTTTCTAACTAAATTTTCTTCAGTACCTGTTAATATTTTATCTAAATTAGTCAGATTGTTACAGAAACCTTCTGTCTTGAAATCTTTATCATATCTGGAGTGTATTTGCAAGTAAGAAAACCAATTCATTTTTATACCTTGTGCGTCTAATTCTTGCATGCCCAAGTATTGGTTTTTATATCAATTTCTTCTATATTAGAAGTCAATTCCATTGTCATCCATATCATATCTATTCTAGACCGTGATAAATGTCTATTTGAATCAAAAGTGTATTGTCTATTTTCTATGTTTCTTTCTCTCCATGCATCTTTTGGGTTTATTTCCTCTGTCGTTTTAAAAAAGGATTTTGGAAGAGTCTTTCTCCTTTGCTTCATTGCCTTTTGTGATCTGTAATCTAATTTTCATCCACTATATGGTTAAAATCTCCTATCATACAGTTATTTGCATAATCCAAATCATAATCCACATCATTTTCATGTGTAATTTTCTACAAAAATCTTCTTGATTGTCGTTTGGAGCATATATTGCTATTAAAAGTATTTTCATATTATTATCTATTATTTCCACCATCAAAATTCTGCCATTTTCATCTGTGTATATCTGCTTCGCCACAATTGTATCTCTTCTATATAAAACTATTCCTCTTTTCTTACATTGTGGCAATGAAGTAAATATTTCCTCAGCTTTGGCTGTACCAGTAATTGTTCATGTTGCTTTTTAATATGTGCTTCTTGTAGACAGATTATGTGGAATTTTAATTTCTCTAATTTCAAATGTCAATTTGATCATTTCTGCACATTCCGTTATTTTCTTGATAATTTTCATCTTGTGTTGCTATTTTACATTTTTCCAACCATGTGTGGATGCTAGTCCAGTATCTTTTAGCTTCTACGCACGTCCACCACATATGGTAATATGAACCAGGTATCTGATGACATTTTCAGCATTTTTCAGATTTATTCTTGAACATTCTGGCTATTCTTGTGTAGGGTAGGTGCCACCTGTAAAACATCTGATACAAATGTTCTTTATACGCAGTTGACGTTGTCATTTTATAATTTTGCGACCACAGTTTTTGTCCTACCTCTAAATCAATTCCATGTCCAAAGTTTTCCCCCCATGCAGTCATTGTTTCTTTAACTTGTTCTTCTTCCAATTTAACTTCTAATAAACATCCATATAATTTTCTAACTAAATTTTCTTCAGTACCTGTTAATATTTTATCTAAAAATAAAATGATAAAATACGTCCCATAGCTTATAATATTGTTTATCTTCCAGCTCTCTAATTTCAAATGTCAATTTGATCATTTCTGCACATTCCGTTATTTTCTTGATAATTTCATCTTGTGTTGCTATTTTACATTTTTCCAACCATGTGTGGATGCTAGTCCAGTATCTTTTAGCTTCTACGCACGTCCACCACATATGGTAATATGAACCAGGTATCTGATGACATTTTCAGCATTTTTCAGATTTATTCTTGAACATTCTGGCTATTCTTGTGTAGGGTAGGTGCCACCTGTAAAACATCTGATACAAATGTTCTTTATACGCAGTTGACGTTGTCATTTTATAATTTTGCGACCACAGTTTTTGTCCTACCTCTAAATCAATTCCATGTCCAAAGTTTTCCCCCCATGCAGTCATTGTTTCTTTAACTTGTTCTTCTTCCAATTTAACTTCTAATAAACATCCATATAATTTTCTAACTAAATTTTCTTCAGTACCTGTTAATATTTTATCTAAATTAGTCAGATTGTTACAGAAACCTTCTGTCTTGAAATCTTTATCATATCTGGAGTGTATTTGCAAGTAAGAAAACCAATTCATTTTTATACCTTGTGCGTCTAATTCTTGCATGCCCAAGTATTGGTTTTTATATCAATTTCTTCTATATTAGAAGTCAATTCCATTGTCATCCATATCATATCTATTCTAGACCGTGATAAATGTCTATTTGAATCAAAAGTGTATTGTCTATTTTCTATGTTTCTTTCTCTCCATGCATCTTTTGGGTTTATTTCCTCTGTCGTTTTAAAAAAGGATTTTGGAAGAGTCTTTCTCCTTTGCTTCATTGCCTTTTGTGATCTGTAATCTAATTTTCATCCACTATATGGTTAAAATCTCCTATCATACAGTTATTTGCATAATCCAAATCATAATCCACATCATTTTCATGTAAAGTATTCTTGGTTTTATGTTAATCATATTACATCATTCATTTCATCTTGCATCCGCTAGCAACTGAATCTGCCTGCCTGCAATTGATCTCATCAGTGAGCAACTGAATCTGCCTGCCTGCAATTGATCTCATCAGTGAGCAACTGAATCTGCCTGCCTGCAATTGATCTCATCAGTGAGCAACTGAATCTGCCTGCCTGCAATTGATCTCATCAGTGAGCAACTGAATCTGCCTGCCTGCAATTGATCTCATCAGTGAGCAACTGAATCTGCCTGCCTGCAATTGATCTCATCAGTGAGCAACTGAATCTGCCTGCCTGCAATTGATCTCATCAGTGAGCAACTGAATCTGCCTGCCTGCAATTGATCTCATCAGTGAGCAACTGAATCTGCCTGCCTGCAATTGATCTCATCAGTGAGCAACTGAATCTGCCTGCCTGCAATTGATCTCATCAGTGAGCAACTGAATCTGCCTGCCTGCAATTGATCTCATCAGTGAGCAACTGAATCTGCCTGCCTGCAATTGATCTCATCAGTGAGCAACTGAATCTGCCTGCCTGCAATTGATCTCATCAGTGAGCAACTGAATCTGCCTGCCTGCAATTGATCTCATCAGTGAGCAACTGAATCTGCCTGCCTGCAATTGATCTCATCAGTGAGCAACTGAATCTGCCTGCCTGCAATTGATCTCATCAGTGAGCAACTGAATCTGCCTGCCTGCAATTGATCTCATCAGTGAGCAACTGAATCTGCCTGCCTGCAATTGATCTCATCAGTGAGCAACTGAATCTGCCTGCCTGCAATTGATCTCATCAGTGAGCAACTGAATCTGCCTGCCTGCAATTGATCTCATCAGTGAGCAACTGAATCTGCCTGCCTGCAATTGATCTCATCAGTGAGCAACTGAATCTGCCTGCCTGCAATTGATCTCATCAGTGAGCAACTGAATCTGCCTGCCTGCAATTGATCTCATCAGTGAGCAACTGAATCTGCCTGCCTGCAATTGATCTCATCAGTGAGCAACTGAATCTGCCTGCCTGCAATTGATCTCATCAGTGAGCAACTGAATCTGCCTGCCTGCAATTGATCTCATCAGTGAGCAACTGAATCTGCCTGCCTGCAATTGATCTCATCAGTGAGCAACTGAATCTGCCTGCCTGCAATTGATCTCATCAGTGAGCAACTGAATCTGCCTGCCTGCAATTGATCTCATCAGTGAGCAACTGAATCTGCCTGCCTGCAATTGATCTCATCAGTGAGCAACTGAATCTGCCTGCCTGCAATTGATCTCATCAGTGAGCAACTGAATCTGCCTGCCTGCAATTGATCTCATCAGTGAGCAACTGAATCTGCCTGCCTGCAATTGATCTCATCAGTGAGCAACTGAATCTGCCTGCCTGCAATTGATCTCATCAGTGAGCAACTGAATCTGCCTGCCTGCAATTGATCTCATCAGTGAGCAACTGAATCTGCCTGCCTGCAATTGATCTCATCAGTGAGCAACTGAATCTGCCTGCCTGCAATTGATCTCATCAGTGAGCAACTGAATCTGCCTGCCTGCAATTGATCTCATCAGTGAGCAACTGAATCTGCCTGCCTGCAATTGATCTCATCAGTGAGCAACTGAATCTGCCTGCCTGCAATTGATCTCATCAGTGAGCAACTGAATCTGCCTGCCTGCAATTGATCTCATCAGTGAGCAACTGAATCTGCCTGCCTGCAATTGATCTCATCAGTGAGCAACTGAATCTGCCTGCCTGCAATTGATCTCATCAGTGAGCAACTGAATCTGCCTGCCTGCAATTGATCTCATCAGTGAGCAACTGAATCTGCCTGCCTGCAATTGATCTCATCAGTGAGCAACTGAATCTGCCTGCCTGCAATTGATCTCATCAGTGAGCAACTGAATCTGCCTGCCTGCAATTGATCTCATCAGTGAGCAACTGAATCTGCCTGCCTGCAATTGATCTCATCAGTGAGCAACTGAATCTGCCTGCCTGCAATTGATCTCATCAGTGAGCAACTGAATCTGCCTGCCTGCAATTGATCTCATCAGTGAGCAACTGAATCTGCCTGCCTGCAATTGATCTCATCAGTGAGCAACTGAATCTGCCTGCCTGCAATTGATCTCATCAGTGAGCAACTGAATCTGCCTGCCTGCAATTGATCTCATCAGTGAGCAACTGAATCTGCCTGCCTGCAATTGATCTCATCAGTGAGCAACTGAATCTGCCTGCCTGCAATTGATCTCATCAGTGAGCAACTGAATCTGCCTGCCTGCAATTGATCTCATCAGTGAGCAACTGAATCTGCCTGCCTGCAATTGATCTCATCAGTGAGCAACTGAATCTGCCTGCCTGCAATTGATCTCATCAGTGAGCAACTGAATCTGCCTGCCTGCAATTGATCTCATCAGTGAGCAACTGAATCTGCCTGCCTGCAATTGATCTCATCAGTGAGCAACTGAATCTGCCTGCCTGCAATTGATCTCATCAGTGAGCAACTGAATCTGCCTGCCTGCAATTGATCTCATCAGTGAGCAACTGAATCTGCCTGCCTGCAATTGATCTCATCAGTGAGCAACTGAATCTGCCTGCCTGCAATTGATCTCATCAGTGAGCAACTGAATCTGCCTGCCTGCAATTGATCTCATCAGTGAGCAACTGAATCTGCCTGCCTGCAATTGATCTCATCAGTGAGCAACTGAATCTGCCTGCCTGCAATTGATCTCATCAGTGAGCAACTGAATCTGCCTGCCTGCAATTGATCTCATCAGTGAGCAACTGAATCTGCCTGCCTGCAATTGATCTCATCAGTGAGCAACTGAATCTGCCTGCCTGCAATTGATCTCATCAGTGAGCAACTGAATCTGCCTGCCTGCAATTGATCTCATCAGTGAGCAACTGAATCTGCCTGCCTGCAATTGATCTCATCAGTGAGCAACTGAATCTGCCTGCCTGCAATTGATCTCATCAGTGAGCAACTGAATCTGCCTGCCTGCAATTGATCTCATCAGTGAGCAACTGAATCTGCCTGCCTGCAATTGATCTCATCAGTGAGCAACTGAATCTGCCTGCCTGCAATTGATCTCATCAGTGAGCAACTGAATCTGCCTGCCTGCAATTGATCTCATCAGTGAGCAACTGAATCTGCCTGCCTGCAATTGATCTCATCAGTGAGCAACTGAATCTGCCTGCCTGCAATTGATCTCATCAGTGAGCAACTGAATCTGCCTGCCTGCAATTGATCTCATCAGTGAGCAACTGAATCTGCCTGCCTGCAATTGATCTCATCAGTGAGCAACTGAATCTGCCTGCCTGCAATTGATCTCATCAGTGAGCAACTGAATCTGCCTGCCCTGTCCCTTCAACTGGGTAAGTTTATTTATTTATTTATTTATTTATTTATTTATTTATTTATTTATTTATTTATTTATTTATTTATTTATTTATTTATTTATTTATTTATTTATTTATTTATTTATTTATTTATTTATTTATTTATTTATTTATTTATTTATTTATTTATTTATTTATTTATTTATTTATTTATTTATTTATTTATTTATTTATTTATTTATTTATTTATTTATTTATTTATTTATTTATTTATTTATTTATTTATTTATTTATTTATTTATTTATTTATTTATTTATTTATTTATTTATTTATTTATTTATTTATTTATTTATTTATTTATTTATTTATTTATTTATTTATTTATTTATTTATTTATTTATTTATTTATTTATTTATTTATTTATTTATTTATTTATTTATTTATTTATTTATTTATTTATTTATTTATTTATTTATTTATTTATTTATTTATTTATTTATTTATTTATTTATTTATTTATTTATTTATTTATTTATTTATTTATTTATTTATTTATTTATTTATTTATTTATTTATTTATTTATTTATTTATTTATTTATTTTATTTGTCATAACAGCATACATAAGCATAAGCATGAAGCAACTATATAACATATAAGCATATATATGAGTATAAGCATGTAATAACTATATAAATTGGATATAATGAAAGGAAACCGTAGGACAGGAACGGGAGGAACGTGTGTGCTCTTATGCACGCCCCTTATAGACCTCTTAGGAATGGGGTGAGGTCAATAGTAGACAGTTTTTGGTTAAAGATTTGGGGATTTTGAGTAGAGACCACAGAGTCAGGTAGTGCGTTCCAGGTATTAATAACTCTGTTACTGAAGTCATATTTTCTGCAATCAAGATTGAAGCGGTTAACATTAAGTTTAAATCTATTGTTTGCTCTTGTATTGTTGTGATTGAAGCTGAAGTAATCTTCAACGGGAAGGACATTGCAATAGATGATTCTATGAGTTAAACATAGGTCCTGTCGAAAGCGGTGGAGTTCTAAGTTTTCTAAACCCAAGATTTCAAGTCTGGTGGCATAAGGTATTTTGTTGTGATCAGAGTAGTGGAGATCTCTTCTTGTAAAATATTTCTGGACACGCCCAATTGTATTGATGTCTGAAATGTGGTATGGGTTCCAGACAGGCGAGCTGTATTCAAGAATTGGTCTAGCAAATGTTTTATAAGCTCTGGTTAGTAGTGTAGTGTTTCTGGAGAAGAAGCTACGTAAGATTAGGTTTACAACTCTTAATGCCTTTTTTGCGATGTAGTTGCAGTGGGCTTTGGCACTTAGGTCATTGGATATGAAGACTCCAAGGTCTTTGACAGGGTGGGGGTCATCTGTAAGATAATGTCCGTCGAGTTTGCATTTAGTGTTTAGATTCTTTTTTCCAATGTGTAAGACAGAGCATTTGCTGGTTGAGATTTGGAGTTGCCAGGTTTTAGACCATTCTGACCAGGGGTGGGTTCTAATTTTTTTTACTACCGGTTCTCCGAACCACGCGCCGCCATCGCTACCGGATCGTATGATCCGGTCCGAACCGGGAGCATTTCACCCCTGATAGAGGGGGAAATCATGCTTCTCAACTCTTCTGACTGACTCATGTCTATTTCTCTTCACAGAACATCTGGAAAAGGTGTTCGCACCTTTTCTGTTGCCGGAAAAGGAACAGTGAAGACCCTCCTGTGCCTCCTGTCAGGTACCACCCACTTCTTCTTAGACCCTGGGCATGGAGCCAGGGCTGGGGCTGGAAGCACTTCTTCTTAGACCCTGGGCATGGAGCCAGGGCTGGGGCTGGAAGCACTTCTTCTTAGACCCTGGGCATGGAGCCAGGGCTGGGGCTGGAAGCACTTCTTCTTAGACCCTGGGCATGGAGCCAGGGCTGGGGCTGGAAGCACTTCTTCTTAGACCCTGGGCATGGAGCCAGGGCTGGGGCTGGAAGCACTTCTTCTTAGACCCTGGGCATGGAGCCAGGGCTGGGGCTGGAAGCACTTCTTCTTAGACCCTGGGCATGGTGCCAGGGCTGGGGCTGGAAGCACTTCTTCTTAGACCCTGGGCATGGTGCCAGGGCTGGGGCTGGAAGCACTTCTTCTTAGACCCTGGGCATGGTGCCAGGGCTGGGGCTGGAAGCACTCCTTCTTAGACCCTGGGCATGGTGGGACACTATGGTGGGACTGCAGAGTCTGTAAGAGCCTCTCCTCAAAATGGCTTCCTGTCCAGAAGGGGCTTTGGGCAAAATGATGGGCAGGCTGACTGGCCAGCTGAGAAAGGAGAGGCTCAGCTAGATGGATGTTCTTTGACATGTCACCTTCTTCTTTTGATCAGGACTGATGAGGCACAGGAAGCAGATGACCAGCGGGGAGAATTGGAGACACATCTTCATGTGTCTGATGGAGGGACATCTTCCTTTCCAGGGGTAAGGATGCTTCTGCAACATGGGCAGTGGGTGTTTATGCTTCAAAACCGGGTGGAGGAAGGGAGGAATTAGGGCAATCCCACTGGCAGGCCAAGCCCTTGGCAGGCCAGGTGGAACGGTTCTTGATCTTTGGCCCTTCGTTTCTCCCCAGAGAGGAAAGACAAGAGCACTGGAGGCCGCGACTGTCCACCAGTTTGGAGACCTCCACTGAGTTGGTAAGGCCTGGACAGATCCTCCCATGTCGACAGAAGAAGCCCTGTCTCTGTGGATTTGTTCATATTCCAATAGACGGAATATTTGCATTCTTATTTCAGGATCCATCGGAAGAATGCCCGATGGAGAGACCATGGGACGTGGAGGAGGGACGTGCAGGAGGAGACAGTGCCTGTCTTTCAGGGTAGGTAACACTTTGGAGGGTGAAACTTTTGCAGAGGGGAGGCATCTCTGCCTCTACTTCTGCTAAAAGAAGGATGACCTAGGCCCTTTGTTCTCTCCCCAGAAATGAGCGGGCGTTGAAGTGGACACCGCGGCTACCTACCATTTTTGAGACCTGCACTGAGTCGGTAAGGCCAGAGCAGCTTCTCCCCATAGCAATGGCAGAAGCCCTGTCTCTGTGGATTTGTTCATATTCCAATAGACGGAATATTTGCATTCTTATTTCAGGATCCATCGGAAGAATGCCCGATGGAGAGACCATGGGACGTGGAGGAGGGACGTGCAGGAGGAGACAGTGCCTGTCTTTCAGGGTAGGTAACACTTTGGAGGGTGAAACTTTTGCAGAGGGGAGGCATCTCTGCCTCTGCTTCTGCTAAAGGAAGGAGGACTTAGGGCAATCCCACTGGCAGGCCAAGCCCCTTGGCAGGCCAGGTGGAACAGTGTGTTTCAAGACTTGTTTGTGCTTCTCACCATGAAATGCAGAGGCCAAAAGGCCACCAAAGGAGCCAGCCACCGGCCACTCCTAGACCCAGGTGAGCTGCCCTCCTTCCTTCTGTTGACGCCGCCTATCAATTCTCCTGAAGCGAGGGTCACTCCAGTCTCCAGTTGTTGGTAATTGACCTTCCTCAGGCTCACATGCTTTGCCCAAGAGTGTGATAGGCAACAGGCTTTTAAGGGGCTGCTAGAAATAAGGGGGGGGGGCAAAGCATTTTCCAAAGCACCAGAAGGCGAAACAAGAAGCCATGGATGGAAACTCAACACAGAGAGAAGCAACCTAAAACTAAGGACAAACTTGTATTTCAGTATTTTGTCTTTTGCAGCCTGTAAAATTTGCGCTTTGATCGATTTTTTGGTAAATCTTATAGGAACTTCTCTTGGTAGGTTATTCCTTGTTGCATATCTTGCGTATACTCTAAGCATCTCGTCCATACCGTCCATCGTCTTTTCTTTACTCATTTCTAAAATTTCTGCTAGAATTTCCACCATTTTCTCTGCCAAACTTTTTCCCTTCTCTTCGTCTATATTTTGAAATCTAAGATAAAATTCTGCTCTGTCCATCTCCCATCCCAATATTCCACTCTTGTCTCTTTCAACATCGCCTAATCTGCTATCGATATCTCTGATTTTTTTTATCTCTTTTTTCTTCTTTTTCCTCAATTTTTTGAGGAAGAGGTTGTAAAAAAAATGCTTGTAAAAGCCTGTGATGATCAGGCAACTCCGCTGGGATCGCCAGAGGAAACATGCTTTTAAAGGGTTCTGGTGATCAGGCAACTCCGCTGGGATTGCCAAAGGAAAAAATGCTTTTAAAGGGTTCTGGTGATCAGGCAACTCCGCTGGGATTGCCAAAGAAAAAATGCTTTTAAAAGTAAAAAAAAAATCTCTCATGATCGCGCGGCTCAGCTGGGGTGGGGGTGGGGCAGGGATTTTTGCTACCGGTTCTCCGAACCACGCGCCGCCATCGCTACCGGATCGTATGATCCGGTCCGAACCGGGAGCATTTCACCCCTGATAGAGGGGGAAATCATGCTTCTCAACTCTTCTGACTGACTCATGTCTATTTCTCTTCACAGAACAATGTCTTGCCTTGAGCTCAATGAAGCAATGAGCTATGCTGTGCAGGGCCATTTAGTTCAGACAGGTCATAGTCGAGGGTGCTGACACGACATGGTCCACTGGAGAAGGAAATGGCTCACATGCTTTGCCCAAGAGTGTGATAGGCAACAGGCTTTTAAGGGGCTGCTAGAAATAAGGGGGGGGGGGCAAAGCATTTTCCAAAGCACCAGAAGGCGAAACAAGAAGCCATGGATGGAAACTCAACACAGAGAGAAGCAACCTAAAACTAAGGACAAACTTGTATTTCAGTATTTTGTCTTTTGCAGCCTGTAAAATTTGCGCTTTGATCGATTTTTTGGTAAATCTTATAGGAACTTCTCTTGGTAGGTTATTCCTTGTTGCATATCTTGCGTATACTCTAAGCATCTCGTCCATACCGTCCATCGTCTTTTCTTTACTCATTTCTAAAATTTCTGCTAGAATTTCCACCATTTTCTCTGCCAAACTTTTTTTTTTACTTTTAAAAGCATTTTTACTATCTATTGATGGTCTGTTTTGCTCCCAGTAGGCTTCCGTGCGGCCTGCTAGGCCAAAAACTGGGGAGGCCGCGACTGTCCACCAGTTTGGAGACCTCCACTGAGTTGGTAAGGCCTGGACAGATCCTCCCATGTCGACAGAAGAAGCCCTGTCTCTGTGGATTTGTTCATATTCCAATAGACGGAATATTTGCATTCTTATTTCAGGATCCATCGGAAGAATGCCCGATGGAGAGACCATGGGACGTGGAGGAGGGACGTGCAGGAGGAGACAGTGCCTGTCTTTCAGGGTAGGTAACACTTTGGAGGGTGAAACTTTTGCAGAGGGGAGGCATCTCTGCGTCTGCCTCTACTTCTGCTAAAGAAGGATGACCTAGGCCCTTTGTTCTCTCCCCAGAGAGGAAGACAAGAGCACTGGAGGCCGCGACTGTCCACCAGTTTGGAGACCTCCACTGAGTTGGTAAGGCCTGGACAGATCCTCCCCATGTCGACAGAAGAAGCCCTGTCTCTGTGCATTTCTTGAGATGCCAACAGACGGGATTTTTGGCTTTCTATTTCAGGAACCACAAGGCCAGCCAGTGGAGGAGGAGCTCTCTCCTGATGATGAGTCCTTGTCTTCAGAGGTAAGAAAGTTTTGGCAATGGGAAGTCGGAGAAATTCTGCTATCCATCCTAACCTTACTGTCGTTTGCAGGATTCGCTGACGGTCCTGATGGGCTCGAGGACCAGCAGCCTCTGGGACTTGGACTCCCTTCTGGAGGAGGAATCTGAGGATAGCTGGGACCAGGATGCAGAGGCTTCAGAGCCCAGCCCTTCTTCCAGTCCATGGGTAAGAAAGACAAAGTGTTTTTGGTTGGGGAGGGATAGAGTCCTTCTAGGTCCCAATAGGCCTTCTCTTTTAGTACTTCTGAGTTTCTTTTCTCTGATGGCTAAAGGGGAATCATTTCTTTCTTTCACAGGATTCTCCAGAGGAAGACACTCTGGAGGATGTCAGTAGCCTGGAAGAAGACATCCTGGATTCCCTGGAGCGCCTTCTCCAATGAGAAGAGGTATGTATTTTACCCTCTTCACAGATCAATGTCTTGCCTTGCGAAGCTCAATGAAGCAATGAGCTATGCTGTGCAGGGCCATTTAGTTCAGACAGGTCATAGTCGAGGGTGCTGACACGACATGGTCCACTGGAGAAGGAAATGGCAACCCTCTCCAGTATCCTTAGTAAGAAAACCCCAGGAAAAGTATCAAAAGACTAAAAAGGACGATGCCAGAAGATGAGCCCCTCAGATAGGAAGGTGTCCAATATGCTACGTGGGAAGAGCGGAGGGCAATTACAAGTAGCTCCAGAAAGACCAAAGTGGTACTAATAATAGTCTTTGATTCCTTCCCCAGATGCTTCCTCAGATTCCACTCCAGAGGTCAGCCCCAGGCACCGCGGGAGGTAAGTTGGTCAATGGCTCTGAGCAGCCTGCTGGAGTGATTTGATTGAAAGAACAGCTGCAGCAGGACAGCCCTGAGAGTTCAGGTGGGGAAAGCACTCAGCTCCCAGCTGGTTAGTGATGAGGAGGAGCAACTGCCTTCTGCACCTGAACCAAGAACACTTAGGGCAGAGAAAAGGCAGGAGCAGCAAAGATCAGCTCAATTACTTGCGAGAAGCCAGCCTTGCCATTCTTGATGAGCTGCACCAGAAGCTGGCTACTTTGCACAGCAGACTGACAGAGGCGATGCTGGGAACGGGTTCAGGAGCAGGGGCTTGGACTAGAAGACCTAGTCCCCGTGCTTGCCTGACTGGCCTGGCTAACCACCCACCTTTTCTGTTGCCGGAAAAGGAACAGTGAAGACCCTCCTGTGCCTCCTGTCAGGTACCACCCACTTCTTCTTAGACCCTGGGCATGGTGGGACACTATGGTGGGACTGCAGAGTCTGTAAGAGCCTCTCCTCAAAATGGCTTCCTGTCCAGAAGGGGCTTTGGGCAAAATGATGGGCAGGCTGACTGGCCAGCTGAGAAAGGAGAGGCTCAGCTAGATGGATGTTCTTTGACATGTCACCTTCTTCTTTTGATCAGGACTGATGAGGCACAGGAAGCAGATGACCAGCGGGGAGAATTGGAGACACATCTTCATGTGTCTGATGGAGGGACATCTTCCTTTCCAGGGGTAAGGATGCTTCTGCAACATGGGCAGTGGGTGTTTATGCTTCAAAACCGGGTGGAGGAAGGGAGGAATTAGGGCAATCCCACTGGCAGGCCAAGCCCTTGGCAGGCCAGGTGGAACGGTTCTTGATCTTTGGCCCTTCGTTTCTCCCCAGAGAGGAAGACAAGAGCACTGGAGGCCGCGACTGTCCACCAGTTTGGAGACCTCCACTGAGTTGGTAAGGCCTGGACAGATCCTCCCATGTCGACAGAAGAAGCCCTGTCTCTGTGGATTTGTTCATATTCCAATAGACGGAATATTTGCATTCTTATTTCAGGATCCATCGGAAGAATGCCCGATGGAGAGACCATGGGACGTGGAGGAGGGACGTGCAGGAGGAGACAGTGCCTGTCTTTCAGGGTAGGTAACACTTTGGAGGGTGAAACTTTTGCAGAGGAGGCATCTCTGCCTCTGCTTCTGCTAAAGGAAGGAGGACTTAGGGCAATCCCACTGGCAGGCCAAGCCCTTGGCAGGCCAGGTGGAACGGTTCTTGATCTTTGGCCCTTCGTTTCTCCCCAGAGAGGAAGACAAGAGCACTGGAGGCCGCGACTGTCCACCAGTTTGGAGACCTCCACTGAGTTGGTAAGGCCTGGACAGATCCTCCCATGTCGACAGAAGAAGCCCTGTCTCTGTGGATTTGTTCATATTCCAATAGACGGAATATTTGCATTCTTATTTCAGGATCCATCGGAAGAATGCCCGATGGAGAGACCATGGGACGTGGAGGAGGGACGTGCAGGAGGAGACAGTGCCTGTCTTTCAGGGTAGGTAACACTTTGGAGGGTGAAACTTTTGCAGAGGAGGCATCTCTGCCTCTGCTTCTGCTAAAGGAAGGAGGACTTAGGGCAATCCCACTGGCAGGCCAAGCCCTTGGCAGGCCAGGTGGAACGGTTCTTGATCTTTGGCCCTTCGTTTCTCCCCAGAGAGGAAGACAAGAGCACTGGAGGCCGCGACTGTCCACCAGTTTGGAGACCTCCACTGAGTTGGTAAGGCCTGGACAGATCCTCCCATGTCGACAGAAGAAGCCCTGTCTCTGTGGATTTGTTCATATTCCAATAGACGGAATATTTGCATTCTTATTTCAGGATCCATCGGAAGAATGCCCGATGGAGAGACCATGGGACGTGGAGGAGGGACGTGCAGGAGGAGACAGTGCCTGTCTTTCAGGGTAGGTAACACTTTGGAGGGTGAAACTTTTGCAGAGGAGGCATCTCTGCCTCTGCTTCTGCTAAAGAAGGATGACCTAGGCCCTTTGTTCTCTCCCCAGAGAGGAAGACAAGAGCACTGGAGGCCGCGACTGTCCACCAGTTTGGAGACCTCCACTGAGTTGGTAAGGCCTGGACAGATCCTCCCATGTCGACAGAAGAAGCCCTGTCTCTGTGGATTTGTTCATATTCCAATAGACGGAATATTTGCATTCTTATTTCAGGATCCATCGGAAGAATGTCCGATGGAGAGACCATGGGACGTGGAGGAGGGACGTGCAGGAGGAGACAGTGCCTGTCTTTCAGGGTAGGTAACACTTTGGAGGGTGAAACTTTTGCAGAGGAGGCATCTCTGCCTCTGCTTCTGCTAAAGGAAGGAGGACTTAGGGCAATCCCACTGGCAGGCCAAGCCCTTGGCAGGCCAGGTGGAACGGTTCTTGATCTTTGGCCCTTCGTTTCTCCCCAGAGAGGAAGACAAGAGCACTGGAGGCCGCGACTGTCCACCAGTTTGGAGACCTCCACTGAGTTGGTAAGGCCTGGACAGATCCTCCCATGTCGACAGAAGAAGCCCTGTCTCTGTGGATTTGTTCATATTCCAATAGACGGAATATTTGCATTCTTATTTCAGGATCCATCGGAAGAATGCCCGATGGAGAGACCATGGGACGTGGAGGAGGGACGTGCAGGAGGAGACAGTGCCTGTCTTTCAGGGTAGGTAACACTTTGGAGGGTGAAACTTTTGCAGAGGAGGCATCTCTGCCTCTGCTTCTGCTAAAGGAAGGGAGGAATTCCCACTTGGGGGGAACCTGGCCAGCCTAGAAAACTGAAGAAGAGCTCCTTGGATTCATGGGAAAAACTTGATGGCTTGGAAGGGAAAATCCTGGGAAATACCAAGGAAGAGCCAGTTTGAGCCTCTTCCTATCAGCCACATTTCCCATGATTTGCTGTCTCTTTGCCCTTTGTAATGCAGCCCTTCCCTCCTGGGGAAGATAAACTTCCCACCACATGCAGAGGGCTTTTAATGAATACCTTCATTGAACAATTGTCACTTGCAGGTTGTGATGGGTGCTCCTGCCGCCGCCCGGAGTCCCAGGAAGGAAGATGTCCGGCCCCGTCTCATTTTAAGGAGGTTAGTGTTCTCAGCTGAGGAATTCTGAATCTATTTTGCCCTGATAGATTCAAGAGTTTCCTCGCCAACTATCTTGCTGAAGGCCAAAGCCTCCTCCACCTCCTTGGATTCTCCTGGCCTTTGTCGGCTTGGGTTGAGTTTGACATCTGGCAGAAATTTCCCATCCTTGCCCTGAACCAAAGGCAATCCTCTACTAGATAAAGTAGACCATAACCTACTACTAGATAAAGTAGACCATAACCTACTACTAGATAAAGTAGACCATAACCTACTACTAGATAAAGTAGACCATAACCTACTACTAGATAAAGTAGACCATAACCTACTACTAGATAAAGTAGACCATAACCTACTACTAGATAAAGTAGACCATAACCTACTACTAGATAAAGTAGACCATAACCTACTACTAGATAAAGTAGACCATAACCTACTACTAGATAAAGTAGACCATAACCTACTACTAGATAAAGTAGACCATAACCTACTACTAGATAAAGTAGACCATAACCTACTACTAGATAAAGTAGACCATAACCTACTACTAGATAAAGTAGACCATAACCTACTACTAGATAAAGTAGACCATAACCTACTACTAGATAAAGTAGACCATAACCTACTACTAGATAAAGTAGACCATAACCTACTACTAGATAAAGTAGACCATAACCTACTACTAGATAAAGTAGACCATAACCTACTACTAGATAAAGTAGACCATAACCTACTACTAGATAAAGTAGACCATAACCTACTACTAGATAAAGTAGACCATAACCTACTACTAGATAAAGTAGACCATAACCTACTACTAGATAAAGTAGACCATAACCTACTACTAGATAAAGTAGACCATAACCTACTACTAGATAAAGTAGACCATAACCTACTACTAGATAAAGTAGACCATAACCTACTACTAGATAAAGTAGACCATAACCTACTACTAGATAAAGTAGACCATAACCTACTACTAGATAAAGTAGACCATAACCTACTACTAGATAAAGTAGACCATAACCTACTACTAGATAAAGTAGACCATAACCTACTACTAGATAAAGTAGACCATAACCTACTACTAGATAAAGTAGACCATAACCTACTACTAGATAAAGTAGACCATAACCTACTACTAGATAAAGTAGACCATAACCTACTACTAGATAAAGTAGACCATAACCTACTACTAGATAAAGTAGAAAAATGTGGGTTAGACAGCACCACCACCAGATGGATTCGCTGACGGTCCTGATGGGCTCGAGGACCAGCAGCCTCTGGGACTTGGACTCCCTTCTGGAGGAGGAATCTGAGGATAGCTGGGACCAGGATGCAGAGGCTTCAGAGCCCAGCCCTTCTTCCAGTCCATGGGTAAGAAAGACAAAGTGTTTTTGGTTGGGGAGGGATAGAGTCCTTCTAGGTCCCAATAGGCCTTCTCTTTTAGTACTTCTGAGTTTCTTTTCTCTGATGGCTAAAGGGGAATCATTTCTTTCTTTCACAGGATTCTCCAGAGGAAGACACTCTGGAGGATGTCAGTAGCCTGGAAGAAGACATCCTGGATTCCCTGGAGCGCCTTCTCCAATGAGAAGAGGTATGTATTTTACCCTCTTCACAGATCAATGTCTTGCCTTGAGCTCAATGAAGCAATGAGCTATGCTGTGCAGGGGCCATTTAGTTCAGACAGGTCATAGTCGAGGGTGCTGACACGACATGGTCCACTGGAGAAGGAAATGGCAACCCTCTCCAGTATCCTTAGTAAGAAAACCCCAGGAAAAGTATCAAAAGACTAAAAAGGACGATGCCAGAAGATGAGCCCCTCAGATAGGAAGGTGTCCAATATGCTACGTGGGAAGAGCGGAGGGCAATTACAAGTAGCTCCAGAAAGACCAAAGTGGTACTAATAATAGTCTTTGATTCCTTCCCCAGATGCTTCCTCAGATTCCACTCCAGAGGTCAGCCCCAGGCACCGCGGGAGGTAAGTTGGTCAATGGCTCTGAGCAGCCTGCTGGAGTGATTTGATTGAAAGAACAGCTGCAGCAGGACAGCCCTGAGAGTTCAGGTGGGAAAGCGGACGAGACACAACAGACGGGTTGGAAGTTTCAAACAAGAAGCTAGGTTGTAAATCTGTGCGAAATATGGCTTCGCAATGGAGAGCGATATTCATGTAAGCAAAGAGTGGAAGCTTTTCAAGATTCAGCCAGCTGGGAAAACAAGGAAGTGCACCAGGCGTCTCTATGCAAGAAAATGAGAGAACATTTTGTATCGAAATCTCACACCGTTTGTAGAGACAACGTCAAACAAGCTGAGCAAAAGCAAAGGACAAGATTTCTGAAATGCAATTTGCCACCACTTCTAAAATGTTCAAAACTGTTTACAGCCTGGCAAAAGCATGCAGACCAATCCAAGCATCGAGAAACTGAGAGAATTACAAACTGAAAATGGACTAGATCTGGAAATAGGGTTGCATTCAAGACCAACCGTTGTCAAAATGATCCGTTTGCCTGGGCATGGAGCCAGGGCTGGGGGCTGGAAGCACTTCTTCTTCCTCGGCCTGTCTCAGCATGGTGCCAGGGCCGGGGGCTGGGAGCACTTCTTCTTCCTTGGCCTGTCTGGGCATGGTGCCAGGGCTGGGGCCTGGAAGCACTTCTTCTTCCTTGGCCTGTCTGGGCATGGTGCCAGGGCTGGGGCTGGAAGCACTTCTTCTTCCTTGGCCTGTCTGGGCATGGTGCCAGGGCTGGGGCTGGAAGCACTTCTTCTTCCTTGGCCTGTCTGGGCATGGTGCCAGGGCTGGGGCTGGAAGCACTTCTTCTTCCTTGGCCTGTCTGGGCATGGTGCCAGGGCTGGGGCTGGAAGCACTTCTTCTTCCTTGGCCTGTCTGGGCATGGTGCCAGGGCTGGGGCTGGAAGCACTTCTTCTTCCTTGGCCTGTCTGGGCATGGTGCCAGGGCTGGGGCTGGAAGCACTTCTTCTTCCTTGGCCTGTCTGGGCATGGTGCCAGGGCTGGGGCTGGAAGCACTTCTTCTTCCTTGGCCTGTCTGGGCATGGTGCCAGGGCTGGGGCTGGAAGCACTTCTTCTTCCTTGGCCTGTCTGGGCATGGTGCCAGGGCTGGGGCTGGAAGCACTTCTTCTTCCTTGGCCTGTCTGGGCATGGTGCCAGGGCTGGGGCTGGAAGCACTTCTTCTTCCTTGGCCTGTCTGGGCATGGTGCCAGGGCTGGGGCTGGAAGCACTTCTTCTTCCTTGGCCTGTCTGGGCATGGTGCCAGGGCTGGGGCTGGAAGCACTTCTTCTTCCTTGGCCTGTCTGGGCATGGTGCCAGGGCTGGGGCTGGAAGCACTTCTTCTTCCTTGGCCTGTCTGGGCATGGTGCCAGGGCTGGGGCTGGAAGCACTTCTTCTTCCTTGGCCTGTCTGGGCATGGTGCCAGGGCTGGGGCTGGAAGCACTTCTTCTTCCTTGGCCTGTCTGGGCATGGTGCCAGGGCTGGGGCTGGAAGCACTTCTTCTTCCTTGGCCTGTCTGGGCATGGTGCCAGGGCTGGGGCTGGAAGCACTTCTTCTTCCTTGGCCTGTCTGGGCATGGTGCCAGGGCTGGGGCTGGAAGCACTTCTTCTTCCTTGGCCTGTCTGGGCATGGTGCCAGGGCTGGGGCTGGAAGCACTTCTTCTTCCTTGGCCTGTCTGGGCATGGTGCCAGGGCTGGGGCTGGAAGCACTTCTTCTTCCTTGGCCTGTCTGGGCATGGTGCCAGGGCTGGGGCTGGAAGCACTTCTTCTTCCTTGGCCTGTCTGGGCATGGTGCCAGGGCTGGGGCTGGAAGCACTTCTTCTTCCTTGGCCTGTCTGGGCATGGTGCCAGGGCTGGGGCTGGAAGCACTTCTTCTTCCTTGGCCTGTCTGGGCATGGTGCCAGGGCTGGGGCTGGAAGCACTTCTTCTTCCTTGGCCTGTCTGGGCATGGTGCCAGGGCTGGGGCTGGAAGCACTTCTTCTTCCTTGGCCTGTCTGGGCATGGTGCCAGGGCTGGGGCTGGAAGCACTTCTTCTTCCTTGGCCTGTCTGGGCATGGTGCCAGGGCTGGGGCTGGAAGCACTTCTTCTTCCTTGGCCTGTCTGGGCATGGTGCCAGGGCTGGGGCTGGAAGCACTTCTTCTTCCTTGGCCTGTCTGGGCATGGTGCCAGGGCTGGGGCTGGAAGCACTTCTTCTTCCTTGGCCTGTCTGGGCATGGTGCCAGGGCTGGGGCTGGAAGCACTTCTTCTTCCTTGGCCTGTCTGGGCATGGTGCCAGGGCTGGGGCTGGAAGCACTTCTTCTTCCTTGGCCTGTCTGGGCATGGTGCCAGGGCTGGGGCTGGAAGCACTTCTTCTTCCTTGGCCTGTCTGGGCATGGTGCCAGGGCTGGGGCTGGAAGCACTTCTTCTTCCTTGGCCTGTCTGGGCATGGTGCCAGGGCTGGGGCTGGAAGCACTTCTTCTTCCTTGGCCTGTCTGGGCATGGAGCCAGGGCTGGGGGCTGGAAGCACTTCTTCTTCCTTGGCCTGTCTGGGCATGGAGCCAGGGCTGGGGGCTGGAAGCACTTCTTCTTCCTCGGCCTGTCTGGGCATGGAGCCAGGGCTGGGGGCTGGAAGCACTTCTTCTTCCTCGGCCTGTCTGGGCATGGTGCCAGGGCTGGGGGCTGGAAGCACTTCTTCTTCCTTGGCCTGTCTGGGCATGGAGCCAGGGCTGGGGGCTGGAAGCACTTCTTCTTCCTCGGCCTGTCTGGGCATGGAGCCAGGGCTGGGGGCTGGAAGCACTTCTTCTTCCTCGGCCTGTCTGGGCATGGTGCCAGGGCTGGGGGCTGGAAGCACTTCTTCTTCCTTGGCCTGTCTGGGCATGGTGCCAGGGCTGGGGCTGGAAGCACTTCTTCTTCCTTGGCCTGTCTGGGCATGGAGCCAGGGCTGGGGGCTGGAAGCACTTCTTCTTCCTCGGCCTGTCTGGGCATGGAGCCAGGGCTGGGGGCTGGAAGCACTTCTTCTTCCTCAGCCTGTCTGGGCATGGTGCCAGGGCTGGGGGCTGGAAGCACTTCTTCTTCCTCGGCCTGTCTGGGCATGGTGCCAGGGCTGGGGGCTGGAAGCACTTCTTCTTCCTCGGCCTGTCTGGGCATGGTGCCAGGGCTGGGGGCTGGAAGCACTTCTTCTTCCTTGGCCTGTCTGGGCATGGTGCCAGGGCTGGGGCCTGGAGGCATGCTAGGACATTCCTCAGCATTCGGAAGGAGATAAGACGGGCCCGGCTGCGGGGAAAGCGGACGAGACACAACAGACGGGTTGGAAGTTTCAAACAAGAAGCTAGGTTGTAAATCTGTGCGAAATATGGCTTCGCAATGGAGAGCGATATTCATGTAAGCAAAGAGTGGAAGCTTTTCAAGATTCAGCCAGCTGGGAAAACAAGGAAGTGCACCAGGCGTCTCTATGCAAGAAAATGAGAGAACATTTTGTATCGAAATCTCACACCGTTTGTAGAGACAACGTCAAACAAGCTGAGCAAAAGCAAAGGACAAGATTTCTGAAATGCAATTTGCCACCACTTGAAATTGGACAAAACAGCAAAGCAAGTATAGAGTCACCCACCGCACCTGAAATCGGAAACATTCCTCCAGACTGCTGGACCTTGCAACAGTACAGCTTCTTCCAATATGACGGTATCGTGTCCCACTCCTCCGCTGACGGCCGGGTCAAGGAAATCCGAATCACAGTGTGGCTTTCGAGCCAACAGGTCCACTGGAGAAGGAAATGGCAACCTCTCCAGTATCCTTAGTAAGAAAACCAATTCATTCTATTCTATTCTATTCTATTCTATTCTATTCTATTCTATTCTATTCTATTCTATTCTATTCTATTCTATTCTAATTCATTCTATTCTATTCTATTCTATTCTATTCTATTCTATTCTATTCTATTCTACTCTATTCTATTCTATTCTATTCTATTCTATTCTATTCTATTCTATTCTATTCTATTCTATTCTATTCTATTCTATTCTATTCTATTCTATTCTATTCTATTCTATTCTATTCTATTCTATTCTATTCTATTCTATTCTATTCTATTCTATTCTATTCTATTCTATTCTATTCTATTCTATTCTATTCTATTCTATTCTATTCTATTCTATTCTATTCTATTCTATTCTATTCTATTCTATTCTATTCTATTCTATTCTATTCTATTCTATTCTATTCTATTCTATTCTATTCTATTCTATTCTATTCTATTCTATTCTATTCTATTCTATTCTATTCTATTCTATTCTATTCTATTCTATTCTATTCTATTCTATTCTATTCTATTCTATTCTATTCTATTCTATTCTATTCTATTCTATTCTATTCTATTCTATTCTATTCTATTCTATTCTATTCTATTCTATTCTATTCTATTCTATTCTATTCTATTCTATTCTATTCTATTCTATTCTATTCTATTCTATTCTATTCTATTCTATTCTATTCTATTCTATTCTATTCTATTCTATTCTATTCTATTCTATTCTATTCTATTCTATTCTATTCTATTCTATTCTATTCTATTCTATTCTATTCTATTCTATTCTATTCTATTCTATTCTATTCTATTCTATTCTATTCTATTCTATTCTATTCTATTCTATTCTATTCTATTCTATTCTATTCTATTCTATTCTATTCTATTCTATTCTATTCTATTCTATTCTATTCTATTCTATTCTATTCTATTCTATTCTATTCTATTCTATTCTATTCTATTCTATTCTATTCTATTCTATTCTATTCTATTCTATTCTATTCTATTCTATTCTATTCTATTCTATTCTATTCTATTCTATTCTATTCTATTCTATTCTATTCTATTCTATTCTATTCTATTCTATTCTATTCTATTCTATTCTATTCTATTCTATTCTATTCTATTCTATTCTATTCTATTCTATTCTATTCTATTCTATTCTATTCTATTCTATTCTATTCTATTCTATTCTATTCTATTCTATTCTATTCTATTCTATTCTATTCTATTCTATTCTATTCTATTCTATTCTATTCTATTCTATTCTATTCTATTCTATTCTATTCTATTTATTTATTTATTTATTTATTTATTTATTTATTTATTTATTTATTTATTTATTTATTTATTTATTTATTTATTTATTTATTTATTTATTTATTTATTTATTTATTTATTTATTTATTTATTTATTTATTTATTTATTTATTTATTTATTTATTTATTTATTTATTTATTTATTTATTTATTTATTTATTTATTTATTTATTTATTTATTTATTTATTTATTTATTTATTTATTTATTTATTTATTTATTTATTTATTTATTTATTTATTTATTTATTTATTTATTTATTTATTTATTTATTTATTTATTTATTTATTTATTTATTTATTTATTTATTTATTTATTTATTTATTTATTTATTTATTTATTTATTTATTTATTTATTTATTTATTTATTTATTTATTTATTTATTTATTTATTTATTTATTTATTTATTTATTTATTTATTTATTTATTTATTTATTTATTTATTTATTTATTTATTTATTTATTTATTTATTTATTTATTTATTTATTTATTTATTTATTTATTTATTTATTTATTTATTTATTTATTTATTTATTTATTTATTTATTTATTTATTTATTTATTTATTTATTTATTTATTTATTTATTTATTTATTTATTTATTTATTTATTTATTTATTTATTTATTTATTTATTTATTTATTTATTTATTTATTTATTTATTTATTTATTTATTTATTTATTTATTTATTTATTTATTTATTTATTTATTTATTTATTTATTTATTTATTTATTTATTTATTTATTTATTTATTTATTTATTTATTTATTTATTTATTTATTTATTTATTTATTTATTTATTTATTTATTTATTTATTTATTTATTTATTTATTTATTTATTTATTTATTTATTTATTTATTTATTTATTTATTTATTTATTTATTTATTTATTTATTTATTTATTTATTTATTTATTTATTTATTTATTTATTTATTTATTTATTTATTTATTTATTTATTTATTTATTTATTTATTTATTTATTTATTTATTTATTTATTTATTTATTTATTTATTTATTTATTTATTTATTTATTTATTTATTTATTTATTTATTTATTTATTTATTTATTTATTTATTTATTTATTTATTTATTTATTTATTTATTTATTTATTTATTTATTTATTTATTTATTTATTTATTTATTTATTTATTTATTTATTTATTTATTTATTTATTTATTTATTTATTTATTTATTTATTTATTTATTTATTTATTTATTTATTTATTTATTTATTTATTTATTTATTTATTTATTTATTTATTTATTTATTTATTTATTTATTTATTTATTTATTTATTTATTTATTTATTTATTTATTTATTTATTTATTTATTTATTTATTTATTTATTTATTTATTTATTTATTTATTTATTTATTTATTTATTTATTTATTTATTTATTTATTTATTTATTTATTTATTTATTTATTTATTTATTTATTTATTTATTTATTTATTTATTTATTTATTTATTTATTTATTTATTTATTTATTTATTTATTTATTTATTTATTTATTTATTTATTTATTTATTTATTTATTTATTTATTTATTTATTTATTTATTTATTTATTTATTTATTTATTTATTTATTTATTTATTTATTTATTTATTTATTTATTTATTTATTTATTTATTTATTTATTTATTTATTTATTTATTTATTTATTTATTTATTTATTTATTTATTTATTTATTTATTTATTTATTTATTTATTTATTTATTTATTTATTTATTTATTTATTTATTTATTTATTTATTTATTTATTTATTTATTTATTTATTTATTTATTTATTTATTTATTTATTTATTTATTTATTTATTTATTTATTTATTTATTTATTTATTTATTTATTTATTTATTTATTTATTTATTTATTTATTTATTTATTTATTTATTTATTTATTTATTTATTTATTTATTTATTTATTTATTTATTTATTTATTTATTTATTTATTTATTTATTTATTTATTTATTTATTTATTTATTTATTTATTTATTTATTTATTTATTTATTTATTTATTTATTTATTTATTTATTTATTTATTTATTTATTTATTTATTTATTTATTTATTTATTTATTTATTTATTTATTTATTTATTTATTTATTTATTTATTTATTTATTTATTTATTTATTTATTTATTTATTTATTTATTTATTTATTTATTTATTTATTTATTTATTTATTTATTTATTTATTTATTTATTTATTTATTTATTTATTTATTTATTTATTTATTTATTTATTTATTTATTTATTTATTTATTTATTTATTTATTTATTTATTTATTTATTTATTTATTTATTTATTTATTTATTTATTTATTTATTTATTTATTTATTTATTTATTTATTTATTTATTTATTTATTTATTTATTTATTTATTTATTTATTTATTTATTTATTTATTTATTTATTTATTTATTTATTTATTTATTTATTTATTTATTTATTTATTTATTTATTTATTTGTAAAGTGTGAAAGTTGGTTTTGAGCTTTTGTGGCTGTGTGAAGGGTGAAATAAAGCTGCTTTTACATTGTGTGTGAGTCAGTTGTGTTGTGTGTGTGTGTGAGTCAGTTGTGTTGTGTGTGTGTAAAGTGTGAAAGTTGGTTTTGAGCTTTTGTGGCTGTGTGAAGGGTGAAATAAAGCTGCTTTTACATTGTGTGTGAGTCAGTTGTGTTGTGTGTGTGTGAGTCAGTTGTGTTGTGTGTGTGTGAGTCAGTTGTGTTGTGTGTGTGTGAGTTGTGTTGTGTGTGTGTGAGTCAGTTGTGTTGTGTTGTGTGTGTGTGAGTTTTGTTGTGTGTGTGTGTGTGTGTAAAGTGTGAAAGTTGGTTTTTGAGCTTTTTGTGGCTGTGTGAAGGGTGAAATAAAGCTGCTTTTACATTGTGTGTGAGTCAGTTGTGTTGTGTGTGTGTGAGTCAGTTGTGTTGTGTGTGTGTAAAGTGTGAAAGTTGGTTTTGAGCTTTTGTGGCTGTGTGAAGGGTGAAATAAAGCTGCTTTTACATTGTGTGTGAGTCAGTTGTGTTGTGTGTGTGTAAAGTGTGAAAGTTGGTTTTGAGCTTTTGTGGCTGTGTGAAGGGTGAAATAAAGCTGCTTTTACATTGTGTGTGAGTCAGTTGTGTTGTGTGTGTGTGAGTCAGTTGTGTTGTGTGTGTGTAAAGTGTGAAAGTTGGTTTTGAGCTTTTGTGGCTGTGTGAAGGGTGAAATAAAGCTGCTTTTACATTGTGTGTGAGTTGTGTTGTGTTGTGTGTGTGTAAAGTGTGAAAGTTGGTTTTGAGCTTTTGTGGCTGTGTGAAGGGTGAAATAAAGCTGCTTTTACATTGTGTGTGAGTCAGTTGTGTTGTGTGTGTGTAAAGTGTGAAAGTTGGTTTTGAGCTTTTGTGGCTGTGTGAAGGGTGAAATAAAGCTGCTTTTACATTGTGTGTGAGTCAGTTGTGTTGTGTGTGTGTAAAGTGTGAAAGTTGGTTTTGAGCTTTTGTGGCTGTGTGAAGGGTGAAATAAAGCTGCTTTTACATTGTGTGTGAGTCAGTTGTGTGTGTGTGTGTGTGAGTTTTGTTGTGTGTGTGTAAAGTGTGAAAGTTGGTTTTTGAGCTTTTTGTGGCTGTGTGAAGGGTGAAATAAAGCTGCTTTTACATTGTGTGTGAGTCAGTTGTGTTGGGTTGTGTGTGTGTAAAGTGTGAAAGTTGGTTTTTGAGCTTTTTGTGGCTGTGTCAAGTGTGAAATAAAGCTGCTTTTACATTGTGTGTGAGTTTTGTTGTGTGTGTGTGAGTTGTGTTGTGTGTGTGTGTGAGTCAGTTGTGTTGTGTTGTGTTGTGTGTGTGTGAGTCAGTTGTGTTGTGTGTGTGTAAAGTGTGAAAGTTGGTTTTTGAGCTTTTTGTGGCTGTGTGAAGGGTGAAATAAAGCTGCTTTTACATTGTGTGTGAGTCAGTTGTGTTGGGTTGTGTGTGTGTAAAGTGTGAAAGTTGGTTTTTGAGCTTTTTGTGGCTGTGTGAAGGGTGAAATAAAGCTGCTTTTACATTGTGTGTGAGTTGTGTTGTGTGTGTGTAAAGTGTGAAAGTTGGTTTTGAGCTTTTGTGGCTGTGTGAAGGGTGAAATAAAGCTGCTTTTACATTGTGTGTGAGTTTTGTTGTGTGTGTGTAAAGTGTGAAAGTTGGTTTTTGAGCTTTTTGTGGCTGTGTGAAGGGTGAAATAAAGCTGCTTTTACATTGTGTGTGAGTCAGTTGTGTTGTGTGTGTGTGAGTCAGTTGTGTTGTGTGTGTGTGTAAAGTGTGAAAGTTGGTTTTGAGCTTTTGTGGCTGTGTGAAGGGTGAAATAAAGCTGCTTTTACATTGTGTGTGAGTCAGTTGTGTTGTGTGTGTGTAAAGTGTGAAAGTTGGTTTTGAGCTTTTGTGGCTGTGTGAAGGGTGAAATAAAGCTGCTTTTACATTGTGTGTGAGTTGTGTTGTGTGTGTGTAAAGTGTGAAAGTTGGTTTTGAGCTTTTGTGGCTGTGTGAAGGGTGAAATAAAGCTGCTTTTACATTGTGTGTGAGTCAGTTGTGTTGTGTTGTGTGTGTGTGAGTCAGTTGTGTTGTGTGTGTGTAAAGTGTGAAAGTTGGTTTTGAGCTTTTGTGGCTGTGTGAAGGGTGAAATAAAGCTGCTTTTACATTGTGTGTGAGTCAGTTGTGTTGTGTGTGTGTAAAGTGTGAAAGTTGGTTTTGAGCTTTTGTGGCTGTGTGAAGGGTGAAATAAAGCTGCTTTTACATTGTGTGTGAGTCAGTTGTGTTGTGTGTGTGTGAGTCAGTTGTGTTGTGTGTGTGTGAGTCAGTTGTGTTGTGTTGTGTGTGTGTAAAGTGTGAAAGTTGGTTTTGAGCTTTTGTGGCTGTGTGAAGGGTGAAATAAAGCTGCTTTTACATTGTGTGTGAGTTGTGTTGTGTGTGTGTAAAGTGTGAAAGTTGGTTTTTGAGCTTTTTGTGGCTGTGTGAAGGGTGAAATAAAGCTGCTTTTACATTGTGTGTGAGTCAGTTGTGTTGTGTGTGTGTGAGTCAGTTGTGTTGTGTTGTGTGTGTGTGAGTCAGTTGTGTTGTGTGTGTGTAAAGTGTGAAAGTTGGTTTTGAGCTTTTGTGGCTGTGTGAAGGGTGAAATAAAGCTGCTTTTACATTGTGTGTGAGTCAGTTGTGTATGTGTGTGTGTGTGTGAGTTTTGTTGTGTGTGTGTAAAGTGTGAAAGTTGGTTTTTGAGCTTTTTGTGGCTGTGTGAAGGGTGAAATAAAGCTGCTTTTACATTGTGTGTGAGTCAGTTGTGTTGGGTTGTGTGTGTGTGAGTCAGTTGTGTTGGGTTGTGTGTGTGTGAGTTTTGTTGTGTGTGTAAAGTGTGAAAGTTGGTTTTGAGCTTTTGTGGCTGTGTCAAGTGTGAAATGCAGCTGCTTTTACATTGTGTGTGAGTTTTGTTGTGTGTGTAAAGTGTGAAAGTTGGTTTTGAGCTTTTGTGGCTGTGTGAAGGGTGAAATAAAGCTGCTTTTACATTGTGTGTCAGTCAGTTGTGTTGGGTTGTGTGTGTGTGTGTGAGTTTTGTTGTGTGTGTAAAGTGTGAAAGTTGGTTTTTGAGCTTTTTGTGGCTGTGTGAAGGGTGAAATAAAGCTGCTTTTACATTGTGTGTGAGTCAGTTGTGTTGGGTTGTGTGTGTGTAAAGTGTGAAAGTTGGTTTTTGAGCTTTTTGTGGCTGTGTCAAGTGTGAAATGCAGCTGCT
This sequence comes from Ahaetulla prasina, assembly GCF_028640845.1. Taxonomy (NCBI): domain Eukaryota; kingdom Metazoa; phylum Chordata; class Lepidosauria; order Squamata; family Colubridae; genus Ahaetulla; species Ahaetulla prasina. Next base: position 196,440,049 of record NC_080540.1, read on the forward strand.
TTTACATTGTGTGTCAGTCAGTTGTGTTGTGTTGTGTTGTAAAGTGTGAAAGTTGGTTTTTGAGCTTTTGTGGCTGTGTCAAGTGTGAAATGCAGCTGCTTTTACATTGTGTGTGAGTTTTGTTGTGTGTGTAAAGTGTGAAAGTTGGTTTTGAGCTTTTGTGGCTGTGTCAAGTGTGAAATGCAGCTGCTTTTACATTGTGTGTGAGTTTTGTTGTGTGTGTAAAGTGTGAAAGTTGGTTTTGAGCTTTTGTGGCTGTGTCAAGTGTGAAATGCAGCTGCTTTTACATTGTGTGTGAGTTTTGTTGTGTGTGTAAAGTGTGAAAGTTGGTTTTGAGCTTTTGTGGCTGTGTCAAGTGTGAAATGCAGCTGCTTTTACATTGTGTGTGAGTTTTGTTGTGTGTGTAAAGTGTGAAAGTTGGTTTTGAGCTTTTGTGGCTGTGTGAAGGGTGAAATAAAGCTGCTTTTACATTGTGTGTGAGTTTTGTTGTGTGTGTAAAGTGTGAAAGTTGGTTTTGAGCTTTTGTGGCTGTGTCAAGTGTGAAATGCAGCTGCTTTTACATTGTGTGTGAGTCAGTTGTGTTGGGTTGTGTGTGTAAAGTGTGAAAGTTGGTTTTGAGCTTTTGTGGCTGTGTGAAGGGTGAAATAAAGCTGCTTTTACATTGTGTGTGAGTTTTGTTGTGTGTGTAAAGTGTGAAAGTTGGTTTTGAGCTTTTGTGGCTGTGTGAAGGGTGAAATAAAGCTGCTTTTACATTGTGTGTGAGTTTTGTTGTGTGTGTAAAGTGTGAAAGTTGGTTTTGAGCTTTTGTGGCTGTGTGAAGGGTGAAATAAAGCTGCTTTTACATTGTGTGTGAGTTTTGTTGTGTGTGTGTGAGTTTTGTTGTGTGTGTAAAGTGTGAAAGTTGGTTTTGAGCTTTTGTGGCTGTGTCAAGTGTGAAATGCAGCTGCTTTTACATTGTGTGTCAGTCAGTTGTGTTGGGTTGTGTGTGTGTGAGTCAGTTGTGTTGGGTTGTGTGTGTGTGTGAGTTTTGTTGTGTGTGTAAAGTGTGAAAGTTGGTTTTGAGCTTTTGTGGCTGTGTCAAGTGTGAAATGCAGCTGCTTTTACATTGTGTGTGAGTTTTGTTGTGTGTGTAAAGTGTGAAAGTTGGTTTTGAGCTTTTGTGGCTGTGTCAAGTGTGAAATGCAGCTGCTTTTACATTGTGTGTGAGTTTTGTTGTGTGTGTAAAGTGTGAAAGTTGGTTTTGAGCTTTTGTGGCTGTGTCAAGTGTGAAATGCAGCTGCTTTTACATTGTGTGTGAGTTTTGTTGTGTGTGTGTGAGTTTTGTTGTGTGTGTAAAGTGTGAAAGTTGGTTTTGAGCTTTTGTGGCTGTGTCAAGTGTGAAATGCAGCTGCTTTTACATTGTGTGTCAGTCAGTTGTGTTGGGTTGTGTGTGTAAAGTGTGAAAGTTGGTTTTGAGCTTTTGTGGCTGTGTCAAGTGTGAAATGCAGCTGCTTTTACATTGTGTGTGAGTTTTGTTGTGTGTGTAAAGTGTGAAAGTTGGTTTTGAGCTTTTGTGGCTGTGTCAAGTGTGAAATGCAGCTGCTTTTACATTGTGTGTGAGTTTTGTTGTGTGTGTAAAGTGTGAAAGTTGGTTTTGAGCTTTTGTGGCTGTGTCAAGTGTGAAATGCAGCTGCTTTTACATTGTGTGTCAGTCAGTTGTGTTGGGTTGTGTGTGTGTGAGTTTTGTTGTGTGTGTAAAGTGTGAAAGTTGGTTTTGAGCTTTTGTGGCTGTGTCAAGTGTGAAATGCAGCTGCTTTTACATTGTGTGTCAGTCAGTTGTGTTGGGGTGTGTGTGTGTAAAGTGTGAAAGTTGGTTTTTGAGCTTTTTGTGGCTGTGTCAAGTGTGAAATGCAGCTGCTTTTACATTGTGTGTCAGTCAGTTGTGTTGTGTTGTGTGTGTGTGAGTCAGTTGTGTTGGGTTGTGTGTGTAAAGTGTGAAAGTTGGTTTTGAGCTTTTGTGGCTGTGTGAAGGGTGAAATAAAGCTGCTTTTACATTGTGTGTGAGTTTTGTTGTGTGTGTAAAGTGTGAAAGTTGGTTTTGAGCTTTTGTGGCTGTGTGAAGGGTGAAATAAAGCTGCTTTTACATTGTGTGTGAGTCAGTTGTGTTGGGTTGTGTGTGTGTAAAGTGTGAAAGTTGGTTTTTGAGCTTTTTGTGGCTGTGTCAAGTGTGAAATGCAGCTGCTTTTACATTGTGTGTCAGTCAGTTGTGTTGTGTTGTGTTGTGTGAGTTTTGTTGTGTGTGTGTGTGCGTATACACAAATACATACACACATGCTGTTTCCAGAGCACGATACCATAGTCTTTTGAGACTGAAGGATGCCAATCGTAATAGCTAAAAAATAAAAGCAACAGTTAAATAAAGTTGTTCATTATTCACAATTATTTCCCTTTAGCTATCAGTATAATATTCAGTGGATAAAATGATAAAGAATTGTACAACATGTATACAATAAATTTAGAAAAACACTTTATAGACACTCCTGCAGGCAGAGCCGTAGTAAGAATTGCCCTTGCATGGCCCCATGGGAGTCTGACAATCAATCAGAATTCAAAGCCCAACAGAGGGCATAAAACCAAGGCACTCTCAGCATCTTGGCTCTTTTTCTGCTCAGGAACTCAAGCCATGTGATCCTGTTTGCGACGGAAGCCGGAAGAGCTGCTGGCCGCCACATGCATGCGCACCAGCTAGCCGCTCTCTTCCGGGTTCCGGTGCTCTGGCGTGTGCATGTGAGTACAAGTGCACTCCAGTTTCAGCACTCGGTACCGAAAAGCTTAACCATCACCAAAAGCCAACATGGGTTTGTCAAAAACAGATCATGCCAGACTAATCTTATTGCATTCTTTGACAAAGTGACAAAATTAGTGGACCAGAGGAATGCTGTCGATATAATTTAGTTGGACTTCAGTAAAGCATTTGATAAAGTAGACCATAACCTACTACTAGATAAAGTAGACCATAACCTACTACTAGATAAAGTAGAAAAATGTGGGTTAGACAGCACCACCACCAGATGGATTCGTAACTGGCTGACCAACCGCACTCAACATGTAGTCCTCAATGGAGCTACATCCACATGGAGGGAAGTATGCAGTGGAGTACCCCAAGGCTCTGTTTTAGGCCCAGTACTCTTCAACATCTTCATCAATGACTTGGACGAGGGGATAGATGGGGAACTCATCAAATTTGCAGATGACACCAAGCTGGCAGGAATAGCCAACACTCCAGGAGATAGGCTCAAGATACAGAAGGATCTTGACAGACTTGACAGACTTGGATAAAAGAAGGTTTTGCTTTAGCCGAAACATGCCTTTAAAAGTAAAAAAAAGCCTTTGAAGATCCCTCCCCTCAGCTGAGATAGCAGAGCCTTTAAACTTAAAAGATGGTGGAAAAGGTCTATACTCTGGTGGTTTGAATGCTACCACTGTGTGATGGAATGAGCTCCTGTCACTTGCCTCACTCCTGCCAACCTAGCAGTTTGAAAGCATGTAAATGCAAGTAGACAAACAGATACCACTTTGGTGGGAAGACAACAGCGTTCCATGTTTCACACTGTGACATGTCATGCTGGCACAAGACCATGGAAAAATCTTGACAGCACTGGTCAAATGGCTTAAAAAGAAAGAGGAAATCACCCCTAAGACGGCTAGAATTAGTGGAGTAAATTCTGCAGGGACACCTTTACCTTTTATCTCTTCTGAAGTTCAGCTATTTCTAAATCATCTTTTTGTTTTGTCTTTTCAAGTACAGTGGTAATTTTGATCTGTATTACACAAAATTCTTCAGATTCTATAAGCTTTTGGCTTTGATAGAATGTAGATGGGAGTTGCCTATGACTTCCAACGTACCAATAGATAAACAGTATCAATTAATAAAAATTCAATATGAAACTGTAGGAAGAGGAAAACCATGAAAAGATTCAACATTAAAATTAAGAATTTGCTAAAAATGACTAATATGCAACCGGTGAGGGCGGAATCTTCAATTTATGAATTGAAAATGGAACTGACTTCCAATAAAGCAATATACATTATATATGGATGGATGAAGGTGTGTGTGTGTGCGTATACACAAATACATACACACATGCTGTTTCCTGAAAATAAGACCTGGTCTTATTTGGGGAATCACGGTGTGTGTGTGTAAAGTGTGAAAGTTGGTTTTTGAGCTTTTTGTGGCTGTGTCAAGTGTGAAATGCAGCTGCTTTTACATTGTGTGTCAGTCAGTTGTGTTGTGTTGTGTTGTGTTGTGTTGTACTTCTACCTTTTTTGAAAGGGAGGAATGGTGGCTTAAAAGATGGTGGAAAAGGTCTATACTCTGGTGGTTTGAATGCTACCACTGTGTGATGGAATGAGCTCCTGTCACTTGCCTCACTCCTGCCAACCTAGCAGTTTGAAAGCATGTAAATGCAAGTAGACAAACAGATACCACTTTGGTGGGAAGACAACAGCGTTCCATGTTTCACACTGTGACATGTCATGCTGGCACAAGACCATGGAAAAATCTTGACAGCACTGGTCAAATGGCTTAAAAGATGGTGGAAAAGGTCTATACTCTGGTGGTTTGAATGCTACCACTGTGTGATGGAATGAGCTCCTGTCACTTGCCTCACTCCTGCCAACCTAGCAGTTTGAAAGCATGTAAATGCAAGTAGACAAACAGATACCACTTTGGTGGGAAGACAACAGCGTTCCATGTTTCACACTGTGACATGTCATGCTGGCACAAGACCATGGAAAAATCTTGACAGCGCTGGTCAAAGGGCTTAAAAGATGGTGGAAAAGGTCTATACTCTGGTGGTTTGAATGCTACCACTGTGTGATGGAATGAGCTCCTGTCACTTGCCTCACTCCTGCCAACCTAGCAGTTTGAAAGCATGTAAATGCAAGTAGACAAACAGGTACCACTTTGGTGGGAAGACAACAGCGTTCCATGTTTCACACTGTGACATGTCATGCTGGCACAAGACCATGGAAAAATCTTGACAGCACTGGTCAAATGGCTTAAAAAGAAAGAGGAAATCACCCCTAAGACGGCTAGAATTAGTGGAGTAAATTCTGCAGGGACACCTTTACCTTTTATCTCTTCTGAAGTTCAGCTATTTCTAAATCATCTTTTTGTTTTGTCTTTTCAAGTACAGTGGTAATTTTGATCTGTATTACACAAAATTCTTCAGATTCTATAAGCTTTTGGCTTTGATAGAATATAGATGGGAGTTGCCTATGACTTCCAACGTACCAATAGATAAACAGTATCAATTAATAAAAATTCAATATGAAACTGTAGGAAGAGGAAAACCATGAAAAGATTCAACATTAAAATTAAGAATTTGCTAAAAATGACTAATATGCAACCGGTGAGGGCGGAATCTTCAATTTATGAATTGAAAATGGAACTGACTTCCAATAAAGCAATATACATTATATATGGATGGATGAAGGGTGTGTGTGTGCGTATACACAAATACATACACACATGCTGTTTCCTGAAAATAAGACCTGGTCTTATTTGGGGAATCACGGTGTGTGTGTGTGCGTATACACAAATACATACACACATGCTGTTTCCTGAAAATAAGACCTGGTCTTATTTGGGGAATCACGGTGTGTGTGTGAGTCAGTTGTGTTGTGTTGTACTTCTACCTTTTTGAAAGGGAGGAATGGTGGCTTAAAAAGAAAGAGGAAATCACCCCTAAGACGGCTAGAATTAGTGGAGTAAATTCTGCAGGGACACCTTTACCTTTTATCTCTTCTGAAGTTCAGCTATTTCTAAATCATCTTTTTGTTTTGTCTTTTCAAGTACAGTGGTAATTTTGATCTGTATTACACAAAATTCTTCAGATTCTATAAGCTTTTGGCTTTGATAGAATATAGATGGGAGTTGCCTATGACTTCCAACGTACCAATAGATAAACAGTATCAATTAATAAAAATTCAATATGAAACTGTAGGAAGAGGAAAACCATGAAAAGATTCAACATTAAAATTAAGAATTTGCTAAAAATGACTAATATGCAACCGGTGAGGGCGGAATCTTCAATTTATGAATTGAAAATGGAACTGACTTCCAATAAAGCAATATACATTATATATGGATGGATGGATGGATGCAGGGTGTGTGTGTGCGTATACACAAATACATACACACATGCTGTTTCCTGAAAATAAGACCTGGTCTTATTTGGGGAATCACGGTGTGTGTGTGTGCGTATACACAAATACATACACACATGCTGTTTCCTGAAAATAAGACCTGGTCTTATTTGGGGAATCACGGTGTGTGTGTGAGTTTTGTTGTGTGTGTGTCTCTGTGTGCGTTGAATTGCTGGAAAATCCTTTGAGGCTTGCAGTGGAAAGGTGACAACATTTGCAGAGCCTTTAAACTTAAAAAATATTTAAATGCTACTCTGGGGATCTCACCTGAGCTCCTCATCAGCAGAACCTTAAAAAACATGTTTTCTGTAGAAAACATGTAGAAAACCTCCTTTTGGTGTGTATTGCTCATGCGCATGCGCAGCGCGCACTTGGCACACAGCGTGCATGTGCGGCCAGCAAACCGGTAACAAACAGGTTCAGATTTCACCACTGGATGGATGGATGGATGGATGAAGGGTGTGTGTGTGTGCGTATACACAAATACATACACACATGCTGTTTCCCTGAAAATAAGACCTGGTCTTATTTGGGGAATCACGGTGTGTGTGTGCGTATACACAAATACATACACACATGCTGTTTCCTGAAAATAAGACCTGGTCTTATTTGGGGAATCACGGTGTGTGTGTGCGTATACACAAATACATACACACATGCTGTTTCCCTGAAAATAAGACCTATCCCAAAAATAAGTCCTAGCATGTTTTTACATATTTACCTAATATAAGCCCTACCCCCAAAGTATACCATACTTAAGAGCCTGCAATGCCAGCTGCCCACCTATTCCATCTGGCTCTTTGCGATGCCGCAACAACAAGGAGAGGCAGGGATGGTGGAACAGCCTCACACGCTCTGCACTGAATTACCTCAGGGACCCTGAAGCTAGGCTATCCCTGCCCCAACACCTGCCTCGCAGCAGCAGCACCAACAACCATGTGCACCAGGAGCCCACGTGGCTGTCAGCCCACTTCTTCTACTTGCTCACAGCCTCAATGGAGCAGGAAGCCGAATGGTGTGGTGGTGCCACGACCGCGAGGTGAAGCAGGTGCTGGGTAATGGATGGCCTGGTTGCGGGAGCCCTGAGGTGCCCCTATTTTGGGGCCGAAAAGAAAATAAGACCTGGTCTTATTTTGGGGGGAATCACGGTGTGTGTGTGTGTCTCTGTGTGCGTTGAATTGCTGGAAAATCCTTTGAGGCTTGCAGTGGAAAGGTGACAAAATTTGCAGAGCCTTTCCAAGTAATCCTCACCTCCATTGGTGTCCCTGACCGAATTAAGGAGTTGCAACTCTTAAAATCCTCCTAATGCTTCACCCCTCTTCTGGGTTGAGTGGCACTCTGTGTAAAGAATTCACAAATCTCAAAATCTATATTAGCAAAAAGAAAGGATGTTTTCCTCTGAGCAGACAGGATTGGGTCCCATTTGCAGATGAGCAAGAGATGCCAGGCTGTGCTGCCCAATGGGTAAAAGAAGGTCAAATTGCCCAAGGGGCCCAGCAGAGAAGCAAGTGAGCTTCCGGGGCCTCTTGAAGAGAAGACCAAGGGGAGACATGATGGCAGTCTTCCAATACTTGAAGGGCTGCCACAGAGAAGAGGGTCTTGATCCTCCAAAGCAGCTGAGGGAAGGACACGGAGCAGTGGGTGGAAGCTCATCAGAGAGAGATCCAACCCTGGAAATAAGGAGGAATTTCCTCACAGTGACAACCATTAAGCAGTGGAACAGTGTGTTTCCAAGACTTGTTTGTGCTTCTCACCATGAAATGCAGAGGCCAAAAGGCCACCAAAGGAGCCAGCCACCGGCCACTCCTAGACCCAGGTGAGCTGCCCTCCTTGTGTAGGTGTAGAAAATGGCCATTGTTTACCTGGTTGCCGAGGGAACGAGGTTGTCATTTGCCCTGAAAAGCCACTAGCCACTGCACAGCTGCCCATTCTCCCTTTGTGCCGTGAAGCGCAAGCATCTAGTTGGTCATGGCTCTCAGAAGGCTTTTCAGAGTAAGTGTCAGCTTGCCAAGAAACTGGCAGTAGAGGGCAGGGGTGAAATGTAAAATTTGTTACTACCGGTTCTGTGGGCGTGGCTTGGTGGTGGTGGGGGTAATGTGACTGGGTGGGCATGCCAACTTTTTTTTTTTTTTTACTTTTAAAAGCATTGTTTCCACAACCTCTTTGGCCAAAGAGGTTGTAAAAAAATGTTTTTAAAAGCCTGTGATGATCAGGCAACTCCGCTGGGATCGCCAGAGGAAAAAAAGCTTTTAAAGGGTTCTCTCTTTTTTTTGGAATTTTTTTTATTTTTTAAACAAACAAACATTAAAACATCTTCAGTACAAATACAGTGTGTCGGTTGGTTGATTACAAATCTTTTGTGCAATTTCAGCAAACGTATAACATATGATTTCTCTAATTTTACATTTTATCACTCTGATATCTTCCAAATATATTGGTTTAATCATCTGATTAAATATAAGTATTTTCCCCCCTCATTTCATGTAAAGTATTCTTGGTTTTATGTTAATCATATTACATCATTCATTTCATCTTAAATCAATATGTATTTCAACCATTTTTTCATTATAAAAACCTCTCTCAGACTTCATTAACATGTTTTTCTCTCTAACCAATGATAAAATACGTCCCATAGCTTATAATATTGTTTATCTTCCAGCTCTCTAATTTCAAATGTCAATTTGATCATTTCTGCACATTCCGTTATTTTCTTGATAATTTCATCTTGTGTTGCTATTTTACATTTTATCACTCTGATATCTTCCAAATATATTGGTTTAATCATTTGATTAAATATAAGTATTTCCCCCCCTCATTTCATGTAAAGTATTCTTGGTTTTATGTTAATCATATCACATCATTCATTTCATCTTAAATCACTATGTAATTCAACCATTTTTTCATTATAAAAACCTCTCTCAGACTTCATTAACATGTTTTTCTCTAACCAATGATAAAATAAGTCCCATAGCTTATAATATTGTTGATCATCCAGCTCTCTAATTTCAAATGTCAATTTGCTCATTTCTGCACATTCCGTTATTTTCTTGATAATTTCATCTTGTGTTGCTATTTTACATTTTATCACTCTGATATCTTCCAAATATATTGGTTTAATCATCTGATTAAATATAAGTATTTTCCCCCCTCATTTCATGTAAAGTATTCTTGGTTTTATGTTAATCATATTACATCATTCATTTCATCTTAAATCAATATGTATTTCAACCATTTTTTCATTATAAAAACCTCTCTCAGACTTCATTAACATGTTTTTCTCTCTAACCAATGATAAAATACGTCCCATAGCTTATAATATTGTTTATCTTCCAGCTCTCTAATTTCAAATGTCAATTTGATCATTTCTGCACATTCCGTTATTTTCTTGATAATTTCATCTTGTGTTGCTATTTTACATTTTATCACTCTGATATCTTCCAAATATATTGGTTTAATCATTTGATTAAATATAAGTATTCCCCCCCCCTCATTTCATGTAAAGTATTCTTGGTTTTATGTTAATCATATTACATCATTCATTTCATCTTCAATCAATATGTATTTCAACCATTTTTCCATTATAAAAACCTCTCTCAGACTTCATTAACATGTTTTTCTCTCTAACCAATGATAAAATAAGTCCCATAGCTTATAATATTGTTTATCTTCCAGCTCTCTAATTTCAAATGTCAATTTTGTGTCAATTCTGCACATTCCGTTATTTTCTTGATAATTTTATCTTGTGTTGCTATTTTACATTTTATCACTCTGATATCTTCCAAATATATTGGTTTAATCATCTGATTAAATATAAGTATTTTCCCCTCATTTCATGTAAAGTATTCTTGGTTTTATGTTAATCATATTACATCATTCATTTCATCTTAAATCAATATGTATTTCAACCATTTTTCATTATAAAACCTCTCTCAGACTTCATTAACATGTTTTTCTCTAACCAATGATAAAATACGTCCCATAGCTTATAATATTGTTTATCTTCCAGCTCTCTAATTTCAAATGTCAATTTGCTCATTTCTGCACATTCCGTTATTTTCTTGATAATTTTATCTTGTGTTGCTATTTTACATTTTATCACTCTGATATCTTCCAAATATATTGGTTTAATCATTTGATTAAATATAAGTATTTTCCCCCCTCATTTCATGTAAAGTATTCTTGGTTTTATGTTAATCATATTACATCATTCATTTCCTCTTAAATCAATATATATTTCAACCATTTTTTCATTATAAAAACCTCTCTCAGACTTCATTAACATGTTTTTCTCTCTAACCAATGATAAAATAAGTCCCATAGCTTATAATATTGTTTATCTTCCAGCTCTCTAATTTCAAATGTCAATTTGATCATTTCTGCACATTCCGTTATTTTCTTGATAATTTCATCTTGTGTTGCTATTTTACATTTTATCACTCTGATATCTTCCAAATGTATTGGTTTAATCATCTGATTAAATATAAGTATTTTCCCCCCTCATTTCATGTAAAGTATTCTTGGTTTTATGTTAATCATATTACATCATTCATTTCATCTTAAATCAATATGTATTTCAACCATTTTTTCATTATAAAAACCTCTCTCAGACTTCATTAACATGTTTTTCTCTAACCAATGATAAAATAAGTCCCATAGCTTATAATATTGTTTATCTTCCAGCTCTCTAATTTCAAATGTCAATTTGATCATTTCTGCACATTCCGTTATTTTCTTGATAATTTTATCTTGTGTTGCTATTTTACATTTTATCACTCTGATATCTTCCAAATATATTGGTTTAATCATCTGATTAAATATAAGTATTTTCCCCCCTCATTTCATGTAAAGTATTCTTGGTTTTATGTTAATCATATTACATCATTCATTTCATCTTAAATCAATATGTATTTCAACCATTTTTTCATTTTAAAACCCTCTCTTCGACTTCATTAACATGTTTTTCTCTAACCAATGATAAAATACGTCCCATAGCTTATAATATTGTTTATCTTCCAGCTCTCTAATTTCAAATGTCAATTTGATCATTTCTGCACATTCCGTTATGTTCTTGATAATTTCATCTTGTGTTGCTATTTTACATTTTATCACTCTGATATCTTCCAAATATATTGGTTTAATCATCTGATTAAATATAAGTATTTTCCCCCCTCATTTCATGTAAAGTATTCTTGGTTTTATGTTAATCATATTACATCATTCATTTCATCTTAAATCAATATGTATTTCAACCATTTTTTCATTATAAAAACCTCTCTCAGACTTCATTAACATGTTTTTCTCTCTAACCAATGATAAAATACGTCCCATAGCTTATAATATTGTTTATCTTCCAGCTCTCTAATTTCAAATGTCAATTTGATCATTTCTGCACATTCCGTTATGTTCTTGATAATTTCATCTTGTGTTGCTATTTTACATTTTTCCAACCATGTGTGGATGCTAGTCCAGTATCTTTTAGCTTCTACGCACGTCCACCACATATGGTAATATGAACCAGGTATCTGATGACATTTTCAGCATTTTTCAGATTTATTCTTGAACATTCTGGCTATTCTTGTGTAGGGTAGGTGCCACCTGTAAAACATCTGATACAAATGTTCTTTATACGCAGTTGACGTTGTCATTTTATAATTTTGCGACCACAGTTTTTGTCCTACCTCTAAATCAATTCCATGTCCAAAGTTTTCCCCCCATGCAGTCATTGTTTCTTTAACTTGTTCTTCTTCCAATTTAACTTCTAATAAACATCCATATAATTTTCTAACTAAATTTTCTTCAGTACCTGTTAATATTTTATCTAAATTAGTCAGATTGTTACAGAAACCTTCTGTCTTGAAATCTTTATCATATCTGGAGTGTATTTGCAAGTAAGAAAACCAATTCATTTTTATACCTTGTGCGTCTAATTCTTGCATGCCCAAGTATTGGTTTTTATATCAATTTCTTCTATATTAGAAGTCAATTCCATTGTCATCCATATCATATCTATTCTAGACCGTGATAAATGTCTATTTGAATCAAAAGTGTATTGTCTATTTTCTATGTTTCTTTCTCTCCATGCATCTTTTGGGTTTATTTCCTCTGTCGTTTTAAAAAAGGATTTTGGAAGAGTCTTTCTCCTTTGCTTCATTGCCTTTTGTGATCTGTAATCTAATTTTCATCCACTATATGGTTAAAATCTCCTATCATACAGTTATTTGCATAATCCAAATCATAATCCACATCATTTTCATGTGTAATTTTCTACAAAAATCTTCTTGATTGTCGTTTGGAGCATATATTGCTATTAAAAGTATTTTCATATTATTATCTATTATTTCCACCATCAAAATTCTGCCATTTTCATCTGTGTATATCTGCTTCGCCACAATTGTATCTCTTCTATATAAAACTATTCCTCTTTTCTTACATTGTGGCAATGAAGTAAATATTTCCCTCAGCTTTGGCTGTACCAGTAATTGTTCATGTTGCTTTTTAATATGTGCTTCTTGTAGACAGATTATGTGGAATTTTAATTTCTCTAATTTCAAATGTCAATTTGCTCATTTCTGCACATTCCGTTATTTTCTTGATAATTTTATCTTGTGTTGCTATTTTACATTTTTCCAACCATGTGTGGATTCTAGTCCAGTATCTTTTAGCTTCTACGCACGTCCACCACATATGGTAATATGAACCAGGTATCTGATGACATTTTCAGCATTTTCAGATTTATTCTTGAACATTCTGGCTATTCTTGTCGGGGTAGGTGCCACCTGTAAAACATCTGATACAAATGTTCTTTATACGCAGTTGACGTTGTCATTTTATAATTTTGCGACCACAGTTTTTGTCCTACCTCTAAATCAATTCCATGTCCAAAGTTTTCCCCATGCAGTCATTGTTTCTTTAACTTGTTCTTCTTCCAATTTAACTTCTAATAAATATCTATTTTATTTTATTAACATGTTTTTGTCAAAATATTCGTTTTATCTTTATTTATTTTCAGTCCTGCGACTTTTCCGTATTCTCCTATCTTATCTATCAATATAGTTATTGATTCTAATGGATCTTCAAGTATAAAACCAGGTCATTTGTATTCTTCCTTTTGAATTTTCATGCCTTTTATTCTTTCTTCTATTTTATTTATTTTCAGTCCTGCGACTTTTCCGTATTCTCCTATCTTATCTATCAATATAGTTATTGATTCTAATGGATCTTCAAGTATAAAAACCAGGTCATTTGTATTCTTCCTTTTGAATTTTCATGCCTTTTATTCTTTCTTCTTCTCTAATATTTCTGTTTAACACTTCTAGTCTTAATACAAACAACAGAGGTGACAGTGGGCAACCTTGTCTTGTTCCTTTTTATTTGGATCGATTCTGTCAATTCTCCATTGATCATTACTTTCGCTGTTTGTTTATAATATATAGCTTCTATAGCCTGGATAAACTTTCTACCAAAGCCCATCTGTTCCAACTGTAGTAACATAAATCGCCAATTCATGTTATCAAAAGCTTTCTGTGCATCAAGAAATATCAAAGCCATTTGCTTTTCGGGATTTGCCTCAATACTATTCCAGGGTATCCAGAATTATCCTCATGTTGTCTCTGATCTGCCTTTTTGGCACAAATCCATTTTGATCGGAATGTATAAAGTTATTTAAGTATCTTTTGAGTCTTTCTGCCAATATTGTAGCAAAGATTTGGTAATGATATATCCTCCTTTCTATTTTCTTTAAAGGAAAAAGCCAATTCCTTCTCCATTGTCTGTGCAAATTCTTTATCTTTTAATACTGTGCTATTTAAAGTCCATCTAGTTCTTCTCCTTTGTCCTTTCCATTTAACCATCATAGGGTTGTGATCTGCCCAAGTATTGGTTTTTATATCAATTTCTTCTATATTAGAAGTCAATTCCATTGTCATCCATATCATATCTATTCTAGACCGTGATAAATGTCTATTTGAATCAAAAGTGTATTGTCTATTTTCTATGTTTCTTTCTCTCCATGCATCTTTTGGGTTTATTTCCTCTGTCGTTTTAAAAAAGGATTTTGGAAGAGTCTTTCTCCTTTGCTTCATTGCCTTTTGTGATCTGTAATCTAATTTTCATCCACTATATGGTTAAAATCTCCTATCATACAGTTATTTGCATAATCCAAATCATAATCCACATCATTTTCATGTGTAATTTTCTACAAAAATCTTCTTGATTGTCGTTTGGAGCATATATTGCTATTAAAAGTATTTTCATATTATTATCTATTATTTCCACCATCAAAATTCTGCCATTTTCATCTGTGTATATCTGCTTCGCCACAATTGTATCTCTTCTATATAAAACTATTCCTCTTTTCTTACATTGTGGCAATGAAGTAAATATTTCCCTCAGCTTTGGCTGTACCAGTAATTGTTCATGTTGCTTTTTAATATGTGCTTCTTGTAGACAGATTATGTGGAATTTTAATTTCTCTAATTTCCTTCTTTTGGTAGCTGAATTAAGTCCATTTATATTTATTGTTATCGGTTTTTTCTCTTCCACATTCATACTTTATAATTGGGATTTATAGCTCTGGTCGATCTTGGCTCACGTAGTACTTTACCTTCCACCTTGCCACCCACAGCGCCTTTTTCTTTTCCAATCATCGCTAACAGTTCTGCCTCTTGTAGTTCAACCAATGTGACTTCTCTGCTTGTTTCTATTTCTTTCTTCTATTTTATTTATTTATTTTATTTGTCATAACAGCATACATAAGCATAAGCATGAAGCAACTATATAACATATAAGCATATATATGAGTATAAGCATGTAATAACTATATAAATTGGATATAATGAAAGGAAACCGTAGGACAGGAACGGGAGGAACGTTTGTGCTCTTATGCACGCCCCTTATAGACCTCTTAGGAATGGGGTGAGGTCAATAGTAGACAGTTTTTGGTTAAAGATTTGGGGATTTTGAGTAGAGACCACAGAGTCAGGTAGTGCGTTCCAGGTATTAATAACTCTGTTACTGAAGTCATATTTTCTGCAATCAAGATTGAAGCGGTTAACATTAAGTTTAAATCTATTGTTTGCTCTTGTATTGTTGTGATTGAAGCTGAAGTAATCTTCAACGGGAAGGACATTGCAATAGATGATTCTATGAGTTAAACATAGGTCCTGTCGAAAGCGGTGGAGTTCTAAGTTTTCTAAACCCAAGATTTCAAGTCTGGTGGCATAAGGTATTTTGTTGTGATCAGAGTAGTGGAGATCTCTTCTTGTAAAATATTTCTGGACACGCCCAATTGTATTGATGTCTGAAATGTGGTATGGGTTCCAGACAGGCGAGCTGTATTCAAGAATTGGTCTAGCAAATGTTTTATAAGCTTGGGTTTTGTTAGCATTTCTTTTCCTTGTATAGTCTATTATCAGTCCTCTTGCATAGGCCTTCATTGTATCCCAAAGATTTTGTAATGATATATCCTCCTTTCTATTTCTTTAAAGGAAAAAGCCAATTCCTTCTCCTTTGGCTGTACCAGTAATTGTTCATGTTGCTTTTTAATATGTGCTTCTTGTAGACAGATTATGTGGAATTTTAATTTCTCTAATTTCCTTCTTTTGGTAGCTGAATTAAGTCCATTTATATTTATTGTTATCGGTTTTTTCTCTTCCATATTCATACTTTATAATTGGGATTTATAGCTCTGGTCGATCTTGGCTCACGTAGGACTTTACCTTCCACCTTGCCACCCACAGCGCCTTTTTCTTTTCCAATCATCCCTAACAGTTCTGCCTCTTGTAGTTCAACCAATGTGACTTCTCTGCTTGTTTCTATTTCTTTCTTCTTCTCTAATATTTCTGTTTAACACTTCTAGTCTTAATACAAACAACAGAGGTGACAGTGGGCAACCTTGTCTTGTTCCTTTTTATTTGGATCGATTCTGTCAATTCTCCATTGATCATTACTTTCGCTGTTTGTTTATAATATATAGCTTCTATAGCCTGGATAAACTTTCTACCAAAGCCCATCTGTTCCAACTGTAGTAACATAAATCGCCAATTCATGTTATCAAAAGCTTTCTGTGCATCAAGAAATATCAAAGCCATTTGCTTTTCGGGATTTGCCTCAATACTATTCCAGGGTATCCAGAATTATCCTCATGTTGTCTCTGATCTGCCTTTTTGGCACAAATCCATTTTGATCGGAATGTATAAAGTTATTTAAGTATCTTTTGAGTCTTTCTGCCAATATTGTAGCAAAGATTTTGTAGTCTGAGTTTAACAAAGATATGGGTCTATAGTTCTTAAGTTGCTGTGAGTCGGTATCCTCTTTTGGAATAAGTGTAATATAAGCCTCTGACCATGACTTGGGTAGTTTCTTCTTTAACACAACATCATTCATAACTTCTAGTAGTAGGAGACTCAATGACTCCTGGAGTGTCTTTATAGTACTCCGCTGGTAATCCATCAGGGCCCGGTGTTTTCCCATTTCTTTGTTTTTTCAGTGCTTCAGTTAATTCCATCATTGTTATATTACCTTCTAGTATCATTTCCGTGTCTTTGGGAATCTGAGGTAAATTTGCTTTCTGCAGATAGCGCTTAACACTTTCCTCCTCTATATTCTCTTGATCATATAATTTTCTATAGTAGACTTGTATAATATTTTTCTTCTCTTCATTCCCATATCTGGTCTGTCCTTGGTCATCCATTAAGAGCGTTATTTTTTGTGATTCTTTCTCTTTTTTCAATTTGTATGTTAACCATCTACCTGGTTTATTGGCATTTTCAAAGTAATTCTGTTTCACACCTCTAATTTTTTGCGCTAAGTCCTCCTTATCTATTAGCCCCATTTTATGTTTAACTAGTTCCATTTTTATTTTAATATCCTTTTGATGTGATTTCTGTAGTTCTTCCTCAAGTTTCTTGTAACTAATTTCTAGTGTTTTATAGGCTTGGGTTTTGTTAGCATTTCTTTTCCTTGTATAGTCTATTATCAGTCCTCTTGCATAGGCCTTCATTGTATCCCAAAGATTTTGTAATGATATATCCTCCTTTCTATTTTCTTTAAAGGAAAAAGCCAATTCCTTCTCCATTGTCTGTGCAAATTCTTTATCTTTTAATACTGTGCTATTTAAAGTCCATCTAGTTCTTCTCCTTTGTCCTTTCCATTTAACCATCATAGGGCTGTGATCTGCCCAAGTATTGGTTTTTATATCAATTTCTTCTATATTAGAAGTCAATTCCATTGTCATCCATATCACATCTATTCTAGACCGTGATAAATGTCTATTTGAATCAAAAGTGTATTGTCTATTTTCTATGTTTCTTTCTCTCCATGCATCTTTTGGGTTTATTTCCTCTGTCGTTTCAAAAAAGGATTTCGGAAGAGTCTTTCTCCTTTGCTTCATTGCCTTTTGTGATTTGTAATCTAATTTTCATCCACTATATGGTTAAAATCTCCTATCATACAGTTATTTGCATAATCCAAATCATAATCCACATCATTTTCATGTGTAATTTTCTACAAAAATCTTCTTGATTGTCGTTTGGAGCATATATTGCTATTAAAAGTATTTTCATATGATTATCTATTATTTCCACCATCAAAATTCTGCCATTTTCATCTGTGTATATCTGCTTCGCCACAATTGTATCTCTTCTATATAAAACTATTCCTCTTTTCTTACATTGTGGCAATGAAGTAAATATTTCCCTCAGCTTTGGCTGTACCAGTAATTGTTCATGTTGCTTTTTAATATGTGCTTCTTGTAGACAGATTATGTGGAATTTTAATTTCTCTAATTTCCTTCTTTTGGTAGCTGAATTAAGTCCATTTATATTTATTGTTATCGGTTTTTTCTCTTCCATATTCATACTTTATAATTGGGATTTATAGCTCTGGTCGATCTTGGCTCACGTAGGACTTTACCTTCCACCTTGCCACCCACAGCGCCTTTTTCTTTTCCAATCATCGCTAACAGTTCTGCCTCTTGTAGTTCAACCAATGTGACTTCTCTGCTTGTTCCTATTTCTTTCTTCTATTTTATTTATTTATTTATTTATTTATTTATTTATTTATTTATTTATTTTATTTGTCATAACAGCATACATAAGCATAAGCATGAAGCAACTATATAACATATAAGCATATATATGAGTATAAGCATGTAATAACTATATAAATTGGATATAATGAAAGGAAACAGTAGGACAGGAACGGTAGGAACGTTTGTGCTCTTAAGCACACCCCTTATAGACCTCTTAGGAATGGGGTGAGGTCAATAGTAGACAGTTTTTGGTTAAAGATTTGGGGATTTTGAGTAGAGACCACAGAGTCAGGTAGTGTGTTCCAGGTATTAATAACTCTCATGATCATGCGGCTCAGCTGGGGTGGGGGTGGGGCAGGGATTTTTGCTACCGGTTCTCCGAACCACCCGCCGCCATCGCTACCGGATCGGACGATTCGGTCCGAACTGAGAGCATTTCACCCCTGATAGAGGGGGAAATCATGCTTCTCAACTCTTCTGACTGACTCATGTCTATTTCTCTTCACAGAACATCTGGAAAAGGTGTTCGCACCTTTTCTGTTGCCGGAAAAGGAATATTGAAGACCCTCCTGTGCCTCCTGTCAGGTACCACCCACTTCTTCTTAGACCCTGGGCATGGTGGGACACTATGGTGGGACTGCAGAGTCTGTAAGAGCCTCTCCTCAAAATGGCTTCCTGTCCAGAAGGGGCTTTGGGCAAAAAGATGGGCAGGCTGACTGGCCAGCTGAGAAAGGAGAGGCTCAGCTAGATGGATGTTCTTTGACATGTCACCTTCTTCTTTTGATCAGGACTGATGAGGCACAGGAACCGGAGGACCAGCGGGGAGAATTGGAGACACATCTTCATGTGTCTGATGGAGGGACATCTTCCTTTCCAGGGGTAAGGATGCTTCTGCAACATGGGCAGTGGGTGGTTATGCTTCAAAACCGGGTGGAGGAAGGGAGGAATTCCCACTTGGGGGGAACCTGGCCAGCCTAGAAAACTGAAGAAGAGCTCCTTGGATTCATGGGAAAAACTTGATGGCTTGGAAGGGAAAATCCTGGGAAATACTAAGGAAGAGCCAGTTTGAGCCTCTTCCTATCAGCCACATTTCCCATGATTTGCTGTCTCTTTGCCCTTTGTAATGCAGCCCTTCCCTCCTGGGGAAGATAAACTTCCCACCACATGCAGAGGGCTTTTAATGAATACCTTCATTGAACAATTGTCACTTGCAGGTTGTGATGGGTGCTCCTGCTGCTGCCCGGAGTCCCAGGAAGGAAGATGTCCGGCCCCGTCTCATTTTAAGGAGGTTAGTGTTCTCAGCTGAGGAATTCTGAAGCCCTAAAGAGAAGGGCTAGAAGAAAGGTTTGCAGAGGGGAGGCATCTCTACCCTCTGCCTCTACTTCTGCTAAAAGAAGGATGACCTAGGCCCTTTGTTCTCTCCCCAGAAATGAGCGGGCATTGAAGTGGACACCGCGGCTATCTACCATTTTTGAGACCTGCACTGAGTCGGTAAGGCCAGAGCAGCTTCTCCCCATAGCAATGGCAGAAGCCCTGTCTCTGTGGATTTGTTCATATTCCAATAGATGGAATATTTGCATTCTTATTTCAGGATCCATCGGAAGAATGTCCGATGGAGAGACCATGGGACGTGGAGGAGGGACGTGCAGGAGGAGACAGTGCCTGTCTTTCAGGGTAGGTAACACTTTGGAGGGTGAAACTTTTGCAGAGGGGAGGCATCTCTGCCTCTGCTTCTGCTAAAGGAAGGAGGCCTTAGGGCAATCCCACTGGCAGGCCAAGCCCCTTGGCAGGCCAGGTGGAACGGTTCTTGATCTTTGGCCCCTTCGTTTTCTCCCCCCAGAGAGGAAAGACAAGAGCACTGGAGGCCGCGACTGTCCACCAGTTTGGAGACCTCCACTGAGTTGGTAAGGCCTGGACAGATCCTCCCCATGTCGACAGAAGAAGCCCTGTCTCTGTGCATTTCTTGAGATGCCAACAGATGGGATTTTTGGCTTTCTATTTCAGGAACCACAAGGTCAGCCAGTGGAGGAGGAGCTCTCTCCTGATGATGAGTCCTTGTCTTCAGAGGTAAGAAAGTTTTGGCAATGGGAAGTGGGAGAAATTCTGCTATCCATCCTAACCTTACTGTTGTTTGCAGGATTCGCTGACGGTCCTGATGGGCTCGAGGACCAGCAGCCTCTGGGACTTGGACTCCCTTCTGGAGGAGGAATCTGAGGATAGCTGGGACCAGGATGCAGAGGCTTCAGAGCCCAGCCCTTCTTCCAGTCCATGGGTAAGAAAGACAAAGTGTTTTTGGTTGGGGAGGGATAGAGTCCTTCTAGGTCCCAATAGGCCTTCTCTTTTAGTACTTCTGAGTTTCTTTTCTCGGATGGCTAAAGGGGAATCATTTCTTTCTTTCACAGGATTCTCCAGAGGACGACACTCTGGAGGATGTCAGTAGCCTGGAAGAAGACATCCTGGACTCCCTGGAGCGCCTTCTCCAATGAGAAGAGGTATTTATTTTACCCTCTTCACAGATCAATGTCTTGCCTTGCGAAGCTCAATGAAGCAATGAGCTATGCTGTGCAGGGCCATTTAGTTCAGACAGGTCATAGTCGAGGGTGCTGACACGACATGGTCCACTGGAGAAGGAAATGGCAACCCTCTCCAGTATCCTTAGTAAGAAAACCCCAGGAAAAGTATCAAAAGACTAAAAAGTACGATGCCAGAAGATGAGCCCCTCAGATAGGAAGGTGTCCAATATGCTACGTGGGAAGAGCGGAGGGCAATTACAAGTAGCTCCAGAAAGACTAAAGTGGTACTAATAATAGTCTTTGATTCCTTCCCCAGATGCTTCCTCAGATTCCACTCCAGAGGTCAGCCCCAGGCACCGCGGGAGGTAAGTTGGTCAATGGCTCTGAGCAGCCTGCTGGAGTGATTTGATTGAAAGAACAGCTGCAGCAGGACAGCCCTGAGAGTTCAGGTGGGGAAAGCACTCAGCTCCCAGCTGGTTAGTGATGAGGAGGAGCAACTGCCTTCTGCACCTGAACCAAGAACACTTAGGGCAGAGAAAAGGCAGGAGCAGCAAAGATCAGCTCAATTACTTGCGAGAAGCCAGCCTTGCCATTCTTGATGAGCTGCACCAGAAGCTGGCTACTTTGCACAGCAGATAGACAGAAGCGATGCTGGGAACGGGTTCAGGAGCAGGGGCTTGGACTAGAAGACCTAGTCCCCGTGCCTGCCTGCCCGGCCTGGCTAACCACCCACGTTTCCCCTGTGCCTCCAGCTTGCTTACCTTCGCTCTTCGGACCGAATCCCGAGCCGCTGGTTGCAACATCTGCCTTCCTTCACTTGCGGCAAGCCCTACAATCGATTGCATCCGCTAGCAACTGAATCTGCCTGCCTGCAATTGATCTCATCAGTGAGCAACTGAATCTGCCTGCCTGCAATTGATCTCATCAGTGAGCAACTGAATCTGCCTGCCTGCCCGGCCTGGCTAACCACCCACCTTTCCCTGTGCCTCCAGCTTGCCTCGCCTCACCTTGCCTGGACGCCTCGCCGACTGCTGCTCGCTGAAAAAGGTAAGGATCGCCGGTGGCGGCCTAGCGTGCCGCCCCCACCCCAATCCCCAGGCTCGTGTAGTTCGCACAGCCGCCCGGGATCATTTGCGGGCCATGTGCTACCCCCCCACCCCGATCCCTGAGTCCCCGTGCCTGCCTGCCCGGCCTGGCTAACCACCCACGTTTCCCCTGTGCCTCCAGCTTGCTTACCTTCGCTCTTCGGACCGAATCCCGAGCCGCTGGTTGCAACATCTGCCTTCCTTCGCTTGCTGCAAGCCCTACAATCGATTGCATCCGCTAGCAACTGAATCTGCCTGCCTGCAATTGATCTCATCAGTGAGCAACTGAATCTGCCTGCCTGCCCGGCCTGGCTAACCACCCACGTTTCCCCTGTGCCTCCAGCTTGCTTACCTTCGCTCTTCGGACCGAATCCCGAGCCGCTGGTTGCAACATCTGCCTTCCTTCACTTGCGGCAAGCCCTACAATCGATTGCATCCGCTAGCAACTGAATCTGCCTGCCTGCAATTGATCTCATCAGTGAGCAACTGAATCTGCCTGCCTGCAATTGATCTCATCAGTGAGCAACTGAATCTGCCTGCCTGCAATTGATCTCATCAGTGAGCAACTGAATCTGCCTGCCTGCAATTGATCTCATCAGTGAGCAACTGAATCTGCCTGCCTGCAATTGATCTCATCAGTGAGCAACTGAATCTGCCTGCCTGCCCGGCCTGGCTAACCACCCACCTTTCCCCTGTGCCTCCAGCTTGCTTACCTTCGCTCTTCGGACCGAATCCCGAGCCGCTGGTTGCAACATCTGCCTTCCTTCACTTGCGGCAAGCCCTACAATCGATTGCATCCGCTAGCAACTGAATCTGCCTGCCTGCAATTGATCTCATCAGTGAGCAACTGAATCTGCCTGCCCTGTCCCTTCAACTGGGTAAGTTTCTTTATTTTGGGGCTTTTTTTGGCTGTATGCTGTTCCTGCTTGCTGCAGGGGCCATTTTGGGTCACGCACAGATGCTTTTAAGTTGTGGGTGAGTCTGTGGTGTTGTGTTGTGTTGTGTTTGCGTAAAATATAAAAGTTGTTTTTTGGGCTTTTTTTAGATTTTGTGTGCTTTTTACATTGTGTGTCATCAGCTAACAAAGCTCCTTTTTTTCTTTTTTGCAGTAGCTGCTGCCTTTAACAGGAAGGATGAAAAGGCAACAGACTTTGACGGGTTTCTTGGCCAAGAAACCAAAACTTGAACAACCACCAGCAGAAGTGGAACAAGAACCATCCCCAGCGCCACAAGTGCCACCACTTGAAATTGGACAAAACAGCAAAGCAAGTATAGAGTCACCCACCGCACCTGAAATCGGAAACATTCCTCCAGACTGCTGGACCTTGCAACAGTACAGCTTCTTCCAATATGACGGTGTCGTGTCCCACTCCTCCGCTGACGGCCGGGTCAAGGAAATCCGAATCAGGCGTGCCTCTGCAGCTCTGCCAAAGTCCTAGCAAAGTTCTCAAGGCAGGCAGGAGACCAGGAAGTGACTTCAGCAATATAAGGTAGACTTTGCCTGACTCAGAGAATGTCAGAAAGCAGATCCTTTATATAGGCCATGGGGTGTGGCTCCATGACTCAGCACTTATCCAGGCCTGCCCCTCCCTTCCTTCTGTTGACGCCGCCTATCAATTCTCCTGAAGCGAGGGTCACTCCAGTCTCCAGTTGTTGGTAATTGACCTTCCTCAGGCTCACATGCTGTGGGGGAGGGGGAGGGGTCTAGTTGATCCGTTTGCCTGGGCATGGAGCCAGGGCTGGGGGCTGAAGGCATGCTAGGACATTCCTCAGCGTTCGGAAGGATATAAGACGGGCCCGGCTGCGGGGAAAGTGAACGAGACACAACAGACGGGTTGGAAGTTTCAAACAAGAAGCTAGGTTGTAAATCTGTGCGAAATATGGCTTCGCAATGGAGAGCGATATTCATGTAAGCAAAGAGTGGAAGCTTTTCAAGATTCAGCCAGCTGGGAAAACAAGGAAGTGCACCAGGCGTCTCTATGCAAGAAAATGAGAGAACATTTTGTATCGAAATCTCACACCGTTTGTAGAGACAACGTCAAACAAGCTGAGCAGGAAGCCATAACAAAAGCAAAGGACAAGATTTCTGAAATGCAATTTGCCACCACTTGAAATTGGACAAAACAGCAAAGCAAGTATAGAGTCACCCACCGCACCTGAAATCGGAAACATTCCTCCAGACTGCTGGACCTTGCAACAGTACAGCTTCTTCCAATATGACGGTATCGTGTCCCACTCCTCCGCTGACGGCCGGGTCAAGGAAATCCGAATCAGGCGTGCCTCTGCAGCTCTGCCAAAGTCCTAGCAAAGTTCTCAAGGCAGGCAGGAGACCAGGAAGTGACTTCAGCAATATAAGGTAGACTTTGCCTGACTCAGAGAATGTCAGAAAGCAGATCCTTTATATAGGCCATGGGGTGTGGCTCCATGACTCAGCACTTATCCAGGCCTGCCCCTCCCTTCCTTCTGTTGACGCCGCCTATCAATTCTCCTGAAGCGAGGGTCACTCCAGTCTCCAGTTGTTGGTAATTGACCTTCCTCAGGCTCACATGCTGTGGGGGAGGGGGAGGGGTCTAGTTGATCCGTTTGCCTGGGCATGGAGCCAGGGCTGGGGGCTGGAAGCACTTCTTCTTCCTTGGCCTGTCTGGGCATGGTGCCAGGGCTGGGGCCTGGAGGCATGCTAGGACATTCCTCAGCATTCGGAAGGAGATAAGACGGGCCCGGCTGCGGGGAAAGCGGACGAGACACAACAGACGGGTTGGAAGTTTCAAACAAGAAGCTAGGTTGTAAATCTGTGCGAAATATGGCTTCGCAATGGAGAGCGATATTCATGTTAGCAAAGAGTGGAAGCTTTTCAAGATTGAGCCAGCTGGGAAAACAAGGAAGTGCACCAGGCGTCTCTATGCAAGAAAATGAGAGAACATTTTGTATCGAAATCTCACACCGTTTGTAGAGACAACGTCAAACAAGCTGAGCAGGAAGCCATAACAAAAGCAAAGGACAAGATTTCTGAAATGCAATTTGCCACCACTTCTAAAATGTTCAAAACTGTTTACAGCCTGGCAAAAGCATGCAGACCAATCCAAGCATCGAGAAACTGATAGAATTACAAACTGAAAATGGACTAGATCTGGGAATAGGGTTGCATTCAAGACCAACAGTTGTCAAAATAGTTGAGTGCATTACAAACGAAATTAAAACCCAAATGTTTTCCAGCATCGTTGCTCAGCATCTGAAAATATGTCTGATCATTGATGAAGCCTCAACAGTATCCTGCAAACCAGTTTTGATCGTTTTCTTAAAAGTTGAGGACTCAGAGGACCCACCAACAATTTTTGCCGAGCTGGTTGAATTGAAGAAACAAGATGCAGAGACAATATGTTCTGCAGTTTTTGAAAGTTTACATAAGGTTGGATTTACCCGGGACTACCTTCAAAAAAATGTAATAGCGTTCTGCCCTGATGATGCCAGCGTTATGCTTGGGAGAAAATCTGGAGTGAGCACCAGAATAGCCAAAGAGTTTCCAAACATCATCATATGGCACTGCTTGAACCATCGCCTCCAACTTGTTTTAGATGACGCCATAAAGGAAATAAAGCAAGTAACTCATTTTACATTTTTTATTGATAAGATATGCTCCATTTTCCAGCAATCGAATAAAAACCGGATTGAACTAGACAAAATATCTGAAGAACTTGACATTAACATCATAAGGATTGGTTGGGTTTTTGGGCCAAGATGGGCTGCCTGTACTTTAAGGGCAACCATAGCTGTGTGGCGTGCTTTCCTGTGCTACATCAATATTTTCATGCGAATGCAAAATACTCGGGTATGGCTGCCTGTCTGGAAAATAAACATTTCTTAAATGATTTGGCGTTGATGATAGACATTTTGGAAGAAATTTCACTTCTTTCAACTGCACTGCAAGCATGCAATACGGACATAATAAAAGCTGAAAAACTGGTGAGAAGATCAATAAAGGCATTAGAACAACTAACAAAGGGAAAGGGCCCATACGAAAGAAAAGTTGAGGGACTAATTACCTCAGAAACTTTCAAGAATATAAAGTTCATAGAAAACGATCGATTTGTTGGTCTTCATCGAGAAAGACTTTTACTAAGTATGATCAAAAATTTGCCTAAATGACTGATGGACTGTGAGCATTTAAAAACTGGGAACCAACGGCAAGACACCACAAACGTACTACAGTTTCTACAGTTTTTGGGTGCCAGAGTACTGAGATGTTGAGAAAATAGTCGAGCCATGGGCAGCAGGTGAAGAACAACTGCGCACATTTAGTGACATTTTCAACTACAAAATGGACATCAATGACTACAGAGATTTTGTGGAGAATGTCTTGAAAGATTCGAAGAGGTGTGCAATTCCTGACAGTATCAAAAAAGCAAAAGATATTGTCAGAACAATTGCAGTGAGTTCTGCAGAAGCAGAAAGGGGTTTTTCTAAAATGAACCTGATATGTTCAGAGAGCAGAAGTCGCCTAGCCATTTCCAATCTAACCAGCCTCATGACCATCAGCGTTACTGGACTACCTCTTCCAAAATGGGACCCTATTTCTGCAGTGAAAAAATGGTTCAGAGAACACCATCGCTCAGCCAATGATCCGCGCATCAGGTGTAAGAAAAGTGGAAGCGAGGAGAGTGCCACTGAAATAGCTATTTGGAAACATCTCATAGCTAAAGACGACTAACAGTTTTATGTAAGTATTTAAGTACCTCTTTTACTTTTTTACTGTTTTGTGTACTTCTGTTATTCTTATTTACATATTAAATGGCTAAATTTGTCTATCATGGTATATCTCCTTGCAGGTCGTTATTATCCTCGGTGCAAGAAGCGTCGTTGAAGACAACACTTTTATTGCTCTTCTGTAAGTATTTGTGTACCTCTTACAGTTTTGTGTACCTCGCTTATTATTTAAATATTGATTGCATGAAATAATTGGTATATCTTATTTTTGTAGCTCCAAAGAAGTGATGTCGACTTGGCCACGCCCACCAGTCACATGGCCACCAACCCAGGCCCACCTGGTCACCAAACCACGCCCACCAATTAAGCCACGCCACAGAACCGGCAGCGAAAATTTTGAGATTTCACCCCTGCTCCAGGTGCTTGCAGAGAGAGTCTATCCGGAATCACAGTGTGGCTTTCGAGCCAACAGGTCCACTAATGACATGCTATTTTCCCTTAGACAATTGTAGGAGAAATGCAGGGAACAAAGACAGCCACTTTTTGTAGCCTTCATAGTTTTTGGCATCACCTGGCAGGACAAAGTTCCAAATAGCGCAGCAGGAACGTGCTGGAATTTCTAGCATGTATACACTATTGAAACAGCGGGATCTACGCTGGCTTGGGCATGTTGTGAGAATGGCTGATGGTCGGATTCCGAAAGATCTCTTGTATGGAGAATTAGTGCAGGAAAAAGGCCTCAGAGGGAGACCACAGCTGCGATATAAGGATATCTGCAAGAGGGACCTAAAGGCCCTGGGAATGGACATTAACAACTGAAAAACCTTGACCTCCGATCGTTGAGCTTGGAGGCTAAAGACGCAGCATGGCCTTCTCCAATTCGAAGAGACATTTGTTCAGCAGGC
Organism: Ahaetulla prasina; assembly: GCF_028640845.1. Taxonomy (NCBI): domain Eukaryota; kingdom Metazoa; phylum Chordata; class Lepidosauria; order Squamata; family Colubridae; genus Ahaetulla; species Ahaetulla prasina. The sequence goes on from NC_080540.1 coordinate 196,467,470, forward strand.
TGAGGCAAAGAGGCAGTCCCGGAACCAGCGAAATCTGGGGGCTGGGCAGGGGACAGAATGTATCTGCCCTCAGTGTGGAAGGGATTGCCACTCTCGAATTGGCCTTTTTAGCCACACTAGATGCTGTTTCCAGAGCACGATACCATAGTCTTTTGAGACTGAAGGATGCCAATCGTAATAGCTAAAAAATAAAAGCAACAGTTCAATAAAGTTGTTCATTATTTACAATTATTTCCCTTTAGCTATCAGTATAGTATTCAGTGGATAAAATGATAAAGAATTGTACAACATGTATACAATAAATTTAGAAAAACACTTTATAGACACTCCTGCAGGCAGACCGTAGTAGGAATTGCCCTCCCCCAAGATCTAACAAAGATAGGATTAGCCCTCTACCCATCTAGCAACAGAAGTCACCACATGGCACCTGGGGAGATTGCATCACCCAGCAGGATCAACCAAACCAACCACACGGACAGACTACAGAATTGCCCTTGCATGGCCCCATGGGAGTCTGACAATCAATCAGAATTCAAAGCCCAACAGAGGGCATAAAACCAAGGCACTCTCAGCATCTTGGCTCTTTTTCTGCTCAGGAACTCAAGCCATGTGATCCTGTTTGCGACGGAAGCCGGAAGAGCTGCTGGCCGCCACATGCATGCGCACCAGCTAGCCGCTCTCTTCCGGGTTCCGGTGCTCTGGCGTGTGCATGTGAGTACAAGTGCGCTCCAGTTTCGGCACTCGGTACCGAAAAGCTTAACCATCACCAAAAGCCAACATGGGTTTGTCAAAAACAGATCATGCCAGACTAATCTTATTGCATTCTTTGACAAAGTGACAAAATTAGTGGACCAGAGGAATGCTGTCGATATAATTTAGTTGGACTTCAGTAAAGCATTTGATAAAGTAGACCATAACCTACTACTAGATAAAGTAGAAAAATGTGGGTTAGACAGCACCACCACCAGATGGATTCGTAACTGGCTGACCAACCGCACTCAACATGTAGTCCTCAATGGAGCTACATCTTACAGTTTTGTGTACCTCTTACAGTTTTGTGTACCTCTTACAGTTTTGTGTACCTCTTACAGTTTTGTGTACTTCTGTTATTCTTATTTACATATTAAATGGCTAAATTTGTCTATCATGGTATATCTCCTTGCAGGTCGTTATTATCCTCGGTGCAAGAAGCGTCGTTGAAGACAACACTTTTATTGCTCTTCTGTAAGTATTTGTGTACCTCTTACAGTTTTGTGTACCTCTTACAGTTTTGTGTACCTCTTACAGTTTTGTGTACTTCTGTTATTCTTATTTACATATTAAATGGCTAAATTTGTCTATCATGGTATATCTCCTTGCAGGTCGTTATTATCCTCGGTGCAAGAAGCGTCGTTGAAGACAACACTTTTATTGCTCTTCTGTAAGTATTTGTGTACCTCTTACAGTTTTGTGTACCTCTTACAGTTTTGTGTACCTCTTACAGTTTTGTGTACCTCTTACAGTTTTGTGTACTTCTGTTATTCTTATTTACATATTAAATGGCTAAATTTGTCTATCATGGTATATCTCCTTGCAGGTCGTTATTATCCTCGGTGCAAGAAGCGTCGTTGAAGACAACACTTTTATTGCTCTTCTGTAAGTATTTGTGTACCTCTTACAGTTTTGTGTACCTCTTACAGTTTTGTGTACCTCTTACAGTTTTGTGTACCTCTTACAGTTTTGTGTACCTCTTACAGTTTTGTGTACCTCTTACAGTTTTGTGTACCTCTTACAGTTTTGTGTACCTCTTACAGTTTTGTGTACCTCTTACAGTTTTGTGTACTTCTGTTATTCTTATTTACGTATTAAATGGCTAAATTTGTCTATCATGGTATATCTCCTTGCAGGTCGTTATTATCCTCGGTGCAAGAAGTGTCGTTGAAGACAACACTTTTATTGCTCTTCTGTAAGTTTTTGTGTACCTCGCTTATTATTTAAGTATTGATTGCATGAAATAATTGGTATATCTTATTTTTGTAGCTCCAAAGAAGTGATGTCGACTTGGCCACGCCCACCAGTCACATGGCCACCAACCCAGGCCCACCTGGTCACCAAACCACGCCCACCAGTCACATGGCCACCAACCCAGGCCCACCTGGTCACCAAACCACGCCCACCAGTCACATGGCCACCAACCCAGGCCCACCTGGTCACCAAACCACGCCCACCAGTCACATGGCCACCAACCCAGGCCCACCTGGTCACCAAACCACGCCCACCAGTCACATGGCCACCAACCCAGGCCCACCTGGTCACCAAACCACGCCCACCAGTCACATGGCCACCAACCCAGGCCCACCTGGTCACCAAACCACGCCCACCAGTCACATGGCCACCAACCCAGGCCCACCTGGTCACCAAACCACGCCCACCAGTCACATGGCCACCAACCCAGGCCCACCTGGTCACCAAACCACGCCCACCAGTCACATGGCCACCAACCCAGGCCCACCTGGTCACCAAACCACGCCCACCAGTCACATGGCCACCAACCCAGGCCCACCTGGTCACCAAACCACGCCCACCAGTCACATGGCCACCAACCCAGGCCCACCTGGTCACCAAACCACGCCCACCAGTCACATGGCCACCAACCCAGGCCCACCTGGTCACCAAACCACGCCCACCAGTCACATGGCCACCAACCCAGGCCCACCTGGTCACCAAACCACGCCCACCAGTCACATGGCCACCAACCCAGGCCCACCTGGTCACCAAACCACGCCCACCAGTCACATGGCCACCAACCCAGGCCCACCTGGTCACCAAACCACGCCCACCAGTCACATGGCCACCAACCCAGGCCCACCTGGTCACCAAACCACGCCCACCAGTCACATGGCCACCAACCCAGGCCCACCTGGTCACCAAACCACGCCCACCAGTCACATGGCCACCAACCCAGGCCCACCTGGTCACCAAACCACGCCCACCAATTAAGCCACGCCACAGAACCGGCAGCGAAAATTTTGAGATTTCACCCCTGCTCCAGGTGCTTGCAGAGAGAGTCTATCCGGAATCACAGTGTGGCTTTCGAGCCAACAGGTCCACTACTGACATGCTATTTTCCCTTAGACAATTGTAGGAGAAATGCAGGGAACAAAGACAGCCACTTTTTGTAGCCTTCATAGTTTTTGGCATCACCTGGCAGGACAAAGTTCCAAATAGCGCAGCAGGAACGTGCTGGAATTTCTAGCATGTATACACTATTGAAACAGCGGGATCTACGCTGGCTTGGGCATGTTGTGAGAATGGCTGATGGTCGGATTCCGAAAGATCTCTTGTATGGAGAATTAGTGCAGGAAAAAGGCCTCAGAGGGAGACCACAGCTGCGATATAAGGATATCTGCAAGAGGGACCTAAAGGCCCTGGGAATGGACATTAACAACTGAAAACCTTGACCTCCGATCGTTCAGCTTGGAGGCTAAAGACGCAGCATGGCCTTCTCCAATTCGAAGAGACATTTGTTGAGCAGGCTGAGGCAAAGAGGCAGTCCCGGAACCAGCAAAATCTGGGGGCTGGGCAGGGGACAGAATGTATCTGCCCTCAGTGTGGAAGGGATTGCCACTCTCGAATTGGCCTTTTTAGCCACACTAGATGCTGTTTCCAGAGCACGATACCATAGTCTTTTGAGACTGAAGGATGCCAATCGTAATAGCTAAAAATAAAAACAGCAAGTATACAAAGTTAAAATATCAATTTAAAATACTTATTCCATAATGGCGAATTAAAACCGTCAGATTAACCTACTACTAGATAAAGTAGAAAATGTGGGTTAGACAGCACCACCACCAGATGGATTCGTAACTGGCTGACCAACCACGCGGACAGACTACAGAATTGCCCTTGCATGGCCCCATGGGAGTCTGACAATCAATCAGAATTCAAAGCCCAACAGAGGGCATAAAACCAAGGCACTCTCAGCATCTTGGCTCTTTTTCTGCTCAGGAACTCAAGCCATGTGATCCTGTTTGTGACGGAACCTGGAAGAGCTGTTGGCCGCCACATGCATGCGCACCAGCTAGCCGCTCTCTTCCGGGTTCCGGTGCTCTGGCGTGTGCATGTGAGTACAAGTGCGCTCCAGTTTCGGCACTCGGTACCGAAAAGCTTAACCATCACCAAAAGCCAACATGGGTTTGTCAAAAACAGATCATGCCAGACTAATCTTATTGCATTCTTTGACAAAGTGACAAAATTAGTGGACCAGAGGAATGCTGTCGATATAATTTAGTTGGACTTAAGTAAAGCATTTGATAAAGTAGACCATAACCTACTACTAGATAAAGTAGACCATAACCTACTACTAGATAAGTAGGTAGGTAGACCATAACCTACTACTAGATAAAGTAGAAAATAGAAAAATGTGGGTTAGACAGCACCACCACCAGACGGATTTGTAACTGGTTGACCAACCACACGGACAGACTACAGAATTGCCCTTGCATGGCCCCATGGGAGTCTGACAATCAATCAGAATTCAAAGCCCAACAGAGGGCATAAAACCAAGGCACTCTCAGCATCTTGGCTCTTTTTCTGCTCAGGAACTCAAGCCATGTGATCCTGTTTGTGACGGAACCTGGAAGAGCTGTTGGCCGCCACATGCATGCGCACCAGCTAGCCGCTCTCTTCCGGGTTCCGGTGCTCTGGCGTGTGCATGTGAGTACAAGTGCGCTCCAGTTTCGGCACTCGGTACCGAAAAGCTTAACCATCACCAAAAGCCAACATGGGTTTGTCAAAAACAGATCATGCCAGACTAATCTTATTGCATTCTTTGACAAAGTGACAAAATTAGTGGACCAGAGGAATGCTGTCGATATAATTTAGTTGGACTTAAGTAAAGCATTTGATAAAGTAGACCATAACCTACTACTAGATAAAGTAGACCATAACCTACTACTAGATAAAGTAGACCATAACCTACTACTAGATAAAGTAGACCATAACCTACTACTAGATAAAGTAGACCATAACCTACTACTAGATAAAGTAGACCATAACCTACTACTAGATAAAGTAGACCATAACCTACTACTAGATAAAGTAGACCATAACCTACTACTAGATAAAGTAGACCATAACCTACTACTAGATAAAGTAGACCATAACCTACTACTAGATAAAGTAGACCATAACCTACTACTAGATAAAGTAGAAAAATGTGGGTTAGACAGCACCACCACCAGATGGATTCGTAACTGGCTGACCAACCACACTCAACATGTAGTCCTCAATGGAGCTACATCCACATGGAGGGAAGTATGCATTGGAGTACCCCAAGGCTCTGTTTTAGACCCAGTACTCTTGAACATCTTCATCAATGACTTGGACAAGGGATAGATGGGGAACTCAAATTTGCAGATGACACCAAGCTGGCAGGAATAGCCAAAACTCCAGGAGATAGGCTCAAGATACAGAAGGATCTTGACAGACTTGAACTATCTAACAAAATGAAATTCAATAATGAAAAAAGTAAGGTTCTACATTTAGCCTGGTAACCAAAACCAAAACCAGTTCATTTTCCACAGCCTCTGGGCACTGTTCAGTGTATATATACAGTATTTAAACCCACTAAAATGCAAAACTGTATTGTGTGGACAACAGTCAAGTCTAAAACCTGACCTATTTCATTTGATTAAACATGTCAAGAGTCCAATGTAGCCTTAATCGTATAAGACGTTCTTGGGTTCAATGGCTGTTCAAACTCGCAACAGTGCTGAACCAGAGGGACTTACTGAACCTTGAGAGGTTTAGCCATTGCATTATTCCCATGGTCATATGATTGCAATCCAGGCACATAGCACCCACTTACGATGATGATTATGATATTGCAGTCTGCTGCTCAAAACTGAAACTCGAAGTCCTCTCCTCTCCTCTGCTTGTGTTTTGCTTGTATTTACTACCACGTTGGAAAACCTGCTTTTGGTATTGTATATTTACTTCATGTGTCATATTATTATATTATATTAGGTTATATTATATTAGGTATATTATATTATTATATTAGGTTATTATAATAACCTCAGAAAACATATATATATTAAGATATATTATATTAATATATATATATTATATTATTATATAATATAATATATATATATATATTTCATATATATATATATATATATATATATATATATATATATATATATATATATATATATATATATATATATATATATATGTATATATATATGTATATATGTATGTATGTATAAAATATTATATATAAAGAGAAGTTACTGAATCCTGCTGAATCAGTTACTTGTGTGTGAGTTGTGTTGTGTTGTGTTGTGTTGTGTGTGTAAAGTGTGAAAGTTGGTTTTGAGCTTTTGTGGCTGTGTGAAGGGTGAAATAAAGCTGCTTTTACATTGTGTGTGAGTCAGTTGTGTTGTGTGTGTAAAGTGTGAAAGTTGGTTTTGAGCTTTTGTGGCTGTGTGAAGGGTGAAATAAAGCTGCTTTTACATTGTGTGTGAGTTGTGTTGTGTGTGTAAAGTGTGAAAGTTGGTTTTGAGCTTTTGTGGCTGTGTGAAGGGTGAAATAAAGCTGCTTTTACATTGTGTGTGAGTCAGTTGTGTTGTGTTGTGTGTGTAAAGTGTGAAAGTTGGTTTTGAGCTTTTGTGGCTGTGTGAAGGGTGAAATAAAGCTGCTTTTACATTGTGTGTGAGTCAGTTGTGTTGTGTGTGTAAAGTGTGAAAGTTGGTTTTGAGCTTTTGTGGCTGTGTGAAGGGTGAAATAAAGCTGCTTTTACATTGTGTGTGAGTCAGTTGTGTTGTGTGTGTGTGAGTCAGTTGTGTTGTGTGTGTGTAAAGTGTGAAAGTTGGTTTTTGAGCTTTTTGTGGCTGTGTGAAGGGTGAAATAAAGCTGCTTTTACATTGTGTGTGAGTCAGTTGTGTTGTGTTGTGTGTGTAAAGTGTGAAAGTTGGTTTTTGAGCTTTTGTGGCTGTGTGAAGGGTGAAATAAAGCTGCTTTTACATTGTGTGTGAGTCAGTTGTGTTGTGTGTGTGTGTGAGTCAGTTGTGTTGTGTGTGTAAAGTGTGAAAGTTGGTTTTGAGCTTTTGTGGCTGTGTGAAGGGTGAAATAAAGCTGCTTTTACATTGTGTGTGAGTCAGTTGTGTTGTGTGTGTAAAGTGTGAAAGTTGGTTTTGAGCTTTTGTGGCTGTGTGAAGGGTGAAATAAAGCTGCTTTTACATTGTGTGTGAGTCAGTTGTGTTGTGTGTGTGTGAGTCAGTTGTGTTGTGTGTGTAAAGTGTGAAAGTTGGTTTTGAGCTTTTGTGGCTGTGTGAAGGGTGAAATAAAGCTGCTTTTACATTGTGTGTGAGTTGTGTTGTGTGTGTAAAGTGTGAAAGTTGGTTTTGAGCTTTTGTGGCTGTGTGAAGGGTGAAATAAAGCTGCTTTTACATTGTGTGTGAGTCAGTTGTGTTGTGTGTGTAAAGTGTGAAAGTTGGTTTTGAGCTTTTGTGGCTGTGTGAAGGGTGAAATAAAGCTGCTTTTACATTGTGTGTGAGTCAGTTGTGTTGTGTGTGTAAAGTGTGAAAGTTGGTTTTGAGCTTTTGTGGCTGTGTGAAGGGTGAAATAAAGCTGCTTTTACATTGTGTGTGAGTTGTGTTGTGTGTGTAAAGTGTGAAAGTTGGTTTTGAGCTTTTGTGGCTGTGTGAAGGGTGAAATAAAGCTGCTTTTACATTGTGTGTGAGTCAGTTGTGTTGTGTGTGTGTGAGTTGTGTTGTGTGTGTGTGTAAAGTGTGAAAGTTGGTTTTGAGCTTTTGTGGCTGTGTGAAGGGTGAAATAAAGCTGCTTTTACATTGTGTGTGAGTCAGTTGTGTGTGTGTGTGTGTGTGTGTGTGTGTGAGTTGTGTTGTGTGTGTGTAAAGTGTGAAAGTTGGTTTTTGAGCTTTTTGTGGCTGTGTGAAGGGTGAAATAAAGCTGCTTTTACATTGTGTGTGAGTCAGTTGTGTTGTGTTGTGTTGTGTTGTACTTCTACCTTTTTTGAAAGGGAAGCATGGTTTATTTTATTTATTTATTTATTTATTTATCGTATTTGTATACCGCCCTATCTCCCTAGGGACTCAGGGCGGTTCACAGGCAAATAAACAGGTACATATAAATACAGAATAAAATATCAATTAAAAAACTTATTCTACACAGCCAAATAATTAAAAAAGAACAATATAAATAATAAAACCCATTAAAACCCGTATAAATTTAAAATCTAATCCAGTCCTGCGCAGATGAATAGATATGTTTTAAGCTCGCGGCGGAAGGTTCGGAGGTCCGGAAGTTGATAAAGTCCTGGGGGGAGTTCGTTCCAGAGGGTGGGAGCCCCCACAGAGAAGGCCCTTCCCCTGGGTGTCGCCAAACAACACTGTCTAGCAGACGGCACCCTGAGGAGTCCCTCTCTGTGAGAGCGCACGGGTCAGTGAGAGGTATTCGGTAGCAGCAGGCGGTCCCGTAAATAGGCCGGCCCTATGCCATGGAGCGCTTTAAAGATAGTTACCAGAACCTTGAAGCGCACCCAGAAGGCCACAGGTAGCCAGTGCAGTCTGCGCAGGAGAGGTGTCACATGGGAGCCACGAGGGGCTTAAAAGATGCTGGAAAAGGTCTACACTCTGGTAGTTTGAATCCTTCCACTGTGTGATGGAATGAGCTCCTGTCACTTGCCTCACTCCTGCCAACCTAGCAGTTTGAAAGCATGTAAATGCAAGTAGACAAACAGGTACCACTTTGGTGGGAAGACAACAGCGTTCCATGTTCCACACTGTGACATGTCATGCTGGCCACAAGACCATGGAAAAATCTTGACAGCGCTGGTCAAAGGGCTTAAAAAGAAAGAGGAAATCACCCCTAAGACGGCTAGAACTAGTGAAGTAAATTCTGCAGGGACACCTTTACCTTTTATCTCTTCTGAAGCTCAGCTATTTCTAAATCATCTTTTTGTTTTGTCTTTTCAAGTACAGTGGTAATTTTGATCTGTATTACACAAAATTCTTCAGATTCTATAAGCTTTTGGCTTTGATAGAATGTAGATGGGAGTTGCCTATGAATTCCAATGTACCAATAGATAAACAGTATCAATTAATAAAAATTCAATATGAAACTGTAGGAAGAGGAAAACCATGAAAAGATTCAACATTAAAATTAAGAATTTGCTAAAAATGACTAATATGCAACCGGGTGAGGGCGGAATCTTCAATTTATGAATTGAAAATGGAACTGACTTCCAATAAAGCAATATACATTATATATGTGTACGGATGGATGGATGGATGCAGGGTTGAAATGCTCCCAGTTCACTCTGGTTCGGGCGAACCCGTAGTGATAAAAACTACCGGTTCGAGCGTACCGGTCATAAAAAAAGCTATCTTCTAGCGAAGCTAAATTGTGCAGCACAACTGATTCCTCCCCTTCACTGTTCTACTTACCTTCCCAAACCTCCTTTTGGTGTGTATTGCTCATGCGCATGCGCAGCGCGCACTTGGCACACAGCGTGCATGTGCGGCCAGCAAACCGGTAACAAACCGGTTCAGATTTCACCACTGGATGGATGGATGGATGAAGGGTGTGTCTGTGTGCGTATACACAAATACATACACACATGCTGTTTCCCTGAAAATAAGACCTATCCCAAAAATAAGTCCTAGCATGTTTTTACATATGTACCTAATATAAGCCCTACCCCCAAAGTATACCATACTTAAGAGCCTGCAATGCCAGCTGCCCGCCTATTCCATCTGGCTCTTTGCGATGCCGCAACAACAAGGAGAGGCAGGGATGGTGGAACAGCCTCACACGCTCTGCACTGAATTACCTCAGGGCCCCTGAAGCCAGGCTATCCCTGCCCCAACACCTGCCTCGCAGCAGCAGCACCAACAACCATGTGCACCAGGAGCCCACGTGGCTGCCAGCCCACTTCTTCTACTTGCTCACAGCCTCAATGGAGCAGGAAGCCGAATGGTGTGGTGGTGCCACGACCGCGAGATGAAGCAGGTGCTGAATAATGGATGGCCTGGTTGCGGGGGCCCTGAGGTGCCCCTATTTTGGGGCCCAAAAGAAAATAAGACCTGGTCTTATTTGGGGGGGGGAATCACGGTGTGTGTGTGTCTCTGTGTGCGTTGAATTGCTGGAAAATCCTTTGAGGCTTGCAGTGGAAAGGTGACAACATTTGCAGAGCCTTTCCAAGTAATCCTCACCTCCATTGGTGTCCCTGACCGAATTAAGGAGTTGCAACTCTGAAAATCCTCCTAATGCTTCACCCCTCTCCTGGGTTGAGTGGCACTCTGTGTAAAGAATTCACAAATCTGAAAATCTATATTAGCAAAAAGAAAGGATGTTTTCCTCTGAGCAGACAGGACTGGGTCCCATTTGCAGATGAGCAAGAGATGCCAGGCTGTGCTGCCCAATGGGTAAAAGAAGGTCAAATTGCCCAAGGGGCCCAGCAGAGAAGCAAGTGAGCTTCCGGGGCCTCTTGAAGAGAAGACCAAGGGGAGACATGATGGCAGTCTTCCAATACTTGAAGGGCTGCCACAGAGAAGAGGGTCTTGATCCTCCAAAGCAGCTGAGGGAAGGACACGGAGCAGTGGGTGGAAGCTCATCAGAGAGATCCAACCCTGGAAATAAGGAGGAATTTCCTCACAGTGACAACCATTAAGCAGTGGAACAGTGTGTTTCCAAGACTTGTTTGTGCTTCTCACCATGAAATGCAGAGGCCAAAAGGCCACCAAAGGAGCCAGCCACCGGCCACTCCTAGACCCAGGTGAGCTGCCCTCCTTGTGTAGGTGTAAAAAGTGGCCATTGTTTACCTGGTTGCCGAGGGAACGAGGTTGTCATTTGCCCTGAAAAGCCACCAGCCACTGCACAGCTGCCCATTCTCCCTTTGTGCCGTGAAGCGCAAGCATCCAGTTGGTCATGGCTCTCAGAAGGCTTTTCAGAGTAAGTGTCAGCTTACCAAGAAACTGGTAGTAGAGGGCAGGGGTGAAATGTAAAATTTGTTACTACCGGTTCTGTGGGCGTGGCTTGGTGGTGGTGGGGGTAATGTGACTGGGTGGGCATGCCAACTTTTTTTTTTTACTTTTAAAAGCATTTTTTCCACAACCTCTTTGGCCAAAGAGGTTGTAAAAAATGTTTTTAAAAGCCTGTGATGATCAGGCAACTCCGCTGGGATCGCCAGAGGAAAAAAAGCTTTTAAAGGGTTCTCTCTTTTGTTTGGATTTTTTTTTTATTTTTTAAACAAACAAACATTAAAACATCTTCAGTACAAATACAGTGTGTCGGTTGGTTGATTACAAATCTTTTGTGCAATTTCAGCAAATATATAACATATGATTTCTCTAATTTTACATTTTATCACTCTGATATCTTCCAAATGTATTGGTTTAATCATCTGATTAAATATAAGTATTTTCCCCCCTCATTTCATGTAAAGTATTCTTGGTTTTATGTTAATCATATTACATCATTCGTTTCATCTTCAATCAATATGTATTTCAACCATTTTTCCATTATAAAAACCTCTCTCAGACTTCATTAACATGTTTTTCTCTCTAACCAATGATAAAATAAGTCCCATAGCTTATAATATTGTTTATCTTCCAGCTCTCTAATTTCAAATGTCAATTTGCTCATTTCTGCACATTCCGTTATTTTCTTGATAATTTTATCTTGTGTTGCTATTTTACATTTTTCCAATTTTTAGCAAACACAATCCTAGCCGCTGTTACGACATTCACAATCAGATATCCCAATTCTCTATTATAGGTTTCGGGTATGATCCCCAATAAACAAACCTCAGATTTAAAATCTATGTGTTTTTTTTAATCATTTTTTTCCAACCATGTGTGGATTCTAGTCCAGTATCTTTTAGCTTCTACGCACGTCCACCACATATGGTAATATGAACCAGGTATCTGATGACATTTTCAGCATTTTTCAGATTTATTCTTGAACATTCTGGCTATTCTTGTCGGGGGTAGGTGCCACCTGTAAAACATCTGATACAAATGTTCTTTATACGCAGTTGACATTGTCATTTTATAATTTTGCGACCACAGTTTTTGTCCTACCTCTAAATCAATTCCATGTCCAAAGTTTTCCCCCATGCAGTCATTGTTTCTTTAACTTGTTCTTCTTCCAATTTAACTTCTAATAAATATCCATATAATTTTCTAATTAAATTTTCATCAGTACCTGTTAATATTTTATCTAAATTAGTCAGATTGTTACAGAAACCTTCTGTCTTGAAATCTTTATCATATCTGGAGTGTATTTGCAAGTAAGAAAACCAATTCATTTTTATACCTTGTGCGTCTAATTCTTGCATGTTTTTAAGTTCACCCTTTTCATTCAGCAGTTCACTATATCTAACAATTGGTTCCTTTCTAAATGTTATTTTGTATGAGAATGCCTCAACGGTTGATAACCAGACTGGGATTTTTAAATAATGGTTTCTCTTGATCTTTTCCCAATTTAATAACAAAGCCTCTCTTATAAAATGTCTTCTGAAATACCCCTGCGTTTTTGCTTCCTTGTACCATAAAAAGGCATGCCATCCCAATAACAAATCATGTCCCTCTAGAGTCAATATTCTAGTATTTCTTAATCTTATCCATTCCTTGATCCACATCAGATTTGTTGCTTGATAGTATAATTCCCAATTTAATAACAAATCATGTCCCTCTAGAGTCAATATTCTAGTATTTCTTAATCTTATCCATTCCTTGATCCACATCAGATTTGTTGCTTGATAGTATAATTCCCAATTAGGCAATCCAAACCCTCCTCGTATTCTAGCATCTTGTAACAATTTAAATTTTATCCTTGCTTTTTTACCCTGCCAAATATATTTCAAGACTATTTTATTCAATTCTTCAAAGTATCCTTTCCTCAGTCTAATTGGGATTGTCTGGAACAAATATAAGATTTTAGGCAATATATTCATCTTGATCGTTGATATTCTCCTATCAATGATAATTGCAAATTCTCCCATTTTGCCAAGTCTGTCACGATCTGTTGTTTGAGTTTACTGTAATTGTTCTTTTAAGCGTATTACATCTTGCTGTCAGATTTATTCAAATATTTAACCTTGTTTGTGACCTGCATCTCTGATCGTTCCACCAATTCTATTTTTATTTTATTAACATGTTTTTTGTCAAAATATTCGTTTTATCTTTATTTATTTTCAGTCCTGCGACTTTTCCGTATTCTCCTATCTTATCTATCAATATAGTTATTGATTCTAATGGATCTTCAAGTATAAAAACCAGGTCATTTGTATTCTTCCTTTTGAATTTTCATGCCTTTTATTCTTTCTTCTTCTCTAATATTTCTGTTTAACACTTCTAGTCTTAATACAAACAACAGAGGTGACAGTGGGCAACCTTGTCTTGTTCCTTTTTATTACTTTTTACAACAAACAAACAAACAAAAATACATTATTACACCCTTGTGCTATACGTAAAAGGAAGATTTGGGTCTTCGGATATATCCTCATGATTGCCAAAATCCACGTTCTCGAGGTACAGGTACTGAAGCGTCCAATGTTCCAAGCGCAAAGTCCACAAATGGTTTCTAAGTCTTCCAGAAAATATCTTCTTTATATACACCACTTCTAATTTTAATATCACATGTCATTTTATCATTTAAAGCTAATTTCCACATTTCAGAATTCCACTCTTCTATTCTAAAAATCACATCTAGTTTCCAATATCTAGCTATTATAATTCTACCTATTATAATCACAATTCTAATCAATTCTTTTTCATATTTTGTTAATTCTATTTCCTTAATTACCAACAATAATATAGTTTCCACTCTCAATGTTATTACTTTCCCCATCATTTCAAATATCATTTTCTCCAATTGTTGCCAAAACTTTTTAACCTTATCACAATTATACCACATATGTTCATAAGTCCCCAATTCCATCTCACATCTCCAACATTTTTACTAATTTTTATCCATTTGTGACAATCTTACTGAGTCAAATACCATTTCCAAACAACTTTATAATTGTGCTCTTTAATCCTTATAGATAAAGTTCTCATAATTCTAATCAATTCTTTTCATATTTTGTTAATTCTATTTCCTTAATTACCAACAATAATATAGTTTCCACTCTCAATGTTATTACTTTCCCCATCATTTCAAATATCATTTTCTCCAATTGTTGCCAAAACTTTTTAACCTTATCACAATTATACCACATATGTTCATAAGTCCCCAATTCCATCTCACATCTCCAACATTTTTACTAATTTTTATCCATTTGTGACAATCTTACTGAGTCAAATACCATTTCCAAACAACTTTATAATTGTGCTCTTTAATCCTTATAGATAAAGTTCTCATAATTCTAATCAATTCTTTTCATATTTTGTTAATTCTATTTCCTTAATTACCAACAATAATATAGTTTCCACTCTCAATGTTATTACTTTCCCCATCATTTCAAATATCATTTTCTCCAATTGTTGCCAAAACTTTTTAACCTTATCACAATTATACCACATATGTTCATAAGTCCCCAATTCCATCTCACATCTCCAACATTTTTACTAATTTTTATCCATTTGTGACAATCTTACTGAGTCAAATACCATTTCCAAACAACTTTATAATTGTGCTCTTTAATCCTTATAGATAAAGTTCTCATAATTCTACTCTTCCAATTCACATTCCAATCTGACTCTGGTATTTCAATATTAAGATCTTTTCCCAATTTGTCCTCATCACTCTTTGTAATTTTTCATCAGAATTTATAATCTTATAAACCCTACTAACGAGTCCCTTTAGCCCAATTTCATCTTTCATAATCCGAGATACTAAATATTCAAATTCAGTTGTCTCCCCAAAAGATTATATCCGAATTAAAATTTTAACAAATTTGTTCCACATTTTACTTAATCCCTTTAACCAATAACTTCTACTTACACATTTTAAATTTGCTTTCTGCAGATAGCGCTTAACACTTTCCTCCTCTATATTCTCTTGATCTTTTCCCAATTTAATAACAAAGCCTCTCTTATAAAATGTCTTCTGAAATACCCTGCGTTTTGCTTCCTTGTACCATAAAAGGCATGCCATCCCAATAACAAATCATGTCCTCTAGAGTCAATATTCTAGTATTTCTTAATCTTATCCATTCCTTGATCCACATCAGATTTGTTGCTTGATAGTATAATTCCCAATTAGGCAATCCAAACCCTCCTCGTATTCTAGCATCTTGTAACAATTTAAATTTTATCCTTGCTTTTTACCCTGCCAAATATATTTCAAGACTATTTTTATTCAATTCTTCAAGTATCCTTTCCTCAGTCTAATTGGGATTGTCTGGAACAAATATAAGATTTTAGGCAATATATTCATCTTGATCGTTGATATTCTCCCTATCACTGATAATTGCAAATTCTCCCATTTTGCCAAGTCTGTCACGATCTGTTGTTTGTGCTTACTGTAATTGTTCTTCTTAAGCGTATTACATCTTGCTGTCAGATTTATTCGAAATATTTAACCTTGTTTGTGACCTGCATCTCTGATCGTTCCACCAATTCTATTTTTATTTTATTAACATGTTTTTGTCAAAATATTCGTTTTATCTTTATTTATTTTCAGTCCTGCGACTTTTCCGTATTCTCCTATCTTATCTATCAATATAGTTATTGATTCTAATGGATCTTCAAGTATAAAACCAGGTCATTTGTATTCTTCCTTTTGATTTTTCATGCCTTTTATTCTTTCTTCTTCTCTAATATTTCTGTTTAACACTTCTAGTCTTAATACAAACAACAGAGGTGACAGTGGGCAACCTTGTCTTGTTCCTTTTTTATTTTTTATTACTTTTTACTAACAAACAAACAAAAAAAATACATTATTACACCCTTGTGCTATACATAAAAGGAAGATTTGGGTCTTGGATATATCCTCATGATTGCCAAAATCCACGTTCTCGAGGTACAGGTACTGAAGCGTCCAATGTTCCAAGCGCAAAGTCCACAAATGGTTTCAAGTCTTCCAGAAAATATCTTCTTTATATACACCACTTCTAATTTTAATATCACATGTCATTTTATCATTTAAAGCTAATTTCCACATTTCAGAATTCCACTCTTCTATTCTAAAATCACATCTAGTTTCCAATATCTAGCTATTATAATTCTACCTATTATAATCATAATTCTAATCAATTCTTTTCATATTTTGTTAATTCTATTTCCTTAATTACCAACAATAATATAGTTTCCACTCTCAATGTTATTACTTTCCCCATCATTTCAAATATCATTTTCTCCAATTGTTGCCAAAACTTTTTAACCTTATCACAATTATACCACATATGTTCATAAGTCCCCAATTCCATCTCACATCTCCAACATTTTTACTAATTTTTATCCATTTGTGACAATCTTACTGGAGTCAAATACCATTTCCAAACAACTTTATAATTGTGCTCTTTAATCCTTATAGATAAAGTTCTCATAATTCTAATCAATTCTTTTCATATTTTGTTAATTCTATTTCCTTAATTACCAACAATAATATAGTTTCCACTCTCAATGTTATTACTTTCCCCATCATTTCAAATATCATTTTCTCCAATTGTTGCCAAAACTTTTTAACCTTATCACAATTATACCACATATGTTCATAAGTCCCCAATTCCATCTCACATCTCCAACATTTTTACTAATTTTTATCCATTTGTGACAATCTTACTGAGTCAAATACCATTTCCAAACAACTTTATAATTGTGCTCTTTAATCCTTATAGATAAAGTTCTCATAATTCTAATCAATTCTTTTTCATATTTTGTTAATTCTATTTCCTTAATTACCAACAATAATATAGTTTCCACTCTCAATGTTATTACTTTCCCCATCATTTCAAATATCATTTTCTCCAATTGTTGCCAAAACTTTTTAACCTTATCACAATTATACCACATATGTTCATAAGTCCCCAATTCCATCTCACATCTCCAACATTTTTTACTAATTTTTATCCATTTGTGACAATCTTACTGGAGTCAAATACCATTTCCAAACAACTTTATAATTGTGCTCTTTAATCCTTATAGATAAAGTTCTCATAATTCTACTCTTCCAATTCACATTCCAATCTGACTCTGGTATTTCAATATTAAGATCTTTTCCCAATTTGTCCTCATCACTCTTTGTAATTTTTCATCAGAATTTATAATCTTATAAACCCTACTAACGAGTCCCTTTAGCCCAATTTCATCTTTCATAATCCGAGATACTAAATATTCAAATTCAGTTGTCTCCCCAAAAGATTATATCCGAATTAAAATTTTAACAAATTTGTTCCACATTTTACTTAATCCCTTTAACCAATAACTTCTACTTACACATTTTAAATTTGCTTTATCTAAAAACCACCTTGATCCAAATTTCTCTATATCCCTTAACTCTAAGTCTCTCCAATAGTTATCTTCACCTTTAAGTATTTTTACCACTATCCGGATACCATACGCACAGTAATGTTTACTGTAATTGTTCTTTATACGCAGTTGACATTGTCATTTTATCATTTAAAGCTAATTTCCACATTTCAGAATTCCACTCTTCTATTCTAAAATCACATCTAGTTTCCAATATCTAGCTATTATAATTCTACCTATTATAATCATAATTCTAATCAATTCTTTTTCATATTTTGTTAATTCTATTTCCTTAATTACCAACAATAATATAGTTTCCACTCTCAATGTTATTACTTTCCCCATCATTTCAAATATCATTTTCTCCAATTGTTGCCAAAACTTTTTAACCTTATCACAATTATACCACATATGTTCATAAGTCCCCAATTCCATCTCACATCTCCAACATTTTTACTAATTTTTATCCATTTGTGACAATCTTACTGAGTCAAATACCATTTCCAAACAACTTTATAATTGTGCTCTTTAATCCTTATAGATAAAGTTCTCATAATTCTAATCAATTCTTTTCATATTTTGTTAATTCTATTTCCTTAATTACCAACAATAATATAGTTTCCACTCTCAATGTTATTACTTTCCCCATCATTTCAAATATCATTTTCTCCAATTGTTGCCAAAACTTTTTAACCTTATCACAATTATACCACATATGTTCATAAGTCCCCAATTCCATCTCACATCTCCAACATTTCTTACTAATTTTTATCCATTTGTGACAATCTTACTGGAGTCAAATACCATTTCCAAACAATTTTATAATTGTGCTCTTTAATCCTTATAGATAAAGTTCTCATAATTCTAATCAATTCTTTTCATATTTTGTTAATTCTATTTCCTTAATTACCAACAATAATATAGTTTCCACTCTCAATGTTATTACTTTCCCCATCATTTCAAATATCATTTTCTCCAATTGTTGCCAAAACTTTTTAACCTTATCACAATTATACCACATATGTTCATAAGTCCCCAATTCCATCTCACATCTCCAACATTTTTACTAATTTTTATCCATTTGTGACAATCTTACTGAGTCAAATACCATTTCCAAACAACTTTATAATTGTGCTCTTTAATCCTTATAGATAAAGTTCTCATAATTCTACTCTTCCAATTCACATTCCAATCTGACTCTGGTATTTCAATATTAAGATCTTTTCCCAATTTGTCCTCATCACTCTTTGTAATTTTTCATCAGAATTTATAATCTTATAAACCCTACTAACGAGTCCCTTTAGCCCAATTTCATCTTTCATAATCCGAGATACTAAATATTCAAATTCCAGTTGTCTCCCCCAAAAAGATTATATCCGGAATTAAAATTTTAACAAATTTGTTCCACATTTTACTTAATCCCTTTAACCAATAACTTCTACTTACACATTTTAAATTTGCTTTATCTAAAAACCACCTTGATCCAAATTTCTCTATATCCCTTAACTCTAAGTCTCTCCAATAGTTATCTTCACCTTTAAGTATTTTTACCACTATCCGGATACCATACGCACAGTAATGTTTACTGTAATTGTTCTTTTAAAGCGTATTACATCTTGCTGTCAGATTTATTCCGAAATATTTAACCTTGTTTGTGACCTGCATCTCTGATCGTTCCACCAATTCTATTTTTTATTTTATTAACATGTTTTTTGTCAAAATATTCGTTTTATCTTTATTTATTTTCAGTCCTGCGACTTTTCCGTATTCTCCTATCTTATCTATCAATATAGTTATTGATTCTAATGGATCTTCAAGTATAAAAACCAGGTCATTTGTATTCTTCCTTTTGAATTTTCATGCCTTTTATTCTTTCTTCTTCTCTAATATTTCTGTTTAACACTTCTAGTCTTAATACAAACAACAGAGGTGACAGTGGGCAACCTTGTCTTGTTCCTTTTTTTATTTGGATCGATTCTGTCAATTCTCCATTGATCATTACTTTCGCTGTTTGTTTATAATATATAGCTTCTATAGCCTGGATAAACTTTCTACCAAAGCCCATCTGTTCCAACTGTAGTAACATAAATCGCCAATTCATGTTATCAAAAGCTTTCTGTGCATCAAGAAATATCAAAGCCATTTGCTTTTCGGGATTTGCCTCAATACTATTCCAGGGTATCCAGAATTATCCTCATGTTGTCTCTGATCTGCCTTTTTGGCACAAATCCATTTTGATCGGAATGTATAAAGTTATTTAAGTATCTTTTGAGTCTTTCTGCCAATATTGTAGCAAAGATTTTGTAGTCTGAGTTTAACAAAGATATGGGTCTATAGTTCTTAAGTTGCTGTGAGTCGGTATCCTCTTTTGGAATAAGTGTAATATAAGCCTCTGACCATGACTTGGGTAGTTTCTTCTTTAACACAACATCATTCATAACTTCTAGTAGTAGGAGACTCAATGACTCCTGGAGTGTCTTTATAGTACTCCGCTGGTAATCCATCAGGGCCCGGTGTTTTCCCATTTCTTTGTTTTTTCAGTGCTTCAGTTAATTCCATCATTGTTATATTACCTTCTAGTATCATTTCCGTGTCTTTGGGAATCTGAGGTAAATTTGCTTTCTGCAGATAGCGCTTAACACTTTCCTCCTCTATATTCTCTTGATCATATAATTTTCTATAGTAGACTTGTATAATATTTTTCTTCTCTTCATTCCCATATCTGGTCTGTCCTTGGTCATCCATTAAGAGCGTTATTTTTTGTGATTCTTTCTCTTTTTTCAATTTGTATGTTAACCATCTACCTGGTTTATTGGCATTTTCAAAGTAATTCTGTTTCACACCTCTAATTTTTTGCGCTAAGTCCTCCTTATCTATTAGCCCCATTTTATGTTTAACTAGTTCCATTTTTATTTTAATATCCTTTTGATGTGATTTCTGTAGTTCTTCCTCAAGTTTCTTGTAACTAATTTCTAGTGTTTTATAGGCTTGGGTTTTGTTAGCATTTCTTTTCCTTGTATAGTCTATTATCAGTCCTCTTGCATAGGCCTTCATTGTATCCCAAAGATTTTGTAATGATATATCCTCCTTTCTATTTTCTTTAAAGGAAAAAGCCAATTCCTTCTCCATTGTCTGTGCAAATTCTTTATCTTTTAATACTGTGCTATTTAAAGTCCATCTAGTTCTTCTCCTTTGTCCTTTCCATTTAACCATCATAGGGCTGTGATCTGCCCAAGTATTGGTTTTTATATCAATTTCTTCTATATTAGAAGTCAATTCCATTGTCATCCATATCACATCTATTCTAGACCGTGATAAATGTCTATTTGAATCAAAAGTGTATTGTCTATTTTCTATGTTTCTTTCTCTCCATGCATCTTTTGGGTTTATTTCCTCTGTCGTTTCAAAAAAGGATTTCGGAAGAGTCTTTCTCCTTTGCTTCATTGCCTTTTGTGATTTGTAATCTAATTTTCATCCACTATATGGTTAAAATCTCCTATCATACAGTTATTTGCATAATCCAAATCATAATCCACATCATTTTCATGTGTAATTTTCTACAAAAATCTTCTTGATTGTCGTTTGGAGCATATATTGCTATTAAAAGTATTTTCATATGATTATCTATTATTTCCACCATCAAAATTCTGCCATTTTCATCTGTGTATATCTGCTTCGCCACAATTGTATCTCTTCTATATAAAACTATTCCTCTTTTCTTACATTGTGGCAATGAAGTAAATATTTCCCTCAGCTTTGGCTGTACCAGTAATTGTTCATGTTGCTTTTTAATATGTGCTTCTTGTAGACAGATTATGTGGAATTTTAATTTCTCTAATTTCCTTCTTTTGGTAGCTGAATTAAGTCCATTTATATTTATTGTTATCGGTTTTTTCTCTTCCATATTCATACTTTATAATTGGGATTTATAGCTCTGGTCGATCTTGGCTCACGTAGGACTTTACCTTCCACCTTGCCACCCACAGCGCCTTTTTCTTTTCCAATCATCCCTAACAGTTCTGCCTCTTGTAGTTCAACCAATGTGACTTCTCTGCTTGTTTCTATTTCTTTCTTCTATTTTATTTATTTATTTTATTTGTCATAACAGCATACATAAGCATAAGCATGAAGCAACTATATAACATATAAGCATATATATGAGTATAAGCATGTAATAACTATATAAATTGGATATAATGAAAGGAAACAGTAGGACAGGAACGGTAGGAACGTTTGTGCTCTTAAGCACACCCCTTATAGACCTCTTAGGAATGGGGTGAGGTCAATAGTAGACAGTTTTTGGTTAAAGATTTGGGGATTTTGAGTAGAGACCACAGAGTCAGGTAGTGTGTTCCAGGTATTAATAACTCTCATGATCACGCGGCTCAGCTGGGGTGGGGGTGGGGCAGGGATTTTTGCTACCGGTTCTCCGAACCACCCGCCGCCATCGCTACCGGATCGGACGATTCAGTCCAAACTGGGAGCATTTCACCCCTGATAGAGGGGGAAATCATGCTTCTCAACTCTTCTGACTGACTCATGTCTATTTCTCTTCACAGAACATCTGGAAAAGGTGTTCGCACCTTTTCTGTTGCCGGAAAAGGAATATTGAAGACCCTCCTGTGCCTCCTGTCAGGTACCACCCACTTCTTCTTAGACCCTGGGCATGGTGGGACACTATGGTGGGACTGCAGAGTCTGTAAGAGCCTCTCCTCAAAATGGCTTCCTGTCCAGAAGGGGCTTTGGGCAAAAAGATGGGCAGGCTGACTGGCCAGCTGAGAAAGGAGAGGCTCAGCTAGATGGATGTTCTTTGACATGTCACCTTCTTCTTTTGATCAGGACTGATGAGGCACAGGAACCGGAGGACCAGCGGGGAGAATTGGAGACACATCTTCATGTGTCTGATGGAGGGACATCTTCCTTTCCAGGGGTAAGGATGCTTCTGCAACATGGGCAGTGGGTGGTTATGCTTCAAAACCGGGTGGAGGAAGGGAGGAATTCCCACTTGGGGGGAACCTGGCCAGCCTAGAAAACTGAAGAAGAGCTCCTTGGATTCATGGGAAAAACTTGATGGCTTGGAAGGGAAAATCCTGGGAAATGCTAAGGAAGAGCCAGTTTGAGCCTCTTCCTATCAGCCACATTTCCCATGATTTGCTGTCTCTTTGCCCTTTGTAATGCAACCCTTCCCTCCTGGGGAAGATAAACTTCCCACCACATGCAGAGGGCTTTTAATGAATACCTTCATTGAACAATTGTCACTTGCAGGTTGTGATGGGTGCTCCTGCTGCTGCCCGGAGTCCCAGGAAGGAAGATGTCCGGCCCCGTCTCATTTTAAGGAGGTTAGTGTTCTCAGCTGAGGAATTCTGAAGCCCTAAAGAGAAGGGCTAGAAGAAAGGTTTGCAGACGGGAGGCATCTCTACTCTCTGCCTCTACTTCTGCTAAAAGAAGGATGACCTAGGCCCTTTGTTCTCTCCCCAGAAATGAGCGGGCATTGAAGTGGACACCGCGGCTATCTACCATTTTTGAGACCTGCACTGAGTCGGTAAGGCCAGAGCAGCTTCTCCCCATAGCAATGGCAGAAGCCCTGTCTCTGTGGATTTGTTCATATTCCAATAGATGGAATATTTGCATTCTTATTTCAGGATCCATCGGAAGAATGTCCGATGGAGAGACCATGGGACGTGGAGGAGGGACGTGCAGGAGGAGACAGTGCCTGTCTTTCAGGGTAGGTAACACTTTGGAGGGTGAAACTTTTGCAGAGGGGAGGCATCTCTGCCTCTGCTTCTGCTAAAGGAAGGAGGCCTTAGGGCAATCCCACTGGCAGGCCAAGCCCCTTGGCAGGCCAGGTGGAACGGTTCTTGATCTTTGGCCCCTTCGGTTCCCCCCAGAGAGGAAAGACAAGAGCACTGGAGGCCGCGACTGTCCACCAGTTTGGAGACCTCCACTGAGTTGGTAAGGCCTGGACAGATCCTCCCCATGTCGACAGAAGAAGCCCTGTCTCTGTGCATTTCTTGAGATGCCAACAGATGGGATTTTTGGCTTTCTATTTCAGGAACCACAAGGTCAGCCAGTGGAGGAGGAGCTCTCTCCTGATGATGAGTCCTTGTCTTCAGAGGTAAGAAAGTTTTGGCAATGGGAAGTGGGAGAAATTCTGCTATCCATCCTAACCTTACTGTTGTTTGCAGGATTCGCTGACGGTCCTGATGGGCTCGAGGACCAGCAGCCTCTGGGACTTGGACTCCCTTCTGGAGGAGGAATCTGAGGATAGCTGGGACCAGGATGCAGAGGCTTCAGAGCCCAGCCCTTCTTCCAGTCCATGGGTAAGAAAGACAAAGTGTTTTTGGTTGGGGAGGGATAGAGTCCTTCTAGGTCCCAATAGGCCTTCTCTTTTAGTACTTCTGAGTTTCTTTTCTCTGATGGCTAAAGGGGAATCATTTCTTTCTTTCACAGGATTCTCCAGAGGACGACACTCTGGAGGATGTCAGTAGCCTGGAAGAAGACATCCTGGACTCCCTGGAGCGCCTTCTCCAATGAGAAGAGGTATCTATTTTACCCTCTTCACAGATCAATGTCTTGCCTTGCGAAGCTCAATGAAGCAATGAGCTATGCTGTGCAGGGCCATTTAGTTCAGACAGGTCATAGTCGAGGGTGCTGACACGACATGGTCCACTGGAGAAGGAAATGGCTACCCTCTCCAGTATCCTTAGTAAGAAAACCCCAGGAAAAGTATCAAAAGACTAAAAAGTACGATGCCAGAAGATGAGCCCCTCAGATAGGAAGGTGTCCAATATGCTACGTGGGAAGAGCGGAGGGCAATTACAAGTAGCTCCAGAAAGACTAAAGTGGTACTAATAATAGTCTTTGATTCCTTCCCCAGATGCTTCCTCAGATTCCACTCCAGAGGTCAGCCCCAGGCACCGCGGGAGGTAAGTTGGTCAATGGCTCTGAGCAGCCTGCTGGAGTGATTTGATTGAAAGAACAGCTGCAGCAGGACAGCCCTGAGAGTTCAGGTGGGGAAAGCACTCAGCTCCCAGCTGAGAAAGGAGAGGCTCAGCTAGATGGATGTTCTTTGACATGTCACCTTCTTCTTTTGATCAGGACTGATGAGGCACAGGAACCGGAGGACCAGCGGGGAGAATTGGAGACACATCTTCATGTGTCTGATGGAGGGACATCTTCCTTTCCAGGGGTAAGGATGCTTCTGCAACATGGGCAGTGGGTGGTTATGCTTCAAAACCGGGTGGAGGAAGGGAGGAATTCCCACTTGGGGGGAACCTGGCCAGCCTAGAAAACTGAAGAAGAGCTCCTTGGATTCATGGGAAAAACTTGATGGCTTGGAAGGGAAAATCCTGGGAAATGCTAAGGAAGAGCCAGTTTGAGCCTCTTCCTATCAGCCACATTTCCCATGATTTGCTGTCTCTTTGCCCTTTGTAATGCAACCCTTCCCTCCTGGGGAAGATAAACTTCCCACCACATGCAGAGGGCTTTTAATGAATACCTTCATTGAACAATTGTCACTTGCAGGTTGTGATGGGTGCTCCTGCTGCTGCCCGGAGTCCCAGGAAGGAAGATGTCCGGCCCCGTCTCATTTTAAGGAGGTTAGTGTTCTCAGCTGAGGAATTCTGAAGCCCTAAAGAGAAGGGCTAGAAGAAAGGTTTGCAGACGGGAGGCATCTCTACCCTCTGCCTCTACTTCTGCTAAAAGAAGGATGACCTAGGCCCTTTGTTCTCTCCCCAGAAATGAGCGGGCATTGAAGTGGACACCGCGGCTATCTACCATTTTTGAGACCTGCACTGAGTCGGTAAGGCCAGAGCAGCTTCTCCCCATAGCAATGGCAGAAGCCCTGTCTCTGTGGATTTGTTCATATTCCAATAGATGGAATATTTGCATTCTTATTTCAGGATCCATCGGAAGAATGTCCGATGGAGAGACCATGGGACGTGGAGGAGGGACGTGCAGGAGGAGACAGTGCCTGTCTTTCAGGGTAGGTAACACTTTGGAGGGTGAAACTTTTGCAGAGGGGAGGCATCTCTGCCTCTGCTTCTGCTAAAGGAAGGAGGCCTTAGGGCAATCCCACTGGCAGGCCAAGCCCCTTGGCAGGCCAGGTGGAACGGTTCTTGATCTTTGGCCCCTTCGTTTCCCCCCCCCAGAGAGGAAAGACAAGAGCACTGGAGGCCGCGACTGTCCACCAGTTTGGAGACCTCCACTGAGTTGGTAAGGCCTGGACAGATCCTCCCCATGTCGACAGAAGAAGCCCTGTCTCTGTGCATTTCTTGAGATGCCAACAGATGGGATTTTTGGCTTTCTATTTCAGGAACCACAAGGTCAGCCAGTGGAGGAGGAGCGCTCCTGATGATGAGTCCTTGTCTTCAGAGGTAAGAAAGTTTTGGCAATGGGAAGTGGGAGAAATTCTGCTATCCATCCTAACCTTACTGTTGTTTGCAGGATTCGCTGACGGTCCTGATGGGCTCGAGGACCAGCAGCCTCTGGGACTTGGACTCCCTTCTGGAGGAGGAATCTGAGGATAGCTGGGACCAGGATGCAGAGGCTTCAGAGCCCAGCCCTTCTTCCAGTCCATGGGTAAGAAAGACAAAGTGTTTTTGGTTGGGGAGGGATAGAGTCCTTCTAGGTCCCAATAGGCCTTCTCTTTTAGTACTTCTGAGTTTCTTTTCTCTGATGGCTAAAGGGGAATCATTTCTTTCTTTCACAGGATTCTCCAGAGGACGACACTCTGGAGGATGTCAGTAGCCTGGAAGAAGACATCCTGGACTCCCTGGAGCGCCTTCTCCAATGAGAAGAGGTATCTATTTTACCCTCTTCACAGATCAATGTCTTGCCTTGCGAAGCTCAATGAAGCAATGAGCTATGCTGTGCAGGGCCATTTAGTTCAGACAGGTCATAGTCGAGGGTGCTGACACGACATGGTCCACTGGAGAAGGAAATGGCTACCCTCTCCAGTATCCTTAGTAAGAAAACCCCAGGAAAAGTATCAAAAGACTAAAAAGTACGATGCCAGAAGATGAGCCCCTCAGATAGGAAGGTGTCCAATATGCTACGTGGGAAGAGCGGAGGGCAATTACAAGTAGCTCCAGAAAGACTAAAGTGGTACTAATAATAGTCTTTGATTCCTTCCCCAGATGCTTCCTCAGATTCCACTCCAGAGGTCAGCCCCAGGCACCGCGGGAGGTAAGTTGGTCAATGGCTCTGAGCAGCCTGCTGGAGTGATTTGATTGAAAGAACAGCTGCAGCAGGACAGCCCTGAGAGTTCAGGTGGGGAAAGCACTCAGCTCCCAGCTGGTTAGTGATGAGGAGGAGCAACTGCCTTCTGCACCTGAACCAAGAACACTTAGGGCAGAGAAAAGGCAGGAGCAGCAAAGATCAGCTCAATTACTTGCGAGAAGCCAGCCTTGCCATTCTTGATGAGCTGCACCAGAAGCTGGCTACTTTGCACAGCAGATAGACAGAAGCGATGCTGGGAACGGGTTCAGGAGCAGGGGCTTGGACTAGAAGACCTAGTCCCCGTGCTTGCCTGACTGGCCTGGCTAACCACCCACCTTCCTCCCCCAGCCTCCAGCTTGCCTCGCCTCACCTTGCCTGGATGCCTCGCCGACTGCTGCTCGCTGAAAAAGGTAAGGATCGCCAGTTGCGGCCTAGCTTGCCGCCCCCACCCCAATCCCCAGGCTCGCGTAGTTCGCACAGCCGCCCGGGATCATTTGCGGGCCATGTGCTACCCCCCCCACCCCGATCCCTGAGTCCCCGTGCTTGCCTGCCCGGCCTGGCTAACCACCCACCTTTCCCCTGTGCCTCCAGCTTGCTTACCTTCGCTCTTCGGACCGAATCCCGAGCCACTGGTTGCAACATCTGCCTTTCTTCGCTTGCTGCAAGCCCTACAATCGATTGCATCCGCTAGCAACTGAATCTGCCTGCCTGCAATTGATCTCATCAGTGAGCAACTGAATCTGCCTGCCCTGTCCCTTCAACTGGGTAAGTTTCTTTATTTTTGGGGGGAACGTTAAAAAATATAGTTAATTGTGTTTTTTTTTCCATTTGTAGTTTAGGAAGTTTTAAATTTAGCTGCTTTTATCTAAAAATAAAATGATAAAATAAATATTTGTGCAGCTTTCTGAGACTTGGTGTGTTTCACTCTAACTACACAAACACGCACAATCTCACAAAGCTGTATATGGCATTTTTTTGGATTTTGTGTGCTTTTACATTGTGTGTCATCAGCTAACAAAGCTCCTTTTTTTCTTTTTTGCAGTAGCTGCTGCCTTTAACAGGAAGGATGAAAAGGCAACAGACTTTGACGGGTTTCTTGGCCAAGAAACCAAAACTTGAACAACCACCAGCAGAAGTGGAACAAGAACCATCCCCAGCGCCACAAGTGCCACCACTTGAAACTGGACAAAACAGCAAAGCAAGTATAGAGTCACCCACCGCACCTGAAATCGGAAACATTCTTCCAGACTGCTGGACCTTGCAACAGTACAGCTTCTTCCAATATGACGGTGTCGTGTCCCACTCCTCCGCTGACGGCCGGATCAGGGAAATCCAAATCAGGCGTGCCTCTGCAGCTCTGCCAAAGTCCTAGCAAAGTTCTCAAGGCAGGCAGGAGACCAGGAAGTGACTTCAGCAATATAAGGTAGACTTTGCCTGACTCAGAGAATGTCAGAAAACAGATCCTTTATATAGGCCATGGGTTGTGGCTCCATGACTCAGCACTTATCCAGGCCTGCCCCTCCCTTCCTTCTGTTGACGCCGCCTATCAATTCTCCTGAAGCGAGGGTCACTCCTTCCTCAGGCTCACATGCTGTGGGGGAGGGGGAGGGGTCTAGTTGCTCCGTTTGCCTGGGCATGGAGCCAGGGCTGGGGCTGGAAGCACTTCTTCTTCCTCGGCCTGTCTGGGCATGGTGCCAGGGCTGGGGCCTGGAGGCATGCTAGGACATTCCTCAGCGTTCGGAAGGAGATAAGACGGGCCCGGCTGTGGGGAAAGCGGACGAGACACAACAGACGGGTTGGAAGTTTCAAACAAGAAGCTAGGTTGTAAATCCTGTGCGAAATATGGCTTCGCAATGGAGAGCGATATTCATGTTAGCAAAGAGTGGAAGCTTTTCAAGATTGAGCCAGCTGGGAAAACAAGGAAGTGCACCAGGCGTCTCTATGCAAGAAAATGAGAGAACATTTTGTATCGAAATCTCACACCGTTTGTAGAGACAACGTCAAACAAGCTGAGCAGGAAGCCATAACAAAAGCAAAGGACAAGATTTCTGAAATGCAATTTGCCACCACTTCTAAAATGTTCAAAACTGTTTACAGCCTGGCAAAAGCATGCAGACCAATCCAAGCATCGAGAAACTGATAGAATTACAAACTGAAAATGGACTAGATCTGGGAATAGGGTTGCATTCAAGACCAACAGTTGTCAAAATAGTTGAGTGCATTACAAACGAAATTAAAACCCAAATGTTTTCCAGCATCGTTGCTCAGCATCTGAAAATATGTCTGATCATTGATGAAGCCTCAACAGTATCCTGCAAACCAGTTTTGATCGTTTTCTTAAAAGTTGAGGACTCAGAGGACCCACCAACAATTTTTGCCGAGCTGGTTGAATTGAAGAAACAAGATGCAGAGACAATATGTTCTGCAGTTTTTGAAAGTTTACATAAGGTTGGATTTACCCGGGACTACCTTCAAAAAAATGTAATAGCGTTCTGCCCTGATGATGCCAGCGTTATGCTTGGGAGAAAATCTGGAGTGAGCACCAGAATAGCCAAAGAGTTTCCAAACATCATCATATGGCACTGCTTGAACCATCGCCTCCAACTTGTTTTAGATGACGCCATAAAGGAAATAAAGCAAGTAACTCATTTTACATTTTTTATTGATAAGATATGCTCCATTTTCCAGCAATCGAATAAAAACCGGATTGAACTAGACAAAATATCTGAAGAACTTGACATTAACATCATAAGGATTGGTTGGGTTTTTGGGCCAAGATGGGCTGCCTGTACTTTAAGGGCAACCATAGCTGCGTGGCGTGCTTTCCTGTGCTACATCAATATTTTCATGCGAATGCAAAATACTCGGGTATGGCTGCCTGTCTGGAAAATAAACATTTCTTAAATGATTTGGCGTTGATGATAGACATTTTGGAAGAAATTTCACTTCTTTCAACTACACTGCAAGCATGCAATACGGACATAATAAAAGCTGAAAAACTGGTGAGAAGATCAATAAAGGGATTAGAACAACTAACAAAGGGAAAGGGCCCATACGAAAGAAAAGTTGAGGGACTAATTACCTCAGAAACTTTCAAGAATATAAAGTTCATAGAAAACGATCGATTTGTTGGTCTTCATCGAGAAAGACTTTTACAAAGTATCATCAAAAATTTGCCTAAACGACTGATGGACTGTGAGCATTTAAAAACTGGGAACCAACGGCAAGACACCACAAACGTACTACAGTTTCTACAGTTTTTGGGTGCCAGAGTACTGAGATGTTGAGGAAATAGTCGTGCCATGGGCAGCAGGTGAAGAACAACTGCGCACATTCAGTGACATTTTCAACTACAAAATGGACATCAGTGACTACAGAGATTTTGTGGAGAATGTCTTGAAAGATTCGAAGAGGTGTGCAATTCCTGACAGTATCAAAAAAGCAAAAGATATTGTCAGAACAATTGCAGTGAGTTCTGCAGAAGCAGAAAGGGGTTTTTCTAAAATGAACCTGATATGTTCAGAGAGCAGAAGTCGCCTAGCCATTTCCAATCTAACCAGCCTCATGACCATCAGCGTTACTGGACTACCTCTTCCAAAATGGGACCCTATTTCTGCAGTGAAAAAATGGTTCAGAGAACACCATCGCTCAGCCAATGATCCGCGCATCAGGTGTAAGAAAAGTGGAAGCGAGGAGAGTGCCACTGAAATAGCTATTTGGAAACATCTCCTAGCTAAAGACGACTAACAGTTTTATGTAAGTATTTAAGTACCTCTTTTACTTTTTTACTGTTTTGTGTACTTCTGTTATTCTTATTTACATATTAAATGGCTAAATTTGTCTATCATGGTATATCTCCTTGCAGGTCGTTATTATCCTCGGTGCAAGAAGCGTCGTTGAAGACAACACTTTTATTGCTCTTCTGTAAGTATTTGTGTACCTCTTACAGTTTTGTGTACCTCGCTTATTATTTAAATATTGATTGCATGAAATAATTGGTATATCTTATTTTTGTAGCTCCAAAGAAGTGATGTCGACTTGGCCACGCCCACCAGTCACATGGCCACCAACCCAGGCCCACCTGGTCACCAAACCACGCCCACCAATTAAGCCACGCCACAGAACCGGCAGCGAAAATTTTGAGATTTCACCCCTGCTCCAGGTGCTTGCAGAGAGAGTCTATCCGGAATCACAGTGTGGCTTTCGAGCCAACAGGTCCACTAATGACATGCTATTTTCCCTTAGACAATTGTAGGAGAAATGCAGGGAACAAAGACAGCCACTTTTTGTAGCCTTCATAGTTTTTGGCATCACCTGGCAGGACAAAGTTCCAAATAGCGCAGCAGGAACGTGCTGGAATTTCTAGCATGTATACACTATTGAAACAGCGGGATCTACGCTGGCTTGGGCATGTTGTGAGAATGGCTGATGGTCGGATTCCGAAAGATCTCTTGTATGGAGAATTAGTGCAGGAAAAAGGCCTCAGAGGGAGACCACAGCTGCGATATAAGGATATCTGCAAGAGGGACCTAAAGGCCCTGGGAATGGACATTAACAACTGAAAAACCTTGACCTCCGATCGTTGAGCTTGGAGGCTAAAGATGCAGCATGGCCTTCTCCAATTCGAAGAGACATTTGTTCAGCAGGCTGAGGCAAAGAGGCAGTCCCGGAACCAGCGAAATCTGGGGGCTGGGCAGGGGACAGAATGTATCTGCCCTCAGTGTGGAAGGGATTGCCACTCTCGAATTGGCCTTTTTAGCCACACTAGATGCTGTTTCCAGAGCACGATACCATAGTCTTTTGAGACTGAAGGATGCCAATCGTAATAGCTAAAAAATAAAAGCAACAGTTAAATAAAGTTGTTCATTATTTACAATTATTTCCCTTTAGCTATCAGTATAGTATTCAGTGGATAAAATGATAAAGAATTGTACAACATGTATACAATAAATTTAGAAAAACACTTCATAGACACTCCTGCAGGCAGAGCCCTAGTAGGAATTGCCCTCCCCCAAGATCTAACAAAGATAGGATTAGCCCTCTACCCATCTAGCAACAGAAGTCACCACATGGCACCTGGGGAGATTGCATCACCCAGCAGGATCAACCAAACCAACCACACGGACAGACTACAGAATTGCCCTTGCATGGCCCCATGGGAGTCTGACAATCAATCAGAATTCAAAGCCCAACAGAGGGCATAAAACCAAGGCACTCTCAGCATCTTGGCTCTTTTTCTGCTCAGGAACTCAAGCCATGTGATCCTGTTTGTGACGGAACCTGGAAGAGCTGTTGGCCGCCACATGCATGCGCACCAGCTAGCCGCTCTCTTCCGGGTTCCGGTGCTCTGGCGTGTGCATGTGAGTACAAGTGCGCTCCAGTTTCGGCACTCGGTACCGAAAAGCTTAACCATCACCAAAAGCCAACATGGGTTTGTCAAAAACAGATCATGCCAGACTAATCTTATTGCATTCTTTGACAAAGTGACAAAATTAGTGGACCAGAGGAATGCTGTCGATATAATTTAGTTGGACTTAAGTAAAGCATTTGATAAAGTAGACCATAACCTACTACTAGATAAAGTAGAAAAATGTGGGTTAGACAGCACCACCACCAGATGGATTCGTAACTGGCTGACCAACCGCACTCAACATGTAGTCCTCAATGGAGCTACATCCACATGGAGGGAAGTATGCATTGGAGTACCCCAAGGCTCTGTTTTAGACCCAGTACTCTTCAACATCTTCATCAATGACTTGGACAAGGGATAGATGGGGAACTCATCAAATTTGCAGATGACACCAAGCTGGCAGGAATAGCCAAAACTCCAGGAGATAGGCTCAAGATACAGAAGGATCTTGACAGACTTGAACTA
This sequence comes from Ahaetulla prasina, assembly GCF_028640845.1. Taxonomy (NCBI): domain Eukaryota; kingdom Metazoa; phylum Chordata; class Lepidosauria; order Squamata; family Colubridae; genus Ahaetulla; species Ahaetulla prasina. Next base: position 196,499,990 of record NC_080540.1, read on the forward strand.
TCTAACAAAATGAAATTCAATAATAATGAAAAAAGTAAGGTTCTACATTTAGGCAAAAAAACACACAAAATGCACAGGTACCGTATATATGGTACCTTGCTCAATAGTAGTAACTGTGAGAGGGATCGGAGTCCTAGTGGACAACCATTTAGATATGTGCCAGCAGTGTGCAGCAGCTGCCAAAAAAGCCAACACAGTTCTGGGCTGTATAAACAGAGGGATAGAATCAAGAACACGTGAAGTGTTAATACCTTGGTAAGGCCACACTTGGAATATTGCATTCAGTTTTGATCGCCACGATGTAAAAAAGATGTTGAGACTCTAGAAAGAGTGCAGAGAAGAGCAATAAAGATGATTAGGGGACTGGACAATATGAAGAACGGTTGCAGGAACTCGGTATGTCTAGCTTAATGAAAAGAAGGACTAGGGGAGACACGATAGCAGTGTTCCAATATCTCAGGGGTTGCCACAAAGAAGAGGGAGTCAAACAATTCTCCAAAGCACCTGAGGGTAGAACAAGAAGCAATGGGTGGAAACCAATCAAGGAGAGAAGCATCTTAGAACTAAGGAGAAATTTCCTGACAGTTAGAACAATTGATCAGTGGAACAACTTGTCTGCAGAAGTTGTGAATACCTCCAAGGTCCCTTCCAACTTTTATTTATTTATTTATTTAAATTTTTATACCGCCCTTCTCCCGAAGGACTCAGGGCGGTGTACAGCCAAAAATAAAAGCAACAGTTAAATAAAGTTGTTCATTATTTACAATTATTTCCCTTTAGCTATCAGTATAGTATTCAGTGGATAAAATGATAAAGAATTGTACAACATGTATACAATAAATTTAGGAAAACACTTTATAGACACTCCTGCAGGCAGACCGTAGTAGGAATTGCCCTGCCCCAAGATCTAACAAAGATAGGATTAGCCCTCTACCCATCTAGCAACAGAAGTCACCTCCTGGGGAGGTGATTGCATGGCACCTGGGGAGATTGCATTACCTGGCAGGACAAAGTTCCAAATAGCGCAGCAGGAACGTGCTGGAATTTCTAGCATGTATACACTATTGAAACAGCGGGATCTACGCTGGCTTGGGCATGCTGTGAGAATGGCTGATGGTCGGATTCCGAAAGATCTCTTGTATGGAGAATTAGTGCAGGAAAAAGGCCTCAGAGGGAGACCACAGCTGCGATATAAGGATATCTGCAAGAGGGACCTAAAGGCCCTGGGAATGGACATTAACAACTGAAAAACCTTGACCTCCGATCGTTGAGCTTGGAGGCTAAAGATGCAGCATGGCCTTCTCCAATTCGAAGAGACATTTGTTCAGCAGGCTGAGGCAAAGAGGCAGTCCCGGAACCAGCGAAATCTGGGGGCTGGGCAGGGGACAGAATGTATCTGCCCTCAGTGTGGAAGGGATTGCCACTCTCGAATTGGCCTTTTTAGCCACACTAGATGCTGTTTCCAGAGCACGATACCATAGTCTTTTGAGACTGAAGGATGCCAATCGTAATAGCTAAAAAATAAAAGCAACAGTTAAATAAAGTTGTTCATTATTTACAATTATTTCCCTTTAGCTATCAGTATAGTATTCAGTGGATAAAATGATAAAGAATTGTACAACATGTATACAATAAATTTAGGAAAACACTTTATAGACACTCCTGCAGGCAGACCGTAGTAGGAATTGCCCTGCCCCAAGATCTAACAAAGATAGGATTAGCCCTCTACCCATCTAGCAACAGAAGTCACCTCCTGGGGAGGTGATTGCATGGCACCTGGGGAGATTGCATTACCCAGCAGGATCAAAGTTCCAAATAGCGCAGCAGGAACGTGCTGGAATTTCTAGCATGTATACACTATTGAAACAGCGGGATCTCGCTGGCTTGGGCATGTTGTGAGAATGGCTGATGGTCGGATTCCGAAAGATCTCTTGTATGGAGAATTAGTGCAGGAAAAAGGCCTCAGAGGGAGACCACAGCTGCGATATAAGGATATCTGCAAGAGGGACCTAAAGGCCCTGGGAATGGACATTAACAACTGAAAAACCTTGACCTCCGATCGTTGAGCTTGGAGGCTAAAGATGCAGCATGGCCTTCTCCAATTCGAAGAGACATTTGTTCAGCAGGCTGAGGCAAAGAGGCAGTCCCGGAACCAGCGAAATCTGGGGGCTGGGCAGGGGACAGAATGTATCTGCCCTCAGTGTGGAAGGGATTGCCACTCTCGAATTGGCCTTTTTAGCCACACTAGATGCTGTTTCCAGAGCACGATACCATAGTCTTTTGAGACTGAAGGATGCCAATCGTAATAGCTAAAAAATAAAAGCAACAGTGCTGAACCAGAGGGACTTACTGAACCTTGAGAGGTTTAGCCATTGCATTATTCCCATGGTCATATGATTGCAATCCAGGCACATAGCACCCACTTACGATGATGATTATGATATTGCAGTCTGCTGCTCAAAACTGAAACTCGAAGTCCTCTCCTCTGCTTGTGTTTTGCTTGTATTTACTATCACGTTGGAAAACCTGCTTTTGGTATTGTATATTTACTTCATGTGTCATATTATTATATTATTATATATATATATATATTATAATATATATATATATATATTAAGTATATATTATATTAATATATATATATATATTATATTAATATATATATATATTAAGATATATTATATTAATATATATATATTATATTAATATATATATATTAAGATATATTATATTAATATATATATATTAAGATATATTATATTAATATATATATATATTAAGTATATATTATATTATATTATTATATTAGGTTATTATAATAACTCTGTTATTATTATTACTAGGCTATACTATTGATTGTCCTTTACAGGTTAGTAATATTTATCCTCTTTCTGTCAACTTCACCTATTATCCAGAATTAGAGGTTGTTTGTTTAGCACTTCATGGGCTTCGCTGGCAATTTGGTAGCAACCTATCCAGTCATGTAACAACTGCAACTTTAAATAATATTCATCTATCGAATTTATATGGTTGCTCAATTTGCAAAAAGTGACTCTGAGCAGCACACAGTTAGTTAAAACCATAAATATGTAAGAATGATTATTAAAATATCAAAGTCATTATTAAAAGAAAAAAATACATAGCAAAGCACAAGCAAATATTGACCACGGTATGGGAGCCCCATTAGAATTTCACTGCTCTCCTGATACCTCCAGGACTGATGGCAAAGCCATATTTTGAGGGTCTTCCTGAACATTAATCGGGATGGAACTGTGTAAAAAGAAATGGAGTCCTCCCACCACACATTCTTCCCTCTGTAATGGGGACAAAAGTTTCAAAATCACAAATTAGAATAGATTCTGTTGTTGTTAGTTGCAAAGTCATGCCCGACCCATCACGACCCCATGGACAACATTTCTCCAGGCCTTCCTGTCCTCTACCATCCTCTGGAATCCATTTAAGCTCAGGCCTCCTGCTTCAGTGACTCCATCCAGTCACCTTGTTCTTTGTCATCCCCTTCTTCTTTTGCCCTCAATCTTAGTCTATCAATAGATTCTAGACAAAGATTAAATAGCAACAGGAAGTGCCAATCTAATCCCGTGAACATTGTTCCCAATCTGAGTTTAACATGAGTTCTCTTCGATCAAATAAATACATTTTTGTGGAATTTCTGAAGGGCTTACCTTTGCACACACTTTCAAGGAACAAAGGCAAGGTTTCCCCTCTGCCTGCGTATTTTATTCTTAGCTCATAAATGAACCTGGTAAGATTTCTAATAGAGCTAAGCTGACTTTGGGGCCGGGGAGTGTGTTCCGGGGGGTGGAGAAGATGGCAGAAAAGGCCCATCTCCTAGGCATAATTCCCCAGGAAATGGGAGCTGCATTATGTCCTCTCTACCTGATCTAATGGGACGGGCAGATACCTTTGGAGAGAGTTGGTCCCTCGAATAACCCACCCCAATCCCATAAAGGGCTTTAAGGGTTAAAACCAGCACCTTGAGTCGGATCCGGAAGCAACCTGGTAACCAATGCAGTTCATTTTCCAGAGCCTCTGGGCAGTGTTCAGTGTATACATACAGTATACACACAGTATTTAAACCCACTAAAATGCAAAACTGGCATTTATATACCACTTATCAGTTTGATAAGTGGCTGGGTTTTTTTATATATGCTTTTTAAAAAAATGGATTTTGGAGGAAGTGTCATTCTTTTTACTAAATGGATTTTTGAGGAAAATAGTCACATAAAATTTTGTAAATTTTAGCTGCTTTCATATGTTCAAATTTGTGCAAGCTTTGTGAGATTTTGTGCGCTGATAACTGGTTTTTGAGGTTGTGTAATTTTTGTGAGATGGTCATGTGACATAGCTTCTTTGCCCTCAATCTTAGTCTATCAATAGATTCTAGACAAAGATTAAATAGCAACAGGAAGTGCCAATCTAATCCGTGAACATTGTTCCCAATCTGAGTTTAACATGAGTTCTCTTGATCAAATAAATACATTTTGTGGAATTTCTGAAGGGCTTACCTTTGCACACACTTTCAAGGAACAAAGGCAAGGTTTCCTCTGCCTGCGTATTTTATTCTTAGCTCATAAATGAACCTGGTAAGATTTCTAATAGAGCTAAGCTGACTTTGGGGCCGGGAGTGTGTTCCGGGGTGGAGAAGATGGCAGAAAAGGCCCATCTCCTAGGCATAATTCCCCAGGAAATGGGAGCTGCATTATGTCCTCTACCATCCTCTGGAATCCATTTAAGCTCAGGCCTCCTGCTTCAGTGACTCCATCCAGTCACCTTGTTCTTTGTCATCCCCTTCTTCTTTTGCCCTCAATCTTAGTCTATCAATAGATTCTAGACAAAGATTAAATAGCAACAGGAAGTGCCAATCTAATCCCGTGAACATTGTTCCCAATCTGAGTTTAACATGAGTTCTCTTCGATCAAATAAATACATTTTTGTGGAATTTCTGAAGGGCTTACCTTTGCACACACTTTCAAGGAACAAAGGCAAGGTTTCCTCTGTAAAGGGGAGAAAAGTTTCAAAATCACAAATTAGAATAGATTCTGTTGTTGTTAGTTGCGAAGTCATGCCCAACCCATCACGACCCCATGGACAACATTTCTCCAGGCCTTCCTGTCCTCTACCATCCTCTGGAATCCATTTAAGCTCAGGCCTCCTGCTTCAGTGACTCCATCCAGTCACCTTGTTCTTTGTCATCCCCTTCTTCTTTTGCCCTCAATCTTAGTCTATCAATAGATTCTAGACAAAGATTAAAAAGCAACAGGAAGTGCCAATCTAATCCCGTGAACATTGTTCCCAATCTGAGTTTAACATGAGTTCTCTTCGATCAAATAAATACATTTTTGTGGAATTTCTGAAGGGCTTACCTTTGCACACACTTTCAAGGAACAAAGGCAAGGTTTCCCCTCTGCCTGCGTATTTTATTCTTAGCTCATAAATGAACCTGGTAAGATTTCTAATAGAGCTAAGCTGACTTTGGGGCCGGGGAGTGTGTTCCGGAGGGTGGAGAAGATGGCAGAAAAGGCCCATCTCCTAGGCATAATTCCCCAGGAAATGGGAGCTGCATTATGTCCTCTCTACCTGATCTAATGGGACGGGCAGATACCTTTGGAGAGAGTTGGTCCCTCGAATAACCCACCCCAATCCCATAAAGGGCTTTAAGGGTTAAAACCAGCACCTTGAGTTGGATCCGGAAGCAACCTGGTAACCAATGCAGTTCATTTTCCACAGCCTCTGGGCACTGTTCAGTGTATAAATACAGTATTTAAACCCACTAAAATGCAAAACTGTATTGTGTGGACAACAGTCAAGTCTAAAACCTGACCTTCTATTTCATTTGATTAAACATGTCAAGAGTCCAATGTAGCCTTAATCGTATAAGACGTTCTTGGGTTCAATGGCTGTTCAAACTCGCAACAGTGCTGAACCAGAGGGACTTACTGAACCTTGAGAGGTTTAGCCATTGCATTATTCCCATGGTCATATGATTGCAATCCAGGCACATAGCACCCACTTACGATGATGATTATGATATTGCAGTCTGCTGCTCAAAACTGAAACTCAAAGTCCTCTCCTCTCCTCTGCTTGTGTTTTGCTTGTATTTACTACCACGTTGGAAAACCTGCTTTTGGTATTGTATATTTACTTCATGTGTCATATTATTATATTATATTAGGTTATATTATATTAGGTATATTATAATAACCTCAGAAAACATATATATATTAATATATATTATATATAAAGAGAAGTTACTGAATCCTGCTGAATCAGTTACTTGTGTGTGCTTTCTGGATGTGATTGCTGCTGCAAACTCTGTGTTCTGTTCCTCCACCTCACATAGGAAGACACACGAGCAAACGACGTCTACCAGTAATTTATTTTTACAAGCCGACCTGAATCCCTTTAGCAGATAAAAGTGCTGGCAGCTACTTTCCGAATGTCTGCCAAGTTTCTTATCACCTCTAGAAACAGGAGTCAGCATATCTGTAGTCCGTTGCTGGAGCAACCAAGAGTTCAAAAGGTAGTCAGAAGTCATTCACAAAGTCCAAGCCTTAATTCCAAAAAATATCCCGTCCGAAACTCACGATATGCAGTTTTTGTCCGTCACAGAGCCTGCAGAGCAACCCCACCAGGGGTGAAATGTAAAATGTGAGGACAGTCGTAAATGTGAGGACAGTCGTAAATGTGAGGACAGTCGTAAATGTGAGGACCAATCAAAAGTGTGAGGACCCGTCAAAAATAACTTTTTCAGCCCTCTGAGTAGTCCCTATGAGCATAGGACCTACCCAGAGGGCTGGAAAAAGTAATTTCTGACAGGTTCTCGCACTTTTGACCGGTCTTCACACTTATGACCGGTCATCATTTATGCCTTTTGTAGCGTTTTTAATAACCGTGTCACACATGTCACAACTGTGGTGCTTCATGTGACTGGGTGGGCGTGGCCAGATGGTCATGTGACATAGCTTCTTTGCCCTAATGTTCGTAAGTGCGAAAAACGGTCATAAGTCACTTTTTCAGTGCCATGCTTGTTAAACCAATTACCAGAACAAATTCTCCCTCCTTTTCTTTCTCTCCTTCATCTTTCTCCCCCTCAAATAACCCACCCCAATCCAATAAAGGTCTTTAAGGGTTAAAACCAGCACCTTGAATCGGATCCGGAAGCAACCTGGTAACCAAAACCAAAACCAGTTCATTTTCCACAGCCTCCGGGCACTGTTCAGTGTATATATACAGTATTTAAACCCACTAAAATGCAAAACTGTATTGTGTGGACAACAGTCAAGTCTAAAACCTGACCTTCTATTTCATTTGATTAAACATGTCAAGAGTCCAATGTAGCCTTAATCGTATAAGACGTTCTTGGGTTCAATGGCTGTTCAAACTCGCAACAGTGCTGAACCAGAGGGACTTACTGAACCTTGAGAGGTTTAGCCATTGCATTATTCCCATGGTCATATGATTGCAATCCAGACACATAGCACCCACTTACGATGATGATTATGATATTGCAGTCTGCTGCTCAAAACTGAAACTCAAAGTCCTCTCCTCTGCTTGTATTTACTACCACGTTGGAAAACCTGCTTTTGGTATTGTATATTTACTTCATGTGTCATATTATTATATTATATATATATGTTTTCTTAGGTTTTCACGGTGTTTGTATACCGCCCTATCTCCCTAGGGACTCAGGGCGGCTTGCATTGTGTAAGGCAATAGTCTCATTCTATTTGTATATTTATACACAAAGTCAGCTTATTGCCCCCACAACAATCTGGGTCCTCATTTTACCTACCTTATAAAGGATGGAAGGCTGAGTCAACCTTGGGCCTGGTGGGACTCGAGCCTGCTGTAATTGTAATTGCAGGCAGCTGTGTGATGGAATGAGCTCCTGTCACTTGCCTCACTCCTGTCAACCTAGCAGTTTGAAAGCATGTAAATGCAAGTAGACAAACAGGTACCACTTTGGTGGGAAGACAACAGCGTTCCATGTTCCACACTGTGACATGTCATGCTGGCCACAAGACCATGGAAAAATCTTGACAGCGCTGGTCAAAGGGCTTAAAAGATGCTGGAAAAGGTCTATACTCTGGTAGTTTGAATCCTACCACTGTGTGATGGAATGAGCTCCTGTCACTTGCCTCACTCCTGCCAACCTAGCAGTTTGAAAGCATGTAAATGCAAGTAGACAAACAGGTACCACTTTGGTGGGAAGACAACAGCGTTCCATGTTCCACACTGTGACATGTCATGCTGGCCACAAGACCATGGAAAAATCTTGACAGCGCTGGTCAAAGGGCTTAAAAGATGCTGGAAAAGGTCTACACTCTGGTAGTTTGAATCCTTCCACTGTGTGATGGAATGAGCTCCTGTCACTTGCCTCACTCCTGCCAACCTAGCAGTTTGAAAGCATGTAAATGCAAGTAGACAAACAGGTACCACTTTGGTGGGAAGACAACAGCGTTCCATGTTCCACACTGTGACATGTCATGCTGGCCACAAGACCATGGAAAAATCTTGACAGCGCTGGTCAAAGGGCTTAAAAGATGCTGGAAAAGGTCTATACTCTGGTAGTTTGAATCCTACCACTGTGTGATGGAATGAGCTCCTGTCACTTGCCTCACTCCTGCCAACCTAGCAGTTTGAAAGCATGTAAATGCAAGTAGACAAACAGGTACCACTTTGGTGGGAAGACAACAGCGTTCCATGTTCCACACTGTGACATGTCATGCTGGCCACAAGACCATGGAAAAATCTTGACAGCGCTGGTCAAAGGGCTTAAAAAGAAAGAGGAAATCACCCCTAAGACGGCTAGAACTAGTGAAGTAAATTCTGCAGGGACACCTTTACCTTTTATCTCTTCTGAAGCTCAGCTATTTCTAAATCATCTTTTTGTTTTGTCTTTTCAAGTACAGTGGTAATTTTGATCTGTATTACACAAAATTCTTCAGATTCTATAAGCTTTTGGCTTTGATAGAATGTAGATGGGAGTTGCCTATGAATTCCAATGTACCAATAGATAAACAGTATCAATTAATAAAAATTCAATATGAAACTGTAGGAAGAGGAAAACCATGAAAAGATTCAACATTAAAATTAAGAATTTGCTAAAAATGACTAATATGCAACCGGGTGAGGGCGGAATCTTCAATTTATGAATTGAAAATGGAACTGACTTCCAATAAAGCAATATACATTATATATGTATGTATAAAATATTATATATAAAGAGAAGTTACTGAATCCTGCTGAATCAGTTACTTGTGTGTGCTTTCTGGATGTGATTGCTGCTGCAAACTCTGTGTTCTGTTCCTCCACCTCACATAGGAAGACACACGAGCAAACGACGTCTACCAGTAATTTATTTTTACAAGCCGACCTGAATCCCTTTAGCAGATAAAAGTGCTGGCAGCTACTTTCCGAATGTCTGCCAAGTTTCTTATCACCTCTAGAAACAGGAGTCAGCATATCTGTAGTCCGTTGCTGGAGCAACCAAGAGTTCAAAAGGTAGTCAGAAGTCATTCACAAAGTCCAAGCCTTAATTCCAAAAAATATGGTAATAAACTATTCAAAAGCTTGGACAGAAAGGTTGTCATGAAAAAAGATTTAATTTGGAACAAAAAATGACCACTGTTAAACCTTTGAAAATAAAGCAAAAATATGAATGTTAAGTGATGTTATTCTTGCTGTAACAGCACAAATCTTTTTTCTGCAGTTCAATAGTACAATAGATATGGTCCATACTTGTAATTTAATTCTTGCTCTATGTAATTCTACTTCTACCTTTTTTGAAAGGGAGGCATGGTGGCTTAAAAGATGCTGGAAAAGGTCTATACTCTGGTAGTTTGAATCCTACCACTGTGTGATGGAATGAGCTCCTGTCACTTGCCTCACTCCTGCCAATATAGCAGTTTGAAAGCATGTAAATGCAAGTAGACAAACAGGTACCACTTTGGTGGGAAGACAACAGCGTTCCATGTTTCACACTGTGACATGTCATGCTGGCCACAAGACCATGGAAAAATCTTGACAGCACTGCTCAAATGGCTTAAAAAGAAAGAGGAAATCACCCCTAAGATGGCTAGAACTAGTGGAGTAAATTCTGCAGGGACACCTTTACCTTTTATCTCTTCTGAAGTTCAGCTATTTCTAAATCATCTTTTTGTTTTGCCTTTTCAAGTACAGTGGTAATTTTGAATAGAATAGAATAGAATTTTATTGGCCAAGTGTGATTGGACACACAAGGAATTTGTCTTGGTGCATATGCTCTCAGTGTACATAAAAGAAAAGATACGTTCATCAAGGTACAACATTTACAACACAATTGATGATCAATATATCAATATAAATCATAAGGATTGCCAGCAACAAGTTATAGTCATACAGTCATAAGTGGAAAGAGATTGGTGATGGGAACTATGAAACGATTAATAGTAGTGCAGATTCAGTAAATAGTCTGACAGTGTTGAGGGAATTACTTGTTTAGCAGAGTGATGGCCTTCGGGATAAAACTGTTCTTTTTTTTATTCAAAAAGTTTTACAAAATTTTCCCCCCCTTTCCCCTCCTCCCTCCTTCACAACCCTCCCCGACTTCCCGGAACGAGCACAAGGTATAGTTAAAAATAAAACAAACATATGCTAAAAATTTTTCGTCCCAACTTAATTATACCCCTACAATCATCAATTCCTAACTTCCCCCGAAAACAATCAAAAGTAATACATCATAATCATTCAAAAACAAGTCCACCAAATGTGAAAATATGTAGCGTCATCACAATTACATCTCCAACATTTTGCTTGCATATCTGGATACATACACGATAATTTTTTAGGATCTAGATGCCATCTATAAAACATTTTATAAAAATTTTCCCTCAGATTCTGTGCCTGCGTGAATTTAACATTTCTAACCCAAATTTTTTCCCAAGTTTCCAATAATATTGGCTCCTGAAAATTTTGTGCCCACTTTATCATACAGTCCTTTACCAAGTCCCTTTCAGAATCTATTTCAAGTAACACATTATACAATCTCTTTATATGCTCCTGAGACTGATTTCTAATTTGCTTTACCAAATTTCCCTCGTTCTGCTCTATTCCAATTTTCTGATCTCCCTTCCATCTAGCACGTAGTTGCTCATATTGAAACCAAGTATAATTTTTCCCTTCCTCTCTTAATACTTGCAGAGATTTTAATTGCAAATTACCTCTTTCAGTATACAAAGATCTTTATATGTAATCATTTCCTGATTCTGTTCTATATTTATATTTTCTATTGTATGTCTAGGACTTGCCCATATAGGAACCTTATAATTTAGTTTATAAGAGTATTTTTTCCAAACACACAGAAGGGCATTTCTTAGCACATGATTTTTAAAGGCCTTATCCACTTTTTTGTCATAAATTAAATATGCATGCCATCCATATAGCAAATCATAACCTTCTATATTCAAAATTCTGTCCTCTGATAAATTAAACCAATCACTTATTGCAGAGGGAGCAGCTGCTTCATAATATAATTTAAAATTAGGCATTTTAAACCTCCCTTTCCCGAGAATCTTGAATTATTTTCATTTTAACCTTAGCTTTTTTACCTTCCCATATGAATTTATTAATTCCCTTCTGCCATTCCTCAAGATTCTTATCTTTCTTAATTATTGGTATCATCTGAAAGAGGAATAAAAATCTAGGTAAAACATTCATTTTAATAGCAGCAATTCTCCCAGCAAAGATAATTGCAATTTTTCCAAACAATCAACTCCTTCTGAACTTTTGCCATAAAACCTCATAGTTATTCTTATACAATTTCACATTTGACGATGTAATATAAACCCCTAAGTACTTAACCTCCTTTACAATTTCAAATCCTGTTACTTCCTCTAGTTTTTCTTTCTGTTGTCTGGCCATATTTTTTATTATCACTTTTGTCTTTTCTGATTTACCTTAAACCCTGAGACATTCCCATATTGATCAATTATTTCAACAAAGATTTACTAGAATTTATAGGGTTTGTTAAAGTAATCACCAAATCATCTGCAAAAGCTCTTAACTTATATTCATATTGTCTAACTCTAATTCCCTCTATCTCCTTTACTTCTCGTATTTTATCCAATAATGGTTCTAGAGTTAAAATAAACAATAATGGTGATAAAGGACATCCCTGTCTTGTTCCTTTCGCAATCTTAAAAGGTTCTGTTAAGCTACCATTGATTATAATCTGTGCTGTTTGCTCTCCATAAATTGCCCTAATTATTCTTAAAAAACCATCTCCAAATTGCATCTTTTCTATTAATTTAAATAAAAAATCCCAATGCAATCGATCAAAAGCTTTCTCTGCATCGAGAAAAATAAATGCTGCTGGAATAAAAATTTTCTTTTCTAAGTACTCCAGTAAATTAACAATCTGCCTAACATTATTCCTCATCTGTCTCCCTTTTATAAATCCAGATTGATCATTATGAATTCTTCGCTGCAGAATCAACATTAATCTATTAGCTATTATTTTAACAAAAATCTTATAATCATTATTTAAAAGTGAGATTGGCCTATAATTCCCAGGTTTAGAACAATCCTGTTCCTCTTTTGGTATCAATGAAATAAAAGAGGTTCTCCATGAGGGGGGAATTCCCCTTCCTAATTGTATCTGATTAAATAATTTCTTAAGTGGACCTAACATCTCATCCTGTAAATTCCTATAATAACTAACTGTGAGCCCATCCGTACCAGGAGTTTTCCCCATTTTTAATTGTTTAATTACCAAAATAATTTCTTCCAAGGTTATAGGCCGATTCAGCTCATCCGTTTGTTCTAAAGTTAAATTTTTAACCTTATATTCCTTCAAATAATTATCAATATCCCTATTCAATATATTATCTTTAAGATATAAATTTGTATAATATTCTAAAAAAGCTTTTTTAATTTTATCCTGTTGATATCTCTCTTTGCCTTTATATTCTATTTTTTCTATAGTACGTTGTTTTTGTCTTTTCCTTAAAGTGTATGCTAACCACCTACCAAGTCTATTTGCGTTACAAAAAGTATTATGTTTGGCATATTGTATATTTGTTGCCACCTGATCAGCCATTATCATATTAAATTGATTCTGTAGTAACTTTATTGCATCTTTAAGTTTTTGATCATGTGGATTATGTATTAATAATTGTTGTTTCTTATAAATTTCCTCTTCTAAATACCTACGCTGTCTTTGTTGCTTATTTCTCTGTCTATTATTAAGATATATTAATACACCTCTCATAAAAGCTTTACTGGAGTCCCAAACCATTTCTATCGATGTTTCATTATTCAAATTATAATCAAAAAATTCTTTCATCTGCTTTTTACATTGATTTACATTATCCTGATATCTAAACAAATTTTCATTTAATCTCCAAGTTCTTCTACCCTCTTTTCCATATTGCAATTCCATCCAAACAGGACTATGATCAGACAAACATCTTGGAAATATCTTAGTTTTCTTCACCTAAAAAGCAAATCATTAGAAATTAAAATAAAATCAATACGTGAGAAGGATAGATGCCTATCAGAGAAAAAGTATAGTCTCTTTCCTCCAAATTCCGCAGTCTCCATACATCTCTTAACTCAAAATCTTCTATCATATCAAAAAAGGATTTAGGCAGCTTTGCATGTGCAGGTATCTTCTTGGAAGAAATTCTCTTGTCCTTTCGTGTATCTATTACTCCATTCCAATCTCCCAATATAATGCACGATTTATAATCCCATAGAATCAACTTATCATATAACATTCTATAAAATTTTTCTTGTTGCTGATTGGGTGCATATATACCAAGCAAGAGAGTCCTTTTTGTTTCTATTGTAAGTTCAATAGCAATATATCTTCCGTGAATATCTGCCTCTATTAACTTGGCTGGTATATCTTTTCTCAAATAAACCACTATGCCATGTTTTTTCTCCAAAGCTGAAGCAACAAAATGTTTACCTAACTTTGAGTTTATTAGATACTTTTGATCTGATAATTTAATATGCTTTTCTTGTAAACAAATAACATCATTTTTAAATTGTTTCAAATAATGAAATATTTTTCTTCTCTTCTGAGCTGAATTCAAACCATTGACATTCCAAGTCAAGATTTTATTTGCCATTACTGGGCTGCTGAAGCTTTTGAGCAATCAACTGAAGATCGTCCTCCCGTATCTTCGGCCGTGCTCCTCCCACCGCTTCTGTAGCAGAATCCTGAACTTTACTTTGAGTTTGTTGCTCCTTTTCTTTACGCTTAAGGGCTCCCCTCGTCAGTCTTTGTTCTTGTGGTTGTTCCTCTGATGGTAACATCACTGGAATCACCTCAGCTTCCACACCCATTTGAGTCTCTTGAATTCTTTTTTCTATTATTTCTATTTCAAGTTTCAGCACTGTAGAAAGAAAATCTTTGGCCTTAAGCACTGTGTCAATACGATATCTCCTTCCTTGATAATACACTGTCAAGCCAACTGGAACCTCCCATCTAAATTGAATCTGGTATTTCTTAAGTTCTTGTGTGAAAAATGTAAAGTCCTTTCTATCCCTTAACATCTTGGGAGGAATCTCTTTCAAAACCTTCAACTCCTGTTCTCCTATTTTCAAGTTTTTCTGAAAAGCAACTTGCAAAATTTGATTCCTCACTGTTCTTTTCAAAAAATAAACCACAATGTCTCTAGGAAGTTTCTTTTGCCTAGCAATCCAAGAATTAACTCTATAAATTTTGTCAATTTGATAAGCAACCTCTTGTGGATCAAGTTCAATAAATTCAGCCAGAGCTTCTGATAAAATTTTTTTTAAATCTTCCCCTTTCTCCTCATTCAAACCCCTAATTCTCAGAGCTCCTTCCATCATTCTATACTGCATCACCACCACTTGATCTTCATTTTGTCCAATTTGATTTGCATTCCCCATTCTATTTTCTATTTGTTGATTTGACTGAACAATTTCTTGCACCTCCTCCTCCACCACCTCCAGTCTTTTTGCCAAACCTTGAAAAGCCATCAAGATATCTTCTCTTATTTTTTTATTATTCTCTTTTATTTCTTCTCTTATTTTCTCATTATTATCCATAATCTCCTTAAACCTTTCTTCAGACACTTTCCCTTGCTCTTTAATCAGATCTTCTAAAACTGGTTCAGAACCCCTTCTACCCCCAGTCTTAGGTGGTTTAGTAGCCATTTCAGTTTTTAAAATTCACAAAATATAAGTCTAGAAACTTCTCTTTTCCCCTTTAAGTATAGGAGAGCTCAGTTCACTTCATTAAAATCCACACATAACATTTCTTATCTTCTTAGTTGCACAGACTGTTTGAAATTCCATTCGTCACTTTCACTCCCGTTCAGGCGCCATCTTTAAGAGTCAATTAGAACAAAGGAAAAAAAGTTTCTCTTTTTTAAAAGGTAGAAGTCAGGAGATCAAAAATACTTCCAATCCAGTAATTGTCCGCTGGCACTCATTCCGTCTGCTTAAAGAAATCCATGAAGATAAGACAATTAGCAGAGATGGACACTTTCGTCTTTTCCTGCTTTTGCAGTCACGCACTGAAGTCGGAGCATGGCAGGAATATTTATGGGACCCGTCGACCCTTCGGGGCTCTGCTTGGGATAAAACTGTTCTTGTGTCTAGTTGTTCTGGTGTGCAGTGCTCTATAGCGTCGTTTTGAGGGTAGGAGTTGAAACAGTTTATGTCCAGGATGCGAGGGATCTGCAAATATTTTCACGGCCCTCTTCTTGATTCGTGCAGTATACAGGTCCTCAATGGAAGGCAAGTTGGTAGCAATTATTTTTTCTGCAGTTCTAATTATCCTCTGAAGTCTGTGTTTTTCTTGTTGGGTTGCAGAACCGAACCAGACAGTTATAGAGGTGCAAATGACAGACTCAATAATTCCTCTGTAGAATTGGATCAGCAGCTCCTTGGGCAGTTTGAGCTTACTGAGTTGGCGCAGAAAGAACATTCTTTGTTGTCCTTTTTAATGATGTTTTGATGCTAGCTGTCCATTTGAGATCTTGCGATATGATAGAACCCAGAAATTTGAAGGTTTCTACTGTTGATACTGTGTTGTCAAGTATTGTGAGAGGTGGAAGTATGGAAGGGTTTTTCCTAAAGTCTACCACCATTTCTACGGTTTTGAGTGTGTTCAGTTCCAGATTGTTTTGGTTGCACCACAAGGCTAGTCGTTCGACCCCTCGTCTATATGCGGATTCGTCATTGTCTCGAATGAGACCAATCACTGTTGTGTCATCTGCGAACTTCAGTAGCTTAACAGATGGATCATTGGAGATGCAGTCATTGGTATACCGAGAGAAGTGGGGAGAGCACACAGCCTTGGGAGGGCCCTGTGCTAATTGTACAGGTATTTGATGTGATCTTGCTTAGCTTCACCTGCTGCTTCCTGTTTGTTAGGAAGCTTGTGATCCACTTACAAGTCTGTTCCGGTACCTGTAGCTGGTTTAGCTTAGTTAGAAGAATGTCTGGAATGATGGTATTGAATGCTGAACTAAAGTCTACAAAAAGGACCCTTGCATAGGTCTTTGGAGACTCAAGATGTTGTAGGATGTAGTGCAGAGCCATATTAACAGCATCATCTGTTGATCTATTTGCTCGGTATGCAAATTGCAAGGGGTCTAAGAGCGGATTCGTGATGGTTTTCAGGTAGGAAAGCACTAGCCTTTCAAAGGTTTTCATGACTACAGATGTTAGAGCAACTGGTCTGTAGTCATTCAGTTCCTTGATGGTGGGCTTCTTCGGCACTGGAATGATGGTAGAGCGTTTGAAGCAAGAAGGAACATAGCACATCTCTAGTGATTTATTGAAAATATGGGTGAAGATGGGGGGCCAATTGGTCAGCACAGACTTTTAAGCAAGAAGGAGTTATCTTGTCTGGGCCTGGAGCTTTTCCTGGCTTTTGTCTGTGAAATAGGTCCTGCACTTCCTTTTCTGTGATCACTAGGAGTTGTGAACCCAATGAAATGGGGTCAGTTGTAGGAGGCTTGGCTGTTGTTGGTGTGTCTGAGATGGGGGTTGTGGAGATAGGTGGCTGTAGTTTCCTTTCAAACCTGCAGTAAAACTCATTCAGGTCATCTGCCAGTTGTTGATTACCTTCAGCCTGGGAAGGAGGTTTGCCATAGCCGGTGATATTTTTAAGAGTTTTCCACATGTTTGCTGATTCATTTGCTGAAAATTGATTCTTTAGCTTTTCAGAGTAGCTTCTTTTTGCTGCTCTTATCTTCCTTGTTAGTGCATTTCTGGCCTGATTGTAAAGCATTTTATCACCTTTTCTGTAGGCTTCCTCTTTGGAATGTTGTAGCTGCTTAAGTTTAGGTGTAGACCAAGGTTTGTTATTACTGTGTATTCGCAAGTTCCTTGTAGGTACACATAGGTCTTCACAGAAGCTGACATATGATGTTACAGTATCTGTGAGTTCATCCAGGTCTGCAGAGGTATCTTTAAAAATATTCCAATCAGTGCAGTCAAAACATGCCTGTAGCTTTAATTCTGATTCCTCCGTCCAGGTTTTCACTGATTTAATTATTGGTTTTATGGCTTTAAGTCTTTGCCTGTAAGCAGGTACAAGGTGAATCATGCAATGATCAGAGTGTCCTACAGCTGCACGTGGTAAAGACCGATAGGCATCTTTTAGTGTTGTGTAGCAGTGGTCTAGAGTATTGTATTACAGAAAATTCTTTAAAGATTCTATAAGCATTTCAGTGCAAAACAAACTTACCTAATGCTGGATTCTGCCTTCATTTCTATGTTTCTCTCATCCTATGGCTAATATTTTAGTTAAATGAAAGAACATTTGCAATTCATCTCATAACAAATGAGACATTAAAGTCACAGGGATAGATTTTAAGAGCAGAATTATGTGCTACATTAGTAAATCTGTTGCATTTTCAAGCCTGTATTGCTGAGACAATCAAAATGATGGGTGTAGGTTATTTTTTTTCTCTAGTTATCAGGCTACTCTCTCAGATCCTGATTTTTCCCCCCCGATTTATGGAAAGAAGGTTAAATACAAATATGTAGAGCAAAATACTGGAGCAGAATTAATAAATATATTATTAGTCTCCTCCCCTCCCCTGCAGATGCTTTATTAACATTGCAAGATGGATTCAGAATAGTAAACTGGAGGTATCAAATGCGGTTCCTAGTTGAAGACTCATAAATGAGGTTTGTCTGGTTTTGAAATAATTGCTGGGAAATGGTCCTTGTAACCATTCATATATTAGGACTATCATATTGTTGTATACCCATTGTATTTGTTCTTTTTCATTGATTATTTTATTGTTCTATTATTTTATTTCTGTTTACATTCTTCATTTTGTAAGGACTTGCCTCTCCTCTCCGCTCAAGAAAGTAGAACTCTTGAAACAATTGACATTTCAAAAGGAAACTTTTATTGAGGAAAAGTGATAGCAAAACAAAGAAAGCAGGATCTGAGGATTCCTCCACAATTCCGTTATATAAAACACTTAAGAGACCCCTCCCCTCAGTCCTGTGTCAAATAAGCCAATCCGCAGGTAGGAAGATACTTTGAGAATTGCAGGCTGAGAAGGTGATAAGCAGCTATTCTCAGCATCGTTGTTCGCTGTAGGCTCCGGAGCTGAGACAAAACAGATGGTCCTCCCTCACTCTTGTTCCCAGGAAGGTAAATCAAAGCAGAGGTTCGATTGGCACCAGAAAGGTGGTAATAAACTGAGGAATGCCTCCAGGCTCCCTCCCCACCAGAACGGCAGTGTCTCAATAATGATCTATAGGACCTGACTCATTTCTTCCTTTTGATTGTTTTTAAGCCACCCAGAATAGCGCCATGGTGAGACAGGCGACAAATAAATTTAACAAATATATTGAGTTGGTATTATTTCTTCCATACTGTCATGGCTGTGTTAATATGTAAGAAGAAACCTAAAAAGCTCAAAAGCAATTCACCATCCCTGTGTTATAACTGAAACTAACTGAATTTTATCTTTGTCGGACAAAAAGATACTGACAACCATTAACTGTCATTCATATGAATGTAAAAATAAAACTTTTTTATAAAAAAAAATATATCACCTTCAGAAATATTGGTGATTTAGTATTTATTGAAATGGTATTGTTTCACCAACCAATAGTGGATGGATATGGAAAAACAGTATGCGACAAAGGCCAATTTACTTCATACCGAGTTTGCTGCTGCTGATAACTATATGGATAAGCTGCTATAGAACTGAAGTACTCATGCATTGGATAGGCCTGTGCAATATTAAAACTTTGTGATTCTCTAACATCAAAGTGACTAACAGTCTCTGTGTGAAACCTACCGGAGTATGCAGTATTCACTGTACATACAGTTGCAGACACTGCAGGATTTAGTGGATATATTTCATAGGAATTTAATTCTTGGTAAGTCTGAGTCACCAAATGGGAATTACTAGTTTGATAGAAGTACCAGGAATAGTAAGGATAGGCAGTCCTATAAATGTACATAGATGCTCCCTCAAAATATTCATTTTGACTAATAGCAGACCATTCATCAGAATTTTGGATATTGTTACTGAAATGTTCAGATTGGAAACTTTGCTGTTCCATTAATTTATTTAATTCTGTCACCACTGAGGATTCTGAGTTATATGGGGGTGGGTATTTGGGAATTTCACATTTTTCACTATTTGCACTATTGTCTGGGGATAAACTGATATCCATGCTGCATTCAGACTCTACATTTGAATGATTTTGAAAACCACCAAATTTTAAGTTTTGCTGTGCATTTTTTGTGGCCAATAGAAAATCACCTTCACCTAATTTTTCCACTGAGCTAATAGCTTCTTCAGGAGTTCTTTGAACTTTCACTGGCGATACAGGTATACATTTATTTACATCACTATAGGATGAAAAGAAATATTCATCATGTTCTTTTGCATACTGACTGGCATTTCTTCCCTCTTTGACATTTTTTAGATCCTGTAAATTTTGCTCAATTAAAAATGCATCTGCATTATTCAATTTGAGTTCTGAGGTATTTGGTGAAGCGTGAATAAGTTCACAGGGATAAGCATTTTTTAACTGTGAAAATGTGATTGGTTTTCTCTCTCTCAAATTCCTATTGTTTCTATAATGGGTTTCCAGTGGAGTTTTTAACTGTGGTCCTTCACCTTCTGAGGATTTACACTTTCCATTGTTTCTGCAAAACAAACATCAGATTAATTTCCTAAATTTTTTGAAGAAATTTTTACAATATCAAAAGGATGGAATGTTAAAATATCCTTCATTGTAAAATCAGTTTCTCAATTCTCCAAATGTCTCAGAAGTTCTATGAAGAAAAGAATTCAATACAACACATTAAAACTATAGGGTTTTCTGGAATTCATCAAACCTGCTGTCATATTTATATTTATGAACCCAGAATGAGGCATTAAAGTAGTGAATATCAGGTCTATATAAGTTGCTTTTTAAATTTTGACTATAAATATTAAGGTCTGAGCCTCATACATGTAACCATAATCAGCACACATTCCTTGCTGTAAGCATGTGTACATATAGTACATGAAATCCCATTCCGAGAGATCTTTAAATTATTACAGTCATGTTTTCATCACTCATTTTGTGAAGATAACACCTTTATATCTTATGAAAACAGAAACATGATTATTAAAAATAAGTTAAAAGTAAAAACCATCTGAAGTATTTTTAAAGTAAACTTTAAAAATATTTTGGCTAGCTGTTCTGTAATCCTTCTCAAAGATCATTGCTTTTTCATGTAGGTGTACAAAAACTAAATAATATGGTAGTAAAAATAATGTGAAGATTTTGCTTAAAGTGCAATATACCAATTTTTATTCTAGTTTAGATTGGAGAACAAAAAATAGGTGTGGTATATAACCATGATGGTGAACCTATGGTACGCGTGCCACAGGTGGCAGACAGCTCTCTCTGCGGGCACGCAAGCCGTTACCCCAGCTCAGCTTTGCTGTGCATGTGCACGGGCCTCCCACCGGCCAGCTGGTTTTTGGGTCTCTGCCGTGCATGCGCAGGCTCACATGCGCATGTGTGGGGACTGGGCGCACATGCGTGGGCGCACCTCGGGGGCATGCATGGATGGGGGGGTGCACACAGGGGGTGCACACATGCATACATGGGGGTCGCTGGGGGGAGGTCACTCATGCATTGCATTATGGGTGTCTGTGCCCGCGTTTGGCACTTGGTGCCAAAAAAGTTAGCCAGCACTGGTGTATGGACAAGGAATCTTTAACAAAGGATTTTAAGAAATTTGAGTGTTGAAGTTCAGCAGACTCAAAGAATATTTTGTTTCATGATCTTAAACTGACTATATACTCTTGTTTGTTTTATGGTTTGCTGAATAAATTGCAATTGGTTGAGACTGTACAACTTAAGCCAAAGCAAAATAAACTATATCATGTATAAATTCAATTTTAAATACTACTGCACTATTTAACTATATCATAAATCAAAACAAAAACAAAAACAGGTGAAGATGTAAAAATTAACAGTTTTCAGAATGTTTTTTTATGCCTTTAAGTAAGTGTTGACTCTTGGTGACTGCCTGGAGTAGTTCTTGCAATTTGCTTTGTAAGATTTTGTAAGTATTTGCCCTTGCTTGCTTCCCAGTGCTTAGATAGGAGACTGGCACAGGATTATCCAATTGACTACATAGCTAAGGCATGACTAGAAATTGCAGTCTCCTGGTTTCTACCCTGATGCCTCAACCACTACACTAAAGCGGCTCTCCTAAATAAGAAATAAATACAAATTAATAATAAATAAATTTAGTACACCCCAAATGCATCTTAGACATAGTTCACTACCTAATATTTAGCACTCTCCTTTTTCATATTGCTAATTATTCCCATACTTATTTGGAACTTTTACAATTTGTGCAATATAATATTTTTTAAAATGTATGTGTCATGTATTTCACTTTGAGTTACTTATAAAGGAATAAAGGTGGGATAAAAATGCAATAAATAAATAAATACTAATCAATAAAATTCAAAAAGAAAAAAAATCAAATACAGAAACAAATCCCGCTGTAAGGACTGTCTCTAAAGAATCTTTTCATGAGGAAATGTTGGACTCAGGAGGACTCAAAGGAAATTGGAATTTTTAGCAGCAGGATAGCCAAATGCTTTTCCAGAAATGGGAACAGGAGTTGGAAGAACCCCATTCCCCCATGTCAGAACTCTAGAATATATACAACTCAGCCTCTAAAAGCAAAGACACAAAGAGTATTTTGCAATCATCTGTTTTACACTCTTTATAGCTTATATTCTATAACTTCTGTGAGGCAATCGCTAAGATAGCTGGTCAGTTACAAGCCTTTTTCTGGGGAAACTCAAATGGCAAGAAAAGCAACTTCGTACTCCTATCCTCTTACTCCTTGTCTGTTTGAAGTGCGAAGTGAAATAGATTACTAAATATTCCAAGACAGGGAATTCTACAGGGCTGCCATTAGGGAAAAGAACACAATCTACCATACCATCATTTATAAACTATACTGACTGAATTCGCACATTGTATTAAACAAATTACATTTTGAATTTGTTGTGTGTACATTTCCCTTGAGCTGGTTTGTGGAAAAGGATAGCAATCAATATATAATACTGGTACACCATGATCAACAGAGTAGATCTCATTCTGCTCCATAAAGAAAAAATAAACGTAAACAAACTTCAGTATGATCAGATTATTTGTACAGCACTCTTATTCTGTTTCTTTTTATGAAGATAATAAAGTAGCCAAGACTGCAAAATATAGCACTACTGGCTTACCCACATTGTTCTACAATAAAACCAAACAGTAACCCTAGCTCTTAAGGGAATGAACTCTGCATACAGTGTAACATAATGCCTTGACCCAAAGGTACTTTCAAAAAGGCAACTGGACTTTCTTTAATTTTCTTGAAGACATTTCACTTCTCATACAAGAAGCTTCTTCAGCTCTAACTGGTGGGAAATGGAAAAGATCTATACTGTTTGTAGTCAGCCAGTTATTAACACTCTAGGGCTGTGATGGCGAACCTATGGCATCCATACCAGAGGTGGCACGCAGAGCCCTCTCTGTGGGCATGCACGCTGTCGCCAGCTGCCCTTCCAGGTTTGGTCACACGCATGTGCGCTGGACAACTGGTCCAGCACACTTGTGCACCAGACAGCTGCTCTCTTCTGGGCTCCAGTTTCAGCACTCGGTGCCGAAAAGGTTAGCCGTCACTGCTCTAGAGTGTTAAGTCTTCAAGAAAAATGAAGAAAGTCCAGTTGCCTTTTTGAAAGCACTTTTGGGCTAACCATGACTAGGATGCCTGAGAACCTCTATGCCTTGACAGAAAGCAACCAAGCATTGCCTACAAATTTTTAGGATTAAGTTTAATTTATTTATAAGCATTTTTCTAATACTTCACAGCTTCCAGGTAATGATTTAATTTGCCCATTACTTCTTTGGAAGCTCCCGAGGAGGAGAGATGGATACAGATTGCTGACACCATATTCCAAATTTATGGCTACATTCCAGAAGCTTCATCTAGATTTGATAAAGGAGACAACAGAACCATGGAGGATTTCAAGAAACCAAACCACAAGCATCAATTCAGATGTTTCTTACGGTAAAACACAAATTGTAATGGGCATTGCTCAGGGATATCAGCATTATGGTTGATGTAAGTGAACACCATCAGGAAGTTAAACAAATCACAGATTGATTTTCCCCAGTATAAGTCATTATTGAGAGTATTGAAGATCATTTTAGCTCTAGAACTAGTTTTGAAGCTAGATTGAAAGAGAATAATAAATACAGCAAAATTTGCTATAGCTACATGCTTAACATGCCACCCAAAAATAAAGAATATTTAAGATTATACAATAATGGTAAAATTTGAAAAAAATCCTAAATGTGAGTTTTAAAATAAAGAACTACTGTCTGTATGTTTTAAATGGTGCAATGGCTTAACATAGAAGGTCAGTAATCTCTTTATTTTCTCCTCCAACCATCTGGCATGTATTTGTGAATCACCCATTTATGTTAGGAATTTTATACTATAAAGTGGAATAAAAATAACTTATTGGGAACTAATACCAAGATTCCTAGTACAATGCAATTTTCACTAATGAAATTCATCTATCAAACTGGCGATTTTTATTCCCATGCAAAGGTGGAAGAGGGAAGGAAATAAAAAGGCTGCAGCAGGAAGAAAAATCTGTTGACGTATTGTTGGACTTCAGTCTTATCCAAGCACATTTTTTGAACAAAAGTTTAAAAGTGAAATAATAAAATATGTGAACAAATGCACCAGCTGTTTTTTTGTATTAAATCAATATTTATATTTATTATGTATACCTCATGTTTCTGTTGGCTTCTTTTTCATCTATCTTGGAAGTTGTCATCAATGAAGCATCTACCTAAGAGATTAAAAATATCAATATAAACTGAATTAAATATGTTATGTGTTTTTGTTTTACCAATGCTCCGCATACGCTTATTTGTGCTGCAAACTAAGTTTGTAGCATTTGTTTTTCCTGGAGTTGCAATAACACATCTTCACAGCAGTTAACAAGTTCTTTAACATAAAAGCTGTAATAATTGGCGATATTGTGTGATTAAGGAAATTCTAAATTGTATCATGAGTAAAAGGAAGCGCTGATACAAAATTAATGGTAAAATTAAAAAAACAAAACACATTCTAGGGTCTCACCTTTGGGAAACCTATTCAGGATTAAAAATGGATGTTAACAAATGTTTATATAGAACGTTGGCAGTACAATTTCCAGGGTCAGGACAATTAAGAAAATCTGTGCATATGCTGCATATGGATGGAAATAGAGCCAGTAAAAGATAGTGGGAATGAATTATAACAAGAAACCTATGTAACTGAAAATAAAGCCACAATGCTTTTCACTTCACAGAGAATGCTGGGAACCATTCTTAGTATGGTAATTGTAGGTCTAACATAAATTACCTCAAAACAAAGAAATCTAAACAACTTATTTCAAGGAATGTGTAGAATTTCTGAGGAAAAAAAAGGGGGAAAAGTATCAACTTTTTTCAGTCTAATTGAATTCCAAAACTGCCATTCTGAAAATTATGGATGTAGCTTGATGCCTCTGGAAAGCATATTCTCTAAGATAGAACAAAGAAAGGATTTCTCAGAATCTCAAAACAGTATTCTCGAGTTATAGAAGTCAAGGATTTAGGCAAGGTGTGTAGACATAAGGTTTACTACTACAGGGTATGCTTTAAAATACTTAAAATTTCTGTTGTTAAGCAGAAATAATGAATAATAACAGAAATAATCCTGTTTTTCTATTTAGCGTACCTAGTATAATCTTAAAAATCTGAAACTTGTCCATCTCTGTTCTAGAGAATCATTTGTCTCCCTTCATTGGTTTCACTGCTCCAATTCAAAAAATTAGCCATTATCAGTGAAATCAAAAATGATTTGGAATACTGTATGGATAATGGGACAATCTTTGCCTGCCTAGTGCAATAATCAGAGACTTTGTTCAATAGACAGATATAATTAGCCATGATATAATACTCTGGGGATCCTAACTACAGTTCACTTTGGTATATTAGAACTTCTATACACAACTAATCTTTTAAGTTTCATTGTCTTACTTCTTGCTTTACCTGGATATTTTATTTATTTGTATTTTGCCCTTATTATTTTTACAAATAACTCAAGGCAGTGAACATATCCAACATACCTTCCTCCTCCTATTTTCCCCATAACAATAACCCTATGAGGTGGCTTGGGCTGAGAAAGAGAATGACTGGCCCAAAGTCACCCAGCTGGCTTTCATGCCTTAGGTGGGACATGAACTCATGGTCTCCTGCTTTCTAGACTGGTGTCTTAACTACTATGCTGATTCTTGGTTCAGATTTGCTTATTTTACCTTATTTGCTTATTTTATCTGCTTTTTTAAAGTTGAATAGAAATCTCAGTTTGGGACTGATGAGGCCACAGGATTGAAAGGCAAGATATAAACAACAGAAACTAATAACATTCCAGATCATTAGTTACATATTTTTATTTCCTTCTCTACAAAATCCACATTAACTGAAATGATTAAAAAAAACCAGACTTGTATTTACTCTTTGTGATAATCTTCCTGAAACTTCTTGCTAATAAAGTAGTTTAGTGGCAAAATATACATGGATTAGAAAGTGTCCTGTATATACTAATAGTGACTCTTTAATAGAAAGAGTAGCATTCCTGAAAAAGCAGCAGCTGCAGATAAGGGAACACTGAGTTTATGCAATCCAATTACAAGTGCTCAAGCATTCCAATAAAGCAGTTTACAAGGAACAATGACAACAGGTTTTCCATAATTTTCTTTAATAGCTCACTATCTTGAAAAGTCACGAGTACTGAAAGGATGGGGCTGACTCAATCTTGATGTAGTTATGCCTCCATTTTCTAATGACAAGCAGTTGCTCTGTCAATATCAGTGGGACTGTCTTTCCATTTCTTTCTCTGCCGTAAAACAAGATCTAGGGTCCTGGAGAAGAAAGTTGGAAGGAAATGCTGTGATGTGCATCCCCAAACATTCTGGGAATGGTTTATTTCAATCTGTATATCACTAATCGTACAATAGATTAATTCTAGTCTGAAAGTATGCAAGTAGTCATTAAAGCAAACTTTTGAGACTTAAGACATTTTACTTACTGGTACACAAAATTAAAAGGAAAAATCATCTGGTGTTTTAAAATCAAATCCATATACACAGGTAGTCCTCAAACTATTACACTTGAGCCCAAAATTTCTGTTGTTAAGGAGACAGTTGTTAAGTGAGTTTTGCCCCATTTTATGACCTTTCTTGCCACAGCGATTAAATGAATCATGGCAGTTGTTAAGTTAGTTGTTAAGTGAATCTGGCTTCCCCATTGACTTAGCTTGTTGGAAGGTTGCACAAGGTGATCATTTGGTCCTATAACACTGCAACCATCATAAATCTGAATCAGTTGCCAAGTGGCTGAATTTTGATCACATGACCATGGGGATGCTATAATGCCATGTCACTTTTTTTTAGTGCTGTTGTAACTTTGAACGATCACTAAATGGACTGTTGTAAATTGAGGACTGCCTGTACTATTCCATTTATGAAACTTTGAGATTGTAAAGCAGAGTTTTCCTTGTTTAGTCTTTTTATATTAATGCAAATAATGTGCAGTGCTTGGTACATTACTTCTAAGTTCAAGAATGGAATTATGTACAAAGCAGGAATTGTCAAGGAAAGTAAATCAGAATCACCCAAATATTTCTATGCAGTTATTATTATTATTATTTATTAAATTTATAAGCCTCCTTACTCTCAAATAACAGACCAGACCAATACAAAAGTATACCTTTTTTGGTGAGGAAAACAAGAAAAAGAAATCTGCCTCTGCCTCCCAACAATTTTGCCAGGTGGCAGCAAATAGCCTCCTTTACTTTCATTTTCGTTTTCAGCATAGCTTGATTAGCACAAGGAAAAAAGTCTGCTTCGAGCAATTTAGTTCCTTGCAGCAAGCAGCAGAGGCCCACACAGCAATGGGCAATGGCAATCCCTGAAGCCTGAAACAGCTGAGAGTTGGAGGCCGATCCAAGGACAATCCACTTGTGGTAATTAGGCTGTGCTGAAGCTGAAATGGGCTGTTTCTTCTTGCTTCTTGCAGCAAGGAGGTAAATTGCTGGGAGGCAGAGGCCAGTGGGTGGGCAGGGCTACGTTCAGTGTATAAACCCCACCTAAATGTTCACCCACTTTTAGGGTATGCATCTTACATACTCCGAAAAATATGGTATATACAGCTTTCCAGTGCTTTCCAGCCCTCTCTGAGTGGTTTTACAGAGTCAGCATATTGCCCCCAACAATCTGGGTCCTCATTTTACTGACCTCGGAAGGATGGAAGGCTGAGTCAGCCTTGATCCTGGTGAGATCTGAACTGCCAAACTGCAGGCAGCCAGCAGTCAGCAGAGGTAGCCTGCAGTATTGCACTCTAACCACTGCGCCGTTTATTAAGACTCAAATAATGGAAAATACTGTACCTCCAAATTATATCTGAAAGTTGTTAAATACAATAATATGTAGGATAGAAAAGACACTCCAAAAAGTACACTATCACCAATCTCATTGCTTGTTAAAATGTTTCATCTATCATTTACATAATACATGATTTAAGTTCGCATATCATGTTCTGTAAGCCACCCAAAGTTGCCCTATGAGGGAAATGGGTGACATGTAAATTGAATAAATAAATAAGTGACTATACAAAGCACCATTTAGAGAAGGTTTTTGATGACATTACCTTTTTCTTTTTGTTATGTGAGACATCAATCTTTTCTTCTGATGGGCTGGGCTCGTCTTCTAAAGTTACATTAAATGGTCTTTTATTTAGGGTTTGGGAAGCCTGAAGATTTTGGTCACTGTGATCCAACCGTGTTCCTACAAGCTGCCGTTTCAACCGACAAGTTTTTCTCCAGTTTTTAAGCATTTGATGTATAACCACAGGAAGAGGTGATTTCCCCTGTTCAGAACAGACAAACTTCATATGTGCAATGGTTTTCATCACCTTCATAACGTGAGCCATTTTTCCTAAATCCTTCTTTTTGGACAACATCAATTTCTTAAGAAGTAAAGAAAACTGGTTATAGTTACAGTCTAATTCAGAAACGGTACTTCCATAATTTAAAGCAATAGCATATGGCACCAAATCTACACACATGGAGACAGGAGACTTGGATGTTCCCAACATTTTTCTTGTTTCTGAAAATTCCGCAAATTCTCTTGTGAGAATATGAACCGCATATGAGCAATTTAAGGCTTCTGTATAGTCATAAATAATGTTCAACTCCTCCTGAAGTTCAAAGACGGAAGCCTCCACTGTTTCTAAAAGCTTTTCTTTCCGATAAGACAGGAAAGCCATTTTTTCTTGGCACTGGAAAAGTTCAGGTAGAAGTGATAAATCAAACCACAGTAAACTACGAAATCGCGGATTATCTCCTTGTTTCGCTATTGAGTTTTTAAGGAAAAAAATAGTTTCATACATCATTGCCAATTCAGTATATACTTCAACAGCTTCCGGCTTCAGGATGACAGGATTAATTCCTCCAGTCTTCATGAAGTTCAATATATTTTCTTGGGTTATCAATATGGTTATATCCTCTTCTTGTAAAATCTGAAAATACTTTTTCAGCATTTCCATCTGCACTATACATTTGCCCATGAGCTGTTGCAGTCTTTCAATATCGGCAGACTGTGCTTCATCCAAGATTTCACTTATATTACAACTATCTTGTAAAGTTAGAGATTTTCCAATGAAGCAATCTGCACTGTCTTGAGAGCAAACATCTTTACAGTTACAAGATTCTTCTGCACATTTCTCAGTATATCCTCCAAAAGTTCTATTAACATCATTTCCACATCCAGAATCTTCCATCATACGCTCATAAATATCAAAGAGCTTAGCCACAGCAATTTCATATATTTGGAGCACTTCTTTCGTATTCTTTGAATTGTTATTTAAAGATGTATTTCTTTCTCGCCAAACAAGATTTTTAGCAGCATCAAAAAATACATGTTCCAGACCAAATAATGAAGTTTTAAGATTAAACTCTTCATTGGTACACGTTTTTACAAATTCTGTTTTTTTACCAATAATCTCAATAATAATCCAGAGATGATTATCTTTTTCAGCACTCAAATTCATGCCTGGAAGGCTTTTAGATATATTTATTAAATCCATTGTACTTTTTCTTGAATTTTCTAGGTCTTCTATAGAATCTCCAAAGTTAGCTCCACAAGTGAAAGGCACAGATAAAAAAAAATCAGATAAATTGGAAATCTGTTTCATTACTGATTCACATTCCTCTATTTCTCGCCTAAATTTCAACAGGCAATAATAAGAATTATTCTCAGCTATAGTGTTTTCAAAAGCTTCCATTAACTGCTTGTGGTAGATTTGTAATTCATTAAGGGCATTGTATTTTAATCTCATCTGAAAAGCAGGATATAAATTTGATTGCTGTTGATAACCTGAATGCCCACCAAACAGTTCACTATGCAGTGAATCATCATACCAAAGCAAACTTCGGAAAGTTGGCTCACCTTTTAAAAACCTTTTCTTATTCTCTATAAACTCCATCGTTTCCATTATAATTTGCAGCTCAACTAATGCTTCTATAGCACAAGGTTTTAGTTTCTGACTCGCTTGCATATTTCCATTAGAGCTTCCAAGTATTTCCCTAGAAATCAAAGCATGCTCAAAAGAACAACCTTGCTTTTTTTCAAAAGCCGTAATGAACAAAGGAAGAGCACTTTTGCAATATGAAACCTGTTCGTGCAGTATATTCAGAGATGAAGTTTTATCTGCCTTTTGTAAGATCTCTGATATTTTAGAGCTGAAATCACAGGATTTTAAACTGATTCCTACTTTGGAAAGTTCAATGTGATTCCTGAAATCGCTGCAATGATCAGAAGACATGCTTGAAAAATAGTGTTCTTTTTGCTTGGCCTTGGTGCTAGTGAAGGGTTGGTTTGTTTTATCAGGCATGACATGATAAACTGCAGTTAGTGGAGAATTAAAATGAAACTGGTCATAGTTAGAAGCACTGCCTGAGGAAGTCTGTCTGCATGTGGATTCCCTAAGTATGGTATCATTTATTTGTTTCAAGTTTTTCTGCCTTAAATCTAAATTATTTAATGACTTCAGAGGAGTGTCATGGATTATATCTAGTCTTTCAGTTGCAGAGTCAATCATGGTTTCTGATAGTTCTCTTTCCTTTACATTTTCCTCTACAAGTTTCTGTAGTACACAATGATGAGATGATTGGCATAAAGTATTATCTTCGAAGGATATAGGAGATAGCAGATCATCACTAGATGGTATTTTGTTAGTATTTCCTTGGTGTTCAACTGACTTGCTCGATGGTTTACAATGCCTATTCTCTGCAGTATATATTTCCTGTTCAGTTGTTTGACTAAATGTATTAAGGCAGGAATGTTCTGATTCTGAAAAAGCCTGTTTACAATGAGAATCTAGTTTTTGCTTCTGTCTACTGGAGGATCCTGCTGGGATTTCAAAGCAATTTATACCTATATTTTTGTTTGATGAATTGTTTGTTTTTAATGACAATGACCTGTTGCTATGGTTTTCCACAGAGGTTTTAGCCTTAAGGTTCTCTTCTGTTAAAGGCCAACTTGCCAATGAAGCATGACACTTTCCAGCACTCAAAATCATGTTTTCTTCCTGTAATGCAGATATTTCCACAGTTTCTTTGTCATTGCTTACTTTTTTCAAATTGGGACAAGGTGCAGAAACAATAT
The DNA here is from genome assembly GCF_028640845.1 of Ahaetulla prasina. Lineage (NCBI taxonomy): Eukaryota > Metazoa > Chordata > Lepidosauria > Squamata > Colubridae > Ahaetulla > Ahaetulla prasina. The sequence continues at coordinate 196,531,291 of NC_080540.1, forward strand.
CTGACCCAAACACATTTATTTTTGCAGCAGATTCAAAAGTTGGTTGAATTGCTGTAGCAATTTTAACAGTACTCATCTTTACATGAGATTTGAACGTTTTATCATCATTTGTTTGCCTTTTTTGACAGACAGTTAATTCCTTTCTTGTCATAGGGTTAAACTGATTTCCATCTGTTTTGCTTCTACAGCTATTCGTGTCAGAACTCAAAGTGCGCTTGTTTTCCATGGCTGTAATTATATTCTCTTGAATCTTTTCTTGTCTATTTTCAAAAAGGCCTTCCCCAGCAAATCTCTTCTTGTTGCATATGAAAGGCTCAGTGCTAAGTGGCTCTATGCTTTTAATTTCTGTAGTATCTGAGATAGCATTTTTTTCAGAGACTGTTTTTATTGCTTTATTTTTCGCACAATCGCTGCTAAAAGATATATCTGTACTGCAATCTGATGTTTCAAAAGAATCTAACACTAAGATACCATTCGGTAAAATGTTTTCTCCTTTGGAGAATACACTACCTGGAGTTTTTCTTCCAGCTTTTGTCACTGTTTTTAAACTCTGAACACTTTTTCGAGCTTTTCTTAGCTGAAACATTGCACCAATTATTTTTTGAGATGGGCATTTGGTTTTGCATAGCAATGCTTCAGTGTTGTCAAGGGCACTTAAAATATTTTTAATGTGTTTTTCAGACTGCTCAGGTTTTTTATACCGTCCCTTGGATAGTGAAGAAATCTGGGGTGAAGACCGTATGTTGAGTTCTTTCTTTTTGTGATACTGTTTGGAATTTTGCTGTCCCTTTGCGTATTTTTTCTTTTTTCCCCCTCTTGACCACTTAATACATTTTTTGGGTGCTGAAGATTTAGTTGTACATTTTTCCATTTTAGTTTCTAATTTTGACTGAACTATATTGGTTATTGTAATTTGTAAATCAGGGCATGGAAATGTATTCAATAACTCAGTTCCTTTTTCCTCCCCAGATTTCTCCCTATATAAAGAATTATCTTTATTCGTCTTCAAAGTTGGATTTTTTGAAAGGTTTACGTTTGAGCCAGTTTTGCCAAACAGATTATCCCAATCTAAACGTGTTTGTAAATAATAATAGACATTCTCTTCACTAATATTTCCATGATTACATGGCTTGTGCCACACTGAGAGACCTTTCTTACACTCTTCTAGTACATTTTCACCACAAATGTCTAAGCTGTGGGCATTATCACTTTTCATCTCTAAATCTTGCCCAAATATTTCAGGAACGTGACTACAAAAGCTATCAGAACTGGCATTTGAAGATATATTTTCAAACTGTTTGTTGATTTCTGTATTTCCCATATTCCCCAAAGATATAGGAACTGATGTGAGTAACACTGTGTGATTTACTTTCTCATGATCTGTCAAGTCATTATTTTTAGTAGGCAATGTTTGCAATTCTTCAAACTTCTCTTTGCAATGTTCTGTGTTCATTAGCTCCATTTCTATTAATGAGCTTCTTTGAAGATTCAAGTTAAAAACAAAATCTGTGCTTTCTAAATCTAAACTATCTGAATTTTTTGATGTTTCTACATAATTGTTGGTATTATCTGTCAATTTCTTCAAAACCTTATCAGGTTCTTGCTTTTTTCTTGCAGAGCTTTCTGTTGCATTTTTAAACGCAGTTTCTGTTGCAGATTTATATTTTTGGCCTTCTTGTTCACATGGAACCTTCTCCTTTAATTGGTTTACATGTATTTCATTAAAGCATGTTTCCTCTGTGTGGTTTGCTTCACAGTTTTTTTGTCCTTCAGTAAATAAGGAAATACATATCCTATCCGCAAAATTATTTGTGCCTAACAATTCTGGCTTGGAAAGACACATACTTTTTTCACTAAGGCCTCTTACAACAGTATCAGTTATACAGGTATCAGAAGGATGATACCCGAGGTTTTCTATATTGCTAATTCTTTTGGAAGATTTTTCTTTGATACTGTTTATTGTATAATCATTATCTAGGGAGTTATTTGCTTTTTCAGATGCTGAACATTTTTGCTTATCTTTTTGATTGTTTTCAGACAAGTTGGAATTTTTAGATTTTAGATTTAAAATTTTCAGAGCTTGACGCTTATTTTGTTCAAAATTCTCTGATGTGATTTCATTTGAAGGCCATTCATAAGCATACACTTTTTTACAGCAGGCAGACTGAGAAGTATTACCACAATCCTTTGCTTTTGATGAAGTACAATTGTTTGTAGCACATTTGGTGTCAAGTTGAATAGAATGCTCTATTTCAGAAGGAAAAATATTATCCCCTTGAAACTGGCTATCTATTTCCCTTTGACTGTGCTTCTTGTCTTTGCTAGATGTTACATTGTCAGGACTTAGTTTGCATGTGCTTATACTGGTGTCATTACAAAAAGATGGTTTCATAGTAAGTTCTTCATTTTGCTTTAACACATTCTGTTCTCTTCTTGTTAATCTTGGATCTTTAATTAACCTTGAAGTAGTTACAGTACTCGAGCCAATTTCCCAGTCAGAAAAATCTTCCGGATTTATTTTTAAACTAGTGTTATTATCCCCCACATGTTCACCTCTGATACTTCTACTGGCTTCCATACCAGATTTACATGGAATATTTGCTTTCGTTTGTGTTAAATCCCATCTTGTAGCTGGCTTGTGTTTCTTTTTTTCACAGTGATTGTTGTCTTCAGAATCATTCCAGTTCTGTAGGCTTTTAGAAAAAGAAGAAACTTCTCCAGATACATACGTTTCTAATGGTTTTCTGAAATGTTCGTAGATGAGTTGGCTTTTACCTATCCTTGTCACACGTGTACAGTTTTCCAGAGGGATAACTCCTCCTGTTAATGAAAGAGAGATATGATTTTTGAAGGTTATAGTATTTTATCTAAGGGAGAAAAAAACGTATTTTTACCAAATAGATAGTTATTTTTGACTACTTGATAGGTGATGTGCTAATGCGGTCTTTCTAACCATTCATCAAGTTTTTACAATAGCTAAAATACCCAGGAATATTCTAACTGCTAAGCCAATGTAACTTTAGGAAGCAAACTTATATCTATGTTTCTTAAGTTTCAGTAAACAGTTATTCTAAGGGGAAATTTTCCACAAACTCAGTTTGGCTTGCAAACAATTTTATATAAATCCAAAGATAGAACAAGTTGTATTATCAAAAAATGAAGACTGACCAGTAGGATTAAAAAACTTAGAGGCATAGCAAATTTCTGTAGCAGCATTTACTGTATGATTTCTTGCTATTTTTCTATTTTTTCAAAGGGCAGTGACATAAAGAGGCAAATCTAGCAATACTTTCTGAGCATAACATTAAAAACTCTTGACCACTTCCAGCCAAGAGTTTTATTACAGAATGACCCTCAGAATCTTATTGGAGTGGAAGCTCGTATTTGTAGCCTTTTTATGCTTTCTCAACATTTCTCACATCTTTTTCCTTCTGTCAAAAATCTACCGGGTTGGGGAAAACATAGCAGCACAGTACCTTTTTAATGGTAGCAAATGGAACAGACCATTGAAAATTTATTTATTTATTTATTTATTTATTTATTTATTTATTTATTTATTTATCAAACTTCTATACCGCCCTTCTCCCGAAGGACTCAGGGCAGTGTACAGCCTTCATTTAAAACAATTAATATACATATTAAAATAACAATTAAAAAACTTATTCAATAAAAGGCCAAATTAAAACCGTCGATTGACCATAAAAATACCCAATAAAATTACCATTAAAAGTTTAAAATTTAAATTTAAAATTTAAAAAATCAGGCCAGTCCCGCTTGTATAAATAAATAAGTTTTCAGTTCCCGGCGGAAGGTCCGAAGGTCAGGCAATTGGCGTAAACCGGGGGGAAGTTCGTTCCAGAGAGTAGGTGCTCCCACAGAGAAGGACCTTCCCCTGGGGGCCGCCAGCCGACATTGCTTGGCGGACGGCACCCTGAGAAGACCCTCTCTGTGAGAGCGTACGGGTCGATGGGAGGCATGTGGAAACAGCAGGCGGTCCCGTAAGTACCCGGGCCCTAAGCCATGGAGCGCTTTGAAGGTGGTAACCAAAACCTTGAAGCGCACCCGGAAGACCACAGGTAGCCAGTGCAGACTGCGCAGGAGTGGTGTTACCGGGAGCAAGCGGTGCTCCCTCAATCACCCGCAGCTGCATTCTGGACTAACTGCAGTCTCGGGTACACTTCAGGGTAGCCCCATGTGAGAGCATTGCAATAATCCAGTCAGTAGCGAGAGCATGAGTGACCGTGCATAAGGCATCCCGGTCAAGAAAGGGGCGCAACTGGCGGACCAGGCGGACCTGGTAAAAAGCTCTCCTGGAGACGGCCGTCAAGTGATCTTCAAACGACAGCCGTTCATCCAGGAGAACGCCCAAGTTGCGCACCCTTTCCGTTGGGGCCAGTGACTCGCCCCCAACAGTCAGCCGCGGTTGCAGCTGACTGTGCGGGATGCCGGCATCCACAGCCACTCCGTCTTGGATGGATTGAGTCTGAGTCTGTTTCTCCCCATCCACACCCGCACGGCCTCCAAACAACGGGACAGCACTTCGACAGCTTCGCTGGGGTGGCCTGGGGTGGAAAAGTACAGCTGGGTATCATCAGCGTACAGATGATAACTCACCCCAAAGCCACTGATGACCTCGCCCAACGGCTTCATGTAGATGTTGAACAGGAGAGGCGAGAGAATCGACCCCTGCGGCACCCCACAAGTGAGGCGCCTTGCGGCCGATCTCTGCCCCCCTGTCAACACCGTCTGCGACCGGTCGGAGAGGTAGGAGGAGAACCACCGATAAACGGTGCCTCCCACTCCCAACCCCTCCAACCGGCGCAGCAGGATACCATGGTCGATGGTATCAAAAGCCGATGAGAGATCCAACAGGACCAGGGCAGAGGAACAACCCCTATCCCTGGCCCTCCAGAGGTCATCCACCAACGCGACCAAAGCTGTCTCCGTGCTATACCCGGGCCGGAAGCCGGACTGGAACGGGTCTAGATAGACAGCTTCCTCCAGGTACTGAGGGAACTGCCGTGCCACCACACTCTCTACAACCTTCGCCACAAAGCGAAGGTTGGAGACTGGACGATAATTACCCAAAATAGCTGGGTCCAGGGAAGGCTTCTTGAGGAGGGGTCTCACCACCGCCTCTTTCAAGGTGGCGGGAAAGACCCCCTCCATCAAAGAAGCATTTATAATACCCCGGAGCCAGCCTCGTGTCACATCCTGAGTGGCCAGCACCAGCCAGGAGGGGCACGGGTCCAGTAAACATGTAGTGGCATGCAGCCTCCCCAGCAACCTGTCCATGTCCTCGGGAGCCACAGAATCAAACTCATCCCAAACCACATCAACAAGACGAGCCTCAGTCATCTCATCTGGATCATCGCAATCTTGGTCCAAGCTATCCCGAAGCTGAGCGATTTTATCGTATAGATAACCGCTAAACTCCTCGGCACGTCCCTGTAAGGGGTCATCCCGTCCCCCCTGATGAAGAAGGGAACGGGTCACCCGAAACAGGGCGGCCGGGCGGTTATCTGCCGACGCAATGAGGGAGGAGGCGTAAGAACGCCTCGCCACCCTCAGTGCCACTAGGTAGGTCTTTGAAAAAGACCTAACTAGTGTCCGATCAGCAAATTTATTTTAGAAAGTCTTTTTAAAAAGTCTGATCCTGTGCTGAGGGTATAGAATGGCTTGATTTAGGATAAAAAAAGAACAGTAGTTCTAAAGACAGCAGTAAGAAGCCGGGTGAGGGTTTGGGATCTCAATGTCATACTTTTGCCAAAGCTGTCCCTTGAGGATTTATTTCCTTCCACTTATGCAGTCTCTAGTCTCCGCATTATATACTCCCTTTTTCTTGCTGGCCAGTCCAGGTTGTGCCATCAGCATAAATGGTTGTCCAGTAAATCCATCAGCATAAATGGTTGTCCAGTACCAAACTAGCAAGTATCTTTTTTTTTTAAAGTTTCAAGTACAATTGCAAAAAAAACATTTTTAATACTTTGATTGGATTTACACATCTGACTAAGCCATAATTATCTCTGAGGGAAGGAGATATGGGAACAAAAGATATCATTTGCCTTTTCACATCACTTTGCACACAATGTAAATGACTTAATGTTGCCATGATATATGTAAATTACTCATCTTGTGTCAGACTGTGAGATGGATGGCAAATAAATGTAATAATAAATAAAATGTTATATTATCATGGCTTGTACTGCATGCCTATGCCTAAAACCACAGTTTAACAAACTGAGTTAACTAGCTGAGCTCAGATGAAGAAAATCAAACAAAAATCAAACAAATCATAATTATGTGAATCCAGCTGCTGCTTTTTAATATTAAGATGGGAGAAAAAGAGTGCAGGTTGTTCAGAAACCCATAAATGAACAATTTCAAGAGCACTGTAGTGAGGAAGGAGTATTTAAATCTGAAAAGAGAAATTTGCTGGCCAGAAATTACAACTCAGAAAGACTTAGTTAAACAAAATTAGAAGCTGCACATTTCATTTGTGTAAACCTGCACCTCCTTTTGCATTGTTATGCAGATATAAAACTATAAGAAATAGAAACATCTTATTAAATTGTATTCATCCAGTTCTATTTTTGGTTGATTATCACTGGATGACTAACCTCTGGAAAAATCGGAAACAAATGAGCAGAAGGGGAAAAAGGCCAGAGACGAATAGAAATGTGAGAGAAAACAGCAGTTTTTAAAGGGCATGTGTGTCTATATTTATTCAGAATTCAAATCAACTGAAACACAATTCAAAGAAATCAAGGAGGCAAAAAAAGCAGAATGGGTTTTTTTTTTCATATTACAGAAAAAGCTGTTACCTTGTTGGCAGGAAGAAAGATGAGACAAGGGTAGAGAAGCAGGAAAGTAGTGAAAAAGCAGACTGGGCTGCAGCAAGTGAGAACAACTAGACAATGAAATGGACAGAAGATTTTGGGAACTCTGCTGGTGATCTTATTCATACACATTATGTTAAACCATATGTTGATTTGTTCAGTTTTGGCATTGTAGCTTAAGACTCAAATACTATTACCAACTTTATTTTTTAAGCCATGACTAAAGAAACCACAGCTGAGTTGGATATCCAGCCTGTAACTAATGCACGCACCCATCAAATGACAATCAGAAATGTGCTATAAAAATCTGTATGACCAGTAGATGGTAACAAAGTGCTCCAAACACATGTCTCTGCTTTAAATCTGCTGCAGTGTTTTGTCAAACTTGGCAACTTTAAGATGTGTGGACTTCAATTTCAGAATTCCCCAGCTAGCATGAAGTCTATACAACTTTACCAAGTTTAAAAAAATACTGATTTTTTAAAGTTAAATGCAGAAGCTAAGAAGAAGAAGACATGAAACAATGTCTATAACATGAAAAACTGAACAGAATCAAGGGGGAATACAATAGAATTAACATAAAAGCTCAAGAAAGCTTACCAGTGTGCTTGGGTAATCTTTTAAGTTTGCACTTCAAAGATGTTAGGAAGGAATCAGCCCCTCCCTTCTGATTAACAGAGTTTACATGTATTACAGCATATGGAAGACATTGCCTAGGCTTATCCACAGGTTTTGAATGTTCATTATATTCATAAAAATATATCTGTGAATGGAAGTATTGTAAGAACATAAAAGTAAGTACATGGATAATTAACTTTAAACAAAGACAAAAATAGTGACCACATTGTGATCAAATATCAACAAAATGAGGGGTAAAACTTTTAATATGTTGCAGCACATCTCTCTTATAAAAAGTATCATACAAACTAGGTGCAAAATGTATTGTTTTGTAAAAATATTAAAATATCTAATATAGGAGTGTCAATCTTGATCATGCCGCGGGTCGGATCGTGACGTTTTTTGCCTTTGTGGAGCCGGGGTAGGAATGGCCCGCGCGGGCCATATCCAGCCCGTGGGCCACCAATTTGATCTAATATGGGATGCCAGGCCTGATCTAATATGACAATTTGTATCACATGTTTCTAGTTTTAATATAAAATTATTTGCTGAAGATTTAGGAAATTCAGGATAAAATGTCTGTAGAATATTTAATAACATCTCAGAAGTGAAGCAGAATTAAAAATCCCCCTTCATCTATCAGATCTGTGACAATATTCATCCTCTCTTACATGTACTGCTCCATACAGTATATATAGTTTCTTGCTTTTTTGCAGAAGCAGACAACTGAATCCAGTTCGATCCAGCAGCTCAATATGGGCATGCTGCAGATCCTGTCAGCCAAAAAGTGTCGACTGGCAGAAATTTGGGTCTTTTCTGCTGTAGTCCCTGCTTTGTGGAAGGACCCTTCCTTGAAGAATTATGACTGCCCTACCATCCTTATGGTTACATGAACATATTTCAGGTGCTTGGAAACTGGCTTGCATTTATGACTGGTTGCAGTATCCATGGACACATGATTTCAATTTGTGACATTTTTTGCCATTTTCTGGCAAAAAATGCATGTTGGATAAGTTGGATTCAGATTTACGGCCACACCGTAACTCCCTTCATGACAGTCTAAAAATGGTCATAAAATCGAATCTGGCCATGTGGTGACTCAATGTGCGACTGCAATGATTTAGGACCAAAATTCCAGGCTCAATTGTGGTTTTAAGTCATGGACAACCTGTAAAGAGGAAGTTTTTATTATACCTGTCCTGACTAGTAAAATATTATTGTGGCTCTTAAGCTTGGAGAAAACTGGGACATTTTCATACCAACAATGGCTGAATGATGAACAGAAACAACCCAACCACAAAAATAACTCTAGGTACTTTAATGATAAATTTCTCCTCCACTGAATCACACCATAGGCCAGGATAAGATTTCCAGTTTTCCAAATGTTAATCTCTAGCACAATTAGTTACTGAAAATACCAGCCCTTGATTCTTCATATGAAATGCTAGATTTTATCCCTGTTGAACAGCCCAGAAAGAGGGTCTTCTTTATAATGAAGTGAGAAATAGACATCTTTCTCACCAAATACTTTTTGTTTGACTAAATGTTATATAAAACTTTATTCAAGATATAATTTCTGAATATATTGTTTCTAAATTCATTATAAACTTTAAAAAATGAAATAACTTCAAAAAATAGAAAAAATAGGACATTATGCTGTATCTTGTCAATAATAAAATCACTAAAGCATTACTTACCAAAGACCTAGTAGCCTGATCCTCCAAAGAATCGTTAAGTGAAGGATGAATTCTAGACATATGGCAATTGAAGTTTGGAGTTGGATCCAGTAAAATTTTCTTTTGGCCTTTAGGTGGTTGAACCTTTTTAACTTTTCCTAAAAGAACCTAGAAATACAAAGCAAAAAAAACTTTTTCAGTGTTTTATATATATATATATTTACACTAGCTTAATAGCAACGCAGTTCAACTGAGCTTTTTTGGTGGTAGGAATCTTGAAAAATAAAGTGCTTTATTGTATACCAGAATGTTATAGTTTTAAATTATTCCCAGTAATTACGTTTAGAATTAATATGGGCATTCTGTAGACTACATTTATTTTATTAGATTTATATTGCTGCCTATTCACCCATGGCCAATCAAGGTGGCTTACAGAATATAAACATACCACATTTAAAACACAGTAAAACTCATAAAAAATCAAATAATGTAATAAAATCACCCCGACCACCACCTCCCGCCCAGTGACAGCCGATCACACAAGCCATTTAATAGGCTCCATCCCGCTCTAGGTTCCCCAGGCCAGCTGGCAGAACCAGGTCTTTAGTGCCTTCCAGAAGAAAATTAGGGTGGCCGTTCTAATCTCTGCGGGAATGATGTTCCAGAGAGAGGGAGCCGCCATAGAGAAGGCCCTTTTTCTGGCTCGCACCAGGTGTATCTCCCTTGGGGATGGGACCCAAGGCATTCCCTGCCTCCCTGCTCTAATGGGTCAGGTAGATATGACCAGTAAGAGATGGTCCCTCAGATAACCTGGTCCCAAGCCATGAAGGGCTTTAAAGGTGACAACCAGCACCTTGAATGGCACCTGGAAGCAAATCGGCAGCCAATGCAGCTCATGCAGGATAGGTGATATATATATGCACACCGGGGTCTGCACAAAACCATGCAGGCTGCTGCATTTTGCACCAACTGGAGCTTCAGGATGCTCTTCAAGGGCAGCCCCATGTAGAGCACGTTGCAATAGTCAAGACGGGAAGTGACTAAGGCATGACTGACTGAGTAGGGATTGCCGGTCCAGGAAAGGACATAACTGGCGGGCAACTCGCAGTTGTGCGAAGTTTCTCTTGGCCGCGACCATCACCTGCTCTTTGAGCAGGAGTCGTGAGCCCAGGAGAACCCCCATATTACGCACAAGGTCTGTTTGGGATAGTGCCACCCCATCCAAGACCAAAGAAGGCAATTCTCCCTCAGCCAACGAATCCCAGACCCAAAGCCACTCAGTCTTGTCAGGGTTTAGTTTCAACCCATACAACCTACATACCATCTTCCATTTATAAGACCTTTCCATCATACTATTAAAAAGCAGTAGCACACATGAAGATGGTGACTTTTGGGCTCAAAATATTACAACTTATACTGTTGTGCCACGCCCGCCCTCCTCTCCTCAGCCGGCCCCTCCCATCTCCTGCTATCTGAGTCAGTCTGATAATGAAGAGGAACAGCCTGGCATGCCTCCAGCCCCCAGCCCTGGCACCATGCCCGGACAGAATGTCAGGAATGAGCAAACAAACCTCCCTTCTACAGCGGTTGAGCACGAAGCCAGCCACGTGCTAGAATTGCCGGCAGCAGATCAGGAGGACGGAAAGTCACAGTGGACGGATCCCCGCTTCCGGAGAATGGAGAGGCGAACGTCAGCAAAAGGAAGGGAGGGGCAGGCCTGGATAAGTGCTGAGTCATGAAGCCACACCCCATGGCCTATATAAAAGACCAGCTTGAGTCAAGCAATTTGAGTCAAGCAAAGTCTCATCTGGCTTGCTGAAATCACACCTTGGATTCCTGCCTGCCCTGAGAACTCTGAAAGGAATTTGGCAAAGCTGCAGAGGCTTCATGGCCACGCTTGATACAGACTTCCCAGACCCGGCCATCGGAGCGGGAGGGGGACACAACATATACTAAGCTCATTATTAGGAAGACTCTCTCTGGGTACTTTAGTTAGAAAAATGTGTAGATCCCCTTAATTATACTGACTTTTTTTAAAAACTCTGCTTGTGTTTTCCCACCTATCTTTCCGATATTCTGCCAAAAATCCAAAAATTTCAAGGATTGGCCTGTCCTTGGGACTGAGAAAGGAATAAGTAAAACACCATGATTTAAGTGGTACCACTACTCTGCCATGATGATGGCAAATATCATGCAAAGCTTAAGTCTGAGTTTCCGCAAAATACTATAATAGGTTTGCCACCATTATCAGTATTGCAAATAAGCTACAGAATGTCTTTCTGGGGGAAGGGAAAGGAAGGGGAAAAAGATATTGAAGTAATTTTTATAACAGATGAAATTCTTAGATTGCTGGACAGAATCTTATAAATTAACAGTCCAGAGGAAGCTGCCCTAAATAAAGTCTGAATTTCAGACACATTCTCCCTTTTTTCCTTGGATTCTTACACTAATCCCTTTGCCTAATGAGGCTTTTTTTAAAATTGAAATCTTCTCACCATATAGTTGGCTAAATAATAATTACAGATTCTGGTAAACAGTTTTAGAAATAATCCTTGGAACAATCATGGACTTTGTTTCAATCAGGTGTCTGCATTAAACTACAGAGGCATTAAAATAACACACTCTCACATACAGACACAAATTGATGTCATCACTATGTAATATCAAATTCAAATACATGTAAATGAAAGTGTTTGCATGAGGACATTGTGAGCGCTTTATCATTTGTCTTCCTTTGCTCTCCCGATTTCCACTTATGTTTTTTAAAAAATGTGTAATTATACTTTTTCAGCTTTCACATATCTTTATAAATGCCCATTTTAAACTTATATTCTAAGTTTTAAATCTGTTTAGAACAAATTCCTTCTACAGAATAAAGGCTACTTCAGAAGCCAGACCAATGATTCCCCACATTACAGAGTAATTGCTTTACAGTTTTAAAATATATAGATATATGAAGACTTACCCTGAATATAATGATATTTTCTACTGGAAATGAATGTTTGGATGCATAATTCAAAGCAATATCAATATATCGGAACAAGTAAACTCCAAGTTGAGGATTTCCTAGTTCTTTCATAATGTTTATTTCTCTTTTGAAATCACTGGTACATAGGCCATTCTGACAAATTTGTGGCACTTCATTTCTAGAGACAACTAAAAAGCTAGAGAGTTCTTTATCTTGCTTTCCTTCTTCACGCAACTCAGTCCTAACAATAAAAAAGATGTTTTCAAGGCATGTTCCACTCTATGCAAATAAATTTAAAAAGATAGCAGTCAATTTTGTTGTTTCCTAGTAATATACTCTAGATTCCCCCTTTTAAGAGAAATGTGTCTGGGCCTGTCCATATAAAGCATCTCAGTATACATCCATTATTGCAGTAGCTGAAATAATAACTTCATATTTACTTTTATTATATTCTTGCTGCTATCAAATTATGGACTTCCTACTAAATGCCAGGTCACTCCATAACTGAAGTATTAGCCCAATAAACTTCATTTCTTCTGCATTCATGGTCTTAACATTTGATACAAATCATATGTTTTTATTTATTACAATTATTTATATCTTCAACTAACCCACTGGAATGGATGCTATAATTGAACTTGGGGGGGAAAGTTTCAAAGCAAAGGTTATGGTATATGCTGAGGTGATTTATAATTGACTAGGATCTCTTGAATCTGTCCAGTACAATTTTCTAGGGATGTTATTAAGAATTCCCTATTGTGTAAAATTGTGTGGATTCTAGGGATAGGAATTTGAATTCAACTTTGCCATCAGAAATGTTCATTTTATATATTGTTTTTTCAGACAGTTCCCTAGTTGACCTTACAACATAATATTTTTGTCCACATTTGGAGGGAGGCATGACTGTGGATTTGTATTATAACTTATTAGTTCAGCATGTAGTCTCAATTGACTTTAATGAATGAATGAGAATCCTTAATTAAGTTGGCACCTGAAAAAATCTAGATAATTTACTGTATCCAGACTGTATGAGATTGTTCTGCTTGGAAGAACTTTCTCCAATTTTAGTTATTTAGCCAATATCCTATGCCCAGTTTACAGGATCGCTCTTGCACATGCTATATTCATTCTTTTACCCCTTCATAGCTGGAAAGTTTAATGATATCCCAATGCAAAAGCATCTCTGTCCCTGTCAAGTGGGGAAATAGAATCAATCTCCTATGTACTATTACTGTTCTTTTTATAAGGCTTGGCAGGCTCTTGTAATTATGGCTCTATGGATTAATAGCCATAATAGCTGTGTAGAATATTCTTCAACCAACAGATCACCTGAGATTTCCACAAATATGGATTCTACTCCATTACTTTTTGACATTTAATATACTTTTTACATTTGACATAAACTTTTAAATAAACTTTTAAACTTTTCCAGAGGTTCAGTTAATGCATTTTTGGAGCATATTTTTAAAAGTACCATATTCTTTGGAGTATATTGTTTGGTTAACTTAAACAATGCTTTTTTGCTCTCCATATGGAAAACAATTGAATACCACTAATAATATTACTATTACATTTCGAATTTCAAGATAAAATGTCTTGCATGTTACAATACTCCACATTTATTAAACACTATAATTAACAGACATCTTTCTCTTGATGAAGTTTGATGTCCCAGAGGGTAGGGACAAGAGAGTTAGAATAGAAATAGATACCAGATGTAGTACTTGTATGTTTTTAGTCCACTATTAAGAGTGATGATGCCAAGGTCATGTATTACCCAGGCAACTTATTTAGCCTTCAGCCTAATTTTCTGTTTCTTTCATCTTAATTTCAAAGCAAATGATCTTCAGCAAGAATGATCTACACCTTCTCCAACAACCTATAGTTAGTTCTTGACTTATGACCACAATTGGGACCAGAATTTTGGTTGAGTGAAGGATCATTAAGCGATACACTGATGTGACTAGTTCACTTAACAACTGCAGTCCCAGCACTCCTGATTGCAGTAGTTAAGTGATTTCCTAGGTCTATAAGCAGATGGAGTGAAAGAACTGCCTGCTAAAGGATTTCAGCTCCCCTCCATCCCCACTGCTTGCAATCTTCTTTGCTGGCTTCCCCACTGACTTACTGAGGAAGATTACAAATGGCAATCACATGATTGCAAGGCACTCGGCAACTGGTTGTAAATGTGAATTGGTTGCCAAGTGCCCAAAATGCATCGCATACTATAAGGGTGAGGGACATTTTATAATGACCAGGAGTGTTTTACAAGTCAGAAAGCACCCTTTCCAAGGCCATCGTAACTTTGAATGGTCTTTAAATGACTATGTAAGGAGGAAAATAGAATAGATGACTCCATTCTACTTGTTGCTTTGCCACCTGCTTGCTCCAGCACTACCTACATTGGCTTAAAACATACCACAAAAATTGAAAATCCTTGTCATTTAATTCTATTTTAGAAGGCATCCATAAACTATAGCTTGCTGTTATATTCCAATTTTCAAATTATAGCTTGTGCAAAAATAAGGAGTACATTTAAGCCCACAGATTGCTTATGTAATACAGTACTTACTTATGTAATTCATGAAGATAAATTTTCAAAACAAATTAGAGGTTTAGAGTTTGTTAATACATTAATACATTTCTGTGCCTTTAGTGCAGAAAACTTCATACCTCCCTCTCTCACACACATACACACCCTGATAACAGAAGTGATAGAAATAAAATGCAATAAAGCAATAAACAGAAAAAGGTGATTTTATTGTGATTATATTTATCTGTGTTATAAACACAGAATGCCATAAATTTGCACAAAGAGTTTAGAGATTAGGACTGATTTTAACACTAGGTTAGAGACCCAAGTAGAAATTAGACTGCCTACAAAACATAAAGAATTTAATGTCTGATTTTACTCTGAAACTGGCCAAACTCAAGCAAAAATCGAGAATATTTACCTCATGGTAACTGCATATTTTCCATAGGATCATACAGATTTTTACATATCTATGTATGTATGTATATAAAAGGATTAAAGGATGTGTTCAAGATAGTAGAGAAATTATCTGAAGTAATGAGAGTCTTGATGAATAGCAATTGATTGAAGCCTAGTGTATGGTTTGTGACCAGAAGAGGGATTAGTTAATTGGGATCTCTGATTACATGTGTATGTGCATTTTTGTATTACATCTGTATGTGCATGTGCATTTTTCCTCACAGAAACATGTAACACTGACAAGTACACCGGATTTAGACCAGAGGAGACACCATCTGAAATCCTCATTCAAGTAGGCTGATCACTTTGGGCTGATCATTATCTCAATTTGCTGTGACGATGCATGAGGAAAAACTCAATCATGGGCAAAAAGTCCATTCAGTAAAATCGTTAATGATCTGTATTTTTATATTACAATAATTCACCTTTTTGCAATGAATTCTTCTTCCAAATCTTTATTATGAACCATCTCTATTTTATGAAATTGCCATAAAGATTCCAAATGGCACTGTATATCAAGGCAATTTTCATTCAGACGTTGTTTAATCTCATTATAGTCCCTTTGATTAGCAAAGCACTCTGTTAAAAAATCTAAACATAAAGAAAAGGAAAAAAATATATATAAAAAATAAGTATTCTCACCATGGTAGAGAGTACTCTAATTCTACAAAGATAATTTTAAATATTTCAAAATTAATAAGAGCCATGGTGGCACAGTGGTTTTCATTGTAGGCTAACTTTGCCCACTGCCAGGAGTTCGATACTGACTGGTTCAAGGTTAACTCAGCCTTCCATCCTTCCGAGGTCGATAAAATGAGGACCCAAATTGTTGGGGGAAATATGCTGTCATTGCAAATTATCCAGACATGTAAAGCATTATGGGACATACATCTAAGTGCCCCATACATCTAAGTGCTATTGTTATTGTTAATTTGGAAAATTTCCAGAAAAAATACTTTTCTAGCAATAAATGTTAGGAGGGGAAATAATAGGGGAAATATTTTTATCATGATTTAAAAATACATAATCTTATTTCAACCAAAGAAATTTGCAATGATTTCATCATTGGCTATATTTTTGCTTTTAACATGACATATGCTTTCTATATTATAAGAACATACATTTCAATTAAGGAACCAGACTCTAGTTTGAAACTTGATTCTTCCTCAGCTAAGACCCTGCATTAAAAAAAACTGCAGCAGGTTTTAATTCCACATTGATCAGTTGAACTGTGAAGCCTCTACAAGAATATATAAAAATAAGTATTCTCACCATGGTAGAGAGTACTCTAATTCTACAAAGATAATTTTAAATATTTCAAAATTAATAAGAGCCATGGTGGCACAGTGGTTTTTATTGTAGGCTAACTTTGCCCACTGCCAGGAGTTCGATACTGACTGGTTCAAGGTTAACTCAGCCTTCCATCCTTCCGAGGTCGATAAAATGAGGACCCAAATTGTTGGGGGAAATATGCTGTCATTGCAAATTATCCAGACATGTAAAGCATTATGGGACATACATCTAAGTGCCCCATACATCTAAGTGCTATTGTTATTGTTAATTTGGAAAATTTCCAGAAAAAATACTTTTCTAGCAATAAATGTTAGGAGGGGAAATAATAGGGGAAATATTTTTATCATGATTTAAAAATACATAATCTTATTTCAACCAAAGAAATTTGCAATGATTTCATCATTGGCTATATTTTTGCTTTTAACATGACATATGCTTTCTATATTATAAGAACATACATTTCAATTAAGGAACCAGACTCTAGTTTGAAACTTGATTCTTCCTCAGCTAAGACCCTGCATTAAAAAAAACTGCAGCAGGTTTTAATTCCACATTGATCAGTTGAACTGTGAAGCCTCTACAAGAATATAAAAAATAAGTATTCTCACCATGGTAGAGAGTACTCTAATTCTACAAAGATAATTTTAAATATTTCAAAATTAATAAGAGCCATGGTGGCACAGTGGTTTTTATTGTAGGCTAACTTTGCCCACTGCCAGGAGTTCGATACTGACTGGTTCAAGGTTAACTCAGCCTTCCATCCTTCCGAGGTCGATAAAATGAGGACCCAAATTGTTGGGGGAAATATGCTGTCATTGCAAATTATCCAGACATGTAAAGCATTATGGGACATACATCTAAGTGCCCCATACATCTAAGTGCTATTGTTATTGTTAATTTGGAAAATTTCCAGAAAAAATACTTTTCTAGCAATAAATGTTAGGAGGGGAAATAATAGGGGAAATATTTTTATCATGATTTAAAAATACATAATCTTATTTCAACCAAAGAAATTTGCAATGATTTCATCATTGGCTATATTTTTGCTTTTAACATGACATATGCTTTCTATATTATAAGAATATACATTTCAATTAAGGAACCAGACTCTAGTTTGAAACTTGATTCTTCCTCAGCTAAGACCCTGCATTAAAAAAAACTGCAGCAGGTTTTAATTCCACATTGATCAGTTGAACTGTGAAGCCTCTACAAGAATATATAAGAATTAAATAAATCTACCACTTTCTACAACAGGAATGGACACTTATTCAGATTAAGTCTTCAGATTCTTTTTGCAGGTGTGAGCTAGCCAAATTCAATCATATAAAATAACAATGTTTTTCTTAATGGGACCACATGGTCTCCAAACAGTTTACCTTTTCTGCTTCATATTGTTCCTTCTTTGATGGGAGTATTTTCACATTTTAGCTGCTCCTATTTTTTCTGCACACAGAACGTTCCTTCTGTTTTACTCTTTAACTATGTTTTACCTTGTTCTTTGAATAAACCTCTTTGCAATTAAAAAAACACACAGTCCAATCAAGGCCATGATCAAGGGCAAGACCATAGAGACTCCAGTATTTGAATTAGGAAGCTTGTAATCCAAGTCCAAAATCAGACCAAAAAAACCCAACTGAAACAGCAGCTACAGTAGAAGTACTGTAGTACAATACTTCTGGATAGGTCTATGTAGAGAGTAAGGAAAATAATTTTGATGGAAATTTACAGGAACTGTTACCTAGACAAAAGGGGCATGAAGCATTTTTTTAAAGTTCAGAGCAAAGAAATAACATTCAGAATGGCTCAGGTAGAATGCTTCCCTGATTCACCAATGTTTAAGAAGGGGAGGAGATAGAGCACATCAGACTTGTAAGATACTATTATTGCAGCTAATAAATAACATGAATTTATCCTTTCTGTGGAGATTTCTTGGTTTGTCCTATCCAATGGTGCTGACAATATGGCTAGAATTTTTGTTTGAGGAGTGTTTTCCTCTTTGGTTCAAATATGCCCTGGCAATAACGTTTTTTTACTATCTTCCCCATGTTGCCTTTTTCTTGCCTGCAGCCCATAAATGAGGCACAAAGCCAGATGGGTGACTTTGGGCCAGTCTCTAGGCAAGATTACTTCTGTAAGATTACTTCTGTAATCTTGTCAAGAAAACAGCAAAGACTAATCCAGGCCACAAAACACCACCACCACACACTTTCCTCCAGTCAACTCAATTCTTGGTAACTAGATGAGCCTATCTCTCTTTCTGTCTGGAGAGAGATGATTTACCATTACATTTTTCTGGTAATAAAGAAAAAAACAAGAACGAGATTTTTCAATCTCAGTCTAGCATATAGTTCTGCAATGTCCCAATAGTTTTCCTTCAAATTACTAACCTGATACGAATCTTTTAAAAATTGTTTTTACAACAGCCAGCATCAGCTATGTGCTGCTACCTGCTCTGGATTCAAGTCTCTTCATTTACTGGGATATGAAAAGTAAAGACGTGACAATTTATTTTATTTTATTGATTGATTTGATTTCTACCTTATTGTAGTTAATTCAAGGTGACATATATACTTATTGTCGCTACCTATTTTACTCACAATCACCATCCTATAAGGCAGAAAGGACCAACTGTCTGTCAGCTGTCATGCTCAAAGGAGGACTAAATACAACAGTCTCCAATTTTTAGCCTAGCATCTTATCCAATACACCAAACTAGCTTTCTTACATTCAATATAAGGATAAACTTAGCAGAAACTTACATCAGAAAGCCTGCTGAAAACAGTATTTTTACAATGCTTAGACTTTTAAGCAATGTCAAACAAGGAAAAATCCATACTTCATCATTTTAATTTTTTTAAAAAAAACACCTGTTCGAAACAGCCTTCAGTTAGGATGGGGAGAATCCTTGAACATGAAAGACCTATGATTTAATTCCGTTTCTGCAGGTTTTTCAGAGGTGGATAATCACTGCTCAAAGAGTTCAATTAGATTTACTGCACACTGGAGAGGGTTGGACTAGATTACTCTTGTATATTTTCCAATTCCACATTTCTATGATTTTAGAGTAAAAGAGTAGACCAGTGATGGCGAACCTTTTAGACACCAAGTGCCCAAACTGCATGTGCATGCATGCCCAAACTGAAAGGTGAGCGTGTGAACATGCGCATGCATGGGCACACGTACGTGGGAACATGCGCATGCACGGAGATGCGCAGCAGAGACCTGAAGACCAGCTGGCCGGAGGAAGGCAGGGCATCCCAGCACCAGCAGCGAAGCAAGAGGTAAGATCTTTTTCTTTCATGAGCTTCTGTTTCATTGTTTGCAGGGAATCAGAAGCTTACGAAAGAAACGCCATGGAGATCTGATCTGGGGCAACGGTGCACGTGCCAGTAGAAGGCTCTGCATGCCACCTCTGGCATGCGTGCCACCTCTGGCATGCGTGCCATAGATTCACCATCATGGGACTAGACCAATGTTCCTCAAATTTGGCAACAATGGAGCAGATAGTGAACTCAGTAGTAAAAAACTGAATACAACTGAAAATATATATGCCGAATAAAATCACTCCTACGTCTACAAAATACAAGTAGTCCTCATTTAGGGGCTGTAATTGGGACTGGTTAAGCAGTTGTTAAATGAAGATCACATGACTACAACTGTGCTTAGGATTTTATTTCAGCATTCCTTTGCTTTGCAGCATCAGGAGTCAATTACAATAACTGGGTGAGCCCAAATGGCAAGGAAGGTTTTTGGAATTTGACTCATGATGAAATCCTGTAGAAGACAAACCCTATAAATCCTTCTCCCACTCTTTCCAAGCATTTTGCAACAGACATCTCAGTGCTGAGATAATTAGCAAGAATTTAATTGATGTTTGTGTTTTAAATTCATTGGAGAGGAAAGGATTATAAAAGAGTAAGCAGGCACACAATGGGGAATATACATTAAAATGAATGCAGTGGCACCAGTTAGCCAATTTATTTGCCTAGCCTGCTCGAACCTATGTCAGTAATCACTTAGGAAGCAAAGAAAAGCCTTTAGTGTGAAAGTGATTAAAGTCTTATCAGTTATAGGCAGCAACTGTCAATTGACTAAGTAAGGCAGGGGTGTCAAACTCAATTTCATTGAGGGCCACATCAGGGCTATGGTTGACCTGAAGGGGTGTTGGGGGGGGCGTGCCTGACTGGGTGGGCATGCCCAGCTTGACGCCTCTCCCCAAACTGCTAGAATGTTTCCTCTTCACATGGGCAGACTGGGCTGAAGCCACATGGACCTGATCTTTCCTCTTTGCACTGGGTAGACCTGGCTGAGGCCACGCTTGGCCTGATCTTTCCTCTTCGGGTTGGGTAGACCAGGATGGTCCCTTGGTCCGCATCCGACCACATCGCGGTCTGGATCCAAACCGCAAACCTTGAGTTGGACACCCCTGAAGTAAGATCACAGAGCTGAGCTTGTTAACTCATGGTTAGACAGTGCTATACAGGTAATCCTCGATTTACAACTACAACTGAGCCCAAAATTTCTATTGCTAAGCAAGACATTTGTCAAGTGAGTTTTCTGCTATTTTACGACCTTTCTTTCCATAGTTAAGTGAATCATTGCAGTTTTTAGGTTAGTAACACGGTTATTAAGTGAATCTGGCTTCCCATTGACTTAGCTTGTCAGAAGGTCACGAAAATGGATATGACTCTGGGACACTGCAACTGTCATAAAAATGAACCAGTTGCTAAGCATCTAAATTTTGATCATATGACCATCGGAATGTTGCCAAAGTCATGTGAAAAATGGTCATGTCATTTTTTTTGGTGCCACTGTAACTTCAAATAGTCACTAAATAGTCACTGTAAGTCGAGGAACTATCTGTACTGCAGAAAAAAGCTGCTGAAGAAGAGTGTTTCTTTAGGCCATCTCTCCATTCTATGGATATGGGGGAGAGAAAAAAAGGACCACATGTACTAAATGATTGTCACGGTGAATATGTGATTTAGAAATACATGTTGAGAAGGTTGTAAATTGATGAAGTTACTTTTTTATTACCATCATAATTGCAAATGGTCACTGTCTGAGGCAGTCGCTACATGAGGATTAGTATAGTGTCTAAACATGGCACAATTTCTGCTATAAAGATTAATTTTCTTAACATTAGCCAACTTAGATCATGATACATCATACCATAATATAGTTTATAAATGGAACTGTGTATGTTGCTTTATTTACTGTACCTTTATCAGGAGGTTTTTTAGGAATTGTAAATTTTTTCAGACAATTTTGATCCACCAAAAATAATCCCTTCATATTTTTCCTTATTACTTCCATCTTTGGTTCCATTTCTATTTTGTTTTCAACCTAAATTAAGGACAAAAAGCAGAAATTGTATCAAATTGTATGCTTAATTGATTTCTTTTTAAATATTGTTTAATTGCTTTGCTTTTGAATTGTGTTTCATCTTTCTCAATTGTTTCCAGATTTAATCCAAACTAATTCCCATAACAAAAATTGGAAAAAAAGCAAAAATACTTAAGTTTTGCTTTTTTGAAATATCACAAATCACAACCAGGTAGCTATAATTACAGTGGACATCAGTTAAATCTTTTTCAAATTCAAAATCAAATTACAATGCTTCAGTATAATTGTAGTTTAAGTTAAGAATAAAATTTCAGCAAAACATTTTATTTATTTAATAAATGTACTGAGCTAAAGGATTTATTTGTGAATGCACCTATATTAACCAGTCACTAGAGGGAGATAAAGTACGTGCTTATCAGTCAGAATATACTTTGTGTTCTTCTTTCTATCCCGTTTTTTCTTCAGTATCACAGCTTTTTAGGCTATACATTTGTGGAGAAAACTTATTTGTTATTATACTATAAAAACATTTTTAGAGGCTTTAAGGATGAAGTGTAAGGAATAGTTTGTCAACTCTGAAACGAACCTGGCTGAACCCATCTTATGCTGCCTCAAAGTTGTCATGGTGCCTGAGAAGGAAGGGGAGGGGGGGAGTAGATAGCCCAGCTTACAGTTAAAATAAAAAGTTTTCCTGTGGGAACCAAGGTCATCGTAACAGGTGGCTGGTGAAGGAGGAGAGAAGCCTGCCAGCTGTATTCATTGGACCATGTGATGTAGCATCCATCTGCAATTCTTTTAAAACTGTAACTTCTATCTTCAGAATCTCTGGAAAAGATGAAACTTCAGGGCTACCATACCTGTTGCAGATAGTTGTTCTGAAGCCTTTATTTTTTAATGAAAGCACTGCACAACTTTATTAATAAGAGCAATAAAACTTATGATGGATATTTTTTAGTGCATTGGGGCAGGGAAATGGATGGTTGAAATGAAATTGGAAGAGAAATAGTAGGGGGGGAAATAAAACTGGGTGGAATGTGAAAGGGTTAGTGGAACAGGAAAGGGAGAAAAACTCTATGCTCTTCATGTGTAAAGGAAAACTTGGTGTGGTGTGATGGGAAAGGGGACAAACCAAAGATGTACTGCACTCTGAGCTTGCCAGAATAGTTATGCAATCCCAGGAATATATTTGAGCTAAGAAGGTGACAGCAGAACGTTCTAGAACAGGGGTCCCCAACCGCCAGGCCATGGCCTGGTACTGGTCCATGGCCTGCTAGAAACTGAGCCACGCAAGCAGTGGGCAAGTGAGCAAAGCTTCATCTGTGTATGCGCGGGATCTAGGTTGTGTGCAAAACTATGCCCCCCACCCCAGTCCATGAAAAAATTGTCTTCCACAAAACAGGTCCCTGGTGCCAGAAAGGCTGGGGACCACTGCTCTAGAACAAACATGCTACTTGAAAGCTACGTCAAAGCTTGTAATCCAAATGGCAACATATTCTTAAGACAAAGTTATGGCCATCATTCCTGTTTCACTGAGTTAGAACTCCAAAAAAATGGGATCCAGGGTCAGAGGAGATTCTCCATCCATGGACATCCATGGTATGAATTTTCTGGAGTCCTTATCTCCAATAAGAGAAAAGTGGCCCCTCCCCATAGTCAGCATCCTTTCAAAACTATTTACCTCTAGTCTGTGAATATAATCCCCACCCACCCTTCAGGTAATTACTTGAGGATAAAAGCTACTCTTCTTAAATAGGATACTAGTTCTTTGAGATTGTGAAGAAAGGATACTGCTATGTTAGCAGAAGTAAAGAAATAAACAAGCATTTTCTTATCATTATGGCAGGACTGAAAATGTAAGGAATGCAAAAAAACTTGAGAACTTGAAAGATGGAAGGGCAAGGAAATCAACAATATCAAGATATATAAGAGAGAGAACTTGGTGGCCTCCGTCAGAAAATCAACTAGCAATGTGTTAACAATTATGACATTTGTATCCCTAAGCCAAAACAACTTGCATCTTGTGTAATCAGTTCCCACAAAGTTATTCCTGTAAAGTTTTAACACTGTATAAACTGCTCCTCTGAGTAAATCAGAGATAGACTACAACAGCTCTTCCGTACCCAAAACACTATTACTACCAGAAAAAAGAAATAAGGAGAGAAGAGAGAAATTGTCTCAAATATGAGGCTTGCGCACCTTCTAAAGAGTGTGCATGGGAGTGGGGGCAGAAGTGAACAAGTAAAACACTTCCTTTATCAATAATAATAATAATAATAATAATAATAATAATAATAATAATAATAATAATAATAATAATAATAATAATAATAATAATAATAATAATAATAATTTAATTTTTATACCGCCCTTCTCCCGAAGGACTCAGGGCGGTGAACAGGCAGATAAAATAATACAATATATTACAATAAAACCCTCTTTAAAAAACTTATTCAAAATAGCCTAAATTTAAAATACAATACAAAATATAAAAATAAACCCCAATAAAATCCATATTTAAAAAACCCTATTTAAGCCAGTCCTGCTCGGAAGAATAGATATGTCTTCAGCTCACGGCGAAAGGTCCGGAGGTCAGGAAGTTGTCGAAGTCCTGGGGGAAGGTCGTTCCAGAGGATAGGTGCACCCACAGAGAAGGCTCTCCCCCTGGGGGTCGCCAGCCTACACTGTTTGGCTGACGGCACCCTGAGAAGACCCTCTCTATGGGAGCGTACCGGCTGGTGGGAGGCATGTGGTAACAGAAGGCGGTCCCAAAGATATCTCGGTCCTATGCCATGGAGCGCTTTAAAGGTGGTAACCAACACCTTGAAGTGCACTCGGAAAACCACAGGTAGCCAGTGCAGCCTGTGCAGGATCGGTGTTATATGGGAGCCACGAGTGGCCCCCTCTATCACCTGCGCGGCCGCATTCTGAACCAACTGAAGTCTCCGGGTGCACCTCAAGGGGAGCCCCATGTAGAGAGCATTGCAGTAGTCCAGGCGAGAAGTGACGAGGGCGTGAGTGACCGTGCATAAGGCATCCCGGTCTAGAAAGGGGCGCAACTGGCGGACCAGGCGAACCTGGTAAAAGGCTCTCCTGGAGACGGTCGCCAAGTGATCTTCAAAAGACAACCGTCCATCCAGGAGAACACCCAGATTGCGCACCCTCTCCATCGGGGCCAATGACTCGCCCCCGACAGTCAGCCACGGTTGCAGCTGACTGTACCGGGATGCCGGCATCCACAGCCACTCAGTCTTGAAGGGGTTGAGCTTGAGCCTGTTATAAAAGCGATTCATCATGAAATCTCCAGAACAGTAAAGCCTACAAACTTGAAATTTGGCATGTACATTCCTCTTGGCTTCCAGGTGCTCGCTAAGAAAGGATTTTTCGAAATGATCATCAGATCATTAGCATTTCATATACAGTATATTCATATACATATACATATTAACACGCTCTGATGCTAAGGAGTTAAACGTTCCACTCCCTCTCCCCACCTGAAAAGTTCCAGCTGCCACTTGCCTCACATTCCGTTACCTCAGATCAAACTGGTAGACGTTCCACTCCTTCACTCAGGAGCGGTCTGGGGCTCCTTACAGTCAGTACCTGACCAAAATGTCTACACCTTTCACCTATGGAACTGCTTCTGAACTCAAGGGGGCAAGAGAGATATTCCCTTATGTGTTTCAATCACCAACCACCACTGAGCCAACGGATTGTGAACTGAATTTCCCCTGCATAGTGTCCCAGCCCCAACTCACTTCTTACACTGACCTCCTCAGTTCAGATGAATCTGTTCCTTCTACTGTAACACCAGTTAAAGGGAAAAGATGGTCTTTCTGCTGCCCAGAAGTACAACGGATGCTTCAAAATAACATCTTTTGGAGCCAGAGAGGTGAAGGAGGGAATTTTTATGCCAACATTCGAAGTGCAGGGGCAGGTCTACCACAGGATAGGGAGTATCATAGCGGGGTCTCAGCAGAAGCCTTCATTTCTCCAGATATACTTTGTTGGTGATGATGACAATGAGAATCTGTCAAGACCATGGGGATGCTACAATGGTCATAATTGTGAAAAATGGTCATAAGTAGCGAAGCACAGGTATTCAGCTAGTCCCCAGATATAGGTAAATGTAAAGGTAAAGGTTTTCCACTGTCCAGTTGTGTATGACTCTAGGGGGCAGTGCTCATTTCTTTTTTTTTAGCCAAGGGAGACAGCATTGTCTGAAGACATTTCCATGGTTATGTGGCCAGCATGACTATACGACGAGGTACATGGAACCCTGTTCCTTTCCACCTTAGTAGTACCCATTTATCTACTCAAATTTGTATGCTTTCAAACTGCTAGGTGGGCAAAAGCTGGAGCAAGCAATGGGAGCTCACCCTGTTGCGTGGTACTCATGTATCAAACCCAGGATGTCAGCTTTCCAGCTAACAAGCTCAGCATGTTTAATCACTGAGCCATTGTGCCCCCTCCTCATTATGTGCTATACAGCAAATCTTATTTTTTTATAAATTTACAGTGCTGATGAGTAGTTAGCTCAGAAATTGCTCGATCCCTCTATAATGTACTCAAGGGTTTTGTCAGTGTTCCAGGAAAAAAAAAAAACCCAACTCCAAGTAAAATTCTGAAGCAAGCATCTAATATGGCTTCCAAAGCTGACAGGTTTTTTGTTTTAACTTAAGAGCATGCAGGTTCCCCTACCATAATTTCTCTACCATGTTTATTCTCAATTACTGGAGGGTTAAAAAGATTAATTTCCTTTACTTTTGAAGAGGGTGTTTTTAAACACAGTTTAACATATACATCCACAGTTTAAATTTACATCCAGAATATACAGAAATTGCTACCTTGTTTTTTGGGTAACCAACTTTCATACTTAGGCATCCAGTCATGCATATTTGCTTTTAAAGAAAAAAATGAATTCTTTTGGTTGAAAAAACTGACAAAAAGGTATATTATATAGAAGACAGCAACTTTTTTAAAGTCAAGGATTCAAATATCTAAACACTCTGGTTTATGATAGGCTTTTCAGTCTATTTTCAGTCTTCAAACCTTACCATGCTAAACAATATTGGCAATGGTATTACCGGAGTTCTAGTCAAAGTCACAGAGAGAGCAGAAGTGGAAGTTTAGCAGCCCATATCTTAGTACCTCTACTATGGTGTTTTGCAAAGGGTATTTCCAAAGCCAAATGTTATCACTGAAAATAGGGATGTGAATTAGGATGATCCAAATGCTCAGGTACATATTATCAGGATACAGGTAATATTTAACACAACTTAGCTCCTATGGCCTTTTTTCATTGCTAAAAGAGCTTTCTCCAACTACATCACCAATGTTTACAAATTCACATTGTTGAACTTATAAATTTGCCCGTCCCAGGAAAGAAATCCCCATATCTATGACACTACCCCATTCAGTTTGCTTTTCCCATTCTGTGTTATCGTCCCATCCATTAACATTTTCATTCCCTCTTTCCAAAGCAGGAAGAGTGTGAGAACATCTCTTCCTACAAATCTTATTAAAAAGCATTAAATTGTGAGCTGCAGTTCACTTCATACACAATGAGTAATACAGCTTTCTTCCTATAATTCCTTCCTACATTAGGACAAGTACAGTGCATCCCTGCCTTGGGATTTTTAGGTCTCAAACTGTTTACCATTTTACAAGTTAACGCTACAATGTAACTAACTTTTCATTAAACATGCAAAGGCTTCTATTATGCTCCAATTATTAAGATGCCATATAGATGATCAAGAGGTACTCTTCATACAGTCAATAAATTAGTTGCTATTTAATAAATTTAAGCTTCCCACTCATTTCCTGAATATTAGAATAGAGCAAATAACACATATATCTAATGTAAACTGAATATTATGAATTTTCTACTACTAACTTCCTTGAAAAGTACATTAAACCATCATTTGAAAAACCTATCTAGCTTCTGGATTTTCTCTAGTTAGTTAATATAGATGAAGAATTCATTGCATTATTCCATCCTAATACTGTTCTTCAATTCCATCACACTTTCTTACCAAACTAAATTGGAAACACTTATCCAGGAATGGGCAAACTGTATTCTTTCATACATTAGGAAATTTAATCTTCAAACAACCTCAACCAGAACGTCTAATAGTGAGTGATGCGGAGCAACAATGTTGAGAAAACAAAAAACATAAAATATATTCAATAAATGTAAAGGGAATAATGAAAATATGTATTACTGTAACCTCAACTGAGAATCTCATAATGCTAGAACAGAATTTACTGCTCTGAAATAGTATAACTTTGTACTGTGAAGCTCATTGTAATTCAAATAAAATAACCAATAGCTTGTGAGTTAATTATATAAGTATCATTTACTAGCTATTATAGAAGTTTCATAATACATAAAACTACATAGCATGTTTAAAAGCCTACTTACATAAACATTCATTTATTAAAATTCTATTATCAGTTCAACCATATCACCTACTCACTGATTAAAATTCTACTATGAATTCAGCCACATTTGTCCTTGTTGAGAAGTGTTGATAATTTTCCTAATAAATTGCACAATTAAAGGGCTACATGATCTACATCTATTTCTGAGTGTCCTAAAAGGCAATCCGATAATTTGAGTCTCTTATTAAATAGGATATAAAATGAAGCATTCAATTTTTGTAAAAAATGTATTATTAAAAAGTTGTGCAATATGCTTCCAGTACGTTTTATAACATCCAGTAGAAATTAAAAATTGTGTTCAGATCTATTTACTGTTCTTCAGACTAATTTTCAGTAGTAACTAAACTATTCTGAAGGGGCATAATGAATAATGCTAGCAGCAAAAGTCATAGCCAAACATAAGCAATATTAAAATCTAACCCTTCCCTTTCTTATCAACAAAGAATTGCAGATAATTCTTTTTTGGTGATTTGATAAAAGCCCCATGGAATTGACAGGTATTAAATATATTGCAATCCAATTGTAGACTTGTAGTACAAATTAGACCATGGTAAACTTTAAAAGAGAGAACTTACAGGGCTTGTTAAGATCTATTCTAAATTCATTTTAGAATAAATATTACTGACTTCAAAGAATTTAATTTCAAATATAATCAGTCTTATTTGTTTCACTTGTTATTACAACTATCCGCATTCACAATATCCTCAAATAAGAGGGATAGGAGAGGGTGTAAGTTTCTTGTTTGCTTGATTTAATATTAAGAATAATAACTTTTGAAAAGAAGTATTTTTCATTGGAATACCCAGGTAAAAATGTTTAAAGAATACTTAAGCAATAACTTTTATTATCTAAACTTCAATGTATATATATCTGCCTTCCACTTAGACTATTTTATACTTTAACAAAAAAGCCTTAATACTTAAGTTATTAATGTATAATTTAAAGCTTTAAGTACTTGCTAACAATCTACGGATAATCTGACTGATAAATATTTACTACAGCATATTTCTACATAGACTGTTCCTAACATAAAAGCAAGGAACAGAGACTTCAATCTGTATAGATGGGTGACATTTAGATTTTAATCTCTTTAGTGCACACAAATAAATCTCTAAATAGGATTGAACAGATACAGCACTCAAGGCTAAAACCAATCATACAAGCCAGGAACTAGAGGAAGAGTACTAAAATACTAGTTATAACGGGTATTAAATGTTCCTATTGTGAAAACAGCTGAGGACCCGGGGCAAGAAGAGAAACTTGGATTTATAGCAAAAGAAAGGGCAACTGCGGATTGTCAGCTCGTTACATCGCCTCAGTCCCACAGCCTACTGTACTAGAAATACTTGATTCACAACCAAAAGGGCGAAGTGGGGGGTGGGGCTGTAACGAATTATTAACGGCTATTTGCCCCATTAACGAAATGGAACCTTCACGTTCAAACTACACTCGCGCACTTCCAATGGCTCAGCAACGAGCAAAGCTAAGGAGAACGGGGCGGGGGGGGGAGGGTCCTTGCTTTCAAACCCTCCTTTAACTTTAAAAGACACCTGGAGTTTACCCGCTGCTGAACGGAGCGGAGTCCACTCGCTTATTTTGGCCCCGAAAAGAGAAACGGGTCCAACCCTCGGTCTCCGTCTCGGCTGCAAGCGGCGAGCCTCTCGCCGAACAACAGCGCCAGCACTGAAACTTTACTTGGGAACGAGGTCAACCGGGATCGGATAGGGAGCAACGAGTTTACTTTACATTGTAACTTTTCCAAGCTACAATGATCCAACGATCCTGGGAACCGAGCACTGAGGGACTTTCGCCACCTCCGCTCCCACCCCGAGTAAAAGCGAAGGAATAATCAGCTAGTCACTCACGATCCATCCGTGACCACTAGCATCCTCCCGCCTACATAAAGCGTCTTCAGAACTCCCCTTGGATTCGCCTCCATCGCGCTCCCTGCAGCACTCCTCTTGCCGCCGCGCCAGGCTGGGCTCCGCTATCCCTGTCTGAGCGGCGCATCCAAGAAGCCGCTCGGGTGCCCATTGCCTCGGGCGGACGCTAAGCTCCTGCTGCTGACGCGCCACCGCCACCATCACGCCAACTGCAGCGCCAGCCCCGAGCGCAGCCCTCTATAGGCTCCTCAGGATCAGGGCGGGGCGGAGGCCAAGCCAAGCATCTTACCGCTCTCAGTGGAGGCGGGATCTTTTCCGGCCCAGCTGTTTAATTCTCCTCTCTTCGGGAAAGGACCTGTGGTTTCCGTGACG
Organism: Ahaetulla prasina; assembly: GCF_028640845.1. Classification (NCBI taxonomy): domain Eukaryota; kingdom Metazoa; phylum Chordata; class Lepidosauria; order Squamata; family Colubridae; genus Ahaetulla; species Ahaetulla prasina. The sequence goes on from NC_080540.1 coordinate 196,561,719, forward strand.
GGCTGGGCTCCCGCTTGTAGCACGCGAAGTTTCTTTTTCGCCGTATGTGGTGTGTCAAACTGGCGGCCCGCGGGCCGGATGCATCACGCGCATTGCACGCCCACCCCGGCTCAGCAAAGGCAAAAAACGTCGCGATACGACGTCACGTGAGGTGATCGCCTTTAACAGAACGCCTCGCGTCAGAAACTTCAAGAATTTTCTAGTAAGCCACAGTCGAACGACAAGATCATGGTTTAGTTTAATGTCGGTTTACTTTCCGACTACAATTGCTCTGACATAAAAGATGCCCTATGCGGTACATCACATATCTCTCGCAGAATCGAATAATGAAAAAAGTGTTTTTTAATAAATGCAACTCTACTACTTTACATTTAAACTAAACGGTATATATAATATTTGATTGTAGCCCATCCTTTTCCTTCTGACTTCCAAGTTTCTGTAATAATACCTGGCTATTCCTAACAATGATGCTGCCTGAATTTCAATTGTGGAGTGAATTATGTAGCTAAGTTTGCCCGTCATACTAAACATACAGTGTGACTGGTGATCGTTGTATAACGAATATTCTGGGTGCTTCATATGCATTCTTCAAAGGTGACTACATATATAACCTTCTGGTGTTTTGATAAGTAGCTGAAAGATTCAGTTTGTAGGGCAGCTCCTTCCCGGCTTTTGGCTTAACTTAGCTTTAATATACCTGCTGCTGTATAATGCTGCTTAGTTCTGGCTGCAACTACTTCCCAGTACAGAATTTAATCAATCTTCTACTGCCACTCTACCTTCTGGATTAAAACTGCTAGAGTTCTACCACAACAAGATGTACAATCTATAGTGCTTGACAGATTTTAAAATCAGATGACCTGATCCACCTGATCAGTGACCAGCATCAATTGCTGTCATTTCTCTTCCAATAGTTCATCTTTCATTAGGATAAAATGAGATTGCGTAGGATAGCAAAATCATTTCCCGATTGTCCTTTTTAAAATCAAACTTAAGTATGGATATTGATGTTTAACTCCATTTCAATCTTTCTGTCTTTCTGAGCCTGGAAGCTGTATATCAGTGATTTGGATATTTTGTCAAGAGCCCTGTAACCACAGTATGAATCCTCCCTGGCAACCCTTTCTTAGCCTCTATGAAACTGCCTTTGTTTCATCCTCAACTCACAAATAAGATAGCTTCTTCCTTCACCTGTCCTTACCACTTTCTATAGAGGGACAGTCGACAGCATCCTTCATATTGCATTACTGTCTGGTTTGGAAGCATTACAGGTAATCCCTGGGTTACAAGCATTCCCTTAGTGAACGTTCAAATTTACATAAGCTCCCCCAGTGTTTACGAACAAGTCCCAAAATTATGAATATTGCAGCACCAGGGAAGTTGTTCACTCTTATGAATGACCACAGAGGCTCTGCAATATTCACCCCACCTATTCCCCATACTCCAATCGGGTCTTCACGGGCACTTTGCCTGGGGAGACTCCCTTACCTTGTGAAGATCTCTCTATCGCAGTTTCTTTGCCTGCTTCATTGCTTCAGGCTTTCGGTGCATTCGCAGAGAAGAGGCCTAACTACCGTGAGACCTCATGCTACTGATGTCCTCATTCTACTGATGTCGTGTGATCTTGCACTTTAGGCCTCTATTCTCTGCGAATTGAGGCCTGGGCATTTGCAAACGGAGGGAAGGCTTTGTCTTACGGAATACAAGAGGTTTCCCTCCTGTCATAGACTCAGGACAGTCTTGCACAGCAAATATTAAGTTTCGCCAGAGTTGTCTACTTTAAACAAAATTTAAAAGTATTGTTCACATCCTTCTATGTAGTACAATGGAGAAAAGTGTTAGCAAAGTCACAATTTCACAATGGCTAAATGTCATCACATAAAAATAAAAACATCCGTGGCATGTTTGTAATGCATTTTCCATATTTGCCTCTATGTAGAATTTTGTTTTTAAAGTCTTCAACAGCCCATAGAATGCATATCTTTCAAAATATTTTGCCCTGATGATTTACTAGTTCCCAAATCTCTCTTACTTTGAATAGTTCTGAGCCTCTTCTGTTGAGGAAAAAATGGGAATGCCTATTGTATAAATTCTCTAAATGCTACAGACAAGATTCATTTCAACTGTAAATTTGGTGCAAATAATTTTATTAAGATTTCTGCTTTGTAACATATGCCTATGTGTGGTGTGGTAGCTTCCACGATATCCTGAAGATTTCCTTAGAAGGACTGCCAATTTTTGCCAGAACTGCCAATTTTTCCATTTCCCTTTGTTACTATTGGTTGTTACAGTAGTAGCATTCATAAGTGAAGTGTCCTTGTTATTGTGCATTTGTTCTGTATTAGTGAAGGATTAAGAAGCAATCATTCTTTTGCATTTCAGGTTTAGAAGGAGAATGGCCCTTCTTGTTCAAATAAACATTTATATATTTTGTCTGCAGCAATATGGTTATGCAGATATCACAAAATTCTCTTGAACTAAAACAAAAAACACAGACAATACAGTACTACCTTTGCTAGTCCATGTAGATACTTCCAGATCTATCAGCATGCCTCAGACAAAGTCACATGAAAAAACTTCAGGCACATTATCATTTTTTTCTTTTTCTTGGGTAAGCCAGTTAGACATCACAAGGCCATGCTGTGATCTAGAAGCTATTTGTTGGTGTATAATTTTGTGAATGTTAAAATATTTTCTAATATTAAGATTGTGTAAAATTCTTTACTCAACAAGTAACAGTTTATATCAAAAATTCCTGAGCTTAGATTCAATTGTTTTATTATTAGGACAACACAGTTCTTTACTGGTTTCAGTATAACGAGATCACTTGGAAATAAGAAAATACTGGATAATTCCAATATAATTGTTTTTCAAAAAAACAAATGATAGATAAGACTCTCAGTTAATTTGAAATTGTATCAATTGGGAAAAGTAACTATGTACTTCTATACTCGGCAGTAAAATCTCTCTGTTCAAACTTAGGCTAAAATAAAAGCTTAAGACTACACAAGTAAGCCATTTATTGTAAGACAGAACAAAGAGTGGCAAGTAACAGTAAATTCAGTCAATAATGGGAAAATAAGCTTCTTGAAGTAACAAATATGCATTATATGAATTCTTGCAAAAAGCAGCTCATTTTTTAAAAAACAGCAAGGTAAATAGGAATTTTTAAAAATCCCACAGGGCTAGAAGAGACATGAAATTCTATTTTTTAAAGTGCTGAGATTTATTCAAATTTACATTTACACATTTTGTTGTATTGCACTTATTCATTCTTTCCTATGATTTATTTGTTAACTCTGGAGTTCATGAAGATACATTCGTTCACAAAATAAAGAATACCTGCATGTGGAAAAATGTAGTTTTGAAATAGTTTCAAATTAAGTAGGAAAAACAAGCTTTCACAAAGTACACCAAGAAGAAAGGGAGTGTATTCCTGAAATGTTAATCAGTACTGTATACTCAGGGCTTTCTTGATGCGAAGTAACATTCAAAAATATTCATGCCAGTTGCATGCAAAATGATACAATGAATAACCTCAGATATACCATAAGTAAACTGGTTTCTGTACCTAGGCACCATTTAATTTGTTTGAAGACTTTTTTTCTTTCCTGGAACATAGACTATTTCTTTACCTCTTCCCTAACTCACTACTGAAAAACTTCTAAATTTTCTTCAATTTTCAGAAATAAATATTGAAGATATAATTATTCATACTTAAAAGTTGATGTGGTCTTTAGAGGTTTATCTTTCAAAAAGTTATAATCTACCGAAACAACTGAGATAACATGAAGCAACTATATAGTGATATATAAAGAACTGACAACTAAGGAATATTCCAGTTTCTTTCATATGCTGGTGAACAATTCCCTTCCTCTTATTCGTCACTGAAAGAAAATAATTACAGTACAATGTTTCCTTTTCTGATACTTTGCTAAGATGAGAAAAACAAAATCATTCTTTTTTCTTAAGCAATTATGATTTGTAGCATTTTCCAAATGAAGAACAAAACAAGCATTAAAGTACTTTTTATTTTAAATAAATTAAACATTATTTTGTCTCAGACATGTAGCTCTCTATTCATTAAAATATCATCTTTGGCGGCATAAAACAGTGATTTTATCTTGATCAGCTTTTCATGTTCTACTATGAGCTTCTTTATGTAGTATTTTTAGATGTGCACTTTAAATGATTGTTAAGCATACAACAGATGAAACACAATAAGCTATGATTGGATGTTCCTGTGGCTTATTATTAATTAATAAAGCTACATCTTACTGTATCTTATGTATGAACTTAATTATACAAAAGATTATCAGAATTATGGATACTAGAATATGCAAGATCTTGCTTTCATAAAGACTTTTCTTACAGCCTTAAGGTCTCTTCCAGATTATGACTAAACCAAAGCCCTAAATTCTGAGAAACATTGTTGAAGTACATGAGCAAGTCCAGCATTTAAAAACAAATTTATAGGAAGAAATTATTACAGCAGAAGAGAGCTGCTTTTTGAAGAAACCAACTGAAAACTTCAATAAAAAGTACAACACATAAAACACTGAATCTTTGATGATACTGTAAAACAATTCAAGTTTGTTTGTTTTTTTTCTATGAGATGAAACACTTCTTAACTTCCCCACATACCCACAGCATGTCAGCAGTTAGCCTCTGCAAAGCACCATTAAATATGGAAGAATTAGCACCATATATTTTCAGGATCTAACTGGCAACATACTGGTACATTGCTGACAATCTGAAACATGGAAATCTGTGTGGTACAGTCATTATAAACAATACATAGTGATTTATGATTATCCATACAGTACAATACACTCACTGATCAATGAACCTTTGAATACAGTACAAGTCACATCTGAACACCCTGTTAATACTAGAGCATGCTATAGATGTTAGAAGCATCTTGAGAGTACCACAAGGACTTCATTGTTGGCTGATTTTCATTCCTCTTTGAAATTCAGGGTCTGATATTTACATGGTCTTGATAGGAACATTCCAATCATTGTATGGCTGGTTGAAAGCAATGCCAAATAGTCAACCAGTTCTAAAAGATATATTTAAAGAAGAAAACAATAGCTAGGGAATACAGAATGTCAGATACCCAAGTTTAGGCTTTTTTCTTAAATTTTTCCTTTTTCTTTGTGAAATTAAAGAAATGTTGTGGAAGAATTTAAGCGATGTCTGAAGAGTATAGTAATCAGTCTGGTAGCAATCAACAGAATAGTTTAATATTTAGGGGCTAGCAGCTTTTACAGGAGTAAATATAAATTTGACATTATCAGGCTACATACTATCAAAAGGGAGATGGAAATTACCCTATTTTTCCTGTTACAGCAACATTTTAAATGGATGAACTTCTATGCATTTAGGATTTAAAAGCGAAAACAAAAGCCACAATTTTGGGGCTCATTTTGCTCTGCATTCCCAATTATGCAGAGAAAATTATCCTACTGTTGAAAGGGGTAGCACAGGAGACCCAAACATTCTCCCATAATCGTTTGTGCCTTCTTAATATATATTCTGAATGTTCATTGCAGGACTCTCCAGAACAAAGTGGAACATAGTAATTGACCTTCCCCTTTCATCACCAGGATCTTCAAAGAAGGAACACTTAAATTCATTGAAAAAGCTTGCCTCCAACCCATATTTTCTACTTCGGTGACTACTGCTAGTATCATTCTAATCTTCTGGTTTCTTCCATCACATATTAGTCCCATGCAACCCTTTTCAATTTTCCTATTCCTCCTCATCCTAGGAAGCGCACTAGTTCTACTTTCTTTTAACCTTGTCATTGAACTGAGATGGGAAGTTATGTCCTTTTTCATGTGATATTTTTCAAGCTTTAATTGTATTTATAAAATGTAAATATCTCATTGCCACTACTTACAACTCATCTGTTTTGCCTTCAACATGATACTCATTGAGCAATAACTTTGCATAAGATTGGCAGCAAGACTGGAGTATTTCCCCCCCCACACTTCTACTTTCTTATTGTTTTGCCCTACCTTCTTCTGAAGAGTCTAGTAATATGCTCATATATTCTAACTGATGTTTCATTTTTCTGATTCTCAGCTAAAAAACTAATTTGTCTTCAAGTTTCATCTTCAGCTTGTCATTATAATACACAATTACTGTTCTGACAGTAGACAATAATTTCCTAGATTTTCTTAACTTTTTAACTCAGGCTAATTACAAATCAACCCAAGCAATAATCGGTGTATTTGGAAATCAGTAAAGAACTTTCATTTTCAGTGGAAGCAATTCACACTGTATATCATTGCAGTGATTTACTGGGATTTCATTCAGAGAAAATATATAATATAGCTATTTTGGGTCCAACGAAGGCAGAATCCCCATATAAGACCTTAATAAAACTGCTTGCAATCTGTAAATACCAATCACCTCCAAGATCATACTAAATGCATGGATGTGTGAGTATATATTTAAAACTATTTTTATTGTAATATAACCCAAATTGATACAGTTGAATATAAATCTGTTATGTATCCTATTCACTTGTATCTTGTTTTGTGGAAAATACATTCCTCTTCTAGTCAGTAGTTTCTTCAAAATATTTATTTACATGTGCCTGCTCTTCCATTTTTATAACTGTCAGCACTGAAAATATCTTGAAACCAGTTCTTTCTTGAGAAAACAGAGATAGCAAAGTGTAGAATTTACTCATTGTTGCTATTACTATTGTTTATTTACATCATTTCCCTCATTATGTCACTTCAAAATAGATTTGTTTTGGTACATTCAAATATATTTTAATATCTACATTTTTTTTAAAATTCAGAAACCTTCTCTTTAGGCCAATTAGCGATGTGGTTGTTCCTGGTAATGCAGTTAGGATACTTTGTATAAACATGATCTGTTTTATATAGTGATGGACCCCTTTCAAACAAAGACACCACGTAAGTAGAATTCCTGTATGTTTCCATGTTAAAGGCATAATGAATTATCCATCTTGAGTAAAGAATATAATGGCTCAAATAGATGATCTCCCAAAGTAGCTAGGCCTTAACTTGAACTTTGTGGTGTCTGTTCTGGAACTGCAATTATGTAAAGCAATCATGTAAAGAGACCCTGAATTTTTAAAATGATTCAAAAAGAATTCTGGTATTCTATTAATAATAATATAAGCCAATAGATAGAGAGGGCTTTCCACTTAAAATGATGTCTATAGAGACAAATCTTGCACATCAAGAAAAGTATATACCCTAAAGTATTCATGCAGGCATGATTACATATTCCACACCTATGCCATTTCATATCTCTAGTATATTGAGAGAACAGGGTACATAGGAAAAAAAGTGCTAAATTACAGTACATTTGCTTTTTAAATATATGTTAACAATAAAACAGCAAAACAGATTGTTTGAAAACAGAGTCAGTATTGTACAGTAAATTCACATTTAATTCTTTACCATGTCTACAATTGTAACACATGCATTTTATTTCCATTATTTTATTCCATAGGACCAACATTCTTCAGAACACTGATCTACCTTTAAAACGAAACTTTCTAAGGAAAATATTAAGCATCATATAAGTTTAAGAAAATTCCTTTAATTAGTATTACATGTACTCAATTACATTTACAATTTCATGCCATGACTTTAACACACCTTTTGGTTAAGAATATCTACTGAAAAATAGTACCATTCGGGAAGAATACACACAGAGGATAAACTGCTACCTGTTATGATTGATTTTCATTAACTTGATGGTTGTAATGCTGTACTCTGATTATAGATGCAATTGTGAAAATACCTTTACACATCTATGGAAGAATACTAAAATTATGATTAAAAGGACTCCACATGCTGTTTAAAAAAACCCAAAAAACCACATCACTGACTATTGTTAAACACTGCCTGTGTGCCGCTACAATTTTTTTTAATGTATAAAGGAAAAGCAGCACATTGGTTTTTAGAAATACTTTTACAAGAAAACTTTAACTTTTTTTTTAAAAAAAGGATGTAATATCTAGTTGAATAAGACTTCCAAAACGTTTAGTTTATCTTCTATTAACACTCTAAAATGAAATACAATCTGAAGATAATTTAACTATAGAAATTACAAAAAATAAGTTGGCAAATTTGTCCTGGATCAAGTTATTTTTGATTGGATCCAAAAAAGCTTATACATGCATCTTTCTAGATACAGTACTATGGAACCTTCCAATCCCAGGAGCAGCTCTTTACAGAAGCTGTAGTAAGATGGTACTACCGGGCAGACAGTAGTATGACTGCTACCATGATTGGCCCTTTGAATCCTGCTCTTTATCTTTAATTTATCATCTTTGTCAAACATATTTTTATGTTTTTATTATACATTTATGGGCGAGGGGAATTGCTAGTTTTCTAATAGATTTTATGTTTATACTGTTTCACTCAAGAAGCAGCTCTTCATATATGTGCATACATCCACACCCACACGCATACGTTTGTCACCACAATTCGCAAAGGGTCTAAATATGCTATTATGATTAAATATATTTAGCTTAATTCTATGTTTATAGACACTGATACCTTTATTAATAGAATGCTTAGCTGGAAAAAATATGCAGAATTGAGGATTGTTCAGAAAGATGTCACTGCTGCAGCTATTCTATGCAACTGGAATAGTGGATATATTTAAATCGAAAAGAAATATTTTGATTCTGAAAGTTGCTTAATCGGGGTTATTTCAGAATGGGCTCATTCAGACAGAATGCAAAACACAAGATCTCGTATATAACAGAAGCCTCCAATGAACATTTCCTTATCCCTGAACAATCAGTGCAGGAACATCAATTATTTAACTGGGTCTGCACTCATATTATTTGATACAGAGAAGGGAACTTTATATGGCAGGCTAAAAAGCTGGATGTTTCCATGCTGCTGTTTATATGTACATTTCTTAATTCAACAAAGGATGCACACACAGAAGCCAGCTTCAGTATATGCATGGTAATTAGCTAGATCAGGATTCAGGAGTGTATTAAAGACTAAAAATATTTTTGGGTTCTTACAAATAATCTCATTAGCATTTATAGACTGAAATCTAGATAGTGTATGTATTCAGAGATAAAATTTATGTCTATAAATTATTTTATTATTTGAAAATTGCTCTGACCTTGGTATTTAATTTTTCCTGTGGAATTTAGCAATATGAAGTGAACGTTGAACACCATATTTAAGATCTTCTAGTAAGGTAGAGCTAGTATACTGACGCCTGATGGCAAGACTCATCGTTAGATAAAACATCTATCAAATTAATTTTTCTTGTAGCCAACTAATAGTTAGTGTGAAAATTCTCCAGAAACCTTTTTCCAGCCCTGTGAACTTTTCATATAACAGCATTCTGCAACTGGAGATGTATATGTAAGTGAATGAATGTTATACCTGTTCTTCTAAAAGCATCTTGGTTCTTTTCCACTTTAATATGGTTAAAACTACAATAAGTTAAACTAATTTACATATGTGAATACTATATTATATTGATCTGGCTGAAGCAAGTTTTGTATCGATGCAGTTGTGTTGCAGCATATGTAAGCTGAATGACAGTTTTTACTTTCTTATCTACCTATATTGACACATTTCATCCATCATGGTAAAAAAAAACATAACAACACATGATATGCCCCAAATTCTATAACAAATCACATTAATTACTTCATCCTCTGTTGTGAATTTAACACAAACCTAAAAATAACCTCTTGTGCTGTTCTTGCCCATTTTAAATGTCCAATGTCTTTGGTGTTTTTCAATCTGTGGATATGTAGATTATATATGCACATATTTGTCTTAAAAAACCTCTCTAGATGTCAACAATTTAATATTTTTTAAAGTTAAAAATGGTTCAGATCTATCCTGCCTTCTTTTCATTAACTTATGTAATTCTTTAGCATATGACTAAATACAAGTTAGGCACCAGGCAGTGGCCACATTCATGAAAAGGTATCTTCATACAGCCACCATTTATTTTAAACAAACACCCTGTAAGGACTACACAAAAATGGGGGTCAGGGAACTATATGTTGAAAACTCAGTGCTAATAGTATTTATAAAAGTGCAGTGCTCCATATAGTAAGAAGAAAAGTGACTACAAGTACTTAAAGTGCTAGCTTTCAATCACAATTTAGATTAGTATCCCAAACATAAACTGTTATGGGACTTAAAGAGAAAGAAAATAAAATCCAAGAGCACAAATCCTGCACATGCCATGGCAAAAGTGCTCCACATTACAATTTGCTATGTTTAAATAAATATGTTCAGACTGCAATTATGTACACACTTACATTACAATATAATACACATCCATAAACCATCACAGAAGACAGAAAACAAAAGTAGATGATTTATTACCTTTCTGATATCTGTGCTATTATGAAGACAGACCTCTAGCTGAAAAGTCCTTGCAGGCTGCCAAACATTAGCAAGAGACTAATGAACTGGCTTCATATTATTTGCAGAAAAGCCATTATAAGGCTATGCTATTTAAAGAACGGTCCCATGTCTATCCTTACAAAACACTTATTTGCTTATACATTAAGGTTCTTCCTGATGACTAGAATAATGAATAGTGAATATATCGCATTATAGGTAGTCCTCGACTTTGGACCATTCATTTAGTGACCATTCAAAGTTATGACTGGTCCTTGCACTTGCAATCATTGCAATATCCTTGCAGGCACATGATTGTGATTCAGACACTGGCGTTTACAAGAGTTGCAGCATCACATGGTCATGTGATTGCCATTTGTAATATCCCAGCTGGTTTCTGACAACTAACATTAATGGGAAGCTGGGAGAGATGTTGCAAGTCACATTAATGACCACATTATTTAACAACAAATTAACTGGTCCCTCTTGTGGTTATTAAGTTGAGACTACTTGCATGAGTGCACTCTTACTGAACTTAATGTATTTTCATTCATGTAAAAAAAAATATGGAAACACTTTCTTATAAGAAAGGATTTTCTTTATACTTCCTGTCTTTTACTCCATAAACGTATTAGAAGCTGATCCAGCAAGCACAAGAAATTCTATGAAGATCTTAGTGTGTCTCTTTGCTTCTACACACTCCATACCAACATTTTAATTTCTTTCAGAAGGGTTAAATCAAGATGTTATTTCATAATGTAAAAGAAACAGACGGCCTGTTATTAGAAATGCCAACTACAATACAAAAACATCTAGATGCTCAATAGGCAAACAGACTGATTGTAACAGACATGTCTATTGTTTCTATAGTACAGAGTACCAGTTACTTGTTCAGATTTTAACGGATAAATGTTGAGAATTAATGACTAAGAATTTCTTATGTATTTTGTAACATCTCTACCCAAAATGACCACTGTAAGAACCAACTAAAAGTAGAGTGAGTCTATAAAGACTAGTAAAATTGCATCCTTAAAAAATAATTTATGCATGTTTTTTGAATTGCAACAGCTTGGCTCTGCATGTCAAAATTACAGAAATAAATACGTTTCTCCTAAAATTTCTATTTAAGTTTTATTTTAACATTTTTTCTTATATCAAACCTGCTATGCTACAAAAGGAAATATTACAAGGTTTGCTTTACAAAATGGCATGATGCACCAGTCTTATTTGAAAATAAATAAATCTTTAATATGTGAATGGTTATTGAAAATATAACTGTGAAACTTCCACATTCTTACTAGCTTTTCTACTGAAATACATTTTTCAATTTACACATACAGCCACAAGTCTTACATAGGGAGGAGACTGTGCTATAGCTTAAGGTGAGGTGCATAGGGGCAAGGCATTTTAATTTTTTTGTTATCTTTTTATATGTACTTGTCGTTTGTGGGTACTAATTTGTGTTGACATTTTTATTATTCCCTTTTGGAACAAGCAGTGCATCAGCCAAGTATAGTTTTTAGCTTCTTCTAAAATTCTTCTAAAAATTGAAAAAATTGAGGTCATTATATTGCAGCACTAGCTTTGATACTTCAATGACTTTTGTAGTACAGTACTGCTCTATAATCACCGCTCAAGTGCTCTATTTTAAAATTTAAAATTACCCTGCACATTACAGCGCCCAACTATTTCCCCTCCTTTTTTTGCAATCATCTGTTATAGAATAAGATGTTGGAGGTGTTAAACTGAAGAATTATGTAAAATATAGCATCCTATCCTGGAGTCAGATGTTACGGCTCATAATGTTTCTTTTTGGTGGGTAAGTTGCCATCTTCCAATGCTTATGGTAGTTGATGCAATATTAGTTCATTTTAAAAAAATTTCTGCTAAAATATATATTTCTGCACAGAAAATTGAAATCTATAATTTCTGATGGGGGAAATATTTTCAATAATGCCAGTAATAGCAATGATTGTAAATCTTTTTGTCTGCCAGAGTATTCAGTTTCCTAGAAAGATAGTTAATGAAGGACTGGCGGGAAGATTGTTCAATTACAGTCCATCTCTAACAAAAGAGGCCCAATCTTGGTAGAGGTTTGGTGGCTATTTTATCTTGAAGTATAAACAAAGATTTTCATGAAGAATTGCTGTGGGCGAGAACTTTCAGAAATGGAAATTTCCCATCTGTTAACTGAAATTGGATAATTTGTTACTGGGCAATTGCTTCTGCAGAATTAATTTGTTAAATCTACTAAGAAGAGCAACAAGCCAACTCTATTTAAACTCAACAAAACTTATTGTGACAAAGATTTGTGCAGTGTAAGTAAGTAATGAATGGTTACGATCTCTTTTGCAGGCTTGGTAACTCTTAGAAAGAGTGTGCAGGGTAAACATGCAGAAATAAACTAACAACTGCATTGTGAATATGATTCTTCCTATATTCTGAAAAAACTTCCAGAAAGGAAATATTGTTAAGCTTACAAAAGGTATATAGGATGAATATTTTGCTGCACCTCCCCCAAGCAATCAGAAAAAATCTTCTATCAATGCAGCTGCCTATTTCCAAGTCTTTCTAAAGTTGCTTTTATCAGCCTAATGCACATCTAGAATCAGGACAGCCGATAGTTTGGAAAGTGGGAATGCTAAATGTATTGCACACTGTGTAAAAGAACATACTCTCCTTTGAAAGCCATGACCTAAGATCCAAGTATGTTCCTAGTTTCTTTTGCTTCCCACAGTAGCCTATGCCGATATCTTGGATTAAATGGCAATGCTGTAAGGCTAACACACTCACTTTCTTCCCATTCATTTCTTTTCCATAAAGACCGGATTTTATCTATGTTTATTATTACATTTAGCCTTATTTTAAACTGGCAAGTTTACAAACTCCCTTTAAGAATATTCTGAAAATTCTGGAAATTTATCTTGCCTTAAGATGTTTATCTAATGATATCTGATCTATGTATCTAAACTATTCTGATACTGACATAGCTGCTTTGAGATGATCAATCAAGTGATAGCATAGCAAACTCTGATGCAAGAACAGCCAAGTCCTATGTTCCCAATTACAGGCACAGCACTATCTTAAAATATGCAGGTAGAAGATACCTTGCCATCTCTGCAATTATTTTGATTATCTATTGACAAGCACAGTATCTTTCTATTGTAATAAAAGTGTGTGCACAGTACTGACTACCAAGCAAGAGAATGAGTTTTCTCTCTTTCACTAAGACTTCCACATTTTGCAGATTTTTCTTAATAGACATTTCCTTCACTTTTTCCAATTGCTATATCAGACCTATTTAGGGGAAACTGAATCTGACTTACATTTGTAAAATCTTATACCCTCTTTTGAAAAATAAAAAAATACTATACTTTGGTAATAAGTATGAACTGAAAAATAAGCAGCCTTCTTTCCTAGTACTGTTCCACTGTACTTAAGCATCTTGCAATACACATTAAAGAAATCTAATGAGGAAACTGTAATATTACTTAACATGTACTCAGTTTACACAGAGGCAATCAGTTTACATGCAAAATGAGAGGAAAAGATACAACCTAGCAAACCTTTTTGTAAATGTCTATTTTCACTGCAAGATTCTTCAAGTAGCAATAATTCACCAATAGTCACTTTCTACCAGTGGTGGGCTGCAACCAATTTAACAACCAGTTCTGTGAGCACACGATTTGTGTGCGTACGTGTGCTTCACACGTACAAACACCTAATGCACTTGCACGCAGCATTCAAAATACAGCAATTTGAAGCTCAGCTGCTTACTTCTATGACAGCCCTGGTAAGTAGAACAGTGGAGGTATGGAAATCAGCTGTACAGCGCAAATCAGCTGAGCCAGAAAGAAGAAAATATAGGACAGGATAGGGCGGGGGCAGGTGCAGCTGAACATCAGAACTACTGGTTTGCCCGAATCGGTCCGAACCGGCAGCAGCCCACCACTGCTTTCTACCCTAATTGTGGGTAGCAACTACTCTTTATTAAGAGTATTAGCCATGGATTATGAGAGGGCCTCCCTGTTGGAAGCAATACTCTGTTCATGTTTTGTTTTGGTCAGTATATCCTAGCCTATGCTTATGGTACTTTAATAATTCATATCATAGAGAGAGCAAATGTAGCTTAATTTTTCTTTATAACAAATCTAAGATTATCTAGTTTAAGAGAACTAAACTAATAATTGTAGCCAGTTATTTTCATTTTCTTTCAGGAAACCTCCACTTTCCTTCAGTATAGCATCACCTTATCTTTTTTATAAAGTCACTGCTTTTTCTGTACTTGTGGGTTTTTTTGCCACATACTCTGCTTCTCCTTCAAGAGAACTCCCTCATTCTATCTTCTTTTCCTCTGTCAGTTCTAGGTCTTCTAAGGTTCTTTTGATCCAACTTGTCCATATGCTTTTCCCCTCATAAACTTTTCCCCTTCCCTCTGATTTTGATTATAGCCTGCTGCTTTTTCTCTCCCCAAATCTTCAATGAATTGACTGAAAGCTCCTTCTTGCTAAGCCCCCCCCCACCCTCTGCTGCTCAGCATGAAATATCCTGGCTCAGCCTCTGCATCATCATCACCACAGCTCAGCAAGTCAGGGCCAGATTTTATCAATGAAAAAACAGAAACAAAAACAACCCTCACTAAAAACAAAACTACTGTAATCCAAGGCCTTGGTTGTTGTCATATGCTTTGGATCTGAAGCAGGTTCTCTTTATCTTGGTACTGCTGTGTTAAAACAAACCTTTTTTTCTGAAATGAAGGAAATTGAAATGAGAAGCTAAATATTTAGTTTCAAAGAAAAATTTTAAATAATTGTGTAGCTGTAACTTAATATGAAGTCCCATCTTTCATTTCTAAATTAACTCAGCCTATTACCTGGAGTTGTTTTTCAGGTTTCATATGAAAAATATGAATACTTTCTCAAGATTTGTACTTGCATCTTTTTTAAAAAAAATGTGTATATTTAATATAGGTATCCCTTGTTTAGTGACCACAATTAGAACTGGGAACTCAGTCATTAAGCAAAGTAATTCCCAAGTGAAAGTGCAACTGTGTTTATGATCTTACTTCAGCTTTCCTTTGCTTTATAGACTTGCAAAGGTAATAAATGTGGGGACTGGTCATGAAGTTATATTTTCATCATGGTCTTAACTGCAAATGGGCACTAAACAAGACAATCACTAAATGAGCACTCCCTATATATGAAACTATATTTTAAAGAGCATATATTATTACTGAAGGAGTTAATGTCTAGAGTTCATCTTCTCGCAGAAATCCCAGCTAGATGAAGGATTACGTGTTTTATTATTAAACTAATATTAAATTAGTTTGTGCTAAAGCTTAAGATTCAGACATCTGTAAGAAAAGCTATAACATTTCTGAATCTCTAAAATTCCTATAAACGTTATAGTCCTCATATATTACCAAACAACTCTCAACATCCTTTTCTCTTGGCCAAAATGACTGAGACTGTCAGAGTTGCATTCAGCAGCATATGAAAGGCACTAGGTATGCTTTAAGCAATGATTTACAAGATTGACTCATCAATATTCCATGTACTTCTTTCTCAATGCTTTTGGTATTTGGTTTTGGAAAATTACATTTAATTTTATACAACCTCGTATCTTCAAACCAAGCTCATACTTTTTGCCAGAAATAAGAATTTTGAATAATCAAGCTGCATTATGATAGAATACTAGTATACATAAAGGCTTTTTACTACCCTTTTTACTAGAACCCTTTTTACTAACTAAATATTAAGCAAATTAATCAAAGATAACCCAAGTAGCATCCCACTAAATTTTTAAACTTAATCCAAGATGGCTTTTTTCCAGTCATTATGGACAACATTAGTAATGGGAATTGTGAGCCAAGGTGTATCTGAGTGTATCAGGTTGCCTCTTGTAGTCTGAATCATGATTTGAAAGACAGGGAATATTGACTGGGTCTACAACACGCTAAGCCATGATTTATTTTTACCATGACTTATTGAATATGCCATAATGCACAGGATCAAATAATGCTAAGCTATATCATAATTTATAAACCATAATGACTCACTACATAATCACCCTAAGTCAAAATCAAACAAACAAACCACATTATGAATCATTGGAGGGAGAAAACCTGCCCATGACTATATTTGAATCAAGCTTACCTTCTAGCTAAGAGCACTTTAGCTAAAAAGAATAGTGAACTAGCAAAGTCATACTGTTGCTAGATGGGCAACTTTTCAGTTCTAATAATAGAAATTTGGCATACATCCCCCCCATGGACAAATGATTTCTAGTCTAATATAAATAGCATATTTCATTTTATAATTTTAAATGCATTTATAAAATAGAGATGATGGTGAAATTATGAGATGGAAAAAAACAATTTCATTTAACAGTTTCAATAAAACTATAATAGCTTTTTAAGTTATGCTTTGGGGTGTGGAAGGGTACATTATTTACAATATAGTCATACACATTGCTTCCTACCAACTTGCCTAGCTGCCAAGAACATCTAGATCCCCAAAATATTTTTAGTAGAGGTATTCTATAGCAACATTGCAAAAGATAGGACAGATATTTAGCCAAAATCTATACAGGCTGCAGGAATCTTTAAAAATATGAAGCACTTAAGTTTCAGCGATGTTGCTAATGTAATTCTACTTATCAGCAGAAAATATGAAAAACATTTAAATGTTACTATACATGCTATGAACATAACCAGTCATAAAATTATGATAGGATACAGAATTACATTCATTTATCCAAATTGATGGTTTTAATGAAGTTAATTAATAGCCCTGAACTATGCTAATTATTTTTTTGTGTGTGGGGAAATACAATTGTACTACCAAGGACATACTGTCATAATCATGTATAATTCCCATTCCAAATGGATATTTAAAGAGGGGTATTTTATTCTCTGTTTGGGGGATTATATTTATTTCACATAAACCAGTATAATTTAACTCTGCAATAAAGCATTAAAGAAATTGTTTTGTCCATCGTTATATGCAAAATAAACTGATGCTTTAGAAACTGAGGCAGCTGAAAGTTCAGCAGGACTGTTTCAAAGACTTTCCCATGTGTAGACACAGCCATTTTGCTTTGTATTTTAAACGATAACAGCTGCTTCAGTACTTAGTGAAGATACTTTGTCAGTACACTTGGTGAAGCCTGCCTTCAAATGCTTCGTATAATGTCAAAGATTTAATCTTCATACTGCCCTTTCTACTTTAAGACCACTTTTATTTTTTCCTGCTATTGTATTTTTCAGTTCCACTGAGACTATGGACTCCATGTTTTGTACCAAAATTCAATCATATTTTAAAAACATATTAAAGTCTCAAACAACAAACCACATAGCTCAGTGAACTAAATCTCATAAATTTTGTTTAATAGCAGCTGTTTCAAACATGCCTTTTTGAAACTAAAGGGTATGAACTTCATGGAAACTTCTTGGGTGTGTGTGTTTATGTATATATATGTGTGTGTTTGTGTGTGTGTATACACACACATACAACACATTTATAATACAGTCAATAATATTTGAACAAACAAATGTATTAAGGCTTCTGACCAAGTTCACACTGTCCTTTGCTAGATGCAGGCAGGTATAATGACACGTATACAGATCAAATTGGCTATTAATGCTGGGTACTGATACATCTAGAAAAACATGCATGAATAGGTATATGGAGGACCAGCTAGCAGTGATTTTAATGATTGGAAAAAGGGATGTTATGACTAAAACAACTATAAGCATGCTTTGTATCTTGTATATAGTTTCTTTTCCATTTTTGGAACTGAGCAAGTATCTGGACAAAGATGGTTCAAGCTGGTCTATTTACTAAGCCCTCTCTCAGCCAGAATAAATAAATAAATAAATAAATAATAAAAATAATTAATGGACATGTTTTTCAGATAAACTGAGGTTAAAATTATATAGGCGAATTCTCCTAAGAATAATTAAGATATGAATTGCAAGCCTACATATCTAGAAGGCATATACTAAACATATTTAATAATAGTTTTTATAAGTAAAATAACATAGGGCTTAGATTGCAGTTTTCATAAATTTCTTTATGGAAAAAGTTAAGAAATTATGTTTTCAGTCTTGAACAATCTTTGTCAGAGCATACTTCAACAATGGCAAAAAAGGAAGTCAAGGGACATAGGTTGTCTTCTGTTAACTTATGATGTTAACTTATGATGTTTCTTGTTTATCAGGAAAAGGAATTAATAGCACTTCCTGTTTACCTGATGCTGAAGGTGAAACTATTAGTGCATAAAAGAAAATAATTGATATTTTAAAAGAAAACATTAAGAAAAAGCAACGTTAACACTAGCAACAATTGTGTACATTATTAAGGTGAAATAGCATCTATGAAGCACTGTATATTTGCTTCTTATATTTATGAATCTAAATGGTTCATAACCTAATGAACCTAAATAGTTCATAAATGATCTAAATAATCCTTCTGCAAATTTTTCATTTTCTGATAATTGAATTTATGCTATGGAAATTTTATTATAATAATACCGGTAGTCTGTCATAATAGCCTTTAGATAATGTTATGTTTTAAGTTAAGTTTGGGGGAAAGGCTACATTATATGAAGTACAGTCATACACACTGCCTCCTACTAACTGACCTAGCTGCCACAAAAATCTAGATCCCTAATAATTCTTTCAGGAAGAGAGGAATTATGCAGCAACAATTTAAAAGATAAGACAGAGTTATTTAACCAATAACTACATAGGCTGCAGGAATCTTTAAAAATACACTGAAGTATTTGAGTTTCAGGAATGTTGATTATGTAAATCCGGAGAGAGCAGGACTCAACAATTCTAAAAAAATACATGCCCTTGATATCTCATAATTTGTTGTAGTGTAGTGCCTATTCTTCTTGATCATGCCCATGTAATTTGATCTACTCCTTGTAACAAATCACTGACAGACATGCATGCAGAAGACCATTTTATATTATACTGAAACACACTGTACCAGACCAGTATCAGAAATGTGCTTCTATTATTTTTAAAATATAAAGTGCATCATTATGAAATCACAAAACTGACAGACTTTCTGTCTGGACCATACAGTTTTAAAAGAGAGGTCAGGGCTTTAACATAAAATAATTCAAGAGGTACAAATTGATTATGTCCACCCTGCCCTCCTAGAATTGTTTTTGGCCACGCTTTTTTAGTGCAAATAAGCTAGAGTTTTTTTTTCCTCAAGTTTAAGGGATATGGCATTTTTGGGATGCAAAGAATATTTCTTTACATCATAACAGATCCTTCTGTAAGCTTTTAACAAGTTATTGCCACTTTCCAAAGAAGTGCATGTACTGTCAGATGTAAAGAGAAACTTTTTTCCCAAATGACCATTTCAACTATTACCATTATAAATTGGATCATATAATCCTTGGGTTTAAAGATATAAACACATCCAGTTATGTCCAATAATAAGATGAATATATATACATATATTGTATATATATATATACACACACATATATATATACAATTTATATATATAAATTTTAAGGCTCATGTGTAATCCCTCTCAGATGCTCACATCCGTATTTATCTGTGTTTAAGTCATTAGTTGATTTGAAGAACATGGCAATGTGTGCCTATATACAGAGGAAAACAGAACCTTTAGTGGCACAGGAATACACAAATTTGGGATGGGGGAAGACAGCAATATAAACAGGGACTGCTGACTATCTGGCTCAATACAAAAACAAGATAAAGTAGTGCAAACTTGTACAAGCCAGTATATTAACTAATATACATTTTTACTGTAGTGGTAAATAACAGTTTATCTATTTGCTAAACAAAAGCTGCAGAAGAAATGCATTCTTGAAACACCAAAAATAGAATATTAATATGTTTGTTTCTATTAAATTTGATAAGGTAAAGTTTCCATAAAAATGTATTAATTAATGAAAGTTTTTTTAAAAAACAAAACCTGTTATATATGATGAAATAGGAAAAATAGAAAGGCAAGAGATGGGAAAATGTGAGCATCAGGAATTCATACATTCATGGATTCCATGTTGTATAACTGGACGTTACTATTACTACAGGCATTGGGATGTGCATCAGCAAATCAGCAGAATGGTAATTTAGACTTAGACAATTTACTACAAGTCTGCTATCAAATCAATAATAGCGCATTAGACCTCTAATTTTCCACCTTAGAACGTATACTTTCATGCCAGTATTTACTTAGAATCTTTCATGACTTGCTCTGGCCCACAGACCATTAGTAATTGAAAAATTAAAACAAGATTTGAGGTTGAAATTAAACATTATTAGTTATTTCTGAAACAGCCAAATAGTCATTAGGTCAAATTTCCAAATATTGGGTAAATCACCTAAAACAGTGACATTAGTTTCCTTCTCCTTTGTCACAACTAGAGCACACATTTCTAAAGTTCCTTTGATGATTTTGGTGCAATCTTTTTTCTTTTCTTTCTAAATAAAAGCATTTGGGCAACTTTTCACACCAAATTAAATGTAAGGCTATGATCTCCACTTTTACTAACAGTCCTTGAGAAAGGAGGTCACAGCAGTTTTAAAATGGTGCTGAAATGGAAATACCAAGAAGAATACAACTGAAATTAGAAAATCATGCTCCTTGGCTAGCAGAGCACCTGGATATGAAAAAGAAATGAATACTGAGCCTGAACAAACCAATTTAGTTCTTTTAAAGAAAAAGTACTAGATTTCAACATAGAAATAGCTTACACAGTATCAAGGTCAAAAGCAAAAGCTTTGGCACTCTGAACTCCAATTTAAAATGTGATTTACAGCACAATCCTTGCCATGTTGATGCAATACTGTATTTAGCTTCACTGTATTCAGTTCATTATGTTCCCATTTAAATACAGATAACTGAAGTCTTAAATGATGCCAAACAAAAAAAATGTATATTTCATTTCTGTTTCATGATAAATTATCTATTAGCTGCCCAACACAGGCTTCTCCAGTCATTTTCTTGATATTTTTTTAACATGGGTTAATGTTTAGTAAAATAAAAATACAGATTATAATTTGGAATAAATATTTAAGAGCTAAGATTTCAATATAAGATCAATAGCTATTACTGAATACTTCAATTGCACCAATGTGGAATCTGATCTGCGGGATACCAACTAACTGATGCACCAAAATCTCTCAAAGTATTTTTTTTGAAGATAAATCAGAAATTATTCTAATGTTTTTCCACACTGTAGACATTTAACCTTCCTGTTTAGAATTTTAATTCCAACCATTATTCATCTACCAAATTCCCACATCACAGCAACTTGCTAGAACCACTTAACCCCACAAATATAAAAATAGTTTTGAGATTTATACTATTTAAATAAGCTCTCCTCACAAGATGTCAACAATCCATACAGAAGGGATGACATGATCAACATTTAACATAGATATATCTTTTGGAGGGGTCACTTAAATTACTGGGTTATCCTATGATTAGGTACCCATACCTAATCAATGATGAAATTAATCACTGGCCAATTCTTCCTCCCTTAAAAATATTTTATCATAATGTAATTAGCAGATTTACTTAGTTAAATATACCTTTCCCAATACGATCATTTAAAATTTAAAGGTCAGTTTTGGTCATAAATGCTCTTGGTTACCATTACAACACATCAATTCCATCTGGCTTATTTGCATCATGTTACACTGCAACACAAATCTTATACATATTCTTTAAAGATTACAACAGAGTTAGTGGTATTATACATATTTGATAAACTTGTGAGGTTAAGAATCAGAATCACAGGATAATTAATTGTTCCTATAAGAAACCAGAGAAGTTGCTGGGTGTAATTTAACATGAAAACCAGACCCATATATTGGAATTATCTAATAACAGGGAAGAACTTACAAAAAGAAAGGCAACTTCTTCCAGCCATTACATATCAGTACCTCCTGGCATTTCTCTGCTTTGATTCTTGGCCCATTGAAAAACATTCTAATCAAGACCCTCTTGTTCTTCTCCACTGTCCCCTCTGATATCCATCCTTTTCTCTTTATGGCCATTGTAAATTCTCCTCATTTCCTCTTCATACTTGATAAAGTTTTCTCCAAATCTTGTCCATGCTTTGTATGGGACAGTTATGGTGTTACGGTATGGAGGCCTCACTTCACTTACCTTCAAAAAAATACCATACCTGTTAGATCCCACATCAAAGTAGAACCTCTTGTTGTCTACCCTGAAGGAAGTCCCCTCTGGGAGTTCAGGAGGATCATCCCCTCCACTCCTCCTTTCTTCTATGTCTCCTTCCCCATATTCTTCAATAAGTTGGACCAAAGCATCCCTGAATTCAATCATTCCCTGTGCTGGAAGGACAATAGTCTGTTCCTGCCCCAAACTGTGACCAAAATATCCTATCATGCCAGGTCCTCTAATCAAGGTTTGTCTAATCCTTAAGAAACGTCCACGTTGATTCTCCTTTAGGTCTAGGTAATATTTCCTATTATCTCTTTCGATATATTCAGTTTTTAAGACGCTGTGAAGATGTTCCTCAGATCCCACTGAAGCTGGAGGCGAGGGTAGTTGATGGTGTTGCCGCCTTCTTGAATCTTGTTCTTTGCCATTAGCATGGTCATTCCGGTGACTCTGGCTGCTTTTCAAGCCCAAATGGGCATAGTGTTCAATGAAATCACCCAGGCAATCTTTCAGCTCAGAAGCTACTGATAAAGATAGGGTCAGCTTGCTTTTTCTGATATTGTCCTGCCTGCCTCTTCCTATCCAGACTTCGGCTATCTTCAGAAAACGGCCTCGGGAACTTTGCTTCACGTCCAGATAAAATCTCTTTTTTTGGATGTCCACTCTTTTGGACGCCAGCTCCTGGATTTCCATGCAGCCCGCCTGAGAAGAGGAGGCAGGATAATGATACTGCTGCTGGGACTGGGAGTAAATGCTCCTGTGTAGGCCAGAGCCCCCCACACTCCTTCCTCCTCCTCCTCCTCTGCCTCTCTCCATCTTTAACCATCAACTGAAAATAACAAATATATAACAAAGATGCATAACACCATAAACATCCAGGAGTTCCATTTCGCTTTCCTGGCAATAGCCTCACTGCGCATAATTAATTTCCCCAAGAAAGTTATTTCACCAACACTTTTGTTTTTTAGCCTGATACATAGAAAGGGGGGGGGCGGTGGAACGGGGAGGAGTTATTGTAGAAAATCATGTGCTAAATTGCTGAATGTCTGGCCGATGTTAAAGGCACAGAATCCATTTAAAAAAGAAACAGCCTTTTCCACCCTTACTAACCCTGTTCCTACAACATCAGCGACATCCCTACATCAGCAACGTTAAACCGTTGGCAGGGGAAGCTTCTCCTGCCACGAAAACGTAGCTAGAGTACAAGGAGAGTTCTTTTTTAAAAAAAATTTTTTTTAAATGTATCCTGTGTTACGGTGTCAATACTGTGCTTGGGGATTCGCTTGATAAAGCCCCCATCCCGCGACTGAAGCCTTTTCTCCGTCAGCTGCTGAACGTCAGGCTTTTTCTGCTGCCTGTGGCCCGCGCGGGGAAGCGTGAGGGGGGGTGGGGAAGGCAAGACCTGTCTAAGAAACAGGGCAGCCCCGACCTTCCCGAACGGGCCTTCGCGCCACCACAAAGCCCGATCGGGTCAAAAGACCTCTCGCCTTCAAGAGCGTCTTCCTTCCCCCTTATAAACGGACAGCCTAATTCCAGGGGAGTCCTCCCGTTCTCCACCCGTGGCTCCCCCGCCTCCCCAACGCACACCCTATGGGCGCCCGTACAAATTGCACCGACGGCCCCTCCAGGCGCCATGACACGCAATTGAGCCGGGGCGGGGGGGGGGGAGGAGCGGGTTAGCCAGAGGAGTGGGGGGGGGGAAACAAAACCCCACAAGCGCAGGGCGGCCGACACTTACTCCATCCCTTCAACTGCCTCTCGCCGACTTGCTTCTCAACCAGCCGCGGCCGCTATCCGCCCTGGCCCCTGCAGCGCTCGCCTTCCCCGCGCGGCCGCCTCCGAAAGAGGGATGAGCGCTCCGCGATCGGGCGGGTCCTATTGCCGCTCGCTTCTTCGCCCTCCTCCGGGGCGCTGCTTCAGCTTCGGCGCGCGCCAGCCAACGTCAGCCGCCTCAGCCGCAAAGAAAACGAGAGGGGGGGAAAAAAACAACCACAGCGTGCCGAGCGGCCTGAGAGCAGGAATCCCTTTCTCCCTCCAACTTTGAAGCGCCTCGTCTCCCTCCCACCTTTCTTCCAACAACGATAAACTACATCCCCCAGAATGTCCTGCGTTGCCGGCGGCTGGCGGGCGCGGAAGCTTTTGTGCGCATGCACCTCACCTCATTTCACCTTCTACAGTTGACAGCGGCCGGAAAGAAAGGCGGGGGGGGGAAGGGAGGAGGAGTATGGCGGCTCGTGACGTATTTTCGTTGCGACGAATAAGTGTTGGCTATGGGTGATGATTTTCTCGTGCGTCTGGCGGGAAAGAGATCGAGAGAGAACTTTTTTTCCTATGGCACTGGGCGGTGGGGGAATTTCGGGGTGAGGTGAGTTTCTTTTACTTCCAGCGCTACTATTAGGATAGATAGCTATTTGCTTGTGAAACTATCTGGCATCCGTAGCCATCAATACTCCTGTTGCATTCATATCCAGCTTACTCCTGTTGCATTCATATCCAGCTTTTCCTCTGGGACTTAGTTCTATATTTATATACTAATATAAATATAATCGCCTCACAATAAGGCCACACCTCTCTAAATATTCCCTTGATAGTAAAACTTTTGGAAAGGCAGTTCTTACATTGACCTGTAATTGCCTTTGAATGTGATGGTTTCGGCATACGCCTGCATCTGGAATCTAAATTTGTTTTCTAAGTGACAGACGTGATTGTGACAGATAAATTGTTTTGACTCCAGCAGCACAATATATATTCTAAAGTAGCACTTGGTTGTCATTTTCAGTGTATTTGTTCAACCAAAACTAACAGAAGAGGCTCTTCTGAAAATATTTTTTCCCTTTTTTTTAGCCACATTGGCCAGGAAACCAGGAGAATGAGTTCTAGCTCTGCCTTAGACATGAAAGCTGGATGAATGACTTTGGGTCAGTTTCTCAGTCCAACCCACCTCACAGGGCTGTTGTTGTGGGGAAAATAGGTGAAAGGAATATTTGGTAAATTGGCTGCCTTCAGTTATATATAAAAAAGGTAGGATAAAAATATGATAATAACCAGAATACCCTTTTTTCCCCTCAAAGTAGACCAATTTATACCATACACAGCATTCTGGATGATTGACCTACTGTTTATAGCTGCATTCTTTGCTTTCTTAACTTTTCCAATTTTTCTCGTTCTTATTATTGAAAGTGAAAGACAATGCTCCATCAGGTGTCCTTCTGCCAAATATGAATTTACAATAAGAAAACATGAATGAATTTATAATAAGAAAAATCATTATGAATGGTATTGTCAGGTCCCATATATTTCTATTGGGATGCTGGCATTCTGGTGGGAGGGGGAAGGATTGGAGGGATCTCTCTATGAAGCTTCTGTTTCTATTTCCTGCTTGGAGAGATCTCTGTATGAAGTTTCTAAAAAACTGGGCCCTAAATACATTGGGCCTTTCCCCATCGTTTGTATTATTATTTATTTATTTATTTATTATTTATTTATTATTTAAATTTATATACCGCCCTATCTCCCAAAGGACTCAGGGCGGTTCACAGGCATATAAAACATCAATATACAAAATTAAAATAATCTTTAAAAAACTTATTCCAATGCCCTATTATTAAAAATAAAAATATTAATATTAAAATCAATTTAAAACCCCTGTAAATTTAAAATCTAAGCCAGTCCTGCACAGATGAATAAGTGTGTCTTGAGCTCGCGACGGAAGGTTCGAAGGTCCGGAAGTTGACGGAGTCCCGGGGGGAGCTCGTTCCAGAGGGCGGGAGCCCCCACAGAGAAGGCCCTTCCCCTGGGCGTCGCCAGACGACACTGCCTAGCTGACGGCACCCTGAGGAGTCCCTCTCTGTGAGAGCGCACGGGGCGGTGAGAGGTATCTGGTCGCAGTAGGCGGTCCCGTAGATAACCCGGCCCTATGCCATGGAGCGCTTTAAAGGTGGTCACCAAAACCTTGAAGCGCACCCGGAAGGCCACAGGTAGCCAGTGCAGCCTGCGCAGGATGGGTGTTATGCGGGAGCCACGAGGGGCCCCATCTATCACCCGCGCAGCCGCATTCTGGACTAACTGTAGCCTCCGGATGCCCTTCAAGGGAAGCCCCATGTAGAGAGCGTTGCAGTAATCCAGGCGAGATGTCACGAGGGCGTGAGTGACCGTGCATAGGGCCTCCCGGTCCAGAAAGGGGCGCAACTGGCGCACCAGGCGAACCTGGTAGAACGCTCTCCTGGAGACGGCCGTCAAATGATCTTCTAGAGACAGCCGTTCATCCAGGAGGACGCCTAAGTTGCGCACCCTCTCCATCGGGGCCAGTGACTCGCCACCGATGGTCAGCCGCGGTTAGCTGACTGTGCGGGATGCGGCATCCACAGCCACTCTGTCTTGGAGGGATTGAGCTTGAGCCTGTTTCTCCCCATCCAGACCCGTACGGCCTCCAGACACCGGGACAGCACTTCGATAGCTTCGTTGGGGTGGTCCGGTGTAGAAAAGTACAGCTGGGTGTCATCCGCATACAGCTGGTACTTCACACCGAAACCACTGATGATCTCACCCAGCGGCTTCATGTAGATGTTAAACAGAAGGGGCGAGAGAATCGACCCCTGCGGCACCCCACAAGTGAGGCGCCTCGGGGGCGGCCTCTGCCCCCCTGTCAACACCGACTGCAACCGGTCGGAGAGATAGGAGGAGAACCACCGATAAACGGTGCCTCCCACTCCCAATCCCTCCAACCGGCGCAGCAGGATACCATGGTCGATGGTATCGAAAGCCACTGAGAGGTCTAATAGGACCAGGGCAGAGGAACAACCCCTATCCCTGGCCCTCCAGAGATCATCCACCAACGCGACCAAAACCGTCTCCGTGCTGTAACCGGGTCGGAAACTGGACTGATTATTAACTGTGTCATGGTGGAATTGCAACTCCCTAAGTCATTAAAGCAAGTCCACCCCGTTTTCCATTGTAGCTTGCTGAAGCCTGAAGTCACCTCTGACCTTTGTCCAGCTACTACCCCTGTTCTACCCCCTATTATGGTAGAGGGCAAAGAACATTTCGAAGTTCAAGAAATTCTAGACTCTAGGAAATTCTGCGGAGCCACTCAGTACCTGGTGGCTTGGAAACACCTTCCCTTCTCACACAATGAATGGGTTCACAAAAAATATGTGCGGGGGCCTAAATGAATACGTATATTTCATCAATTGTACCCTAACAAACCTCACTGTTTTTATGTTTTCTTTCTCTCCCTCTCCCTCTCCATTTTCTTTCAGGTGGACTTCCCTTTTTTGCGGGGGGGGGAGGGGGGGGCAGCATGTCAGGTCCTATATATTTCTTTTGGGATGCTGCCATTCTGATGGGAGGGGGGAGGATTGAATATATGAAGTTTCTGTTTCTGTTTCTGTTTCCTGCATTGCTGTACTATGGGAGGGGTTTTGTTTGCACTGCTTTAAATTGCTGTTTTTTAAGTGGGAAGTTTACAGGTGAAACTCGAAAAATTAGAATATTGTGCAAAGGTTCATTTATTTCAGTAATGCAACATAAAAGGTGAAACTAATATATGAGATAGACTCATTACATGCAAAGCGAGATAGTTCAAGCCTTGATTTGTCATAATTTTGATGATTATGGCTTACACTCATGAAAACCCCAACTTCACAATCTCAGAAAATTAGAATATTACATGAAATCAGTAAAACAAGGATTGTACATAGAACAATATCAGACCTCTGAAAAGTATAGGCATGCCTACGTACTTAGTACTTGGTTTGGGCCCCTTTTGCATCAATTACTGCCTCAATGCGACGTGGCATGGATGCTATCAGCCTGTGGCACTACTGAGGTGTTATGGAAAACCAGGATGCTTCAATAGTGGCCTTCAGCTCTTCTGCATTGTTCGGTCTCATGTCTCTCATCTTTCTTTTGGCAATGCCCCATAGATTCTCTATGGAGTTCAGGTCAGGCGAGTTTGCTAGCCAATCAAGCATAGTAATCCCATGGGCATTGCACCAGGTTCTGGTACTTTTGGCAGTATGGGCAGTGCCAAGTCCTGCTGGAAAATGAAGTCAGCATCCCCATAAAATTTGTCTGCGGAAGGAAGCATGAAGTGCTCCAAAATATCCTGGTAGATGGCTGCGTTGACCCTGGACTTAATAAAGCACAGTGGACCAACACCAGCAGATGACATGGCTCCTCAAATCAACACAGACTGTGGAAACTTCACACTGGACTTCAAGCACCTTGCAGTATGTGCCTCTCCATTCTTCCTCCAGACTCTGGGTCCTTGGTTTCCAAATGAGATGCAAAAGTTGTTCTCATAAGAAAAGAGGACTTTGGACCACTGAACAACAGACCAGTTCTTTTTTTCTTTAGCCTAGCTAAGATGCTTCTGACAAGCGGCTTGACAAGAGGAATATGACATTTAGAATAGAATAGAATAGAATAGAATTTTTATTGGCCAAGTGTGATTGGACACACAAGGAATTTGTCTTGGTGCATATGCTCTCAGTGTACATAAAAGAAAAGATACGTTCATCAAGGGACAACATTTACAACACAATTGATGGTCAATATGTCAATATAAATCATAAGGATTGCCAGCAACAAGTTATAGTCATATAGTCATAAATGGAGAGAGATTGGTGATGGGAACTATGAAACGATTAATAGTAGTGCAGATTCAGTAAATAGTCTGACAGTGTTGAGGGAATTATTTGTTTAGCAGAGTGATGGCCTTCGGGAAAAAACTGTTCTTGTGTCTAGTTGTTCTGGTGTGCAGTGCTCTATAGCGTCGTTTTGAGGGTAGGAGTTGAAACAGTTTATGTCCAGGATGCGAGGGATCTGCAAATATTTTCACGGCCCTCTTCTTGATTCGTGCAGTATACAGGTCCTCAATGGAAGGCAAGTTGGTAGCAATTATTTTTTCTGCAGTTCTAATTATCCTCTGAAGTCTGTGTTTTTCTTGTTGGGTTGCAGAACCGAACCAGACAGTTATAGAGGTGCAAATGACAGACTCAATAATTCCTCTGTAGAATTGGATCAGCAGCTCCTTGGGCAGTTTGAGCTTACTGAGTTGGCGCAGAAAGAACATTCTTTGTTGTCCTTTTTAATGATGTTTTTGATGTTAGCTGTCCATTTGAGATCTTGCGATATGATAGAACCCAGAAATTTGAAGGTTTCTACTGTTGATACTGTGTTGTCAAGTATTGTGAGAGGTGGAAGTATGGAAGGTTTTTTCCTAAAGTCTACCACCATTTCTACGGTTTTGAGTGTGTTCAGTTCCAGATTGTTTTGGTTGCACCACAAGGCTAGTTGTTCGACCTCTCGTCTATATGCGGATTCGTCATTGTCTCGAATGAGACCAATCACTGTTGTGTCATCTGCGAACTTCAGTAGCTTAACAAATGGATCATTGGAGATGCAGTCATTGGTATACAGAGAGAAGTGGGGAGAGCACACAGCCTTGGGGGGCCCCTGTGCTAATTGTACAGGTATTTGATGTGATCTTGCTTAGCTTCACCTGCTGCTTCCTGTTTGTTAGGAAGCTTGTGATCCACTTACAAGTCTGTTCCGGTACCTGTAGCTGGTTTAGCTTAGTTAGAAGAATGTCTGGAATGATGGTATTGAATGCTGAACTAAAGTCTACAAAAAGGACCCTTGCATAGGTCTTTGGAGACTCAAGATGTTGTAGGATGTAGTGCAGAGCCATATTAACAGCATCATCTGTAGATCTGTTTGCTCGGTATGCAAATTGCAAGGGGTCTAAGAGCGGATTCGTGATGGTTTTCAGGTAGGAAAGCACTAGCCTTTCAAAGGTTTTCATGACTACAGATGTTAGAGCAACTGGTCTGTAGTCATTCAGTTCCTTGATGGTGGGCTTCTTCGCACTGGGATGATGGTAGAGCGTTTGAAGCAAGAAGGAACATAGCACATCTCTAGTGATTTATTGAAAATATGGGTGAAGATGGGGCCAATTGGTCAGCACAGACTTTTAAGCAAGAAGGAGTTATCTTGTCTGGGCCTGGAGCTTTTCCTGGCTTTTGTCTGTGAAATAGGTCCTGCACTTCCTTTTCTGTGATCACTAGGGTTGTGAACCCAATGAAATGGGGTCAGTTGTAGGAGGCTTGGCTGTTGTTGGTGTGTCTGAGATGGGGTTGTGGAGATAGGTGGCTGTAGTTTCCTTTCAAACCTGCAGTAAAACTCATTCAGGTCATCTGCCAGTTGTTGATTACCTTCAGCCTGGGAAGGAGGTTTGCCATGTGATATTTTTAAGAGTTTTCCACATGTTTGCTGGTTCATTTGCTGAAAATTGATTCTTTAGCTTTTCAGAGTAGCTTCTTTTTGCTGCTCTTATCTCCCTTGTTAGTGCATTTCTGGCCTGATTGTACAGCATTTTATCACCTTTTCTGTAGGCTTCCTCTTTGGAATGTCGTAGCTGCTTAAGTTTAGGTGTAAACCAAGGTTTGTTATTACTGTGTATTCGCAAGTTCCTTGTAGGTACACATAGGTCTTCACAGAAGCTGACATATGATGTTACAGTATCTGTGAGTTCATCCAGGTCTGCAGAGGTATCTTTAAAAATATTCCAATCAGTGCAGTCAAAACATGCCTGTAGCTTTAATTCTGATTCCTCCGTCCAGGTTTTCACTGATTTAATTATTGGTTTTATGGCTTTAAGTCTTTGCCTGTAAGCAGGTACAAGGTGAATCATGCAATGATCAGAGTGTCCTACAGCTGCACGTGGTAAAGACCGATAGGCATCTTTTAATGTTGTGTAGCAGTGGTCTAGAGTATTCTTGCCTCTGGTGGGACAATTGACATGCTGAAAGTATTTTGGTAGTTCTTTCCTTAAGTTTGCCTTGTTTAGATCTCCCAAAACAATGGCCAGTGAGTCAGGGTGTTTGGCTTCAGCCTCCATGATTTGGTCAGCTAGAGTTCGTAATGCCTCGTTTACACAGGCTTGTGGTGGGACATAAACAGCAATTAGAAGAAATGAGGAAAATTCACGAGGCGAATAGTAAGGTTTGCAGTTGATTTGAAGCCCATGTCCAGGATCTGTCTGTGTGGTGGCTGTTGATGCACTGACTCCAGCCTCAGTCCACTCTTTATGAAAGTCCCCAACACTTTTGAATGGCCTTCTGCACCTTCTTCTTCCACACTTTTCCCTTCCACATAATTTTCTATTAATGTGCTTTGATACAGCACTTTGGGAACATCCAGCTTCTTTTGCAATTACCTTTTGAGGCTTTCCCTCCTTATGGAGGGTATCAATGATGGTTTTCTGCACAACTGTCAGGTCAGCAGTCTTTCCCATGATTGTGATTCCTACTGAACCAGACTGAGAGACCATTTAAAGGCTCAGGAACCCTTTGCAGGTGTTATGGCTTAATTAGTTGATTAGAGTGGGACACTGAGCCTAGAATATTGAACCTTTTCACAATGTTCTAATTTTCTGAGATTGTGAATTTGGGGTTTTCATGAGCTGTAAGCTATAATCATCAAAATTATGACAAATCAAGGCTTAAACTATCTCGTTTTGCATGTAATCAGTCTATCTCATATTAGTTTCACCTTTTAAGTTGCATTACTGAATATGTGAACTTTTGCACGATATTCTAATTTTTTGAATTTCACCTGTAGTTCCTGCCAATAAAAGCTCTTTTTGGAACAACTTCAAATTTCAAGAGTCCTTTCTTGCAAAGATTTGGAGAGGCAAGACCTTACAGGTATCTTTTAGCAATTAAGATATTTTTATTGCTTCCAGGAAAAGTAATAAAATGTCTCTTGTTACAGAACATGTGCATTTGTAGAGGAATAAATTGACAGAAATATGGATTCTCCACCAAATAAACTTCCCCTGTGGATGACAGAACCAAACAGTGAAGATATTGTTGATGACAAAAAGGTAGAAAATTGGAATATATGCCTGGCTCTTATAATAACTTAAAGCAGGGGTAGTCAACCTTTTTATACCTACCGCCCACTTTTTTATCTCTGTTAGTAGTAAAATTTTCTAACCGCTCACCAGTTCCACAGTAATGCGCCATGTATCTTCGTCTGCACATGCCTCTCGCACATCATGGATTGGGTTTGGGGGGGGCGCCGGCTACCAGCTCTGCTTGTCTGTTACAGGTGGGTGGTGTGGGGGGAGATGCGCGAGCTATTCTGGGACAAGGCTCTTTTGTTTGCAGTCGCACTACAGCGCCATTTAGTTTCACTTACGTAACGTAAACTAAATTTATGCGCAGGCGATACAAATAGTATATTTTCAGAAATTTAAATTGTCACGGGGAATTTTATGAAAACCTAATGAAAATGTTTTTAAATAATGCTATGAAATTTTTTAAAAAAGTCAATTAAATTTAAAAAAAGGAAAGTGCTTCAGTATCAGACAAAACCCCTACCGCATACCATGAAAGCTGGAACACCCACTAGTGGGTGGTAGGGACCAGGTTGACTACCACTGACTTAAAGCATGAAAAAAGACAAGTCTTTGCATGGAAATTTTTAGAACTGCTAATTTAGTTCTTTATAGTTCTGTTGATTTTAGCTTGATGGCATTAAATGGGAATACTTGATGCTGTATGTTCAAGGTGTAAGAATATCCAAAATTATATCCAGTTTTAATTGGGTTGCTAATTTTTGTAGGGAGGTTTTAAACATTATGTATTTAGATCGATTTTTAAACTGTCCTTATAGGGGTATTTGATCAAGTAATTTCTTTTTTAGCCAAGATACATTTTATTAGCCATATTTTAACAGTGTCCTTCAATTTCTAATAAATATGGCAATTGAGAAAGAAGTTTCTTTTGGTAAAATGTGTGTGGATCCATTCTTTTTGTTAAACTCCTAATCTGCGTAAACAGTATCCAAAATACAAACATGCTTTAAAAATAAATTTGTATCTTTGTTGTATATTAAAATTGTTCTTAAATCAATTCTCACTTGGCTACCAGTAACTTAATAATCAAGTTGGTATTTTTCTACTAAATTGGAAAGGACTAATATATGTATGTATGGTAATATTAGCAAGTTATTACATAGTGTTCAAATTATGTTAGTGTTACATAGTGTTCAAATTATAAAACAAATTGTCTTTCACATTTTTATGAAGCAGAAGAATTCATTCAAACCAAGTGTCCTGGAAAATAACCTTCCATTCTTAGACTACAACGGCTCTATCATCTACAGCTATTATGCTGATGATTGTTCCTTGCTCTCGGAAGATATTCTGTAAGATAATAAAAACTTGCATTTTCCTTTTTTTTAGTGTGATCTTTCAAAATATTGTATATCCCAGTTGTATCTACAGTATATGTATGTCTTCATTTGATTATCATTATTATCATTATTCATAGCAATTCATAGCATTTTCATAGTAATCGGTCCATTTATATTATTTATATCTATGTCTTCAGGATTTTATTAACCAGGTTTATATTATTATTATTATTATTATTATTATTTATTATATTTGTATACCGCCCATCTCCCGAAGGACTCAGGGCGGTTCACAGTCAAAAACAACAGAAAAACATGTAATACATAAAAAGCTAAAAGAATAGACAGTTAAATTCAATTGATGCTCTAACTTTTAAATACAAATTTAAAACCTCATTTAAACCCTTTTTTTTAAAATCCCAAATTTAAAACTACGTTCAAGCTAGTCCTTATTATATTAGAAGATTGGAAGGAGAAGTGAACCGTTTGTAACTTGTCAACAGGATGGGGTCAACAGTATATTGTTGACCCTGCCCAGTCCAGACAAAAGATAGCTATAAATACTATTTGTGAACTAAAAATAAGCTGTGATTATGGTTATTCATTTATTAAAATAATTTATATGGCTCCCTAACTCACATTGATTCTGGGCAGCTTATAAAATTTAAAATCCACAGACAGAAACTCATAAATCCCCATCCCACACTCCCCTGGCAGCAACATGATTCCACTAGATGTACTTCTCTGATAGATGGGATCTACAACATACCCTGCTTTCTCCCTCTGGTGGTAGATATAATTGGAAAGAGGCCGTTCTTCAAATATTTGTTGCTAAGATTGTCTGTACTGGTCTTTGATTGATATGCTAAACCAGGGGTCGGCAACCTTAAACACTCAAAGAGCCATTTGGACCCGTTTCCCACAGAAAAGAAAACACTGGGAGCCCCAAAACCCTTTTGACATCTGAAATGAAGATAACACTGCATATATCGTTTTTTACCTTTAGGCTATGTATAAAAAAACTATAATGTGTTGCATTTATGAAATCAATGAACTGCTACAGAGAAAACAAATATTTATTTCTGCATGCAAAAAAACATTTTGAACTCCAAAAAAAAAAAGATGGGTCAAAAAGCTCAATAAATCATGTGCTGGTGGGTGTCACACATTGGTGGTTGTGATGCATATTTTGAGTGACAAGGAGCTGCACCAGAGGGATGAAAGAACCACATGCAGCTCCAGAGCTGCAGGTTGCAGACCCCTGTGCTAAACCTAATCACAAAATGACTTAGTATAGCAACAGCACTTAGACTTACATACCTCCCATGGTGCTTTTCAGCACTTTTTGGGTTGTTTACAATGTCAGGATATCACCCTCAACAATCTCGGTCCTCATTTTACCAACCTTGGAAGGATGAAAGGCAGAGTCAGCTCTGAGCCTCATCAAGATCAAACTCCAGGCAGGTGCACTGGTGCCCCAGGCATTGCATGGATTAGATCAAATTGTTTTTTGTTTTGTTTTGTTTACATTTATACCCCGCCCTTCTCCGAAGACTCAGGGCGGCTTACAGTGTATAAGGCAATAGTCTCATTCTATTTGTATATTTTTACAAAGTCAACTTATTGCCCCCCCAACAATCTGGGTCCTCATTTTACCTACCTTATAAAGGATGGAAGGCTGAGTCAACCTTGGGCCGGGCTTGAACCTGCAGTAATTGCAGGCTCTGTGTTCTTAATAACAGGCTTTACCAGCCTGAGCTAAACCGACCCCTGTTAAATTAATCTTACAGCCTAAGATTTTGCAAGTTTATTTAAAAGCAAATCATATTGTCTATATTCATACATAATTTGTCAGGACCTGTTTGTTTAAAAAAACCCAACTTTACAATTTGCAGAGTCGGTCAGCTTCAGTAGATTTGTTCTTAAATGTGGTTGTAAGATCTCCATTCTGACTTGTTTGATATTCCATATGACCCAGGCCAGAATACCATATCAGGATTTGTTTTCTTTAATTATACTTTATTTGAAGCTGGATCTCTTAAAATAAACCATATTTTAGCATCAAAGTACAATTTGAAAACATAGTTGGATGTTAGTTTATACGTTTTGTCTTATTTTCACCAGAATTTATTGCCTCCTAATATGGAATTCTAGTTCATTCCTAGTTTTTTTTTATACACCATTCTACAGAATGTAAATCTATAGCAGTTTTTTTAAAAAATTCCCCAGAGATTGCTTTTTTCAGAAATTCTTAATTCATTTCAACCATGATCTTTTTTCTATACCCAGCTTTACCCTAAATATAAAGCAGAGGTGAGAATTTATTCTAAATACATAGAATAAATTCCAAATCATATCATTTCCTGACAACAAATTTAAGATATTCATTTGATATTCATTTAAAATAAAAAAGAAGGGATGGTCAGAGAAACATACTCATGCATATAGGTAACTTCCTGCATAAAAATCGTAACAGCCTCCCCAAAACCCACAAACAACATATATGCCTCTTCACAAACACATAGGCCAGGTGTGTCCAACCTTTCGGCTTGCTTGGGCCACAGTGAGTGAAGAGGAATTGTCTTGGGCCGCATATAAAAGATGTGTGAGTGTGTGTGTGCGCACAAATATATATGGATACATGTATATATGTATAAATAACGTTAAAAGTTTACAATCTTGTGAAGCCACATTACTAGCTAGGGCTGCATGTGGCCTGATATATAATCGCTAGAGCTTCATATTTCTACTTATTGCTCTTTAATAATTTCTGATGTATTCTGGGTGGTATACATGTAAAAATTATTATTTGCAAATTGGAATCCAGTCTCGATCACATGTATTTTCCTTTCCCTTGTTTTACTCTCTAGTCCCTCTTTCCCTTATTTTTCTTAACCTTGATTATTTCATCAGTATTACTTGAAAGTGATAGTGTAATTTTAAATGATAGTGGAAGGAAAGAAAGAGGGAGAGAGAACATTTTTGTTCAAAAGGAGAGAAAGGAAGGGAATGTATGTTCTTGAATTTAGTTTCTCATTTGACAATGATGATTTGTAAGAAGCCATTCTTTTGTGTTGTGTCATTAATATATTACTATGACTCAGATGCACTTATATCTTGCAGCAATACCTTGCCTGTTGGAGCTGTGTTAGGATTTGACATTGAATGGCCAACCATTTATGCTAAAGGGAAGGAAGGAAAAGTTGCCTTAGTCCAGTTATGCGAGTCTGAAACCAAGTGCTACTTATTTCACATCTCTTCTATGACAAGTCAGTACTATTCTATTTGATCTCTAAGCATGATCAATATTATGATGCCTTTTTGCATAAATTCTCAGTTAATTTGCTTTTGTTTTCAAACATTTATTTTATAATGACTCAGGAGTCCCTGTGCTCAGTCACTCAAGTCCTGGTCATCTCATGCCTAGAAACTGCAATGTGCTGTATATGGGGGCTACACTTGAAGAATTATTCTGTTCTGTTCCGTATGGGGGAAAAAAAAGCTTTTGGAAGCTCTATAACTGATGTAGAGTGCGGGGTGTGGGAAGTCTTTGGGGCCCCTAGAGTGGTCCATATTGGTTGCCAGTTTGCTTCTATGTGCAATTCAAGGTATTAGTTATCATCTTAAAGCCCAGTATGGCATAGATCCATGTTACCTGAGGAACTGTCTCACCACAATGGGGCTGGCCCACCCTATTTGCAATGGCAGAGCATGCATGCTGTGGACCCCATTGGTCAAGAAATTCTAGCTGGTGGGATCCAGGAGAAAAGCCTTCTCTGCGTTGCTCCTGCCCTTTGGAAAATCTCACCCTCTGGGATGAGATCCATAAGTTGACTTTGTATATAATATACAAATGGATGAAGACTATTGCTTGACATATTGTAAGCCGCCCTGAGTCTTCGGAGAAGGGCGGGATATAAATGCAACTAAAAATAAAAAAAAAATAAAAAAATTCCCACTCTCCTGACCTTCCTTAAGGGCCTGAAGACCTGGCTCTGCTAGATGGCTTGGCACCCCAACGGGGGAATTTTACACTAGAGATGGTTGGTGGACCAATAGAAAAATCCCACCTTCCCTCCTGCTCCATCCCTCTCCATCTTTTAATTATAATTAGTATTTTTATTGTTATTAGAAATCCTTATTATGGTTTTATTGCTTTTAATGTAAGCTGTTTGGAGTTGCCTTGTGGCAAGATGGGCGGCAATAAATAAATAAATAAATAAACAAATTTAATAAATAAATAATAAAGGTACTGGTTGTCACATTTAAAGCCCTGCGTGGCATTGAATCAGCCTTCTTGTGAAATCACCTTTTTCTAGTAGTTTCATCCTGTCCCATCAGATCTGCTGGGGTAGGCATGCACTGGGTTCCCTTGGGTTTTTTTGTGGTTTTTTTGCATTTATATCCTGCCCTTCTCCGAAGACTCAGGGCGGCTTACACTATGTAAGCAATAGTCTTCATTCTATTTGTATATTTATATACAAAGTCAACTTACTGCCCCCAACAATCTGGGTCCTCATTTTACCTACCTCATAAAGGATGGAAGGCTGAGTCAACCTTGGGCCTAGTGGGACTAGAACCTGCAGTAATTGCAGGCAGCTGCTGTTAATAACAGACTGCATTAGCAGTCTGAGCCACAGAAGCAATACCTCCAGAAGCATGCTTTTTCTGACATAGTCCCTGCCCTTTGTCACAGTTTCCCCTCCCCACTGTTCTGTTGGGCCTTCCCCCAGCAATTGGGGCTGATGGGAGATCAGACACAGACCATTTCTTGGTAATGCAGATTTTATTGGCCTTGATCTATTTTGTGTCAGCTTTGTTTTAATAGGATTCCGCCTCCCCCCCTTTGTCAACCACCTAGTTTTCTTGGATAAATGAGTAGCCATATAAATTGGATTAATGACTAAAAATAATGTTAGTTTGCAAATCCATTGACCTGGAAATATACTGCTGTATATTTATGAAAAAGAATCTTGACCCTTCATTGTTCACATTTGCCCCCAAAAGCGCTGAATGTGTTTAAACAAAATTTAAACATGTTCAGCTGTTTTCTGCTTTCTCTATATAGGAACATTGTCCCATGGTGTTTGAAAAAAAAATATGGAGTCAATTATCCCTTCCCCAAAGAAATTGAATCATTTAGGGACAGATGAGGTGGCCTAAGTACAGTAATGCTAAAGAAACCCAGAAGAAGCTTTTAACATGCCAGACTACAAATATTGCCTACTCAACTCAAGGTTTCTGCCATTACCACCTCTTGAACCTGGCAGGCTTCTAGGGCATAGGGAAATAGTGGAGGGAAATCTGACTTTGGAATTTATTTTATAGCAAGAAATATCCTGCCTTTTAGAAATTTTAGAATTCAACAGATGTGGTAGCTAGTTATATGTCCGTATGCTTGAAAATAGTCTAACTATTGTGCCTTGTTCCCATCATGTTTTACTACTTTTCCTGAACAAGAAAATTGTGCAGGCCAGAACTCTTTAGGGCCAGACCTAAGTACCACTTTTTCAGCACATGAATAAATACTGAATGAGTAGTTGTTTACAAGCATCACATGTATACCTACATAAAGCAGAAGAGAAAGCAGATTCCGGAGAGTAAGAGTGGGTTAGGGCTATAAAGTCCTGAGTGCTAGGATCAATATAAAATTATCCTAGAAGCTGTAAGATTCTCCCATTTTGGTTTGAAATTGCTAAGCAGCCTTTTATTATATGGAGTAGGCCCGGATTCATTATATAAATAATTTTTGTGCTCATATTTTATCCCCTTTAGGTTTTCCTGGGGGACTGAAAAGGTTGCTTGAAAATAACACTATTAGAAAAGCTGGAGTTGGTATTGAAGGGGATAAATGGAAGCTGATGCGAGATTTTGAAATCAGACTGGAGAATCTTGTGGATTTGGGCGATCTTGCTAATGAAAAGGTAATTAAAAATAGAAATAACAGAAATAGAATAATTGGCCAAATATGATTGTACATATAAGGAATTTCTCTTCAGTGCATAAGCTCTCAGTGTACATACAAATAATAAAGTAATATAGTCATAAGTTACCTATAGGAGAAGGTAGTAGTAAAGATGTAAAGTAGTAAAGGATAATTATAATACAGCTCTATTATATGGATCTATATCCTTAGACAGTGCTGTGGGAATTAGGTGTTCAGCAGAACGATGGCAGAGGAGAAAAAGTTGTCTCTGTGTCTAGTTGTTTAGTATGCAGTGCCCTATAGTAGCAGGAGTTGAAATAGTTTAATGTCCAGAATGTGAGGGGTCAGTAGATATTTTCACAGCCCTCTTTCTGACTCACGCAGTATATAGGTCCTCAATGGAAGGCGAGTCTGGTTGCAGTTGTTTTTTCTGCATTTTTTCTCCATTGAAGTTTGTAACCTCTCCTGAACATTATTTTTTGTGCCTTTTTAACGATGGTTCTAATGTTAGATTCCATTTCAAATCCTGGGAGATTACAGAATCCAGAAACTTCAATGTCTGGATTCTAGAAACTTGAGTATGGGGAGAATGCAAAATAGCTAGTCAGTTACACAAGACAGCAAATATTTGTTAATCAGAAAAATAGACTGCAAAATGATAGCAATATAAGAGAAATAGGGAACTAAAAATTCCATGGTAAAATTCCATGGATTTACTCAGGCACACATCATTGATTAATTTTCAAACTGAATATTGCATTCCTTATTTTTTATTTTTAATAAAAATTTTTTTAATTTTAATGGAAATTTTTAAGAAAATGTTGGATAACCATCTGACTGAGATGGTGTAGGGTTTCCTGCCTGGGCAGGGGGTTGGACTAGAAGGCCTCCAAGGTCCCTTCCAACCCTGTTGTTATATTATATTATATTATTTCTGTAATATGTTTTCTGAATTTTGAATGATAAGATAATTTGAATTTGTAGCAAGTGTATTGTATGTTCCACCAAATTAAATCTCAAAAAAGATGTGCCTAGACTTAGGTTCTCAACAAGGTTGTTTTTTGAAAGTTACATTTATACTGTATGTTACTGAATTTAGAGGTATGTCACATATCAGTGGACCGTTAGTACTACTAATGGACTTCTTGGTGCCAACTTTATTATGGAAGCTGTTACTGTAACCATTTAGCAGAATAAAAAATGGCTTAAAGACTTATTGTGTGCTCTGAATATAGACTTACATTTACCAATAAAATTGTCTTATTTTGTCAGTTTTATTAGAAATGGGTCAGTATTACCACGTTTCAGAAGTAATTTATGTTTTACTGTTGCAATCTCATTTTTAGCTAAAATGTAAGGAGATATGGAGTTTAAATGGCCTTGTCAAACACCTATTCCACAAACAGCTTGTGAAAGACAAATTGGTCCGCTGTGGTAACTGGGAATGCTTTCCATTAACCGAGGAGCAAAAGCTGTATGCAGCTACAGATGCATATGTAAGTACAAAGCAGCTTGTATTTTTCTAGGTTACATTAAATCTGAAAACCTTGCTTTGGTCTATTTACTTTAGTACATCTCAATTTATTTTTTTTTAAACAAACATACATAAAAACATATCATCTTCAATTGTAAATACAAATAGTGTGTCGGTTGGTTACTAATCTTTTGTGCATTTTCACCATATTCATAGATTATAGTTTTACCTAATTTCACATATTATCAATCTAGTATATATCCAAATATTTTTATCCTCATTAATCATTTACTTAGCTCTGGCTATTTCTTCCCTCACTTCATACAAAATGTTCTAAAAATTTTAGTTAGCTTACATTGTATCATTTATTTCATCGTCCTAAATCAATCCCATAATAGTATATCTTTATATTATATTTTGTATATTTCCACAATTCTTGTATTATAAAGAGCTCTACCAAACTTCATTACCATATATTTTTATCTAGCCATTGATAAAATTACATCTCAATCTTATAAACTATGGAAAAAGGCCGCTGATTATATGTATAATCTGCTTAGTTTTCCATATTTACTATGCAAATAATTGCAGAATCTGTCTGAACCAGTAATGTATAGTTACCAGAACAAGTGGGGGTTAGGTTAACGTGGGGTTTTAAATGGTTTAAAGTCCAGGCTTGCTTAGTTTGGATCAAATGCAATAGAGTTTGGGATTTAATTATAACATAGGAACGAAGGTAGACTGTGATATAAGCAACGGCTAATTTAATTTCTATTAGACAAAATGCCACTGTTTATAGCTTTCTAAGTTTAAAATCTTATTTAGTTTTTTGTTCTTTACTTCAAATTCTTTAAGTTTTTATGATTAAAATTTTCTTCCATTCAGGATTGAAGGCAGACTCGCCTCGTGTTGTCAAAGTTGTTGCTTCAAAGTCAAAGTTGTTGCTCTAATATTTTAATGAGCTAATGAGTTAATGAGCAATTTCCAGAACTGTTTAGAAAGTGAAGTTTGTCTTTTAAAAATCTTTGCCATAGTTGCAGGCAAGATGGGTAGTCTTGTCATTGTCTAGTGTCACCTTCTTAAACCTATGAGGAACAGCCATCCCGAGCACATGTAGGTGATCTCCCATCCTCTTCTTAACCAGAGCAGTTCCAAGGAACCAGTCTATTCACCGGTTCCTTGGTCTTTGCAGTAGTCATTGGCTCTGCTTTTGCAGAGATATCTCTAGTTTGCCAT
This sequence comes from Ahaetulla prasina, assembly GCF_028640845.1. NCBI lineage: Eukaryota > Metazoa > Chordata > Lepidosauria > Squamata > Colubridae > Ahaetulla > Ahaetulla prasina. The sequence continues at coordinate 196,604,136 of NC_080540.1, forward strand.
GCCTATCCTAGAAAGCCCATGTTTGTGCCATTTTATGCTGGTTGTTGTGACCCAGGTTCCTGGACCCGGACTCCTGGACTCGGATGATTCAGAAAGTGAGGGAGAAGACCTGGCAAGCCCTGCTTCTCTTGGGCCCTCTCCCTCCCTGGCACCCACTCAAAGGGAGGAGGAGGGGCCGACAAGGCCTGATTCTCTCGAGCCTTCTTCTGATTTGGCAACGCCCCAAGAACAGTTTTGGAGTGATGCAAGACTGCGCAGACATGACTGGCGCGCGCAGCAGAAGAAGCGTTGGGATAAAGCCAAGGAATGATGGTCATGCAGTGACATCTGCAGAGACTATGAATAGGAGGCGGGACTTCCTAGTTTTTTTGTCTTGGACAAAGCAATGAATTTGCGTGGGCAAACTATCAATGGAGGGAAGAATATATTTGTGAGTAATTCTGGCCTTATCTATAATTTCCTCGTTATCTCCAGAAACTTGGCAGGCCCATGGGTAGACGTGACCAGGACATTTATCTATGTAAATAAAGTAGAAGAGGAGGCCTTTGACTGACTCTTTGTTGGGAGTATTGGGGGAGGGAAACAGAACATTTTGTCCAAGACCCCAACTAAACCATCTTCCACCAAAGATGGACCAGCAGCAGGTACAGCAGCAGTTACAGCAGCTACAAGCGGCTAATCAACAGCTCCAGCAGCAAGTGGCTCACTTGGCAGGCCAACTTGCTGCCGGGAATGTGCCTGCAGCCCTCCCCATCCTCCCACTCCTCCTCCTCGTCACAAGTGCCCGATAACCGTGCCGGATAAGTTTTCTGGGCAGCCTGAGATGTTCCTGACCTTCTTGGGACAGTGCCAGCTCTACGTGGCTATGCGGCCAGAGGATTTCCCAGACGACTGGGCTAAGGTGGCCTTCGTGATTAACCTTCTTTCCGGCTCGGCTGCTCGATGGGCCACGCCCCTCTTGCTCCAGGACAGCCCCCTCTGGCGGACCAACAGCGTTTTTGGCAGCACCTGCGCATCATGTACGAGGACCCCGTTCAGATGCTGATGGCAACCAGGCGCCTTAAGGAACTCCGTCAAGGGAAACGCCCCCTGCAGGAGTACATCGCCGAATTTCGTCTTTTGTGCCAGGACTCTGACTGGAATGATGCAGCGCTGGTGGACGCGTTCCAGGAGGGACTCTCAGAGGAACTGCAAGACGAGCTGGCCCGGGTGGAGGCGCCGCAGACCCTTGACAACTTGGTGCCCTTTGTCTCCGCCTCGACGCCCGTCTGCAACGGCGACCGTCCCATCGCGCCCCCCGGGACCCGCCGTCGACATCTGCACCCCCACTTCCTGCGCCACCAGCACCCCGGGTCGCCCCACATTTTGTAACTGCTGCGGAAGAGCCCATGGAGTTGGGAGCGGCCAGACCTCGCTTGACAGCCCAGGAGCGGAACCGGAGGCGCCAAGGGGGATTGTGCCTGTACTGTGGGGAGCCCGGCCACTTCGCCGCTTCTTGCCCCAGAAAGCAAAGTGGGGCACGCACGCCGGTCCCCGAATCACAGCGTGACCAATCGGGAAACGGAGCAGGCCCGACCTCGGGGAAACCCTAGGTCAGGCACGTACTAAGCCCCCACTGGACGTTGCGGAAGTAGACTCTGGGCCCCCTCGGCATCTGATTCTGGACACACGGATATGGTTGGGGAACCAGTCGGACGGGCTCCAGGTGCATGCGCTGGTGGACTCAAGGGCCACAACAAACTTTATGGACCAGGCCTTTGTGACCCAGTTTGCGGTCCCTGTGTTTTCGGTGGACCCTCCGATGCGGGTAGAGACAATTGATGGACGAGAACTGGTGTCTGGCCCCATTAAATTCGCCACCCAGCCTTTGCACCTGGCTATTGGGGACCATGAGGAGGCGATCCAGTTTTATGTCACGGCGGACCTTCATTTTCCCTTGGTCCTTGGGTTGGCCTGGCTTCGGACCCACGATCCTCAGGTGGCCTGGTCGCGGAACGCCATCTCTTTCCCGAGTCTGCAGTGCGTCGACCACATCCGCCACACCTGTGCTGGCCAGAACGTCCCCACCGCTGCCATCATCTTGCCTCCTGAGCTGACAGACTTCGCCGACGTATTCAGCGAGAAGGAGGCGGACCGACTACCCCTGCATCGGCCCTACGATTGCCCCGTGGACCTTCTGCCCAATGCACCACTGCCTGTGGGACGCCTGTATTCCATGTCGGAGCCCGGGTTGGCCTCCCTCAGGGACTTCCTGGAAAAAAATCCGGCCTTCAAAGTCCCCTCTCTCGGCCCCAGTCCTCTTCGTGAAGAAGAAGACAGGGGACTTGCGCCTGTGCTGTGATTACCGCCGGCTAAACGCCATTACGGAGCGGAATCGCTACCCCCTGCCGCTCATCCCGGAGCTGCTGGAGAGGTTGCGGGAGGCCACGATCTTCACCAAGCTCGATCTCCGGGGGGCCTACAACCTGGTGCGGATGCGAGAAGGAGACAAATGGAAGACGGCATTCGGCACCCGATACGGACACTACGAATATACTGTCATGCCATTTGGGTTGACCAACGCTCCCGCCGTTTTCCAGAACTTCATGAACGACGTGTTCTGAGACATGTTGGATCGGTTCATGGCGATCTACCTGGCAGACATCCTGATTTACTCCCGGTCCAGGGAAAGCCACCTTCGACACGTCGGTCTGGTTCTGCAACGCTTGCGGGAGCAACAACTCAATGCGAAGCTGGAAAAATGCGTCTTCTTCCGGACTTCCATAGAATTCCTCGGGCATATCATCTCGCCCGAGGGCATAGCCATGGACCCATGCAAAGTAGAAGCTTTGTGTAGCTGGGAAGCCCCTCATCGGGTGAAGGATGTTCAGCGCCTGCTGGGCTTCGCCAACTACTACCGGACCTTCATCCCGGGCTTTGCCACACTGACGGCTCCACTTAGCCAGCTCCTCAGGAAGAAGGTCGCGTTCCGGTGGGGTTCCCCACAGCAAGAAACATTCACAGCCCTCAAGAAAGCCTTCGTCACGGAACCCGTCCTGAGGCATCCTGACCCGCTCCGGCCTTTTGTGGTGGAGACGGACGCGTCCAATATGGCTCTGGGAGCGGTGCTGCTACAGGCTCCGAAGAATGGCGGCACACTTTTCCCCTGCGCTTACTACTCCTGGAAACTCAATCCTTCCGAGCGCAACTACACCATCTGGGAAAAAGAGTTGCTGGCTATCAAGGCTGCATTCGAGGCTTGGCGACACCATCTGGAGGGGGCCCGACATCAGGTGGAGGTCCGAACGGACCATCGGAATCTCGAGCACCTCACCACAGCTCAGAAGTTGAACCAGCGGCAGATCCGGTGGTCGTTGTTTTTTGCCCGGTTCAACTCCCGGGTGACCTACATTCCCAGCGGTCACAACCGGAGGGCGGATGCCCTGTCCTGCAAGCCAGAGTACCTCTGCGCCAAGGACCCCCTTCCTCCACGGACGGTGCTGCCGGCAAAAGCCTTGGCCGCAGCATGGGAACCAGTGGACTTGCGGGCCCAGGTGCGAGAGGCACAGCGCCAGGACGCCTGGTCGCAGCAAAGGAGAGCAGAGGTGGGCCCCGCGTCTCCTTGGACCTTGGAGGAGGACTTACTCAAGTTTTGGGGGTGATTATATGTGCCCACAGGACTACTTCGAGCCCTCATCATGACCCAGTACCACGACAACCCTGCAGCAGGACATTTTGGGTTCTTCAAGACCCTCCACCTGGTGACACGGACCTTTTGGTGGCCCCGAGTGCAGCATGATGTACATGCCTACGTGACATCCTGCGTACCGTGCCGGCAAGCCAAGGCCACCACGGGGGCCCCTCCCGGGCTCCTCCAGCCCTTGCCGACACCCGACAGACCCTGGGGGGCGATCTCCATGGACTTCCTGACGGACCTGCCGCCGTCCTCTGGGTTCACCACGGTGCTGGTGGTGGTGGACATGCTCACCAAGATGGCACACTTCATCCCATGTCGCGGACTGCCCACAGCCGCAAAAACGGCCCGTCTCTTTCTGCAGCACATCTTCCGCCACCATGGTCTACCGGATAGGGTGGTTTCGGACTGCGGAGTTCAGTTCACAGCTCGCTTCTGGAAGAGCCTGATGGCCGCATTGGAGGTGCAAGTGTGTCTGTCGTCATCGCACCATCCGGAGACCGACGGGGGTACAGAGAAGGTCATCGGTATCCTGGAACAGTATCTCCGTTGCTTCATCAACCAGCAACAGGACAACTGGGCTGATTACCTGTCTCTGGCGGAATTTGCTTTTAACAACTGTCAGCACACCTCTACTCAGATGAACCCGTTCTTTGCCAATGTGGGGTACCATCCGCGGCTCTTCCCTCTGGCACCACCGGACTCTCCTGTTCCCGAAACGCAGACCTTCCTGGCCGGGTGCATGCGGTCCAACAGTTGGTACATCAGCAGCTGAATCGGGCAAAGGAGGACTACAAGCGGTCCGCCGACCGCTCCCGACGGCGCCCCGCTGGCAGTTGGAGACCGGTGTGGCTCTCCACCAAACACCTCCCGTCCGACCGCCCGGTAAAAGTTGGACCACCGATTCATCGGCCTGTTCCTGTCGAGGCAGTCATCAACCCGGTAGCCTACCGACTGACCCTGCCACGATCCATGCGGATCCACCCGTCTTTCACGGTCCCTTCTGGTTCCTGAGGCCACACGAGTCGCCGGTGCCCAACAGCACCCGTCACTGTCGCCGAGGCGGGTCGGAGGAATCTGAAGTCCACAGCGTACGAGACTCCCGCTGGCTGAAGGGTCGTTTCCAATATTTGATCGCGTGGAAGGGATACGGGACTGATTTCTCCTGGGTAGATGCCTCCAACGTTCATGCCCCTGACCTGGTGCAGGCCTTCCATGAGCAGAACCCAGCCCGACCGCATCCCGATCGTCAGCCCTGGGGGAAGGGCCCTGCGGTGAGGGATAGTGTTGTGACCCAGGTTCCTGGACCCGGACTCCTGGACTCGGATGATTCAGAAAGTGAGGGAGAAGACCTGGCAAGCCCTGCTTCTCTTGGGCCCTCTCCCTCCCTGGCACCCACTCAAAGGGAGGAGGAGGGGCCGGCAAGGCCTGATTCTCTCGAGCCTTCTTCTGATTTGGCAACGCCCCAAGAACAGTTTTGGAGTGATGCAAGACTGCGCAGATGTGACTGGTGCGCGCAGCAGAAGAAGCGTTGGGATAAAGCCAAGGAATGATGGTCATGCAGTGACATCTGCAGAGACTATAAATAGGAGGCGGGACTTCCTGGTTTTTTGTCTTGGACAAAGCAATGAATTTGCGCGGGCAAACTATCAATGGAGGGAAGAATATATTTGTGAGTAATTCTGGCCTTATCTATAATTTCCTTATTATCTCCAGAAACTTGGCAGGCCCGTGGGTAGACGTGGCCAGGACATTTATCTATGTAAATAAAGTAGAAGAGGAGGCCTTTGACTGACTCTTTGTTGGGAGTATTGGGGGAGGGAAACAGAACACTGGTTCTCTGCTGTGTATAGATACTTTTTTTTTTTTTTGTTTATAATTTTGAGGATGTGTTGTCTTTCTTCTAAATAATCAGGATTGATGACCTCAGATTCCCCAATCTGGTGCACTGCTGAAGTGTTGAGACCGTAGCTCCCAGATTTCAGCCATTTTTGTTAGGAATTTGGGAACTGAGATCACAGCACATCTAAGATTAGAAAAGATTGCCTTAAATTTTTTATGTTGAAAGGAAGATGTTCTTATTGTCTCGACATTAAAATATTTTTCTTTTCTTTTTTTTATAGGCAGGCTTCCTTATTTACCAAAACCTAATAAATTTGAGTAATGATAAGCAGATGCATATTTGTTTAAAAACAGGTGAGCTAAATCAGAGAACAGCAACTTTTTCATACAGGAGGCACAATTGCACAGTAATATGGGGGTGGGTGCATACACACATGTACACATACACAAATCAGATTTTTATATGCACACACTATTGAAGGCCATATTATGTAGGTTATTCAGCACAGTATTGTGCTGAACTAGGAGGGGAGAAATTCAGATTGTTTCCCTCTCTTAAGCATTAGAAATTGGCTAGTTAATATTGGATCAGTCATTCTTTCTCAGCTTTAGATAGGGTAGATTACAGTCCCTAACCATAACCCTTCATCCTATCATGAATTGATTCAGATAATGAAAATAAACGTTTTGAAAATTAAAGTATGGCAAAAATGTTACAGGCATATGAGAATGCATAAATCTTTCAAGACATGATTCTCTTATGACTTTGAGACCACATACATTTTTTAATTTGGAGTTCAGTGGATAAGATGGTGTTTTGCATCTTGTTTTATATGATCCTGGCTAACTGGGTTTTTTAAATAATGCAGTAATCCATCATAGAGGTTATTAGGACTATTTTTGGGGGGGTGTCTTCTATTCAATTTTATCTAATTCTCTACTGGCTGGACAAGTCCCTGCAGTTTTCTTGGCAAGATTTTGTAGATGTGATTTGCCATTGCTTCCTTCTCAGATCTGAGACAAAGTGACTAGCCAAAGGACAGCCAACTGGTTTTCTGCCCATGGTGGGCCTAGAACTCAATCTCCTGGTTTCTAGCTGATGCCTTAACTACTACATCAAACTGGCTCTCATTATGACTGTACTAATGAATAAACAGAGCAGATGTTAGTGAATAGAGTTCAAATGTAATTAGCATCTGCAGAAAACATGATAGAAATCCCTCCTTAAAAATCCAAAGATTGTAAAATCCCATTTAACAATCCATTAATTAACTTTAATTTAGGGTGTCAGATCAAAATTTAAAGACAAATGGACTGATTTAGTTCCTTAATTATAAGTGCCTTTTCAATATTTAAAACACAGATGAATGAGTAGTTAATAGAATGTTCTGCCTTTTTTAAACAGATGGAAAGTTGCTGCTGAGTGAAATTAAAAATGAATTGACATCTTTGTCCAAGGAGGTGCTAGATTTGGCTCATTGTGTTCCTGCTACTTTTCACCAATCTATACATATTCAAAGGTTAGATGCTGTTTATTTTAATCTATCAGTTCAAATGAATATGAATATTTAATTCAGAAGATTTATGTGTAAAAGAACTATTATTTCAGTGGATGTAACTGAAAGAATAGTGTACAGAGTTTCCATGTTTGTAGTGACTCCTTTGCTTGGACAGGAACTTTACTTGAGGCTGGGGCTCTGAATACGTTAAGGGCCCCATCTCTTGGTTTTACTGTTAAATTGAATAATTGCTTTGTCTGCTGTATATCTGATTTGTACTGTTTTTATTGGTTTGAAACATTTTATAGTATTGTTTTAGAATTGTAAGCCACCTAAAGTTACCCAGTGAGATGGGCGGGTATAGAAATAATAAGTAAATGTATAAGCCTTTTTTCATACTATATTCTAAACTTCCAGCCACCCAATTCTCTTAAACTCCTAGTCCCCCAGTTTGTACTCTTTTGCAATTAGTTGAAACTCGTGGACAGTGGTATTTATTTGAAGGAAGTAGTCAGTTTGTGAAGATTTGGTCCATTTGCTTGCTTTCTGATTTGAGGTTACAACAGAGATCAGCAAACAAAGTAAACAAGAATAGGAGTTTAGTGTGATCTCCTGCTTTAAAGACTGAGGTGAGTGAAGTAATAGTATGAACTCTTGACTTTCAATGAGCAAGTCCATTCTCTTGAACCAAAGTGATTGAGCTGGAGATGATTACAGACCCATAAAGGTTTTCACCAAATCTTCGGGGATAAAACAGTTTAAATTGTTTTAAGTTGGGTGAATGGACAAACAAATAATTGGTGTTCAGTTGAAGTAAGAATGAAACAGTGCATATTAAGACAACTCCTGCCCCAATTTCACACATACACTGGTGAGATCTGAACCATCTGAAACTACCCAAAAGAGGGAGCTTGGGTTCAGTGGAAATAACAACTTGGATTATGGTAGCTATGAAGAAGACAGTTTTGTGTTAGGAATAATTTGGAAATGTGTTGAGATGAAAACTCCAATGTTATAATATTCTTATACAAATCTGTGTGTACGTCTATATCTGGAATACCGAGTTCAATTCTGGGTTCCGCATGGGAAAAAGAACATAATCGAATTGGAAAAATAAAAGAGGGCAAATAAATGTGATCAGGAAATGTGAAGAGCTTTGATCCTCTGCTTAGAAAAGACAACCTAATGGATATGAATGTACAGTATAGTATCATGTATTGAATGGAGAAAGTGGACAGGGGAAAGGTTTTTTTCCCTTTTAAAAGGATCCAATAAAGTCAATTGGACAGTGGTTTAGAATAGACAAAAAGAAATTATTATAAAGACATACCTTGTCCATCAAATTATTATTATTTGAGCTTTAATTCCATTAATTTTAATTTTTAACTATTGTATTCTTTTGAATGTTGTAAGTGATCTTGAGTATTTATATAAGTAGAAAGTTGGGGTGTAGATAAAAAAAAACATTTCATATTTTTTCCATAGTGCAACGGAAATATTGGCTGATATTTCAAAAAATGTTAAAGCTCTAAGGGACATATTACTTATTAAATCTAATTGCCAAATGGAGCTGGAAGAGGCTGCCGATGGAATATCTAAATTTACTTCCAAGATCATTTGTAAGTCAGATCATGATATTGACGACAAAACAGCTGGTGTTCAAAACCCCCATATAAAAAATGAAGAACAACTTGGTAAGAAAAAGCATACAGTGGATGCTTCAGACACAAAATCTACAGAAAAAGAATTCTCAATGCCACTAGACATAACTGAATATGAACTTCAAATGATGGAACATCAGGCTGAGGAAGAAATGCGACTTGAAGCAGCTGGTATGCCTGAGGTAAATATAGGTAATTGCTTTTTGAGAAAAGATGTGATGTTTAATTGATCAACCACCTGGTCTTTTTCCAGTTTTTGGCTGTGAAATAACAGCTAAGAAAATATTGTATGTTAGGATTGCCAAATGACATGGATAAAAGTCTAGAGAAAATCAGTTTGTTCCAACAATGAAGAAACAAGTTGTTGTGTCTTGCCCACCCTCAGAGCAGCCGGGGCCTTCTTACCTGCTCCCGAACACTGAGGAATGTATGCCTCCCGGCCCAAGTCCTGGCTCCATGCCCACACAAACTGCAGAAGAAGGAGCATCTCCCGGCCCCAGCCCTGACTCCATGCCCAGGCAAACGGAGCAGCTAGACCCCTCCCCCTCCTCCACAGCATGTGAGCCTGAGGAGGTTTATTCTAACAGCTGCTGATTGGTGTGACCCTCGCATCAGAAGGCTGGATAGGCGGAGGCAACAGAAGGAAGGGAGGGGCAGGCCTTAATGAGTGCTGAGTCATGGAGCCACACCCCATGGCCTATATAAAGGATCTGCTTTCTGGCAGTCTCTGAGTCAGGCAAAAGTCGAACTTATCTTGCTGAAGTCACTTACTGGTCTCCTGCCTGCTCTGAGGACTTTGCTAGGACTTTGGGCAGAGCTGCAGAGGCAAGCCTGATTCGGATTTCCCTGACCTGGCCGTCAGCGGAGGAGTGGGACACGACACAAGTTGTTTCTTTTATCCTAAGAAAATTGTGGTAGGATCAGATGGACTTTTTAATTCTATGTTTCTTAAATTGCTCATCTGCAAAACAGAAACTTTCTGTTCTGTTCCCCCTCCCCATTTCACAGAGCAAACGCAAAGACGCGTGTCTCCCAGTCTTTTTATTTGCTACAGACCTGATTTTCTTCAGTTGAGGAAATACTTGGTAGTGACCGTGCAAAGGCCTGCTAAGTTCTGAGTCCGTTATCTCGTGTCCAAGATCCATTGCCAAAAACTCACTGACAAAGTCCTTTAACCCTCCAACAACCGAGCTGCAGTGCACCCTTGGTAGCTTTTTTGTCTGTCACAAGGGCCACATGGCAGCTCCATCCACACCCCACACCCTGTGGGGTGTGGCTCAGTGACTCAGCAATCTCTGAGCCTGCCACACCTCTTCCTCTGCTGTGCACGCCTATCTTTTCGTCGCTGCCTCGGATCAATCCAGGATTGATCGTCAGCAGCTGGGACTTGAGGCGTTGGCAGGGAGGAGGAGGGTGCGGGAGAGGGAGGCTTGTCAGCTCCTCCTCCTGGCCTGCAGCTGGAACTTGGGGTGGTGCCAGCAAGGAGAGTCCTGGCGAGGGAGGCCTTGCTGGCTTCTCTCCTTCACTGTCCGAGTCACTCTCCTCCATGAGGACATGTTCGGGGGCCGGAGCTACAACACTTTCTTGGCCCACAGATATTAATGTAGTTTTTTATATTATTAATGTGGTTTTATACATTTTATATGTTTTTATTATGCATAGAAATGTTAATGGTCTATATAGGTTAGAAGGTAAGCTCAGATTACTAGTTAGTCTTTTTCCACTGAAAAGCTAGGGAACAGAGCATTGGGATTAAAACGAAAGAAAAAATCAATTTGAAATGTTCTGTTTAGGATTTACAATCTATAGAAGATGATCATGGTGCCACCATGGAAAATGATTATGAACTTGAAATGGAAATGCTTAAGGTAACTTCCTTCCTTCCTTCCCTCTATTTATTTATTTATTTATTTATCAAATTTATATATAGTTCTGTATTAGAATTACATGGCACCCATCTCGTATAGGCAGCTTACAACCAAGTAAACACAAGGAAATTAAAATAATAAATATTTATATTAACATAGATTAAAAATCATCGAAGTTGGAAAGGGAGGCAAAATGCTCACAGGATGGAGGTGGGGTATTATCTTAGTCCATTAACTACCTCTGGTACGACTTGCCCCCATCAGGCCAATTAGCAGAACCAAGTTTTCAAGCCCTTCCAGAAGGCTGAAAGTGTTCCAAAGGGTGGGAATCACAGCAGAAAAGGCTCTTGAATTCCTTGTCTGATGCGGTCTGCAGCATGCCCTATCTGCTAGCATGAGTGGGGTGAGCCAATCCCATTGGAATGAGACAGTTCCTCAAGTAACCTGGTCCCATGCCATATGTAAATATGTATAAACAATCATTATTAAAATATAAAAGTCATTATTAAAAAAATATAAGCCATCAGCACAGGAGAGAATTGATATTAACAACAATGAAAGCACCCTAACCAGGTGTTAAGGGGTTTACAGAATATTGAAGGGATGAAGCTGACCTCGCTTCAGAAGGTAGAATGTTCCATAAGGCAGGGGCCACAGCAGAGAAGGCCTGAGAGGAAAAAAGCTAGGGGAGCAGACTTGCATATTAAAAATAAAAACTGGACTAGTTATAATAAGCTAACGCTGTTCATGAGATTTAATAAAAATAGGTATTAATATTGTTTTTAATAAATGCCTGACATAAAATGCCTTTCAATCAAGGGGGATTATTGTGTAACTTTGTCTCTCACTCTCCCATGCTTTTAACAGTAATATGGAAAACCTATGGGAGCTATGAGATCTTCACAAATTATATTCATAAAGTAACTTTAACTTGAATGGCTAATGTAGTTAAGATCTCTTTGTATTAAAAATAAAAAGAACTTTTGTCTAGCCCTGATTCTTTTAGATTAGAAGATGTAAAGTATGTTAACTTATTTTTTTCAACTCCAGTCTTTAGAAGACACAGACAAGAGCAAGTTGAATTCTAACCTGGGGAGTTTAGAGAAGCAAAGTGACTATGTTGCCGAGGATGAAGGAGAAGAGGGCATTGAGGAGGAAGAGGAAAGTTGGGGTAAATATTAAATTGTGATCCAAATTTCCATATCGGCACACTAGAGTGTACTTTTATGTTCACATATATGGGTACAGATGAATAAGTATATCTCTAAAGATCCTATTAAGTATGTCCCAAAGGTGCTTTTTTTCAAGAGGCAACTGGACTTTCTGGTTTTTCTTTGAAGATGTTTTGCTTTTTTCATTTTTTCCTGAATGCCATCACCCTGCTAAACAAATAATTCCCTCAACACTGTCACACTAGTTATTAAGTCTGCATTACTATTAATCTTCTCATCATTCCTATCACCCATCTCCTCCCACTTATGACTATATGACTGTAACCTTGTTGCTGGTATCCTTACGATTTATATTGACTGTTTCCTGATATGATTTGATTGCTTATTTGTACCCTATGACTATCATTAAGTCCTTATGATTCTTGATGAATGTATCTTTTCTTTTATGTACACTGAGAGCATGTGCACCAAGAAAAATTCCTTGTGGTTCCAATCACACTTGGCCAATACAATTCTATTCTATTCTATTCTATTCTATTCTATTCTATTCTATTCTATTCTATTCTATTCTATTCTTCTCATCCAAGAAGCTTCTTCAGATCTGACCTTGCTCATAATTTTTTAAGCAAGTTATGGGCTTGATGCACTCAAGTTAAACCAGTTTTAAATTTAAATGTTGTCAGTGGGAAAATTAAGCATGTATGTTGACTTTCTGAGGAAAGAATTAAAAATTTTTTAACCTCTAGTTATATTATTGCATTATAAGTATCTAGTATTCTTCAATAATATCCCTGTGATAGGAAGCTATACTTTGATAGTATTTTAGTAGGCATAACTTTTAAAAAATTAACAGTTAAATTTTTAAAATTTAAATCGTAAAAAAACAATTACATGAATTGTTTTTATAGCTTTTTTTTTGTATTTTCTCTGTCTCAATATTTTTGTTTTTTTCTCCAAAGATTCCAGCTTACCTAAACCCAGCAGTAAACAAATTGCTTGTCTCAAGATGTATTTTGGTCACTCAAGTTTTAAACCGTAAGTTGTATTTTTTTAAAAAAAAAAAAAATAGGCTAAAAGACTTTTCCAAAAAGAAGAAAACTGTGAATTTAAGATAATCTCTTTCATAAAGAAAAGAAAAATCTGCTTCCTTTCTCAGTTTATTCTCAGCTTATTTAAGATGCACATCTCATTTTAAAGAGAAAATAATAAACATGTTTTTCTTCTAAATAAAATATGTGGGGATTTTGCCTCAAAGATGTTGAGTCTTCAGCCGATGTATAAATTGCATGGCATAAAAGAAAACATATTCATATTCAGAATACATACAGTAGTCCTTACTTAATTGGAACTGCTAAGCAAAGCAGTCACTTAGTGGGAAATCACAACCCGACCGTGCTTTCCTTCTGGAAACAGACAAGAGTATTCAGTTTCACATTTTTTATTTTTGTTTGCTTCCTGACCACTTCCAGCCCTTTGGAATGCTCAGGTGCCTGCTTATTATCTTGTACCTATTGAAGCAATGCAATCACACTGTAACTCTGGGCTGGGAGCCAGAGGCTCTACAAAAGTACTGTTTTAAAAAAAATTTCTAATCTCTCCACTATGTGAAGATTTCAAAAGCTTTCCCAGACTTTTTTTAGATTTCAAGAGAGTTCTATAAGGTCTTTGTGTAACATGATGCTGGCCTGATTGCTTTGTTTTTGATGTGTAGGAGAGAATACCACTTACTTTCTTGCAATCCTTTTCTCTCCAATCTCTCTGTTCTGGAAGGGGAAAGAGAGAGAGAGAAAAATAGGTCAGGCATACAACAACACATACTGACTGCAATGGTGCTTATATGACTGAGCTACAGTCAGTGGTGTTATTTTTTAACACCATTGTAACTTTGAACAGTCACTGAACGAAAGGCCAGTAAGTGAGGATTACCCGTATGTGGAAAAGAAAATCAACAATTGGTCACTAAAAGAAGCGTCTCTATTTGCAGATATTTGTCTCCCGTTCTGAGATTTAGCTTTTGTCAAGTGTTACAGCTGAAATGGAACATTTTTATCATAGTTTTTTCCCTTAATTTCAAGGGTCCAGTGGAAAGTTATCTCCTCAGTTTTGCAAGAAAGAAGAGATAATCTAGTTGTTATGGCAACTGGTGAGTTATATAGACTTCTCTTGGAATATTATTTAAATGTTTCTTAAAAACTTCATAAAATGTTATTTTCTGATAATGTTATCAGATGTAGTTGTATCAGGTGTTTTTCCCCACAGAAAAGGAACTGCAGGAATATTTTCATTGTGTATGCTTCTGGGTACAATAAAATGGATTGGAACATAAGCATAAGATAAGGTTCCTTTCATTGCCAGGAAAAAAATCAATTTTTATTATGGTCAAAGACAAGCAAATAAAAGCATTAAATCAATAATAATAGTAAAAAATAAAAATAAAAGACAGACAGACAGAGTAACATATTGTGATTGGTGGTAGATTAATATTGGAGAAATATTGTCTGATCTTCACCGTTCTCCCTTTATACACACTAAAAGTATTCAGTTGGCCTTTCTAAAAACAAGAAATTGCAATAAGAAATAAATATTGTACAAACTTTAATAGGAAGAAATGTACTTTTGGGGCATGAGAGTATCTTGCCAAGGTACAAAGTTCTGTGAGCTTCTTTCTGCTCAGTTTTTGCGTTATTCTGGATAGAATATCTTTGACTGCCTTGGACACTTTACTTTGTTACAGAATTTGTGGGTCTTTTAAGTGTTATCACTGTTTTAAATGTTCCAGGCTTCTGACTGCAGACAAAGCATGGAACAGCCAAGATAAGTTCTATGTAGTTTGGCAAGTGATACTGTTGTGATGTTGGAAGATTTGGGTTTTTGCCTCAAGTGAGAGATCTTAAGGGCTAGAGGGCCAACATGGTAGGATGGGAACAGAAGGGGGTGTGCCCCTTGTTGAAATGTGCCCACCGGGTTTCCGTGCATTCCATCAGCCGAGGGCTCAGGGCAGGGGTGGGGGGGTGGCGGTTGTGATTAGAGAGAGCCTGGAGCCGAGGGAGACCACTGTACCTCAGATTGCCGGTTGTGAATCCCTCTTTGTGAGATGGGGTCATAGGTGTCAGATGGGCTTGCTGGTCGCGTACCTGGCTCCTTGCTGCGTGACAGCTGCCCTGCCCGAGCACCTGGAGGTGCTTGCTGGGGTGGCAGTTGAGACCCCCAGACTTTTAGTCATGGGGGACTTTAACTTGCCATCTTCCGGCTCGTCATCGACATCAGCTCGGGAGTTCCCGGCTTCCATGACGGCCTTGGACCTGACTCAAGTAGTCGATGGCCCTACTCACACTGGGGGTAGTACACTGGACTTGATTTTTATCTCTGGTCAGTGGTTGAGAGATCTGGACTTGAAGGAAATAGTCATTGAACCTTTGTCATGGTCAGATCACTGTCTCCTTCGCCTGGACTTTCTGACCGCCATTCAACACCGCAGGGAGACGGAGCCAATACGTTGGTTCCGTCCCAGACGCCTGATGGACCCGGAGAGGTTCCGGACGGAACTTGGGCCACTTCCTGAGGGTCTGGCTCACGGCACGGCTGAGGAACTTGTTGCGGCCTGGGAACGGGCCGCAGCGGGGGCCTTAGACCGTGTCGTCCCTTTGCGGCTTCTGACCCGGCGCAGGTCCCAACCGGCTCCTTGGTTCTCCGAAGAGCTGAGGGGGATGAAGTGCCGGAGAAGACGCCTAGAGAGTTCCTGGAGGTCTAGCCATTCAGAGGCTGATCGGACACTAGTGAAGTCCTATAATAGGGCTTACCTAGTGGCATTGAGGGAAGCGAGGCGTTGCTACGCCTCCTCCCTCATTGCGTCGGCAGATAACCGCCCAGCCGCCCTGTTTCGGGTGACTCGTTCCCTCCTTCACCAGGGGGAGCGGGATGACCCGTTGCAGGGACGTGCTGAGGAGTTTAACGGTTATCTATACGATAAAATCGTTCAGCTTCGGGATGGTTTGGACCAAAATTGCGGTGACTCAGGTGAGACGTCTGAGGGTGGTCTTGGTGACATTGTTTGGGATGAGTTTGACCCTGTGGCTCCCGAGGACATGGACAGGTTGTTGGGTAGGTTGAATGCCACCACGTGTTTACTGGACCCGTGCCCTCCTGGCTGGTGCTGGCCACCAGGAGGTGACACGAGGCTGGCTCCAGGCGATTACGAGTGCTTCTTTGGTGGAGGTGTCTTTCCGCCGCCTTGAAAGAGGCGGTGGTGAGGCCCCTCCTCAAGAAGCCTTCCTGACCCGCTGTTTTAGGTAATTATCGTCCGTCTCAACCCGCTCGCTGAAGGTTGTAGAGAGTATGGTGGCATATCAGTTTCTTACACCTGGATGAAACTGTCTATCTAGACCTTCCAGTCCGGTTTCCGGCCCGGTTACAGCACTGAGACGGCTTTGGTCGTTGGTGGATGATCTCTGGAGGGCCAGGGATAGGGGTTGTTCCTCTGCCCTGGTCCTATTAGACCTCTCAGCGGCTTTTGATACCATCGACCATGGTATCCTGCTGCGCCGGTTGGAGGGATTGGGAGTGGAGGCACCGCTATCGGTGGTTCTCCTCCTATCTCTCCGATCGGTCGCAGACGGTGTTGACAGGGGGCAGAGGTCGGCCCGAGGCGCCTCACTTGTGGGGTGCCGCGGGGTCGATTCTCTCGCCTTCTGTTCAACATCTATATGAAGCCGCTGGGTGAGATCATCAGTGGCTTCGTGTGAGGTACCAGCTGTACGCTGATGACACCCAGCTGTATTTTTCCACACCGGGCCACCCCAACGAAGCTATCAAGTGCTGTCCCGGTGTCTGGAAGCCGACGGGTCTGGATGGGGAGAAACAGGCTCAAGCTCAATCCTCCAAGACAGAGTGGCTGTGGATGCCGGCATCCCGGTACAGTCAGCTGAGTCCACGGCTGACTGTTGGGGCGAGTCATTGGCCCCGATGGAGAGGGTGCGCAACTTGGGCGTCCTCCTGGATGAACGGCTGTCTTTGGAAGATCATTTGACGGCCGCTCCAGGAGAGCTTTCACCAGGTTCGCCTGGTGCGCCAGTTGCGCCTTTCTAGACCGGGATGCCTATGCACGGTCACTCATGCCCTCGTGACGCCTCGCCTGGATTACTGCAATGTCTCTACATGGGGCTCCTTGAAGGGCATCCGGAGGCTGCAGTTAGTCCAGAATGCGCGCTCGGGTGATAGAGGGAGCCCCTCGTGGCTCCCGTATGACACCTATCCTGCGCAGACTGCACTGGCTACCTGTGGCCTTCCGGGTGCGCTTCAAGGTCCTGGTAACCACCTTTAAAGCGCTCCATGGCATAGGGCCGGGTTACTTACGGGACCGCCTACTGCTACCGAATACCTCTCACCGACCTGCGCGCTCTCACAGAGAGGGACTCCTCAGGGTGCCGTCAGCGAGGCAGTGTCGTCTGGCGACACCCAGGGGAAGGGCCTTCTCTGTGGGGGCTCCCACCCTCTGGAACGAACTCCCCCCAGGACTTTGTCAACTTCCGGACCTCCGAACCTTCCGTCGCGAGCTTAAAACACACTTATTCATCTGCGCAGGACTGGATTAGATTTTAAATTTATTGGTTTTAAATGGGTTTTATTATTTATACTGTTTTTAATAATTGGCTTTGTAGAATAAGTTTTTTAATTGTTATTTTAACTTGTATTCATATGTTTTTAATTGCCTGTGAACCGCCCTGAGTCCTTCGGGAGATAGGGCGGTATATAAATGTGATTAATAAATAAATAAATAAATAATAAATGGAGATTTCTTATGCCTGCTATAACTGCCTAACCAAAGAGTTAGTATAGTGTAACATTTAAAATATTGGCCTAGGAACAGGGAGATTAAAATCTCAGTTTAACCTTTAGGCATGGAAACACACTGAGTGACTGGGCCTATCACACAACACATGTAATCAGGTCAAGTAAAGACATAAAATGATGCGTTTACACAACTTGCTGGGCTTAATCAGTGTTAACATAGATAATATTTCTATAGTTTCATGTGTTGTCTGAACTCAGAAAGTGGTTAATTTCGTAAACACATTAAAGTATGTTGTACAAATGTAGCATTATATTTCAGCCCAACCTACATCTCAGGCCAGATTGTGTAGTCAAAGGAGGAGGAAAAGCTATTTATGTTGTTTTGTTATCAATTGAAATATACTGTAGTTCTGAAATCATGGAAGTCATGTGTCCAAATGTGTCCAATTGAAAAAAAATCAAACTGGAATATATGCAAATTAGGATAGTGAGGATGAGTCATTGGAGGAGAGGCTGAAACTGGCTATTATCATTGAGACAGACACTTATAGGCATATTAAAGTACCTTTGAAGTATGTGAGAGATGGTTCCTATGGAAGGAGAGCTGGTGTGATGGACTACAGTGAAGTAGCAATTTCCCAGGAAGGAACACTTTTCAGAAAGGGGAGCAAGACGAGGCAGCCCGTTTTAATAGGAGACAAGTAAGGAAAGCCACTCCCTAGAATCTCCCAAAATGTACCATTAGAGTGAAAATAGTAAGAGTTTGCATCTCACAGAAAAAAGTCTATAACTTTTTTTTTAAAAAAAGGCGGTGTGTTGCCTTTGTTATTTGTGTTCAAGTAAAGCTTGCTATCCATCTATTAACAATACTTAAATTTGGATTCCTGAACTGAGAAGGACTTTGGACTCAATAAACTACATGACACCTAACTCTGTTGTCATTCCTAATCCTAGTTTTAGCATCATTCCTAATCCTAGTTTTAGCAAACAAAAAGCAAGGGCAAGGGCATTTCAGGCTTTTCTGGGGGGGGGAGCAATATCAGAACCATAGACTATTAAGATGAGTAATTAGAACTGAAAGTGGCAATTGAAGGATTAGATTATGCATGTTCTCTCTTGATCCCTTGCTTTAATTTCAGATAGGTAAAGAATGTGTCTACAAATCATTAGGATTATTATGCTTATAAATTCTAAATTTCAAATTTACCTTATATATCCTAAGAATTCTTTATTTACTTGGGAATATTTGGATTAGTATTATTGAACTTTTGTACTAAGAACAGGCTGTACCATTCAAGGCACTCTTGTTGTTATTGTCTCTCACTGTTAAATTCCCTTCAGAAGGGAGGATAATTGTTTATTTATATTGTATACATGCATGTCTGCATGTTGGCTTGGATAACACATGCTGTCTTTCCAAATTACATTACTCATTTTCATGGGTTATTAAGTTGGATACCAATCTTGACCTTGTTTTCTTTTCTGCAAAGTTTAAATCTGAAAGGCAACTTGCATTTTTTCAGCATTTGCAAAGGGTTTTAGTACAGGTAGTCCTTGACTTACAACCATAATTGAGCCCAAAATTTATGCTGCTAAGTGAGAAATTTGTTAAGTGAGTTTTGCCACATTTTATCATTTTTCTTGCTGCAGTTGTGAAGTGAATTACTGCAGTTGTTCATTTTCATTTCATTTCATTTATTTGATTTTTATACCGCCCTTCTCCCGAAGGACTCAGGGCGGTGTACAGGCCAATAAAAACAGACAAGACAATATTCTATAAAATACAACATTAAAAACCTTATTATAATTTGCCTAAAAATTTAAAATATATAGAAATTAAAACCCCGTTTAAAATTAATAATAAAAACTATAAAATCCATAAAATTTAAGCCAGCCCCGCGCGAATAAAAAGATGCGTCTTCAGTTCGCGGCGAAAGGTCCGAAGGTCAGGTATTTGGCGTAAACCCGGGGGAAGTTCGTTCCAGAGTGTGGGAGCCCCCACAGAGAAGGACCTTCCTGGGGCCGCCAGCCGACATTGCTTGGCGGACGGCACCCTGAGAAGTCCTCTCTGTGAGGCGTGCGGGTCGGTGGGAGGCATATGGTAACAGTAGGCGGTCCCGTAAGTACCCAGGCCCTAAGCCATGGAGCGCTTTAAAGGTCATAACCAAAACCTTAAAGTGCACCCGAAAAGCCACAGGTAGCCAGTGCAGTCTGCGCAGGAGAGGTGTTATGTGGGAGGTACGCGACTCTCCCTCTATCACCCGCGCAGCTGCATTCTGGACTAGCTGAAGCCTTCGAGTGCACCTTAAGGGGAGCCCCATGTAGAGAGCATTACAATAATCCAAGCGAGAGGTAACGAGTGCGTGAGTGACTGTGCACAAGGCATCCCGATCAAGGAAGGGGCGCAACTGCCGAACCAGGCGGACCTGGTGGAAGGCCCCCCTGGAGACGGCCGTCAAATGGCCTCCAACCGACAGCCGCCCACCCAGGAGGACACCTAAGTTGCGCACCCTATCCTTTGGGGCCAATACCTCGCCTCCAACAGTCAGCTGCAACTGCAGCTGACTGAATCGAGATGCCGGCATCCACAGCCACTCCGTCTTGGAGGGATTGAGCTTGAGCCTGTTTCTCCCCATCCAGACCCGTACGGCTTCCAAACACCGGGACAGCACTTCAACAACTTCATTGGGGTGACCTGGGGTGGAGAAGTACAGCTGAGTGTCATCCGCGCATTGATGGTACTTCACCCCAAAGCCACTGATGATCTCACCCAACGGCTTCATATAGATGTTGAACAGAAGGCGAGAGAATCGACCCCGCGGCACCCCACAAGTGAGGGCCTCGCGGCCACCTCCGCCCCCTGTCAACACCGTCTGCGACCGGTCAGAGATAGGAGGAGAACCACCGATAACGGTGCCTCCCACTCCCAATCCCCCCAGCCGGCGCAGCAAGATACCATGGTCGATGGTATCAAAAGCCGCTGAGAGGTCTAATAGGACCAGGGCAGAGGAATAACCCCTGTCCCTGGCCCTCCAGAGATCATCCACCAATGCGACCAAAGCTGTCTCCGTGCTGTAGCCGGGTCGGAAGCCGGACTGGAACGGGTCCAGATAGACGGATTCTTCCAGGTATTGGGGTAACTGACGCGCCACAGCATTTCTACACCCTCCGCAACAAAGCGAAGGTTGGAGACTGGCCGATAATTTCCCAAAATAGCCGGGTCCAAAGAGGGCTTCTTAAGGAGGGGTCTCACCACCGCCTCTTTCAAGACGGCAGGGAAAACCCCTTCCAACAAAGAAGCATTTATGATCCTCTGGAGCCAGCCTCGTGTCACCTCCTGAGTGGCCAGCACCAGCCAGGAAGGACACGGATCCAATAAACATGTAGTGGCGCGGAGCCTCCCCAACAACCTGTCCACGTCCTCGGGAGCCACAAGGTCAAACTCATCCCAAACAGAGTCGACAAGACGTGCCTCCTCTCCCTCGCTTGGATCATCCCAATTTGGTCCAGACCATCCCGAGCTGAGCGATTTTGTCGTATAGATAACCACTAAACTCCTCGGCACGTCCTGTAAGGGTCATCCCGCACCTCCTGATGAAGGAGGGAGCGGTCACCAAACAGGGCGGCCGGGCGTTATCTGCCGACGCAATGAGGGTGGAGGCGAGGAACGCCGCCTCCCTCATTGCCACTAGGTAGGTCCTAGAATAGACCTAACTAGTGTCCGATCAGCTCGAACGACTGGACCTCCAAGTGCTCTCTAGGCGTCTTCTCCGGCGTTTCATCTCCCTCAGCCCCTCGGAGAACCAAGGGGCCGGACGAGATCTCGCCGGGTCAGAGGCCGCAAAGGCACGACACGGTCCAAGGCCCGCCGCGCCTGTTCCCAGGCCGCAACTAGTTCCTCAGTCGTGCCGTGGGCCAGATCCTCAGGAATGGCCCAAGCTCCGTCAGGAACCTCTCCGGGTCCATCAGGCGCCTGGGACGGAACCAACGATAGGCTCCGTCTCCCTGCGATGGTGGGTGGCGGTTCGAAGTCTAGGCGAAGGAGAAATGATCGGACCATGACATTGGTTCTGTTACTAAATCGTCTAGTATCAGATCATTTAACCACTGACCAGAGATATAAATCAGATCCAGCGTGCCTCCCCCCATGTGCGTAGGGCCATCATTTACTCGAATCAGGTCCAAGGCCGTCATGGAAGCCTGGAACTCCCGAGCTGCAGTCGATGATAAGCCAGCTGATGGCAAGTTGAAATCCCCCATAACCATAAGTCTGGGGGTCTCAACTGCCACAGTGGCAAATAACTCCAGCAGCTCGGGCAGGGCTGTGGTCACGCAGCAAGGAGCCAGGTACGTGATCAACAAGCCCAACTGATTCCTATGGCCCCACCTCACATAGAGGGATTCACAGCCGGCGATCTGAGGAACAGTGGCCTCCTCGGCTCTAGATCTTCCTTAATTACAACCGCCACCCCTCCACCCCTACCCTGGGCCCTCGGCTGATGGAATGCTCGGAAACCTGGGGGGCACAGTTCAACGAGGGGCACCCCCCCCTCTGGCCCCAACCAGGTCTCCGTAATGCCCATAAGGTCCGCGGACTCCCCTTGAATAAGATCGCAGATCAAGGGGGCCTTATTTACCACGGACCGGGCATTACATAACATCAACCGAAGATCCAGGCTCTGAGGATCACGGCCGCCCGAGGAACGGGTAGGGACTAGGGGGCCGGAGCACGTGATCGCTTTCAAACATCGCGCACGTGCTCCCCAAACTCGATACGGCCCCCCCCCTCCGCCATATCTGCCTCTCCCACTTACCGTACAGATTGAACCACCCTCTAGTCCTGGAACAAACCCCTCCCCCCCTGCCTTCAGACCAGGTGTAATAGTGCCGCGAACTGGCACCGGGGCTGGATCCTCCCACGGGTTCTCCCCCACCCGTCTTGTCCCTCCCCTTTAAAAACCCTTATTTAAAAATCTATTTAAAAACCCCATACATTCTTCTTAGCAGCATGCCACCTCTCTGGGTCCCAAAACCCTTCGTTGAGGTAGGCCTCGATAACTTGAGGCCATTCCTGCGGGGAACCTCGCAGTCGAAGGAGGTCAATAGGCGAGTATCTCATGGAGAAGAAATAATAAATGGCAGAAAAGGGGTCCATCCCTAACCGGTAAAGGCATCACAATCCTTCAGATGACCCGTCAAGACACGCTGTAAGATGTAAAGAATTTAAGAGATTGAAAACGCGCCAAAAAGCCACCAGCGTGCCTCGACTAGAAACACGCGTCAAGATGACATAGCAGCAGAGGGTAAACGCGCCAAAACCAAGGCCGCCACATATCACTCGCCAAGCTGTTAATGGTGATCGCCGATATCGTCGATGGAAATCGTGGCCGCTTAACGGGCCACTAGCATACCTCCGCTGTAGTTAAAGTTCGCAGCCGCGCCGAACATGCTGGGGTCGGCCGATGTCCAAGGCCGATTAAAAAGTCCGAGCTCAGTTCGGAGTCGGCCACCATACCGCCGCTGATGGTAGCCGCGGCGCAGGCTAGGGGGTCGGCCGATGTCCAGGCCAATACAAAGTCCGAAGGTCCAAAGTCCGGAATCATCTGATGGGAACCGCATAACGCCACTAATGGCAGCAGCGACCTAAACGCCGCAGATGGCAACCGCGGCTAGGCCTCAGGCCGCACCAGGCCGAAATACCCCCCCATCGCCCGAAAACTGACCGCCACCATCCACTATCCGTCCACAGTCCGTCCACAGTCCGTCCACAGCTGTCCGTCCACAGCTCCGTTCTCGGCAACGGAGGGTCTCCACAAGCCCGAAGACCTCTCCCTCGGTTGCCGACACGCTGTTCTCCCGGAGCTGGAACCAGGCCGGAACACCCCCCCATCGCCCGAAAATGGCCGCCGCCATCCGCTGCTCGTCCGCGGCTCCGTTCTCAACAACCGAGGGTCTTCCAAGGCCCGAAGACCTCTCCCTCGGTTGCCGACGTGTTGTTCATCTGGAGCCAGCGATCCAAGCAGCCCGGCGGTCGGCAGAAGCAACGCCTCAGCCAGGGAATGCCCCGCTTGCCATCTCCGCGAGATCAGATCGCCGCCATTTCGCGCATGCTCAGAAGAATGAAGTTGTTAAGTTAGTAACATAGTTGTTAAGTGAATTTCACTTCCCCATTAACTTTGCTTGTCAGAAAGTCGCAAAAGCTGATCACATGACCCCGGGACACTAACTATCACAAGTATGATCCAGTTGCCACCACCCAAATTTTGATCACATGACCATGGGAATGTTGCAATGATCATAAGTGGGAAAAATGGTCATAAATCACATTTTTCAATGCTGTTGTAACTTCAAGTGGTCACTAAACAAACTGTTGTAAATTGGGGACTACCTGTAGTCCAATAACTCAAATCTCTCTCATGCACACATTTATAGCAACTTTGGAAGCTGTGTATAGGAAAAACTGATATGTTCTTTGGTTTTACGTTTAAAATGTATTCTTTTTTTAAGGATATGGAAAGAGCTTATGCTTTCAGTTTCCACCTGTGTGCACTGGAGGTACCGGTATAGTAATTTCCCCTCTTATTTCTTTGATGGAGGACCAAGTACTACAACTCAAGTAAGTATAGTAAAACTTTCTAAAGTAGATAAGTTGGATTCAAATATAAATTAAATGCTCCATGTTTGCTCTATTTAGTTAAAGCCATTCCAATGCATGAATATAAGCATTTGGAAGTATGTCTGGCCCAGAATGCAATAACTCAAGTAATTATGGATGTATCTGATGTGGCAGATCTACTTTGAAAGAAGCACTGGCTACTACTATTAGTTGACTTCCAGATGCATTTTAGAGTCCAAGTTGTCAATTTTAAATACATCATGGACAAAGAATTATGTGGGATTGCCTTCTCCTGATAAGATCTATTAGGGTAGGCTTTCTTTGAGCCTCCTTGATTAGAGATTATCACTACCTCACTCTTCTGGGATAATATCCTTTTCCAGATAGTTAAATGGCTCCATTTCCTGTTTTCAAATAGTTACTTATTGTGCCTGTTCCAATGAATTAGAATAGAATAGAATTTTTTAGAATAGAATTTTTTATTGGCCAAGTGTGATTGGACACACAAGGAATTTGTCTTGGTGCATATGCTCTCAGTGTACATAAAAGAAAAGATACGTTCATCAAGGTACAACATTTATAACACAATTGATGGTCAATATAGCAATATAAATCATAAGGATTGCCAGCAACAAAGTTACAGTTATACAGTCATAACTGGAAGGAGATGGGTGATGGAAACTATGAGAAGATTAATAGTAGTGCAGATTTAGTAAATAGTTTGACAGTGTTGAGGGAATTATTTGTTTAGCAGAGTGATGGCCTTCGGGAAAAAACTGTTCTTGTGTCTAGTTGTTCTGGTGTGCAGTGCTCTATAGCGTCGTTTTGAGGGTAAGAGTTGAAACAGTTTATGTCCTGGATGTGAGGAATCTGTAAATATTTTCATATTAATTTTAATAATAGTAAGTTTTTGTATTTTGATTATTGATTCCTGATTTCATAATATATGATTTTAAGTTTAAAATTAGATTCTTTATCTGCCTGTTTTAATCCTGAATTATAAACCAAGGGAATTGTATGCTATTCAGACTTGGCCCACAAGATCTGTAAATAAATAATATGATTCTTTGTCAAGCTACCAAAGGGAAAGTTGCGTAGAATCAAATACACTGATGTTGCTTTGGACAGGTTATGAATTATTTTAAATAATTGCTTAATGCATAGAAATAGATTTGGTAATTAGACCAAACCTATTTCATTATCCCTGGGCAGTAATAGTTTTATGCCCTTTCCTGGATCAAGAGGTCCTTTTTCCATTACTCATGTCCTGCTTATCTCCTGTATTAACTATTGCAATGTGCTCTACATGGGGCTACCCTTGAAGACTATCTGGAACTTGCAGCCGATGCAGAATGTGGTGGCATGAGCAGTTTTGGGTGCCCCAAGTAGTGTGCTTGTGTCTGCCTGCACTACCCTCAAGTCCCTGCCTGCAAAGCACCTGAGACATGCAACTTCCTCAGTGATATTAGTTTGCAAGGAGGGACTCACTTAAAGACATAGAGACCTTTATTACCAACAGCAGTTGGGAGTGGAGGGACTGCTGTTGCTAAGCAATGTGATCATGCTTTATGGCCATATTGTTTAGCAACAGAAATTCGGTCCAATTGTCACAGTAACTTGAGGACTTCCTGTAGTAAATTTTTTATGAAAAGAAAAACATTATTGCAGAATAAATGTGACCATCATTTTGAATTAAGCAATGTTCTCAATGGAGCATTTTTATTTTTATTTTATTTTGTAACATATGCATATATATGCCAGGAAGAAGGGACTCTTCAGAGCCATTTAGGCACATTTGGAATTTTTGGTGTACTGTGAACTTCGTTTTTTTCTTCAGACATGTCATTACCAGGTTAGATAACATCACCAATACTATACACATTTTAGATCAAGTAAGTACTAGAAGCAGCAGCATACAGACTATTGACTCTTGTGTTGGAGAGAATATGGTGGAGAGCACAAACAAACAAACAAATAGGATCATAGTTCTCACTTGAGGCACAAATAACCAGGCTCAAAGTACTCTATTTTGACACATTATGCAAAAGCTCTAGTCTTTTATGAAGCCCAACATTCTGGAAAAGAATAGAAGAAAGGTGAAAAAGAGGATGGCTAGCAGTAGGGTAGATATGTTGTAGAAATGACAAGACACAAGCCAGCTCCTCTGGGAAGGAAGGGTTTATTATATGCGCAGGTTCAAATACAGAACAAAGCTGTGAGTCTGAACGAGTTAGGGGCTTTCCAGCAAGGCTTTATATATCTTATTGCTACGTGCAAGCAGCAAATACATTGTCTCAGCAAGTTACATTCCATATATGGGTATAATTCCAGGAATAACAGAAATGGGGAACCGATATCATATCAGGGGGTCACATAAACATGTTTACCATTATTGCAAAGTACAATTTCTGCAACACAGCAGGATGTGGTTATCCGAGCCTAGCACATTTCTGGGTGGTACATGGATATATGGTCTATTGCGCAAGCGTCTTCTCTGTTACAGCTGACAAGCCTTTTTATTTGCTTAACCAAAGATGTCTCTAGGGCCTACAGACACAGGCCTGCCTGTTAGGGTCTCAGGTTACTTTAGTAACCCACCTTATTCCCCCCTTTGTTACTCATCTCAAGGCAGAAGAGTAACATATCCTGAATCCGATTCCTCGGAAGCCAGATTCCCCATTTGCCACATAGCCATAACCTGGGCCGTGGCTTTCCTTTCAGCTAACAGAGACAAGCTATTAGATATAGTGCGTACAAAAATAGGTAATACACAAGGTATGAGAACACATCCGGCCGCAATGAGGCCTATGAGGGCCATGATTGCTTGAAGTCCGGGTAACTTAGGGAACCAGCTCCCAAACACTTCTTTGAGATTTAGTCCTTTGTGCCATACCTGGTCAGGATTATACGTCAGCTGTCTTAGTTCAGTGGTTAGTTGCTTTATTACGTTACCTGTTTCATCGATCTGTAGGCAACAATTGGAAAGGTTGAATTTCCCACATACTCCACCTTCCTTAGCTAGGATGTAGTCTAAGGCCAGTCTGTTTTGGTATACAGCTGTTCTTAACCTATCAGTAGTATCAGATAGCACATTGAGGGCAGTACTGATTCGTACTCCAGCCATATCCAAAATTGCTTGCAATCGTATAAGACGATTGAGCAGATAGACCGGGGTGCGGTAGCCCCAAGATCCATCTTCGGCCCAGGTTGCCCTGCCATAGGTACATACAATTCAACTGAGACAGGTACACAAACAGTTTACATATACTCGCCTGCGGCGTCTTCACACACACGTCCTGGCCAGGATTCGGTTCCGACCACCGTTCCTTCCCGCAGGGGTTCTTGGACTAGCCGTCAGCACCGTCGATCCCGCCAAGGTGTCACTGCCGTCTCCCGGAGGATGGGCCCCCGTGGCGCCTGGAGAATGTTCAGGAGTGACCCCTGGGTGGGCCCGAGGGGTCGGGCTGCCCTCAACGAGATGTCGTCTCGCTTGTAGTCCTGCCGCGGTCGCCACGAAGCTGTTGTAGAAATGACAAGACACAAGCCAGCTCCTCTGGGAAGGAAGGGTTTATTATATGCGCAGGTTCAAATACAGAACAAAGCTGTGAGTCTGAACGAGTTAGGGGCTTTCCAGCAAGGCTTTATATACCTTATTGCTACGTGCAAGCAGCAAATACATTGTCTCAGCAAGTTACATTCCATATATGGGTATAATTCCAGGAATAACAGAAATGGGGAACCGATATCATATCAGGGGGTCACATAAACATGTTTACCATTATTGCAAAGTACAATTTCTGCAACACAGCAGGATGTGGTTATCCGAGCCTAGCACATTTCTGGGTGGTACATGGATATATGGTCTATTGCGCAAGCGTCTTCTCTGTTACAGCTGACAAGCCTTTTTATTTGCTTGACCAAAGATGTCTCTAGGGCCTACAGACACAGGCCTGCCTGTTAGGGTCTCAGGTTACTTTAGTAACCCACCTTAGATAGACTCAATTAAAGCAGCAATTGGTGCAAAACAATACTCACATGAAGCTGGTAATATATTTAGTATTATCAACAGCCCCCTAAACTCACTTCATGCCTTAGCTCTCATGATGTTACTTAGACTGATAATGGAATATCTGCAATAAGAAAGCCAAGGTTAGGAAATGTGAAGAACCCAACATTTTAACTCTGACACACACACACACACACACATTCTCCGTTATTGCAAAATGTGAAATGTTGAGATTTTGTTTAGGTGCTCATATAATAGCCTATATACCAGAAGCCAAATTGGTCAATTTGCTTCATGTTAGTCCTTATTCCTAAGGAAGTGTTTTTTGTTTTTTTTTGTTTACATTTGTTTACATTTATACCCCGCCCTTCTCCGAAGACTCAGGGCGGCTTACAGTGTATAAGGCATATAAGGTTTTTATCTTAGCTTGTTTTCTGTGAGTATATTTCAGACAAAGTATTGAGCCAAATGATTATTTAAGTATTTAATCATTTCTTGCTAACTAGATTTGATGCTCAGATTGCTATTTTGGCTTAAATAGGAAGGGATTGGGAGTTGACTAAAAAATGTAAAGAAACCTTGAAAGTATTATTGCATGTATATTTCTGCCTCTTCTAATAATTAAAAATGCACTGGAATATATTAGTTTACATGGTACTTTGTACATAATGGTTTTTTTAAAAACATAAGACTATATTGTGGGAAATAGTATTTGGTTACAGTAAATTATAAACTACACATAGGTTTTCCTCTGTTATACATCCTTTCTTTTTCCTGGAAAATCAAAAATTTCAAATTTTTGGCTAGGTTGCCAAAAGAAAACAAAAAATCACAAAGCAATTTTGGTGGTAGATTTGAAGCAAGGGTGAAATCACTTCTTAATTTAGAAAGTAGCCTTTCATTTATAAAAACACACTTTTATTATATATAAAAAAGCTTTTGTGTAACACATCAGTTCCCAACCTGTGGGTCGGGACCCCGTTGGGGGTCGAATGGCGATTTGCCAAGGGTCGCCTAAGACCATCGGAAATATGGGAAGTATGAAGAATTGCGCTCCAATGGTTGACTTCACAAGCCAGCTGCAGGCTCTTCAAATCGCTAGCCGAATTCGGCTTCAGGCATGATCAGTTAAAAAAGAGAGAAATCTTTGCTCTGATGTCTCCCTCTCAAGCCAGCTGCAATCACTCCCAATCGCTAGCCTAATCTGGCTTCAGGCGCGATAAACTTAATAGGGGAGGAGTCTCCGCTTTAATGCCTCTGTCCTCAAGGCAATCGCAAGCAGTTCAGATCGCTAGCCAATATGGCTTCAGGTGCGATAAATTCAAAACGAAAATAATTTTACGGTTGGGGGTCGCCACATCGTGGGGAATTGTATTAAAGGGGTCACCACATCATGGGGAATTGTACTAAAGGGGTCGCAGTACTATAAAGGTTGACAACCACTGGTGTAACGTACGTGTTATATTCTTTGTAATTTAGATGTGCATGTCACTCTTCCCACTTCCAAATTCTTTTACTAGTGTAATTTTTGAAAGTTGCATAGAAAGTTTTAAGCTTTTTTTCTTCTACTCTGATATATAACATTTCCAGAGCTGTGCAAGATGATTTTGAAGGCATTTTATTTATTTTTATTTATTTGATTTCTATACCGCCCTTCTCCCGAAGGACTCAGGGCGGTGTACAGGCAAAATAAAACAGACAGTACAATATATAATTTAAAATACAATTAAAAAACTTATTTTAAAATTGGCCTGAAAATTAAAATATACAGTGAGCTAAAACCCCATTTAAAATTAGTTAATAAAAATTTTAAAATTTGATAAAATTCAATTTAAGACAGCCCCGCGCGAATAAAAAGATGTGTCTTCAGTTCGCGACGGAATGTCCGAAGGTCAGGTATTTGGCGTAAACCCGGGGGAAGTTCGTTCCAGAGTGTGGGAGCCCCCACAGAGAAGGACCTTCCCCTGGGGGCCGCCAGCCGACATTGCTTGGCGGACGGCACCCTGAGAAGTCCCTCTCTGTGAGAGCGTACGGGTCGGTGGGAGGCATGTGGTAACAGCAGGCGGTCCCGTAAGTACCCAGGCCCTAAGCCATGGAGCGCTTTAAAGGTCGTAACCAGCACCTTAAAGCGCACTCGAAAGGCCACAGGCAGCCAGTGCAGTCTGCGCAGGAGCGGTGTTATATGGGAGCTACGCGGAGCTCCCTCTATCACCCGCGCAGCTGCATTCTGGACTAACTGAAGCCTCCGAGTGCACTTCAAGGGGAGCCCCATGTAGAGAGCATTACAATAATCCAGGCGAGAGGTAACGAGCGCATGAGTGACCGTGCACAAGGCATCCCGATCAAGGAAGGGGCGCAACTGCCGAACCAGGCGAACCTGGTGGAAGGCCCCCCTGGAGACGGCCGTCAAATGATCTTCAAACGACAGCCGTTCATCCAGGAGGACACCTAAGTTGCGCACCCTATCCTTTGGGGCCAATAACTCGCCTCCAACAGTCAGCCGCGGCTGCAGCTGACTGAATCGGGGTGCCGGCATCCACAGCCACTCCGTCTTGGAGGGATTAAGCTTGAGCCTGTTTCTCCCCATCCAGACCCGTACGGCTTCCACACACCGGGACAGCACTTCAACAGCTTCATTGGGGTGGCCTGGGGTGGAGAAGTACAGCTGGGTGTCATCAGCGTACAGCTGGTATCTCACCCCAAAGCCACTGATGATCTCACCCAACGGCTTCATATAGATGTTGAACAGAAGGGGCGAGAGAATCGACCCCTGCGGCACCCCACAAGTGAGGTCCCTCGGTCGACCTCTGCCCCCCTGTCAACACCGTCTGCGACCGGTCGGAGAGATAGGAGGAGAACCACCGATGCACGGTGCCTCCCATTCCCAATCCCCCCAACCGGCGCAGCAAGATACCATGGTCGATGGTATCAAAAGCTGCTGAGAGGTCTAATAGGACCAGGGCAGAGGAATACCCCCTGCCCCTGGCCCGCCAGAGATCATCCACCAATGCGACCAAAGCTGTCTCCGTGTCGAAAGCCGGACTGGAACGGGTCTAGATAGACAGCTTCATCCAGGTATTGGGGTAGCTGTCGCGCCACAGCACTCTCTACAACCTTCGCAACGAAGCAAAGGTTGGAGACTGGACGATAATTACCCAAAATAGCTGGGTCCAGGGAGGGCTTCTTGAGGAGGGGTCTCACCACCGCCTCTTTCAAGGCGGCAGGGAAAACCCCTTCCAACAAAGAAGCGTTGATAATCTCCTGGAGCCAGCCTCGTGTCACCTCCTGAGTGGCCAGTACCAGCCAGGAAGGACATGGGTCCAGTAAACATGTAGTGGCGTGAAGCCTCCCCAACAGCCTGTCCACGTCCTCGGGAGCCACAGGGTCAAACTCATCCCAAATGGACTCAACAAGACGTGTCTCCTCTCCCTCGCCTGGATCATCCCAATTTCGGTCCAGACCATCCCGGAGCTGAGCGATTTTATCGTATAGATAACCACTAAACTCCTCGGCACGTCCCTGCAACGGGTCATCCCGCACCTTCTGATGAAGGAGGGAGCGGGTCACCCGAAACAGGGCGGCCGGGTGGTTATCTGCCGACGCAATGAGGGTGGAGGTATATGAGCGCCTCGCCTCCCTCATTGCCACTAGGTAGGTCCTAGAATAGGACCTAACTAGTGTCCGATCAGCTTCGGAACGGCTGGACCTCCAGGTGCTCTCTAGGCGTCTTCTCCGGCGTTTCATCTCCCTCAGCCCCTCGGAGAACCAAGGGGCCAAACGAGATCTGCGCCGGGTCAGAGGTCGCAAAGGCACGACACGGTCCAAGGCCCCAGCCGCGGCCCGCTCCCAGGCCGCAACTAGTTCCTCAGTCGTGCCATGGGCCAGATCCTCAGGGAATGGCCCAAGCTCCGTCAGGAACCTCTCAGGGTCCATCAGGCGCCTGGGACGGAACCACCGTATAGGTTCCGTCTCCCTGCGATGGTGGATGGCGGTTCGGAAGTCTAGTCGAAGGAGGAAATGATCGGACCATGACATCGGTTCGGTTACTAAGTCATCTAATTCCAAATCATTTAACCACTGTCCAGAGATATAAATCAGGTCCAGTATGCCTCCCCCCATGTGCGTGGGGCCATCATTTACCCGAATCAGGTCCAAGGCCGTCATGGAAGCCTGGAACTCCCGAGCTGCAGTCGATAACAAGCCAGCCGATGGCAAGTTGAAATCCCCCATGACTATAAGTCTGGGGGTCTCAACCGCCACGGAGGCAAGCACCTCCAACAGCTCGGGCAGGGCTGTGGTCACGCAGCAAGGAGCCAGGTACGCGATCAACAAGCCCAACTGATTCCTATAGCCCCACCTCACATAGAGGGATTCACAACCGGCAATCTGAGGAACAGTGGCCTCCCTCGGCTCTAGATCTTCCTTAATGACAACCGCCACCCCCCCACCCCTACCTTGGGCCCTCGGCTGATGAAATGCTCGAAAACCTGGAGGGCACAGCTCAACGAGGGGAACACCCCCCTCCGGACCCAACCAGGTCTCCGTAATGCCCATAAGGTCCGTGGACTCCCCCTGAATAAGATCACAAATCAGGGGGGCTTTATTAGCCACGGACCGGGCATTACATAACATCAGCCGAAGATCCAGGCTCTGAGGATCATGGCCTGAGGAACGGGTAGGGACTGAGGGGCCGGAGCACGTGATCGCCGTCAAACATCGAGCACGTGCTCCCAACACTCGATACGGGCCCCCCCCTCCGCCATATCTGCCTCTCCCACTTACCGTACAGATTGAACAACCCTTTAGTCCTGGAACAGAACCCTCCCCCCCTGCCTTCGGACCAGATGTAAT
Source organism: Ahaetulla prasina (assembly GCF_028640845.1). Lineage (NCBI taxonomy): Eukaryota > Metazoa > Chordata > Lepidosauria > Squamata > Colubridae > Ahaetulla > Ahaetulla prasina. Next base: position 196,637,114 of record NC_080540.1, read on the forward strand.
AATATCGCGAACAAGCACAGGGGCTGGATCCCTCCCCAACGGGTTCTCTCCTCTACCCGTCGAATCCCTCCCCCCCTCCCAACCCTTAAAATCCCCATTAAAACTCACCTTAAAAAATCTCTTAAAACAGCTAATTAAAAAGCCCCTAAGCCTCCTATTTTTAGCATGCCACCTCTCGGGGCTCCAAAGCCCGTCCTCAAGGTGGGCCCTCGATAGTATGGAGGGCCAAACCCACGAGAGAGGGGCATCTCGCAGGGCAAGAAGGTCAGCCGCAGTAAACGTTCGCATCACAAAGAAAGTCCGGCAGGAGGCCCATCCTGGGCCGGTCAAGATGATAACAGATGATACAGTGACCACAACCAGTCTGTCAGTCAGTCCTGATGGGAAACAGTCAATAGTGATCCTTGTGGGGTAGAGGACAAAACCGCTCACTCAGTCAGTTCACCACCCCCTATAAATAGTCAGGGGTGGACTAAGGAAGAAGGAGGGGGAGGGACCGATGATAAAGATGTTAAACAGGCCGTCCGCCGCCTTGAAACACCGAGGCAGGCCGCCGCCGCCGGCCACCTCCGCCCGGCCATCGCCGCCGAAAGCGTCCCATCGCCGCCGCATGAGGCCACCGACATCCCCACCATCTAGGAAGGGACGCCAGTCGCCAAATCCTGCCAGCAATCCCGGGGCTCCACCGGCGCCAGCGCCAAACGAAGAAAAGCCAGGCCGCCGCCGCCGCCAGGAAGCCAACAAGGCCGACGGGGGCCCGGGAGGCCCTCCAGATCTCCACTGGGCGCAACTCCTCCAGGGCTCCTCCCCTCGCCCCCGAAGTCGCCCGTCACCCATCTTCCTGAACGACTGAAGCCTCGTCCATCAGGGCGGGGATCTAAGGGGGCCTAAGGTGTCAGAGGCCCCCGCCGCCGCCGCCGCCAGAACGCCAAAAAGGCCGGCGGCAGCTTGGCAAGCTGCAGGCCGCCCAGCAAGCCGCCCGGCAAGCTGCCAGGGCCGCCACTGCTTCCTCCCACAGGCGGGGTCCAAGGGGCGCCCTGAATATCAGAGACCCCCTGTCGCCGTCGCTGCCGCCGCCGCCGCCAGAACGCCGAAAAGGCCGGCGGCGACTCGGCAAGCCGCGGCCGCCCGGCAAGCCGCCAGGATCACCGCTGCAGCAAGGACGCTCCGGGGCTCCTCCCAACGCCCCCCGAAGTCGTCCTGCATCAAGTCACCCCTCCTCCGGGTGACTGGATGTTCTTCCATCAGGGCGGGGGCCTAAGATGTCACCAAGGCCCCCCCAGAACCGGACAAGGCCCGAAAAGGCCCACCGCCGCTCCCCCGATCAGCAGGGCGGCGCCATCTTGGACATGGACAGAGGAAGGAAAGAATTGTTGTACTTTACATATAATACTAAATCTAGCTTTTACTTTTTTTAGGAAAAGTTGTACTTAAAACTGATGCAGGGTTCATGAAGTAATTTTTACTTTGATTTTTTTCCCCCCTGCAGAATGTCAGGAGTTCCAGCTTGCCTGCTTGGATCAGCACAGTCAAAAAATGTCAGAGAGGAAATCAAAGCGTAAGCTTTATTCCAGCCCTGTATTTATAGTAGTGAAAAAAACACTTTTCTTAATAAATATTATTACGTTGTTGAAATGAATCATACTGAACTCAGTGGGACTTATTGGAGAGAATTCTATCACAACCAAATCTTAACCAACACTTCAACTGTATGTAATATGAATGTTAGTTTACTTTTGTCAGAAATTAATTCTGTTTTCCTTTGCTTTACACAGGGGCCAGTATAGAGTTGTCTATTTAACTCCAGAATTCTGCTCAGGGAACCTCTTGTGGCTTCAGCAAATTGACAAAGCAATTGGTAAGTGCTGATAGTTGATGTGCAAAACCTTGAACGTTTTCTTTAAGAGCCACTGGAATTCTGCCTCAAATTCAAATGTGTGGTTGGAGTCCCTTCTGCCACCATTTTCAGTTAAAGCAAAGTGATGGATCTCTCTGGTGGGACTGGAGGAGTCAAGGTAGATCACATCACTTTCTTAAGGTGCAATACTACCTTAAATAAAATCACTCCTTTGATTTAACCTAGAACCTTGATAGCATGAAAACATTTAGACAGTGTTGTAATCTTTGGCATTGCTGTGAGGTTAAACAACTTGAAAGCCTATTTAATTGTGTCTTGTGTTTATATATTTCTTTTAATGAATGTCTAAATTCTGTCTTTATATATTTATACCTCAATAAGGACTTGCGAGGATGCACAATTCTGCTAGTCAATGGTAAACTAATTTATGGGTATGCAAAAATATCTATATAACCTTCTTATGCTATATATTCTTTGCACATTAGTGCATTGAATTCTGCAGAATGTATAAATTATGCAATTTGGCGCAATTTATTTCAATGTGCACATTCTATAAATCTTGTGGAAAATGAAGGATTGATTCTCTTTTCTCTTAACCTAATTTTTTTCTTTTTAGGTTGTGGCTTCTGAGATTTCACAGGAATTTCTAGCATATTTTCAGTTTTAATTAACTGTGCACACCATTACAAATCATTGGCTTTCTACATGTGACAAAAACAAAACAAAAAATGTTTGCAGAGGCAAACCTAAATAGCAATAGCAATAGCACTTAGCCTTATATACCACTTTATAGGGCTTTACAGCCCTCTTTTAAGCGGTTTACAGATTTTCCCCAACAATCTGGGTCCTCGTTTCCCAACTTCGGAAAGATGGAAGGCTGAGTCAACCTTGAGCTAGTGAGGATCAAACTGCTGGCAGTTAGCAGAGTTAGCCTGCAACATTGCATTCTAACCACTCCACCATCATGGCCACCATGCTGCCTTCAGAATATCTTCTAATTGCATGGAAGAATTTTGATGCTCAATACCACTGGCATGGGTTTTATTTTCTTTTACCATTTTCAGGCAGAAGCACAATAAAACTAAAAAACTATAAAATGCTTATTTCTGCTTTCTCACAAACTTTACTCAGTTTTTCCAGATTATTGGCAACACAAGTTCCCTTTTAGAACTAATTCAGAACTAACTGTGCATTGTGTACTTTTAAAAAAATAGTTGTGATCAAAGATCTTTAAGATCTTTGAGATCATTATCTCTTTACCAGAGATAATGCTCTATGTATAGAAAAATAGGTAAATCGCTTCAGCTCCTATATGTTCTGCAGACAGCTCTTTGCTCTAAATTCTGAAAATGAAAACAAACTACCGTATATACTCGAATATAAGCCGATCCGAGTATAAGCCGAGGTCCCCAATTTTACCCCAAAAACTGGGGTAAACTGGGGACTCGAGTATAAGCCGAGGGTGGGAAATGAGGCACCTACCGGTTGGGGAAACCCTCCCTCCCTCAGCTGAGAAGGCTGGCGGCTCCCCCGCCCCGCCCTCTCACTGCACCGGCAGGGCTTCCCCGCGCCGTCCGGTAAAATGTGAAAAAAAGAAAAAAAAACAAACTCGAGTATAAGCCGTATATACTCGAGTATAAGCCGAGGGGCTTAAAACAAACTCGAGTATAAGCCGATATACCGAGTATAAGTCGAGGGCTTAAAAAAAAACTCGAGTATAAGCCGTATAGACCCGAGTATAAGCCGAGGGGACGTTTTTCAGCACAAAAAACGTGCTGAAAAACTCGGCTTATACTCGAGTATATACGGTATACAGGACTATTTTTATTTCTCTTTAGGTATCACATTAATAGCGGTTGATGAAGCTCACTGTATTTCTGAGTGGGGACATGACTTCAGAAATTCTTTCAGGTCTTTGGGATTGTTAAAGAAAAACCTCCCTAAGGTAAAAAAGCTTATTTATATTGATTTTTTTCTGCACTTTAAATGTTTAAGTGTGTGTGTGTGCGCACGCGCAATGAGCATTGGAATTTCTTTGTTGGTTTTCACTTTCAGCAACTAATCCCATATGGTTTAAAGCAGTGGTTCTCAACCTTTATAGTGCTGCGACCCCTTTAATACAATTCCCCATGGTGTGGCGACCCCAACCGTAAAATTATTTTTGTTTTGAATTTATCGCGCCTGAAGCCGTATTCAATACAGTGTATTGGCTAGCGATCTGAACTGCTTGCGATTGCCTTGAGGACGGAGGCATTAAAGCGGAGACTCCTCCCCTATTAAGTTTATCACGCCTGAAGCCAGATTAGGCAGGCGATTGGGAGTGATTGCGGCTGGCTTGAGAGGGAGACATCAGAGCAAAGATTTCTCTCTTTTTTCATTCATCGCGCCTGAAGCCGAATTCGGCTAGCGATTTGAAGAGCCTGCAGCTGGCTTGTGGAGTCAACCATTGGAGCGTGATTCTTTGACTCGGAAGTATACTTCCCATATTTTCAATGGTCTTAGGCGACCCCTGGCAAATCATCATTCGACCCTTAATGGGGTCGCGACCTACAGGTTGAGAACCGCTGGTTTAAAGGATGGGTAGTTCATCATCCTACATTAGCCTTCGCGAGATGTTTTGTGGATGTCTTAGCTACAATACTTGGCTAAATATTCTGCAGATACCTTACATATCACTTTCCATACTGACTAGCCATTGTTTTTATAAATGTTTGTAAACTGCCTACAGCCACCTCTAGATGAGATGGGCGGCACACAAATCTAATAAACAAGCAAGCAAGCAAACAAACAATCTACTGCACTAGATAACAGTGAATGTCTTATTTTAAACTGTATGGGAATCTGTGATTGAATCTGTAAACCCAGGAAAAGACCATCGCTACACATGGTGATTAAGGCTAAAAATAATATCACTGTGTGCTTGGCTTCAGTTTGATTTGCAAGACTTAGTCTGCTATGTGAATATACTCCATGTGTTTGTGGGGCTTTAGTTGTTTCTGGTCAAGGTTTCCAGGATATGTGCATGCATACTAAATACTGTACTCAATTCAAAGGCTTCCAGTAACTTTCCATTTCTTAATTTTGTATTGTCATTTAAAATAATTAGTAAATTCAGCTTTTTATTCTATCATAGTTTTCTTTTTTTTTTCTTTTTAGGTTCCTATTATTGCATTGACTGCAACAGCAAGCTCTTCAATTAGGCAGGATATAATAGACTGTTTGAATTTAAGAACTCCTCACATTACTTGTACCAGTTTTGACCGACCTAATCTATACCTAGAAGTTAGGCGAAAATCGGGAAATATAATCCAGGATCTATTGCAGTTCCTCATTAAGAAAGACAGGTAAGCAAGCTCTGAGATATATTGACAACTTGTTCTCAACTAGAAGATCATTTTCATGGAATAAATCTTTTTAACAGTTTTTAGAACCCTGTTTGGTTTATTTGAGCATATGGGAGTCAATTATTAGCTTTTAATATAATCTACCTCAGAAAATGTTCTTATGAGGGCAAACTTGAAAGAAGAATGTAGTGTATATACCAGACAGAAATGCAATAAATCAATAAACTAGAGCTTAATTGTGGAGGTTGGAATGGAGCTTGGACATTAAAGAAACAGCAGAAGATGGATTGGCAAACAGTCCTGCTATAAAGTTTGTTGTGTAAATGCAATGTTACTGATCATTGCGATCCTTTTCTTTCTGCTTTTAAAACATAGTTACAGAGGCCAGATTGGTAGTAAAGTTGTATATTCACTTCCTAAATTATGTCTGTGCTCCACATGAGCAAGAAATTATTTGTGTATTTGTTGGGGAAGACTGCTTAACACAGTGTAAAGACATCTAGCGCCAATATAATATCTGGTGAGCATTTTTTTTTTCTGCAAGGCATTATATGGTATCTATTCTTGTCAGGATGGAGTTTAAATTGGGAGAGAAAATACTGTTGATGTAGAAGGGGGTCATATTAAATAATTTGAATCTGTCAATTTAAATGTCAAAGAGAGACATCAGTGTAACATTATATCATACCTCTATGTACAAGGTTTTACATAAACTACCCCTTATGGGACAGATTAGTTTGTTTTTTATATTTATTGTTAGCTCCATTTTTTCACTGTGGTTTTTTATTTTAGTAACACAGCTTGCAGATCCTTTACATTTTAGATTATCAGGATAATGTCATTAATTGTGTCTTTGATTGATATTCCTTTCTCAGATTTTAAAACCACACTTCTCTTCCAACCTAGCTTCCTTTAATGTATTTTCTGCATATAGGTTGAATAAGGAAGTGGGAAAGTATGCAGTCTTGTTGTACTACTATGTCAATCTGGAGTCAGTCTGTTTCACTATGTTCTGTGTGTACTGTGGCTTCTTGACTTGTATATTTATCTTTTATGATTTTAATGCTTTTAATCAGAGTCACTTCAAAATGAGATGGGCAGCAAATAAATTTAATAAATAAAATAAATAAAAACAAATATGAGTTAGGACAATGAGATATTCTGGGATTCTTATTTTTCTCAGTACTTTCCACAGCTTGATATGAGTGACACAATTGAAGGCAAAAAAGAATAAAAAGTAGTGAGCAAAATAAATAAATAAATAAATAAATAAATAAATAAATAAAGAAAGAAAGAAAGAAAGAAAGAAAGAAAGAAAGAAAGAAAGAAAGGAAATAATAAGGAAAATATTTTTTTCCACCACAAGCATAAATTCTTGACATTGCCAAAAAAGTGTTTGTCACATTTTCAGAAGCCTTCATTTTGTATTCTTTACCAGTTCTTTTAATTTTAGTCATATACAAATTTTGTTCTTCCTTTGTCATATGTTTTCAGTTTTATTCCTTTGTCATAAGCATTCCTTGATTCATGCATAAAAATCTATATTTGAAAGAGAGTGTTGGACAGATCTTCACCAAGTAGCATTCTTATTCATTCTTGGGTTTCCAAATGACCTAAAATATTTTTGTACTTTGATATTGTTTTCATCCATGCATTGTCATGTAGATTGCTCTAGATTGCATTCCTTAGTATTTTGGATAGTTTCCCCCAACATTTTCCATAGTCTTTCATTATTATAGTTAGTGGAGTTTAACTTGCAGTTGTTACCAACTCTATATTGCTAATTTCAAAGAGCAAGTAAGATGAGCACATAGCAAACTAGTTCATATTTTCTGACCTTTAGCATCGCTTTCCTGCATATATTTATCAGTTCTGCTTCATAAGCTCAGACTACCTTCATCCAGGTTTATTACATTGTTCACCTTTCTTAGTTTCATATCTATTTAAAGTTTTCACTTGTTCTTATTATGACATTATATTTGTTCTTTTTACATTAATTTCTCTTTGATTCCAAATAACCTTTCATGTAGCATGATCATCCACAGATGGATCCATATGTTTTGATTTCAAATGCCCATCAAGTTTTTGTCAACTGAAGCTCCCACATAATTTTTTTTAATAAAATAAAGATTAATTTAGTTCTACAAATGCCTTGCAAATATTTCAGTCATATTATTAGTCAGTATTTTACCCATGTGATACGGAGGGAGAGAATGGCCTTGAGAGACAGAAGAAAGCTGCTGCCAAGGCAACAGATAGATAAAATAAACCTGAGTCTGGAGCAGAAATGCAATGTATGCAAATGTCTCAGACAAGACCCTGTTCACACAGAAATAAAGGGGGGGAAAGACACATTCAAACTTGTAAGATTCTGTTGCTATAACTTTACAATAAAATTAGGGTTAGGTTATATGAATTTAGTTTCCTAATTGGACCTATTGAAGGCCTGATATATGAACCTGTGTTTGAGAGAAAGGCAATTTTAAAGTAATGTAAATTGACATTGAGATTTATCATTGCCTAATCAGTTCATTAGCTATTCTAATAATTACTGGAAAAACCTAACATACAAATGATTTCTACTTATTTTTCTAATCTTAGGTCTACCTACGAATTTGAGGGCCCCACCATTGTTTACTGTCCATCAAGGAAGACTACTGAACAAGTAGCTGCAGAGCTAAGAAAATTAAATCTAGTTTGTGGTATATACCATGCTGGCATGGGAATCAAGGCAAGAAGAGATATTCACCATAAATTCATGAGAGATGAAATTCAGGTATGGAACCACTTCACTTGTATCTAGTTTAGGCAAATGAAATATACAGAAGAAGCTACTGAGCTACAAATAATCTTTTGGTACCATATAAATGTATTGTTTTCCTTTTCAAAATCAGGACCCACTACTTAATAAAGTTGATTATGAATGTCTTATTGAAGTTGATATATTAATTCTTTGCATATTTACCTGATAGTGTACTTGTCAACTCGCAAAGCATTTCTGGTCTGGTCTCGAGTTGCCTTATTGAATAAGACAATGCCTTATTGAATTCAACAATACTTCAGTGTTTTTATTCATAGGATCTGGCTAAATGTTTTTTCTAGCATTTTTAATTGATTATTTCAAAATTTTTGATGAAATATGAATAGTATAGTTACATATAGTTTTGAAGCAAAATAGGTTTGTATATTATTTACATCGGAGATATGCTATGTAAGTGCCAATAGTTTATGTTCAAACCTTGTTTTATGTAACCTTTAATTTATGTGGTTGTTTTTAAAGGTCATGACATTTATGCATATATTAATATTCTGAGTATAGTTCCCGTTTTTTAAAAACAGACAAACTAGTCAGTCTAACTAATATCAGGAAGTTTTGACATTTAATATAGAACTTCTGAGGGGTACCTTGAATCTGTTCAATTGATGGTCTATCTAATACAATTTTATTCATATTTTAGTCCATGATTTGGAATAACTTGGTCATATTTCATGTTTTAATCAAACCAGTGTGTGTGTGTGTGTGTGTGTGTGTGTGTGTGTGTGTGTGTGTGTAAACACATAAACCAATATGTATAGTGGTACTTTTTATGAAGTCATCTGAATTTTAGTATTTCTGCATAAATATCTAAACATGATCAAGCCCTAAAACTTCTGTGTTTCCCTGAAAATAAGACCTAACCAAAAAATAAGCCCTAGTATGATTTTTCAGGATGCTCGTAAAATAAGCCCAAGTTAAGATTGTCAGCCAGGTGGATGCATTTACTGTATTTTCCTGAAAAGAAGACCTAATCAGAAAATAAGCCCTAATGCGTCTTTTGGAGCAAAAATTAATATAAGACCTGGCCTTATTTTTGGGGGAATGTGGTACTGATAGATAGAGAACACATTAAGCAAATGAGTCTAAAACATTATACTTTTCATTTTATTTTTTGAGGAAAATGACCCAAAAGTATATAAAATATTTGTGTGTGGAAGCTTGAAACAGTTAAATCTATGCTACAATCGATCACTACAACTGAGTCTTTAACAGCTTACTTAAATGCTTGCTCCCCTCCCCAAGTCACTTCTTGACATTGCATGATATGTTTTGATTCTTGCAGACCTAAATGAGGTTCTCTCCCCAAATCAGGAAAGCAGATTCTGGTTGACTATTTAAAACAAGATTTAACCTCCCAAGAGCTTTTTTGACAGTGGGATTGTCAAACCCGGGAAATCAGAAGGTCCAGACAGTTTAAATGGGTATAAAGATTTATTGCAGGCTTAAACTCTCTAAAAGGATCTGACCTACTAAGGGTCCAAACAAATTGGCGATAGATAAGAATCACAGAATACTAACGTGAAGGGGCTTGAGACTGATGACATGTTTGACCCCGCTCTTGGCCTCAGCCTGGTCATCTCCTATACAGTTCAAATCACTGCATGTGTTTTCCTAGAAGATGAAACATTTGGGGGCACTTTAATTGGGATTCTTGTCCTCAGCAGTGGCATTTTAACGTATGTATTGGATTTAGTAAATAATATAAATGACTTGGAATTCAAATATTGTGTTTCTAAGCTGAGTCTGGCAAAGCATTGACAAATCATAGTATAAAAATACTCTATGCAGCTCAAACATTAATACTGAAAAGTGCTGAAAAGTATTGAGATGAATGTAACTTTGATATTGGGGATTTTGGTTCTTTTCTGCAGTGTATAGTCGCTACTATAGCCTTTGGAATGGGCATAAATAAAGCAGACATTCGGACAGTTATACATTATGGAGCCCCAAAGGAAATGGAATCATACTACCAGGAAATCGGAAGGGCTGGTCGTGATGGGCTTCCAGCCTCTTGCTATGCATTGTGGACTCCAGCTGACATGAGCTTCAATAGGTAAGTGCAATTCTGATTTGCTTTGTATGTATAAATATTAAAACAATAGATATAAAACCATGCTGAATATTTTAAACGTTTGCAAGTAGCCATTGTTTAGTAACTGCTTTGTTTAGTGACTGTTCACAATTATGAATGTGATGAAAAAGTAATATTGTGACCAATACTCACATTTACATCATTGGCAGATTTGTAAAGCAAATAAAAGCTGAAAACAGAAGGAAGACCGTACACGTTCCCATTTCATTTTCATTCCAGATCAATTCATAAATTTAATTCTTAATTCCATCCACTTTGTGAAAACTCCTTTTCACCCACATCCAAATGTTTTTATTCCAGTGGAAATTATTTTGCCTTTTCTCATTTAATCTTAATTTTGTTACTTACTTTTTGTGCAAGTGCATCTTTATTTCTTTATACCTTACATTGTATTTTTATTTCAGCATTTTTGTAACTTTATATGTATTTTTTTCATCCAGAGATTTACTTTTTCTACTAAGCATTGTAGAATGAGGTATTAATGAGGTATGAAACTAGGCAGTTTTATATCTCATTAACACAGCTCTTTTCATTCATGTAGCGCTCATAATGTAAATTGATTTTTGTGGCTCAAGCAGCTTCCATTTTTCTTTCTGTTCATTCTAATCTGCCTTGTACTTTTTCTGAGTTTTTTCTGCAGTTCTTTCTTTCATTCTTTCCTTTTCTTCCATGTCCTTCCCCCACCCCCAAAATCTATTCTTGACACTATGAAATGACAGCCTGTCCTTTGTTGAGAGCCTGTTATCTTTCTAGCCTTTACTAATTAACTTAATCATAAACAATAACAATTAAAATAAATCTTTTAAATTTATATTTATTCTTTTCCCATGAATGGGAAAGAATATGCCATGAATGGACTTCTGTTTAAAATATATATTTAAAATAAACTACCATTATTTTAAGGAGATACTCATGAAACAGGTTCTCTGAATGACCCCACTCATTATATACATTTAACATGTTTTAGTCCATCCACTTATGACACTTAACAGAATAATATTTAAGACAACACCTTTATTATATGGGCTTATTCTAAACCTGGTTCAAGGATTAGGAAATACAAAGTCCCTATACTCCCTTTATTCAGCCACTGCACTCCTCAAAATCTGAAAATAATCATACAATCATACATACATACATACATGTAAATAATACATCATACATGCCTTACTCTTTTCTTAGTTTCACAAATGTACAACATAATCTGCTTTTCTTTCTTTCTTTCCTTCATTTCATTTCTTAATTCACTCTCTTTATTATTTATCCCCCTCATTTTTCCAAGTCACAGTCTTCCATATGCTATGGCCACCACCATATCGATATATTCTTGCTATGTATATACCTGTAGCAAATTGATGATTGATGTTATATAACATCATACATTCCTATATATTGCCTGTTACATATTTATAATTGGGGGGAGGAAGGGAGCAGAAAAAAAATCAGATGACTTATCAGTATTTCAGGTTTTTTTCTATTCTTTTCCTTTTTAAGACACCTAATCAGTGAGATACCAGATGAAAACTTTCGCCTGTACAAACTGAAGATGATGGCCAAGATTGAGAAATATCTACGCTTAAACAGCTGCAGGCGAAGGTAGTCATTTATTTTGTACATTTTAGCAAGTGACAAACAGTAGCTTTCAGTAAAGCTAAGTGAAATTTTGAAAAGTCATTGAGGGTTCTATTGGATTTTTGCACTTGTACCATCAGTTTCATACTTTGAAAAAAATATGTCTGTCTCAGGATAATTCAAGGACAAATAATTAGCTCCTATGTGAATTAATTAATGATGATGATTTCAGCCCATTGTTTTCTTCAATGAATTTAACATGTACATTCTTGTTCTTTTATTTAATTCCCAACGTTCTCTTGGGCAGAATCATCTTGTCTCATTTTGAAGACAAACAACTCCGAAAGGCATCGACAGGTATCATGGGAACAGAAAAATGTTGTGATAATTGCAGATCGAGGTAAATGTTGCACCCAAAAGATTTAAAGTTTGGAACCACCTTTCCTCAGCAGATAAATGGATAATGTCTCTCTGCTAATGAAGTATTCTTAAACCATCATTACTTTTAACATAAACAATATATCAGTGTATGGTATACCATTCAGTCATTCACTGCCAAAAGTTAATTCACAGAATATAATTTTATTTTAGTTTCACTGTTATTATTTTACATTTATAATCTAAAGAATTAAGGTGCCAAAGTTAGATTTTCCATATTTTATTCTCACAATAAATTTGTGAGATCAGTTAATATAAGTCAGAGCTAGAATTATCTAGGGACATGAAAGTTTTTGAACCCATATTGTTGTTGTCTGATCTTACATTGGGCACCTACCCCATTTCATTCAAGCTTGAATTTCCTAATTTGGGGAAAATGCAGCTGACCAAACAGAAGACATGATAAAAGTTTATGAGGCTGCCTCAAGATTGCAATTAAATCACTCAGGCCTGGCACCCATCAACCCATGCATTGATAGCATTGCAATTAGAATATTGCAAAATATTCAATTTGAAGTTATCACTGAAAAGTGCCTAGATGCTTTCATTGGTATAGAATGACGTAGGTGGACATTCAACCAGTGCAAAATCCCTGGGTCCATATCCTGTCCGGATTGAAAGTTAATTACTGATTTTCAGTTGTTGGTGCGTCACTATTTACAGCCCTGAATTTTTTAGGCTTTATTGTTTGAGAGACAAGCAGAGATTGGTTTAGAAACCATTGGGCAATATTCTGCATCAATGCAATTATGGGGCAGAAGGAATATTTTTATTAGATGACATGAATGTATGAGTAGGAATGAGATGAGAATAAAGAAAAAGTGATTGGGATATTTGGAGACTAGTAACAAATGTGAAATATGTCTGCTTATAAAAATGTCTGCTTTTAAACAGTAATCTCAGAGTGACGAGACATTTAAATGTTTGTGTGTATAGTGTGTGTGTGTGTGTTTTTTGTGTTTGATGGCAAATTGAATGAAGTTTAACATTTGAACTTGAAAATAGAAAATAAAGTAATAACATTCTTAAGGATGAAAGAGAAATTAGAGAACATTGAAAATTGTAGAGATTTATATGGGAAAGATAATGGTACATCAACAAATGTAATTGAAACAAACATACTAATGTCCAAGAAAAATGATGAAATGAGAGTCATAATATTGTGAGAATATTGAAAAAGATAGGTTTGAAGGTATTTTACTAAGACTGTTGTGTCAAGAAGCATAAATAGGGTGAAGACTAATTTGCCCATTGGTCTTGATGACATCAGTGATTAGAAAAGAAGCATTTTCTAGGTTGCTTTTCCAATTATGTGAGGTTGTAATGTTAATGATTTGACTGTGTATACCTGTATAAGAAAGGGAAAAATACCCACCCACCAAATTTTTTTGATGCCAGTTATAAACAATGTATACATTTTGATGCAGTTCTAGGAACATTCATTGTGCTCCGGTAATTAACCCTCAACACATTTTTGAAGATTTTGGTCCGCAAGCATGCAAACTGATGTCTGCAGTATCTGTTTTAAAGGAGAGATTTGGCATGGGGGTTCCAATATTGTTTCTCAGAGGATCTGTAAGTATGGTAAATTGATGCAAATTTGGTAATGCTGTTTGCATGGTAGTGGGGCAAATGGTGGGTCTGGGAGTGCAAGCATTCTAGGATTTTCTACTTCTTATGAATTCAGTATTATTCATTACATATGAAAGAACAAGCTCTGTGCTACTTACTGTGGTAACAGAAAGTTTGTGAGTTAAAGAGTATACATTTATTTATTTATTTATTTATTTATTTATTTATTTATTTATTTTATTAGATTTCTAGACCACCCTTCTCCCGAAGGACTCAGGGCGATGTACAGCCAAGATAAAAATAAACAATGTACAATTAAAAACAAATTTTTTAAAAAAATACATAAGATTATGTCCCATTCCTTTATTTGCTAAATATTCACAAACTTTCTTTCACAACTTTTGTGCATTCTGTAGAGCTTTCATATTTGACTAAATGTTGTTTTAATTTTAATAAATACAATATATGTTTTACTTTTCACCTTTTTATCTGCCCTACCATAGGACAGATTAAGTGAAATAATGCTATCATCTCTCATGTCCTCTCTTGGCATTCCATAATCCAGCTTTTGTGCTCCCCCCCCCATGTGCACTGGGTATGGTTTCAAATAAAACCCTGCTTTATTTGATTTCTTGCCAGTTTTCTTTTCTAAAAATACTATGTATGACTGAGAGCCCTTTCTATTAGCAGTCTATAGTATATAAGTAAAGGTAAAAGTTCCCCTTGCACATATGTGCTAGTTGTTGCCGACTCTAGGGGGCGGTGCTCATCTCCGTTTCAAAGCCAAAGAGCCAGTGCTGTCCGAAGACATCTCTGTGGTCATGTGGCCGGCATGACTCAATGCCAAAGGCGCACGGACTGCTGTTACCTTCCCACCAAAGGTGATCCCTATTTTTTCTACTTGCATTTTTATGTGCTTTCGAAACTGCTAGGTTGGCAGAAGCTGGGACAAGTAACGGGAGCTCACCCCGTTACATGGCAGCACTAGGGATTCGAACCGCCAAGCTGCCGACCTTTCAATCGACAAGCTCAACATCCTAGCTCCTGAGCCACCGCGTCCCTCTATAGTATATAGCAGTACTAAAAAGTATAAAAATCACTTTGAATAGTCAGAAAGTGCTGTGGCAATACTTCCTTCTATTAGTTATTTAAGGTAGGTCATTCAGTATGTATGAAATTGGCTATTTTAAGAGCTACTCACTGTTTCATTCAACTGAAATTGAAAAACGCCTTAGGAAAAGAATTAATTTTCAGTTAATCTTCTGTATTAACCGTAGAATATGTCAGAAAGTTTCTTCTGCAGTTATGGTTTAAGAAACTGTTTTAATTATTATAACAGGAAACTATACTTTTGCTTTTTATGTTTTATTGAATATTTACTGAATAAATAATAATTACTGAATAATTAACAGTATTTCAGATGTAAAGTCTACTATATTATTCTATGTAGCTTTTATTTGTATGTATAACAAGTATTTAATGGTTTGATAATAATAAGATAATTAGAAATGTCCTTTACAAAGCATATGTCCAGATATAAATAGTTTACACCACATTCACCCATGGTTTGTGAAGAATTGTTTTATCATCAGCTTTGTTCAACCTAGTAGACTTTAGGTAAAAATAAGCACAGGTGTGTTCCTAAACAAGTTTCAAGTGAGTCACCAGAGAGATCAGATTTCACCTGTTATTTGAAATTTGAATCCATCTTCAGTGGTGATCAAATTCTCTTGGGAACTTTCAAATTAAAAAGTTGCCTCAGCTGAAATCCTACACTATCCCTATTAAGACAAGGAAGGTTTAAAACTTTTAAAATATGGCTTCTGCAGTTGTGAGATTTTTTGTTTGTTTCATTTTGAGGATGCCAATTTCCAACACTTTGTGTTTGTGGACATGTGAAATGATGCATATCATTCTATTACGGCCCCAAATTGAGTTACAAACCAGAGCAAAAATAATGGAACAAGTCCAAGAGAAAGATATTAACAGAGAAAATAATAACTACATGAAAGTGATATCCATCTGGCATCTCTCCAGCAACTAAATGCTCTTTGTTCCAGCCGAAACCTCTAATGAAGGTAGAACAGGGGTCTCCAACCTTGGCAACTTTAAGACTTGTGGACTTCAGCTCCCAGAATTCCTCAGCCAGCTTTGCTTAAAGTCTTAAAGTTGCCAAGGTTGGAGACCCCTGAGGTAGAATACGGATACTTCATCTTCCCTATGCATAGCCTGATCAAAAATTTGATCTTGGAGCATCTGGAGAGATGGTGCAAAGGATTGTTGGGAGAATAGGTCATCAAACACATCAAGCTCTCGCTACTCCTTTTTAACATTTCATCCATAGGTTACCAATAGGATACAATCCATACAAAACGTGAAAGAGCATTAACATACTTTGCCCAGTAACTAAGAGATACTGGTTATTTCTAGTCAAACTGATACCATACTTTCTAAAATTGAAATTTTAAGTCATGATTTCAAATGCCTTGAATACGTAAGTTAACACTGTCAAAAAGGGGAGAAGGGAGAAAGAATAATGTGGCCAAGTGGCATTTGTAGTAGTCTACAAATTCACCAAAGGGATTTTTATAGTGAAAATGCTGCAGTACAAAATGTGCTTCTGGTAAACAGGATTCAAATAGATAACCATACTGTCCTTGCTCAAGACTTTAGCAAAGTCATTAACAATCCAGGGAATAAAATGACGAGAGGCATATTCTGTTGAGTAGACTACGTTTTTGTCCCAGTTTAGCCCAAGGTTTGAGATGCAGAATTTTCCTTATCCGGGTACAGTTGAGTAGACAAAGCAAAAACCATTCCCTGATCCAACTGAAGATTTGAGGATTCCTGAAGATATAAACATAGAGTTGTTGGGGGGGTGGGAGGGGAAGAGAGAAGGTTGTGTCACAAAAATTGTTTCAGTGCCTTTGCTTTTAGGATCCAGTTTCTTAAAATCTGATCTGCCGCCTTATTCTTCCAGTTAGGCTAAGCATATTAATAGTTAAATATACAATTTTTCATTTCAGATAATCTTTTCTTTAAAAAAAAAAGCTTAGATAAAAAACAAATTTGCCTCCAGTGATGTATTTTGAATTGATTTTAATCTATTTTATTCCTATTTTAAATTTAGCCTATATTGGAAAAGAGGTCTTCCTTTCCAGAAAGTATCAATATAAATATATAAACCCTTACGCAACTCCTTTTTCCAAAGAAATCTAATACAGCTTGTTTACCTTTAATCACACTGGTTCTCTGTGAACAGGCAGTCCTTTTCTGTATATTAGAAAGATGTATATTTCTTGATGGGATAATGGAAAGGCTGCATTGTTAAGTGATGACTGTATAGAATTGTGCAGAAGCAAATAGAGAATTATGCCTTTTAAATACTGTATTCTTGAGTGTATTACTAGCCTTTTTTGTTTTTTTGTTTTAAACCAGTCTTCTAAGCGTCTCCCAGACAATTTTCGGAGTTATGCTCTGTTTGGAAGTGGGAAGGATTGGCCAGAGCACTCGTGGAAGGCATTGGGCCGACGTCTCATGCTTGAGGGTTTTCTTAAAGAAGTTTCTGGTCAAAACAAGTTTGCAGTCATGTGCATGCTTACTGAGAAGGTAGGTTTGTAGCCATCAAAGTGCTCAGTTAAGTGACAATTTGGGGCATCAGTGTATTAAGTAATTTGTTTTGCTCTCAGGGTAAAGATTGGCTCAGTAAATCAAGAAAAGGGCAGGAGCAAAGCCTTTTACTTCCATCTGATGAGGAACTATGCTTAAAGAAACCTACTCCAAGGTGATTATATCTTCTGATTCTGAAGTGCGTGCATTTCAAGCCATACTGTCAGTCTGTCCAGGAGACGTTTTGTTTTGTTTTGTTTTGTTTCTAGATTAGTCAAAATTTCTGGATTTTACAATTCTCAGAATCCTTTGCCAGCCAAAGTAATATATTTTGTGCTTTCAAATCTCTGGATATTTAGGGTTGAATGTTTTTCCAAGGTTGCTAGTTAAGAATTAGATTTTATTTATTTATTTATTTATTTATTTATTTATTTATTTATTCAAATTTATATACCGCCCTATCTCCCGAAGGACTCAGGGCGGTTCACAGGCACATAAAACATGTATATACAATTAAAATAACTATTAAAAAACTTATTCTAATGCCAAATATTAAAAATATAAATATAAATCTTAAAACCAAATTTAAAACCCCTATAAATTTAAAATCTACGAATTTAAAATCTAAGCCAGTCCTGCACAGATGAATAAATGCGTCTTGAGCTCACGACGGAAGGTTCGGAGGTCCGGAAGTTGACGGAGTCCTGGGGGGAGTTCGTTCCAGAGGGTGGGAGCCCCCACAGAGAAGGCCCTTCCCCTGGGCGTCGCCAGACAACACTGCCTAGCTGACGGCACCCTGAGGAGTCCCTCTCTGTGAGAGCGCACGGGTCGGTGAGAGGTATTTGGTAGCAGTAGGCGGTCCCGTAGATAACCCGGCCCTATGCCATGGAGCGCTTTAAAGGTGGTTACCAGGACCTTGAAGCGCACCCGGAAGGCCACAGGTAGCCAGTGCAGTCTGCGCAGGATAGGTGTCATACGAGAGCCCCGAGGGGCTCCCTCTATAACCCGCGCAGCCGCATTCTGAACTAACTGCAGTCTCCGGATGCCCTTCAAGGGGAGCCCCATGTAGAGAGCATTGCAGTAATCCAGGCGAGACGTCACGAGGGCGTGAGTGACCGTGCATAGGGCATCCCGGTCAGAAAGGCGAACTGGCGCACCAGGCGAACCTGGTAAAAGCTCTCCTGGAGACGGCCAAATGATCTTCAAAGACAGCCGTGCATCCAGGAGGACGCCCAAGTTGCGCACCCCTTCCATCGGGGCCAATGACTCGCCCCCAACAGTCAGCCGAGGACTCAGCTGACTGTACCGGGATGCCGGCATCCACAGCCACTGTGTCTTGGAGGGATTGAGCTTGAGCCTGTTTCTCCCCATCCAGACCCATACGGCCTCCAAACACCGGGACAACACTTCGATAGCTTCGTTGGGGTGGCCCGGTGTGGAAAAGTACAGCTGGGTGTCATCAGCGTACAGCTGGTACCTCACACCGAAGCCACTGATGATCTCACCCAGCGGCTTCATATAGATGTTGAACAAAAGGGGCGAGAGGATCGACCCCTGCGGCACCCCACAAGTGAGGCGCCTCGGAGCCGACCTCTGCCCCCCCGTCAACACCCTCTGCGACCAATCGGAGAGATAGGAGGAGAACCACCGATAAACGGTGCCTCCCACTCCCAATCCCCCCAACCGGCGCAGCAAGATACCATGGTTGATGGTATCAAAAGCCGCTGAGAGGTCTAACAGGACCAGGGCAGAGGAACATCCCCTATCCCTGGCCCTCCAGAGATCATCCACCAACGCGACCAAAGCCGTCTCAGTGCTGTAACCGGGCCGGAAGCCGGACTGGAACGGGTCTAGATAGACAGTTTCATCCAGGTGTAAGGGAAACTGATATGCCACCATACTCTCTACAACCTTCGCCGCGAAGGTTGGAGACCGGACGATAATTACCTAAAACAGCCGGGTCCAGGGAAGGCTTCTTGAGGAGGGGTCTCACCACCGCCTCTTTCAAGGCGGTCGGGAAGACTCCCTCCACCAAAGAAGCGCTTGTAATTGCCTGGAGCCAGCCTCGTGTCACCTCCTGAGTGGCCAGCACCAACCAGGAGGGGCACGGGTCCAGTAAACACGTGGTGGCATTCAACCTACCCAACAACCTGTCCATGTCCTCGGGAGCCACAGGGTCAAACTCATCCCATAAAATGTCACCAAGACCGCCCTCCGCCGTCTCACCCGCGTCACTACAATTCTGGTCCAGACCATCCCGAAGCTGAACGATTTTATCGTATAGATAACCGTTAAACTCCTCAGCACGTCCCTGCAACGGGTCATCCCGCTCCCCCTGATGTAAGAGGGAGCGAGACACCTGAAACAGGGCGGCTGGGCGGTTATCTGCCGATGCAATGAGGGAGGAGGCGTAGCTACGCCTCGCTTCCCTCAATGCCACTAGGTAAGTCCTAGTATAGGACTTCACTAGTGTCCGATCAGCTTCCGAACGGCTAGACCTCCAAGAACTCTCTAGGCGTCTTCTCTGGCGCTTCATCCCTCGCAGCTCCTCGGAGAACCAAGGAGCCGGTTGGGACCTGCGCCGGGTCAGAGGCCGCAAAGGCACGTTCCCAGGCCGCAACAAGTTCCTCAGCCGAGCCGTGAGCCAGACCCTCAGGAAATGGCCCAAGCTCCATCCGGAACCCCTCCGGGTCCATCAGGCGCCTGGGACGGAACCAACGTATCGGCTCCGTCTCCCTGCGGTGGGGAATAGCGGTCAGAAAGTCCAGGCGAAGAAGAGAGTGATCTGACCATGACAGAGGTTCAATGACTATTTCCTTCAAGTCCAGATCTCTCAACCACTGACCAGAGACAAAAATCAAGTCCAGAGTGCCATCCCCAATGTGAGTAGGGCCATCAACTACTTGGGTCAGGTCCAAGGCCGTCATGGAAGCCATGAACTCCCGAGCTGCCGTCGATGACAAATATTTATTTGTAAATATTGTGACAAAAATTAGACAGTGTAACTAAGTAGTTGCTACCTTCTTTAACATGTTGAGCTTTATATTGTGTGAACGTAGTACATTTAAACCCATAGCTCTTTTGCCTGGGTATATGCAGAATTAATTTGATTGTAGCCATCTCTTTTTCTGTTTTGAGCTCAGCTTGTGTTTTGAACTTTGCACTGCTTCCAAGTTGCTTGAGATAATATGCTTCAAATTCAGAATTGGTTGAATCGGAATGCTTTGCAAAGAATGTTTACTGTGGGATTGTTTTTTGCTTTCAGGAGGTCTAAATTCCTTTATCTTCCCCTTTGCAGTAATAAACAAATCTCTGCAGAAGCAGGACATATTTCCAGTGCTGGGTTACCTCTGTCAACACTCAGGAAACAGGTCTGTGTTATATCAGAGATACATCTTTTCTGGTAACCTAGAGATATTATCTCTTAGTCAGAGGCAGTAGCAGCATGAATAGCATAGATTATACATAACAGATCTATCATAGAGGAATTATTGTTAGACAAGTTCCTTATGGAAACAAAATTGCTGAATTTAGAAATGGTTGAAAGAGCTTTACTGAAACTATTTTCCTGATAGCTGCATGCATTCCTCCAGTTGGAGGAAAAATCTGGTAGAATAAATTAATCAGTTGAAATCAGTGTTCTTGTGGGTTTGAGATGAAATGTGTCTGGTATATAGATGATCAGAGGAATCTAGCATATTTGTTAATTGTGAGTTAAAATTGAAGCTACCTGATAAAATGAACCATAGTTCTGTAAGATACTATTGAAAGAAGAAATGTTATTTGTGACAAAAGAAAGTAAATGACAAATTACTTGTGAGATTCATTAAAGAACAATGTTTCATTATAAAATCAGCAGTAAGCATTTATTACAGATCTGTGTAGCTCACTGTAAACAGTAATAAGAACATAAAAGAAATAATTAAAAGCCACATCCAGAAAACAGTGACCAGCCAACAGTTCCCAGTCTTTGGGCTACAGTTTCATCTGATTAGAGTGCTTGGTGAAAGAACCAGCAGTTTAAGGCCTTCCAGGAGGCAAAAAAAATTAAGGCCTGCTGGAATTGTGGGGAGGATATTTCACAGAGCAGGCATCAGAAAGCCAGATGAAATTGTACAAAATCCAGTTGATCTAAAAAAGATATATGTACATCTTTATTTCTGGTTCCTCAATAAAAGGGGTAGAAAAATCAGTAACATGTTGAAATAAGGATTTACACTCAGAACTTTAAACTAGTTAGGTTCTGAAATGATGCTGGCTTTCATTCTTATCCAAGAAGTCAAGAGGCTGTTCTGTATTTTGTCTTGGATGATGCCAACTGTGGCTACATTGGCATTTTTGCTGAACTGTAACATAATTAGTTTTATATTATATTTAGTTCAGTATTATCTTTACATTTCTCCACTCTTCAAAATAATGCTTCCTGTTATTGAAACCCAAGCAAACTGTGGTGATGTGATTTGTCCTAATCCTGTTAAATTACTTGTAAAGTTATATATTCTTAAAACTTTTGTATTTAAATGTATCCAAAAAACATTATAAGATGCATATCCATTTTCTCTTTTTTTTAATTTTACGTTACTGAAGAACACTCCTCTGCATGAAATGTTTTCCTATTCAGAAATTAGTAAGAGGTCCAGCCAAAGTATACTTTCAGATAAAAGGTATTTCTGAAAATAATATTTGTTTTTCTTTTTCTGTAGTTTTTTTTTTTTTTTGTATCTCTTCATATTAATGTTTGTGAGAATGTTGGGTGGATAGAAGTTGGAATACTCTATAATACATTTGTACGGTATTTGCTGATGCTACTGTCACCAATTTAAATTTAGGAATGTCTTTTTCACTGAATATCTTTAAAATGTGGTAATTTTCCCAGAGAAACAAAATATGTAGGTTTCTTGTGGAAAGATTAATAGCAGCATCTATTTCTCCAGCATGTGCCATAAGCATGTCTTTCATACTTGATCCAATAAGTCCGTGATGGTGAACCTATGGCACTCATGCCACAGGTGGCACGCATAGCCATATCGGTGGGCACGTGAGCTCATTTTTGGGCCTTCTGGCCCACCAGAAGTAGGGAAACAAGCTGTTTCCTGCCTCCGAAGGGCCTGGGGAGGAGGCCTGTTTTTCTCTCTCATCTGGCTCCAGAGCCTCTCTATGAGTCTGGGGAGGGCAAAAACGGCCTTCCCCACCCCTTCTGGAGGCCAGAAACGGCCCATTTTCCAACTTCTGGTTGGACAGAAAGTGACTTTTTTGCTCTCCCCGGTCTCTCTAGGAGTCCCTCCCCAGACTCGTAGAGAGGCTCTGGAGCCAGGTGAGAGAAAAACAGGCCTACTGGGCCATTGCATGCCAGGAGCGGGGGGGGGGTCGCATGCACAGGGGCAGGGCGCATAGAATTATGGGTGTGGGCACGCGCACGCGCAATCCCCTGCTCCCCCTCCTGGCACGCGATGGCAAAAAGATTAGCCATCACTGCAATAAGCATTTCACAAGGCTTTTGGTTTCCTCATTCATTGGCCCCTTCTAGGAAAATGCAAGCGTTTATGTGCTCGTATTTGCTCTTATTTGTTTTTCTTTCAATAGTAGTGGCCCTGTGCAGTTATCACTGTCTTGCACTTCTCTGAGTGATACAGAAACTGTTATATCTAAAAGGGAGAAGGAATTGCAGGTTAGTATACCCAGTGTTTGGTGATTAGATTCATATGGGAACCAGGTTTTTTTTCATGATAATAGAAATCATAATGAATGGATTGATTTAATTTTAATCAAAGTGAAAACTAACTCATATCTCACTGGGCATTTGTTGATCCCTGTTTCTTTTGTCAAAATGCAGAAAATATTATTACACTGTTGTGCTATGATTTCTGCTGCTTTGGAAGATTGTTGCAATATCATGGCACAGATATAAAGGGACACTGCTTTCATCATGCTAATCTGTTTGACTCCCTCAGGATGGCATCTGAGTAAGACTTAATAGTTTGGAAGAGAGGAGAGTAATGATTCTGAACGATGTACTCACATCTAAGAAAGATAGTTTGGCATAGTGGTTAAAGGCCTCAGGCTAGAAACCGTGAATTCTAATCCCACTTCAAGCATGAAACCATTTGGTTGACCTTGGGCCAGTCATTCTCTCTTAGTTCTAGGAAGAAGGATAAGCCACTTTTGAAAATATTGCCAGAAAACTCCAGGGACTTGCCTAGGCAGTTGCCGGGAGGCAAGTCTAATTCAGAGGCACAAAGGCCTACATTTAAAAATGCCATTCTAGATGCGACATTCCATTCTGAATTAAAATGAAAGAGTGCTCCCGATAGATAGCCTACTTCTTGTTTCTTGTTTATATTTGCATCCTTTTTTTTTAAATAAAAAGACATCTTTTAAATGGAGTAGCAAGTTTGTTTATTGGTATTTTTAAAAGAATATTGCCTTTTCATTTCAGTGCAATAATTTGTAAACATTTTTTGTTTCTTTTAGACTGTACTTTATGGCAAATTAGTGGCAGCCAGGCAGAAACTTGCCAGTGAAAAAGATATCCCTCCAGCTGTGCTTGCAACAAATAAAGTGCTGGTTGATATGACTCTGATAAGGTATGAATTTTCATTGAAGTGAGTGAATGAATCTCATTTGATACATGTTGGAGAATAGGAATCATTTTGCTTGGGAAACGTCAGGGGTTCTCATCTCCTAAAATATTAAATGAATTTGTATGAATTCATCTTCCCACTCCACCCCATGAATAAATTAATAATTTCATTAGAGTTAGGATTGAATAATAAATTAAACCATTTGTTTCCATCCTAACTCAAACTTACAATCATCAAAACTGAGAACATATTGGGTTTTTTTTAAAGCTTTTTTCTTGCCACACAACAGCCTTCATTTGCTCAACAAAATTGTTATCTTCCTTTTTCTTGACCTGCTGGGAATGACTTGTCCCAGTTTGAGAATTCCTGAACTAAGTAATTATCCCCAAAAATAAAAAAATCTTTGACCACAATATAACAGAAAGTGGGGAAATGAGTTTATATATCACAAGCATTGATGGCTTGTCTTATCATTTTCACCTTTAGCTCTACAGAATTTACTTTGTGTCTCTAACTGGAGAATTATTACAATGATTTCCAAACATTTTAGATTTTTCATGTTTATCTCATGCAGTTGCTCTTGACTAATGAGAATTTAGATCCACCTGTTTTGATAACATTTCAAATAATTAGAATGGTTTTTTTTAACATTTCATCCTTTTAAATCTATTCAAATGATTCACACTGGCACAAGTTTGGAAATTTTGCTTTACTTTAGCAAATGTGCTTGAGATCAGTAGCCTTAATTTGATGCCAATTTTACACCATAACTGCATTTATTAAATTTGCCACCTTGGGATTTGTTCTGAAAAGTAAAAAAGATTTAAATTCCATAAAATAAATAATAAAATACCAAAATTATCCTAAATATTAATTTAAATTTCATTTTGCAATAATATTATAGGTAAAATAAAAGGTGGTCAAGCAGACCAGAAGCCAGTAATCTTACTCTTACTGGCAGTGAAACATTGCATAATGTTAATACACTATTCATAGTGAAACTGTGGTTAGGCATTGGTCAGCTGTGATCCATTCACACAATATTCACATCTGCGTATGCTTGAATTCTCCCTAAAATAATTACAGTGTTATATATGTAACTTTGGAATGGATTGTAAATTTTGCTAGCTTATCTAGGTTGTAATTTCTGTTTTCAGGTTCTTCAGCAAGTACTTTCATATTCTCCCTCCTTCTGCATCTTTTTTTTTTCCTTTTTACCTTCATATATCAAACTTAAAATAATAAAATCATAGAATGTCTGTAACAGCTGTAACATTTTTTCAGGCCTACAACTGTGGAAATTATGAAGAGAATTGATGGCATTTCTGAAGCAAAATCTACCATGTTGTCTCCTCTTCTAAACATAATCAAGGAATTCTCCCAGGCAAATAACTTACAGGTCAGATATCATTAAATTCAATTAAACAGTTAATTTTTTAATTTTTAAGAAGGAGACCCAATGTCATGTTTGACATACCTCTGCTTGGAACATGTGTAATTATAGTCTATGCCCAGATCAAACAGATGTTTTAGTCCAAACATGTAACATGGAACTAGCTGTTCAGTACAAGGATGTTTTATATACAGGTACTCCTCACTTAACAACCACAATTGAGCCTGGAATTTTGGTCATATTGTAGTTGTTAAGTGAGTCACTATGTGACCTTCCTGGGTTTTATGACCGTTTTAACAACAGTTGCAAAGTGACTCATTGTGGCTGTTAAATGAATTATGTGGTTGTTAAGCAAATCCATTTTTCTGAATGGGTGCTTTTTGTCAGAAACCAGCAAAAAAATTGCAAATCTCTCTGCAACCAGTGTAAAATGCAAGCCTATTGCCAAGCGCCCAAAATCTGGTCATGGGACTCCGGGGGAGGGTTGATGCAGGAGTGAAGCATTCAAAGATGCGTTGTAAGTAGTAGCTTTTGGGTTGCCATCATAACTTTCAACATTTGTTAAGTGACTGGTCATTAAGTGAGGATTATCTGTATCCCACCTTCCTTCCTAGTGTTGTTTATTCCTTTGTTCAGTGATGTTCTTCAGTGTTTCAGGTTTTTTAAAAAATAACAGTTTCTGTGATGCTCTGCAGACAGACATCTTTAAGAATTCTGGAATGAGAGATCAGCCAGATGCAGTTCTTCAGGTGGACAGTCAATACAACCCCCCAACAAAATCAGAAGAACATAAAACTTACTCATCATTTCAAGATAATAGTAGGTCCATGGTAAGCTTTTTAACGTCTCCTTATATGCAAAGCTACAGTTCTTTATTGGGTTGCAGTCTATCAAAATAATTCAATTTAAAGGAATAAATAGCTGACTACTGCTTATGTGCTACATCTTGTTGGTTCATGATGATCTGTATTGAAACTTACTTTGAATTGGTCTTCTTTTGCTGTTTCAAGGCAGAATGATGAGCTAAATGAAGTTCCCCTTATAAGCTATGGAAGAAGACCCTTTTCTGCTAATGGCTGTGTTCTGTAGGAGGCAACATATGAGGGAGGAGTCATGGATGGGACTATTTCGTTTTGTTTTTCATTCTGTCTCCCTTTTTTCTTTTTCTTTTGTTTTCTCATCCAGTAAACTGGATTTCAATATAGGGATAGAGTACCTGAAGCCCAAATAAATGAGTTGTGAATAATAATAACAATGTTATAGGCAGTCCCTCAACATACAACCACAATTGGGACCAGAACTTCCACTGCAGTTGTTAAGTGGAGCTTACTAAGCATGTCCAAGATGGCATCACTCCGCTGAACGGGGGAGCGGTGGTGGGCCTTTTCGGGCCTCGACCGGTCGGGGGGGGGGCTTTGTAACATCTTGGGGCCCCCGCCCTGATGGAGGAAGATCCAGTCACTCGGAGGATGGGTGACTTGGTGCTGGGCGACTTCGGGGGGCGATGGGAGGAGCCCCGGAGCTGTTGCGTCCCAGCGGTGATCCTGGTGGCCTTCCGGGCTTCCGTTGGCCTTTTCGGTTTTCCGGCGGCGGGTCAGGGGGGGCCTTTGTGGCATCTTGGGCCCCCGCCCTGATGAAGGAAGATCCAGTCGCTCGGAAGAGGGGTGACTTGGAGCTGGGTGACTTCGTGGGGCGATGGGAGGAGCCCCGGAGTGGTTGCGCCCCAGCGGTGATCCGGGTGGCCTCCCGGGCTTCCGTCGGCCTTTTCGGCTTCCCGGCAGCGGCGGCAGCCTGGTTCCCCTCAACGGCGTCGGCGCCGGTGGGGCCTCGGGCTGCTGATGGGATTTGGCGGCTGGCGTCCCTTCTGGATGGTGGGGATTTCGGCGGCCTCCCAGCGGCGGTGATGGGGCTTTTTCGGCGGCGATGGCCAGGCGGAGGTGAACGGCGGTGGCGGCCTGCCGCGGTGCTCCGAGGCTGCGGATGGCCTGGTAGGCCCGACGTGGGAGTAGCCTTGGCCCAGCGGGTGAGCAGCCTGGTTTGGTGGGCGAACGCGCGGCCTAGCGGCCAGGTAGCTTGGCGGCCTGGCGGCTGGGCCTAGCGGTCGCCAACTGGCCCGGTGGATGCCTGTTGGTTACCTTGAGGAATGCCCATGGGCCCAGCTGACACCCCTTTTATCATCTAATATCTCAACATCTTTACCATCGTTCCTTCCCCCTTCTTCCATAGTCTACCCCTGGTTGTATATATGGGGTGGTGAATTGACTGAGATAGCGGTTTGGTCATCTACCACATAAGGATTACCATCAATTGCTTCCCATCAGGACAGACTGGTCGTGGTCACTTTATGATCTTTTATCATCTTGACCAGCCCAGGATGGGCCTTCTTGCCGGATTTTCTCTGTTATGCAAACGTTTACAGCGACTGACCTTCTTGCCCTGCGAGACTCCCCTCTCTTGCGGGTTTGGCCCTCCATATTATCGAGGGCCTACCTTGAGGACGGGCTTTGGAGCCCCGAGAGGTGGCATGCTAAAAATAGGAGGCTTAGGGTTTTTTTAATTAGTTGTTTTAATAGATTTTTTAAGGGGAGTTTTAATGGGGATTTTAAGGGATGGGAGGGGTGGGGGAGGGAAGAGACGGGTAAGGGGAAAAACCCGTCGGGGAGGGAATGTCCAGTCCCGGGGTCAGTTCACGGCGTTTTCTTATCTGGTCCGAGGGCGGGGGGGGAGGGGTGTGTTCCAGGTGTTGAGGGTCATTCCATCTGTACGGTAAATGGGAGGGGCAGATATGGCGGAAGCAAGGGGCCGTATCATTTTGTGGGAGCACGAGCTCGCTGCTTAAAAGCGATCACGTGCTCCAGCCCCTCAGTCCTTTTCCGTTCCCCGGAAGGCCAAGATCCTCAGAGCTTGGGCCCCCGGTTGATGCTGTGCAATATCCGGTCCGTGGTCAATAAGGCCCCCCTGATCTGCAATCTTATTTAGGGGGAATCCGCGGACTTTATGGGTATTACGGAGACCTGGTTGGGCACAGAAGGGGGTGTACCCCTGGTTGAACTGTGCCCTCCGGGATTCTGAGCATTCCATCAACCGAGGGCCCAGGGTAGGGGTGGAGGGGTGGCGGTTGTGATGAGGGAAGGTCTGGAGCCGAGAGAGTCCACTGTGCCTCAGATAGCCGGTTGTGAATCCCTCCTTGTGAAGTGGGGCCATAGGAATCAGATGGGTCTGTTGATCGCGTACCTGGCTCCTTGGTGCGTGACTACAGCCCTGCCTGAGCTACTGGAGGTGCTTGCCGGAGTGGTGGTTGAGATTCCCAGACTTTTGGTCATAGGGGATTTCAACTTGCCATCGGCCGGCTTGTCATCAACGGTGGTCCAGGAGTTCCAGGCTTCCATGACGGCCTTGGACCTGATTCAAGTAATTGATGGCCCTACACACATAGTGGGGTCCACACTGGACGATTTATATCTCTGGACAGTGGTTTAATGATCTGGTATTACGAGATTTAGTGACGGAACCTATGTTCTCCTCCGCCTAGACTTTCAGACCGCCACTCACCACCGCAGGGAGACGGAACCAATGCGTTGGTTCCGTCCCAGGCGCCTGATGGACCCCGAGAGGTTTCTGACGGAGCTTGGGCCGTTTCCTGAAGATCTTGCCCACGGCACGGCCGAAGAACTAGTTGCGGCCTGGGAAAAGGCCGCGGCTGGGGCTTTGGACCGTGTCGTGCCTTTGCGGCCTCTGACCCGGCGCAGATCTCAATTGGCTCCTTGGTTTTCTGAGGAGCTGAGAGAGATGAAACGCCGGAGAAGACGCCTAGAGAGTATTTGGAGGTCTAGCCATTCCGAGGCTGATCGGACACTACTGAGGTCTTTTACTAAGACCTACCTAGTGGCAATGAGGGAGGCGAAACGTTCCTACGTTTCCACCCTCATTGCATCGGCAGATAACCACCCAGCCGCCTTGTTTCAGGTGACCCGCTCCCTTCTTCACCAAGGGGGACGGGATGACCCCTTACAGGGATGAGCTGAGGAGTTTAACGGTTATCTATACGATAAAATTGTTCAACTTCGGGATAGTTTGGACCAAGATTGCAATGATCCGACCGAGATGACAGAGTCGCGTCTTGTTGAGATTATTTGGGATGAGTTTGATTCTGTGGCTCTCGAGGACGTGGACAGGTTGCTGGGGAGGTTACATGCAACTACATGTTTACTGGACCCGTGTCCTTCCTGGTTAGTGCTGGCTGCTCAGGAAGTGACACGAGGCTGGCTCCAGGGGATTATAAATGCTTCTTTGGTGGAGGGGGTTTTCCCCGCCGCCTTGAAAGAGGCGGTGGTGAGACCTCTCCTCAAGAAGCCTTCCCTGGACCCAGCTATTTTGGGAAACTATCGTCCTGTCTCCAACCTTCGCTTTTTGGCGAAGGTTGTAGAGAGTGTGGTGGCATGGCAGCTTCCCCGGTACCTGGATGAAGCTGTCTATCTAGACCCGTTCCAGTCCGGCTTCCGGTCCGGATATAGCACGGAGACAGCTTTGGTCGCGTTGGTGGATGACCTCTGCAGGGCCAGGGATAGGGGTTGTTCCTCTGCCTTGGTCCTGTTAGATCTCTCAGCGGCTTTTGATACCATCGACCATGGTATCCTGCTGCACCGGTTGGAGAGTTTGGGAGTGGGAGGCACCTTTTATCAGTGGTTCTCCTCCTATCTCTCTGACCGGTCGCAGACGGTGTTGACAGGGGGGCAGAGATCAACCGCGAGGCGCCTCACTTGTGGGGTACCTCAGGGGTCGATTCTCTCGCCTCTCCTGTTCAACATCTATATGAAGCCGTTGGGCGAGGTCATCAGTGGCTGTATGCTGATGACACTCAGCTGTACTTTTCCACCCCGGGCCACCCCAACGAAGCTGTCGAAGTGCTGTCCTGGAAGCTGTACGGGTCTGGATGGGGAGAAACAGACTCAGGCTCAATCCATCCAAGACGGAGTGGCTGTGGATGCCGGCACCCCGGTACAGTCAGCTGCAACCGCGGCTGGCTGTTGGGGGCGAGTCATCGGCCCCAACAGAAAGGGTGCGCAACTTGGGCGTTCTCCTGGATGGACGGCTGTCTTTTGAAGACCACCTGGCGGCCGTCTCCAGGAGAGCTTTTTACCAGGTTCGTCTGGTTCGCCAGTTGCGCCCCTTCCTTGACCGGGATGCCTTATGCACGGTCACTCACGCTCTAGTCACTTCTCGTCTGGATTATTGCAATGGTCTCTACATGGGGCTACCCCTGAAGTGCACTCGGAGGCTCCAGTTAGTCCAGAATGCAGCTGCGCGGGTGATTGAGGGAGCCACACGTTGCTCCCGGGTAACACCGCTCCTGCGCAGTTTGCACTGGCTACCTGTGGTCTTTCGGGTGCGCTTCAAGGTGTTGGTTACCACCTTTAAAGAGCTCCATGGCTTAGGGCCCGGGTACTTATGGGACCGCCTGCTGTTACCCTATGCCTCCCACCGACCCGTACGCTCACACAGAGAGGGCCTTCTTAGGGTGCCGTCCGCCAAGCAATGCCGGCTGGCGGCCCCCAGGGGAAGGGCCTTCTCTGTTGGAGCACCTACCCTCTGGAACGAACTTCCCCCTGGTTTGCGTCAAATACCTGACCTTCGGACCTTTTGCCGTGAATTGAAAACGTACTTGTTCATCCAAGCGGGACTGGCTTAATTCTTAATTTTTAATTTTTGAATTTTTGAATTTTAATAATTTTAAATTGGGTATTCTGTTTTATTGGGTCAAATTTGACGGTTTTTAAATTTTTCGGCCATTATAGAATATGTTATTTTAATTTGTTGTTTTAAAATTGTATATTGTATTGTTTTAATTTGGCTGTACACCGCCCTGAGTCCTTCGGGAGAAGAGCGGCATAAAAATCTAAATAATAAATAAATAAATAAAATAAATAAGTGGATCACATGGTCATTAAGCAAATCTGACTCCCCCCCATCATTGCTTGTTGGAAGCCAACTGAGAAGGTCACAGATGGTGATCATATGAGCCCAGGACTCTGCAATTGTTGTAAATATATGTTGGTCGCCAAGCATCCAATTTTTAAATATAGCACTATGTGGATGCTATGACGGTCATAAGCGCAAGGACTGAATGTAAGTCACTTTTTTCAGTGCCGTTGTAATTTTGAACAGTCACTAGATGAATGGTTGGTTTTAAGTCGAGGACTACCTGTAGTTTGAGAGACCCTGACAAAGTGTTTAAATATTTAATCTCTCATATTTACCTGGCTTAGATAAGAACCCCTATATCAAAACTTCATAGCATTCCTCAAAACGTAATTGGCTCTCCTACATTTTTGCATCTTTGTATCGTTACATCAGAATATGCAGAATTCTGTCATGGGCAGAATTTTTTTTTATGTATGGAATCTTTATGGGGAAAAAAACATGTTTTTTGAAAAAAAAAAACAGCTGCAGTGATATACTGCCATGGAAACATTAATAACATTCAGCCTTACTTCACAATCACAGTAGTAGCCTTGAAGTACACCATTTAATATAACTCTTGCATAACTAATCAGTTAGTCTTAGAGGCTAACAGCTTCATTTTACCCTACCCCGAATTAGAAAGAAAGGGTCGTAGAAAGAAAGAAAAAAGCTTCAGGGTCCACAGAGATATTTTATGAAGTAAAGAGTAAAGAAAGATGCCACCATGTATTCGACAGGAGTTTTTAAAATAATCATTGCTTTGACTGATAAGTGTCACATTCCCCAAATGTTGTGAAATACTCATTTGTTAAAGCTATGCCATGTTTTGTCTATATTATTTTTGAATGAGGGATAAGTACTAAAATAGTTAACCAGTCTTTTAAATAGTTTGATGTACTTTTCCCCCAGTTAATTATTTTGTTTAATTTCTTCCTTCCCCCTTTTGATATTTTCCATAGTTGCATATATTATGTTTGCTATTGGGTAACTGATATAATGGCCTCATAGTGCTATGTAATCAATCAGATTTGGTTATGTAGTGATTTTATTGAAGCTAAGTTACATAAGTTCTTCTAGTAATATTGTCAGTCTAATTAAATAATTTTTTTTGCTCTATTTCCAGAGTAGCTGTACAAAATTTGCCCAGAGAGGGACATATCTCAGGATTGCTGGGGGTTTTTTTTAATTAAAAATACCCAAACTTTTTGATACACTATTTTTAAAAAAAATAAAAAAAGCAACTGTAACAAACTGCTTCTGTATATTAATGCTAGGTTTGCTTCTCAGTTTGCTGCTCCCAAGAGCATGTGAAATTAGATAGCCAACAAATTTTAAAATACCCAAGGACTAATTAGCAAGGAGCAATAATACAATTAAGGCTTGGTAATTTGATGCCCTGTATCAAATGACTATTGATTATAATGTGCACTCGTGTCTGTTTTCTGAGAGAAAGTCAGCAAACAAAATATGCAGTTATCTCTATGTGAAGAAAATAATTGGCAAAGTTACAAAGATATATTAAAAAGCTACTTGATGTGATTAGCATAGTATAGTAAAAAAAAAAGTTTTTCCCCATTCATAAACTGTAGTAACACTTTTACCTTTACTACATCACTCCATAGCTGCCTAGAATGACTAAAATACTTGTCTACTTCTCTTCAGTCACTGAACTACTGCTTCTCTAAGAATTTAACAAAAGAACTTATTGCCATTGTAGCACAACCTAAATGGCCTCTAAAATAAGTATGCTTTTGATTTATAGATTGAATTGCATAAAATGAGCTTTGTCAGAATATTCATCAGCTAAATGTTTAGTTGGTTGATCTGCTGATTTAATCAGTTGAAATTATTTATACAGTACTATTTACAATAACATTGCTCAATTGCTAGTGAGAGACCAAAAGGAAGGAACCAGAGCTGCTTTGGTCTTTGTGTGCTGTAAAATATTCATAAGTGGATGTCAGTATGTTCAATAAATTAGTATTCTTTCTATCTATATTTTTATTTATATATCTTTGTCTGTGCATACATCAAAGATACATATAGAGCCAGAAATACCTCCTTATCCATCTGGGTCCCCAGGTGTCCTTTCATATCCTTGTACCTTGATTTTTATATTGGAATTAGTATCTTTCAATGTCATATACGTTTTGAGACAGCTTAATAAATATGACTAACTTTTGCAACTACATACCCTGTTTCCCCCAAAATAAGACATCCCCTGATAATAAGCCCAATCAGGCTTTTGAGCGCATGGCAATAAGGCCAAGCACTTATTTCAGGGTTCAAAAAAATATAAGACGGGGTCTTATTTTCGGGGAAACATGGTATTAAATAATAGAATAGAATAGAATTTTTTATTGGCCAAGTGTGATTGGACACACAAGGAATTTGTCTTGGTGCATATGCTCTCAGTGTACATAAAAGAAAAGATACCTTCATCAAGAATTCTAAGGTACAACACTTAATGATAGTCATAGGGTACAAATAAGCAATCAGGAAACAATATCAATATAAATCGTAAGGATACAAGTAACAAAGTTAGTCATACAGTGATAAGTGGAAGGAGATGGGTGATGGAAACGATGGGAAGATTAATAGTAGTGCAGATTTAGTAACAGTTTGATAGTGTTGAGGGAATTATTTGTTTAGCAGAGTGATGGCGTTCAGGAAGAAACTGTTCTTGTGTCTAGTTGTTCTGGTGTGCAGTGCTCTATAGCATCATTTTGAGGCATACAGTAATAAAGCTTGTGATGTTCATAAACTTCCTAGCTAAAGAAAAGGAGTTTAAAATGAGCATCAGATATCTTAAAAACTAATCATTCAAAACTTGGGAAAACTAGTGAATTTGATCTGGCAAGAAAGCAGTATTGAGATTGTTAGGTTACAAATTTGGTACCATCAACTGAGAAGATCTCTCTATTAGTTACTATGACCTCAATAATCTTATTAACATATGAAAGGCCACATTCTTCTGCCTAAAACCTTGCTTGTAAATTAAATAATATTTTGGGGGTGGGGAGCCTAAGAGTAGAAGGATGCTCAAAGCTAGTAAGGTCTTTAAAAGTCAAAAAGAGTACTGTATACTGATTCTGGAAGTGAACAAGTAATTACTAAAGCACAACTAAGGCACTACATATTAAGTTAAGAATAACACCATGCATGTACTGGAAAATTACTGTATCATGTATAATAATTAGTGTAGAGCTAATGCATTAAGCTGATGCAAAACAAAGATGAAATAAGTTGCTGCTACCATGACCACCTGCATTCTCTCCCACACATATACATGAGCACATATATGAACAGGAGTGTATAGCCTGTTCTGAAAGAACCGAACATCACTTCCCAAGATTAAAAAACATTTACCAGTTTACACAAACCTTGTCTGACCTCTAGCTTCTTCTATTTCATAGATCTTACTACTTATCCCATAGAGCAAGTTTAGGGCATCCATGGTACATAGGATCGATGGAGCTAAAATGCATCCTAAACTTTTTATTTTTTAATATATTGATATTTGTTAAAATGAACAGCCAAAATATCATCAGGCTATCCATAGAGGATCAAAATGAGTTTATGTTGTTGCTGCTGCTGCTGATATATGAATAATACATTTTGAATTCTTTGGAAGAATTGTAAAACATGATTTCAGAACAACAGTATCACCTATTGGTAGGAGAAATAACTTTAATTTTACCTTCTAATATAGCCAGAAAAATGCTATAGCATTTGTATATAGTATTGGAAAAGTGACTGTGTTTTTAGCTACATAAGGAATATGAAATATTAGGAAAGAAACAATTTTTATATTTAGTCTGCTTATTCAAACATGTACATAAAGCCTGTGAGAGACAAGTATGTTGGCAAAGAAAGGAAAGTTCCTTTCCTCCATTGTCAACCCAGAAACCAAATGAGACCATTTACTGCCTGCATAGAATTCCTTGTTTATTTATTTATTTATTTATTATTTAAATTTCTATACCGCCCTTCTCCCGAAGGACTCAGGGCAGTTCACAGCCAGATAAAAATACACAAAATATTACAATATAAATACAATTAAAATACAATTAAAAAACTTATTCAATTGGCCGAGATTAAAAATTTAGGATAAATAATAAAAACCCATTAAAAACCCATAAAATTTAAAATTTGTTGCCTTTGACTACCAGCTTTTTAGTTAAAGGGTATGTTTTGCACTGATTGATAATCTGCTATCAAGTGTTTTTTTAATCCCTAACAACCACAGATAGATTTTCTCCATGGTGATCTGTCCCTAACCTGGTTTTCAGGTGTTTCAACATTGAACCTACTGTCATTGTTACTTAGTCCATCTACTTTGTTGCTGGTCATTCTCTTTCTTCCCTTCAACTTTTCCCAGCAATAGATTATATCATCTAATATATGTGAAGTAGAATAATTTGAGCTTGATCATTCGTGTCTTGAATGAGAACTCTGAATTGTTTTGTTCAATGATCCATTACAATATATGTCTGTCCTCTCTCTCAATTTTGGAACAAGATACTGAGCCAGTTCAAACCCAATCTGAGTGCACAGATTACAATTCAGATGAAGCTGTTATAAATATTCTATTATTGAACTGTTTTATTTCTGGCTTTTAGTTACAGCAAAAAAAATACTGAGCTTCCTTCTGCTTTATTCATTGTTTAGTAAAATAGTTTTTGTGATTATATGACTTTTAATCATGAAAAGATGCATGTGTTATTGTCCAATTTAAAACAAGTGCAAATTATGAATATAGAAATAAAAGTAACTGCAATTGTTGTTTTCAAATATTGTCTTCCAATTGATGCACTGCTATTTATATTAATGTTAATAACAATTAACTTAAATTTGATCTGTTAATATAATTTGCTTTAAACTTTCAGGAGGATTCAGTGAAGCCGCTTATTCAGGAATCTAATTCTGAGTCCTATAGAAATATAAAGCAGAATGCCTCATGTACAGATTCTTTATCCTGGGTAATTATCTAGTATATCATCCATTGATTATACCAAACAAACCAATACTAAAAATATTGCAGAGCCTCCATCAATGAATTTGTTTTAATGGTAATTTTGGAAACATTCATATTAATACCTAAGCTAAGATTGTAATATACAATGCAAACTTAGAATCATAAAATTTGTAGTGAGAAAATACATTGGAGGTAATCTAGTCCAATCCCCTGCTCAATGCAGGATCCATTGGAGTCGGGGTTAGCAAACCTACAGCCCACTGGCCAGATATGACTTGCCACCCAGCTCATCCAACCCATAGTTTCAGAAAGGAATATATTCAGTTGATTTGTGTGTGTGCATGCGTGTGTGTGTGTGTGTGTGTGTGTGTGTGAGAGAGAGAGAGAGAGAGAGAGAGAGAGTGTGCAGCCATCACTTCTTTGAGTGGCCATTTTGGCAACAATTTCACAAGCCATCTTGGCACAGGCCGAGCAACAAACCTTCCCACAAGCTGTGAGATGAAGGCAGAGCTATGAGATAGAGCTGTAAGAAGACTTTCTAGCCTCTGGTAAAGACTTATAGTAAAAAAAAATCAACACTTAACATGGCACATAACATAATCTTCTTGATATCTACTAATTCTCTTTTTTGTAGGTTTAATCCATTGCTTCTGTAACTATTTTCAGGACAATAGAAAGTAGATTAAGTTGTTCTTTTGCATAAGAATCTTTATTTAAATACTCAATACCTCATATTATGAAAGTTGGAATAAATGAAAAGTGTTTCCTATATTACATGTCCATTTTGTATGCACAAAAGATTTGGCTAGTGGATCTTTAAAATAGTTTTCCAGTGTCATGGAGAGTATGGTGTTAAATCATTGAAAAAGTTGCTTGAATTGTACAATTAAAGCATTGGCAGTGGCGTTAATAGATTATTGCAAAATGCATTGAATTATTATGTAATATAAGGATTTTTATCTTGAGCTGGATAATTGAGATATTATTTTTTGTTGCTTATAAATATTAAAAAGAAGAAAAGAACAAAACAAAGAAAACTGCTTAGAAAAATATATAACTTTCCCCTTTACACTCCAACCAATTTATAGTATTTATAAACATTTCAACCGCCTTAAAAAACATACTGTGTTTGTATCTGCCTTGGTATGTGAGGATTACACTAAGCTTTTAACTGTAATTATAGTCTATTTTGTCAGTCTTTTGTATCCAGCAGATTAGTAGAACAATTATAACTGGTTCCTCTTTTTCCAAAGATACAATGTAATAAGGAAGAGCAAGTCCTTAATCCTAAACAGGATGTCCAGAGCACTCATGAGAGTGCTATCAAATTGGCTTCATGGAACCAGAATTCAGCTAATGTTGAGGAAGATCTGTTTACTGATTCCCAGTCAGAGGTAATTGTTATTCATGTCATCCAAAACAGACTTAGGCAAACTTAATGATATGTTGAATGTATTTTATTTGATTTTACAACTAGGTTCTAGTACTTTTCTTAGTTTCTGTGATCATTTAATATCAAATAATATGTAAGTTCTTATCCCAAGAAGCTATACTTTTGGCTTCCTTTTGCTTTCTAAGTTGCTTGGGGGGGAATTATCTTGGAAAGCACTTATATACAAGAAAAAAATGCAAGTAGAAAAATAGGGACCACCTTTGGTGGGAAGGTAATAGCGTTCTGTGCACCTTTGGTGTTTAGTCATGCCGGCCACATGACCATGGAGACGTCTTTGGACAGCACTGGCTCTTTGGCTTTGAAACAGAGATGAGCATCGGCCCCTAGAGTTGGGAACAACTAGCACGTATGTGCAAGGGGAACCTTTACCTACACACACACACACACACACACACACACCCCAAACTCATAAATCCATCCAACAGGTTAAAAAGTGGAATAAAGTATTGTAAAAATGTCACTACTTGGGAAGATTGTCTTTTGATGTATATCTTGTCTGAGTAACAATTACATAGTTAAATGAAAGAATAAATTGATGATTTTTTTTTCTAGCTGTTAAATCAGCCTTCAAAGAGGAAATTACCAGAGTGGTTTGGAACATCAAAGGAAATAATTCCTCCTGTTAAAGTATCTAAAAAATCCAGAGGAGGGAGTAAAGGACTCTTCAGTTGAAACTGGAAATGGCACAACAATGTATTTATACATAACAACTTCATGAAGATGACATTCTTCTACTTTATTGTGTCTCACTCAAGTGAGTTTTCCATTAACAGCCCTTCTAGAAAAATTAAGGGGACTTATCAAACTGTGAAAGTGAGCCCAGGCAAAGAAAGAAGAAAAAGATTAATAGTTTAAATCAGAGTGCACATTGCACGGAATGTATGTGTTATGTATTGATGTGAATTGTTCCTTCTCAGATTTAATCACCTATTAAGGAGGATATTGGAACCTGTATTCAGAAGCACCTGAATTCTCAAAAATATGTGTAACACATATGGTTCCACTTCAAATACTATGTTGACATTTAAGAGAACTGTGTTTTCAGGAAATGGACATGCCCATATTTTTTTTGTAATACACTATTTTTAAGGAAGACATTCCGGTGAAAAATAACATTAAAAAGCAGGATACCATGTGCAATGCTACTTAATTTTTTTTAATTGTTAACTTTTTTTTCCTTCTCTTTCAATTACTTTTGGCACTTTTCTACAAAAAATAAAACTTGTTTATCATTAAAAGTTGTGGTTCAGCTTGGTGTTTGTGTTCAGAAGAGATGATTAGCTCTTGATGACTGGATGGACATTTTTTTGACCAAATACATACCGGTAAGTAATTTGCCATTGTTGCCTTCTGTGATTATTGTTTTGACATCCTTATCCACTATAGTATCCTGGGATTTCCAGGTGGTCTCTCATCCAAGAGAGATAAGAGCAATCATCCAGTTTGATTGTTTAGCTTTTTTCAGGCTAGTTTTTTTGTTGCCATCTGCTTGGGTGAAGTAAATAGATTTTTTTTTAAATTGCTATCCTTAAATGATAGACTCCTTAAAAAATTCAAGCTTGACAATTCATCTTCATCCTTCTCCCACTCCCTTGTTAAAATTTATCCTATCTGTTCTGTATATGGCTCATGAATAAACTATTTATTTATTTATTTATTTATTTATTTATTTATTCATTCATTCATTCATTCATTCATTCATTCATTCATTCATTCATTGTTTCAATTTCTATACCGCCCTTCTCCCAAAGGACTCAGGGCGGTTTACAGCCAAAGTAAAGACAGTTAGTACAATTTTTAGGACCAGTTTAAAAGGAAAATTTAGAGTTGGTTTAAGATCTTAAAACCAATAAAACCCCTTATTAAAACCCCACTAGGCCAGTCCTGCACGGTGAAACAAAAATGTTTTCAGCTCGCATCGAAAGGTCCGAAGATCAGGGAGTTGACGGATACCTGGTGGTAACTTGTTCCAGAGGGTTGGTGCCCCCACAGAGAAGGCCCTCCCTCTGGGCGCCGCCAGCTGACATTGACTGGCCGACGGCACCCTGAGGAGAATCTCCCTATGGGAGCGCACTGGTCGATGGGAGGTCGCCAGTAGCAGCAGGCGGTCCCGTAAGTAACCCGGTCCTATGCCATGGAGCGCTTTGAAGGTGGTAACTAACACCTTGAATTGCACCCGAAAGACCACCGGAAGCCAGTGCAGCCTACGCAGGAGAGGTGTTATATGGGAGCAACGAGTCGCTCCCTCTATCACCCGCGCGGCCGCATTCTTAACTAATTGGAGTCTTCGGGTGCTCTTCAAAGGAAGCCCCATGTAGAGAGCATTGCAATAGTCCAGATGAGAAGTGACGAGGGCGTGAGTGACTGTGCACAAGGAATCCCGGTGCAAGAAAGGACGCAACTGGCGTATCAGGCTGACCTGGCAAAAAGCTCCTCTGGCGACGGCCATCAAATGCTCTTCCAACGACAGTCGTGCATCCAGAAGGACGCCCAGATTGCGGACCTTCTCTGTGGGGGCCAATGACTCGTCCCCCACAGACAGCAATGGCCTCAGCTGATTATACCGGGACGCCGGCATCCACAGCCACTCAGTCTTGGCAGGGTTGAGTCAAAGCCTGTTTTTCCCCATCCAGACCCACACGGCCTCCAGACAATGGGACATCACCTCAATGGCTTCGCTGGGGTGGTTGGGAGTGGAAATGTACAACTACGTATCATCAGCGTACAGATGACATTGCACCCCAAAACCACGGATGATCTCGCCCAGCAGCTTCATATAGATATTGAACAGGAGAGGCGAGAGAACCGACCCTTGGGGCACCCCAAATAAGAGGTGTCTCGCGGTCGATCTCTGCCCCCCTGTCAACACCGTCTGCGACCGGACAGAGAGGAAGGAGGAGAACCACCGAAAAATGGTGCCCCCCACTCCCAGCCCCCCTAGCCGCCGCAGCAAGATACCATGGTCGATGGTATCAAAAGCCGCTGAAAGATCTAATAGGACCAGGACAGAAGAACAGCCTCTGTCCCAGGCCCTCCAGAGATCATCCACCAACGCGACCAAAGCCGTTTCAGTGCTGTACCCAGGCCGGAAGCCGGAAGTCCAGATAGACAGTTTCGTCCAGGTACTGAGGGAGCTGATGCGCTACCACACTCTCAACAACCTTCGCCACAAAACGAAGGTTGGAGACTGGATGGTAGTTCGATAAAACAGCTGGATCCAGGGAGGGCTTCTTGAGGAGGGGTCTCACCACAGCCTCTTTCAAGGCTGTAGGGAAGACACCCCCTATCACAATTATTCATAGTTAATTTTTTTGTCTGAAAACAACTTTATAGAAGTTAGCTTAAAACAACCTAGAACATTTAGAAATTCTTAGTATCTGACTAACAATAATATCTATGAAAAAATGAGTTACAGTAAAGTGGGGTGCAGTCAAGATACATACATGGGGTGTCTCATAAGGAAACTTCTCTACAAAGTTATCCCACTGAATATTGTGATGGACTTTCTAAAATGAATGGATGCTACCAAGTAACCTTCAAGCCCTTGCCAGTCCATGATTAACATATTTGATTACAAAGAAGCTTTCAAATGATGTAACTTAGGTTCAGAGTTTTATTTTAGCAATAGCACTTAGACTTATATACTGCTTCATGGTCCTTTACAGCCCTCTCTAGGTGGTTTACAGTGTCAACATATTGCCTCCAACAATCTGGGTCCTCATTTTACCCATCTCGGAAGGATGGAAAGCTGAGTCAACCTTGAATTGGTGGGATTCAAACTGCCAAACTGCTGGCAGTCAGCAGAAGTAGCCTACAGTATTGCATTTCTAACCACTGCGCCATCACAGCTCATTTTGATGTTTTGTATTTTTTTTAAACATGCCAGGTTATTCTTGGAGACTTCAGTCAGTTCTCATCACTTTTTCCAAAATTTAGATAGCTTTGGAGGTTTAGATAAAAGCCTCTCTGTGCATTTAGCGTATAGTAGTATGGTGTAGAGCAGGGGTCTCCAACCTCGGCAACTTTTAAGGCTTGCGGACTTCAACTCCCAAAATTCCGGGATTTGAAGTCCACAGGTCTTAAAAGTTGCCAAGACTGGATACCTCTGTTGTAGAGTACTCATGGAAGCGAATGGGATCAGCAGGAAGCAGACTGGATTTAGCCATCGCCAAGCCAAATACTGTATTTTGTATAGCAACATTTTAGTAGCTCTAGCCCAAAATGTTTGCGTTCTGGGAATTCTACCTATGGCAGGGGTCTCCAACCTTGGCAACTTTAAGACTTGCGGACTTCAAACTCCCAGAATTCCTCAGTCAGCAAAACTGGCTGAGAAATTCTGAGAGTTGGAGTCCGCAAGTCTTAAAGTTGCCAAGGTTGGAGACCCGTCCTATGGAATTTGCTTCCCTCTGAGATCTAGAGCACTCAATCTGCACTCTTACTGTACTCCTTTCCGCAGGCTATGCAAGCGTTGCTGCCCAGGGGATTCTGGGAGTTGAAGTCTACACCTCTTAAAATTACTAAGGTTGAGAAACGTGGCTAAAACCATAAATTCAGCAAGCTCTATTCCTTCTCCTATGGAGAGGGGAGGGCAGTACTTCGCTCCGCAGATGACTTCCTGTTGCCATAGCAATTGTCCTACTTCCGGACCTTTCCTTTAACTCTGACGCAAAATGCAATGGACCAGCGACAGGAAAGATGGGCGCTCTTAAATAGGAACTACTAAGCCAATCGGAAAGCAGGAGCCGGTGGGCTCCGCGGATTCGCCCGTCTTCCTTCTTGCCGTTTGGAGTCTCCCCATGCGCGAGGTGAGTGGCTTGGCGCGAAGTCTCGGGGATGGAGTTGGCGGGATTGAGAGCCGTTCGGGAGGAGGGGAGGGACGAGTGGCGACGTTGTGCCGCCGCCTCGGGTGCGGAGTTGCGTAGCTCGACTC
The DNA here is from genome assembly GCF_028640845.1 of Ahaetulla prasina. NCBI lineage: Eukaryota > Metazoa > Chordata > Lepidosauria > Squamata > Colubridae > Ahaetulla > Ahaetulla prasina. Next base: position 196,679,713 of record NC_080540.1, read on the forward strand.
CCTCAGGGGGCCGAGGAGTTCGGCAGCCCCTCGGAAACAGGGGCGGTCCACGGGGAAAGCGGAAGACGGGAGAATTCTGGGCAGATCAACGAGGAAACGCCGCTTTCGCATTTTAAACACGGGAGGCTCGCGGGAGCCTTCGAGCTGTGCGGCGGGGTAGTTTCGTGAGAGGAGGCCACGAAGCGGCCGAAGATCCTTTCTGGCCGGGACTATCTCGGTGGAAGTCTTGATTAGAGACTTAAAAGGATTCTCGCGCAGTGCAGCTCCCTCAGCAAGATGCCTCTCTTTAGAGAATTCCCGACAGACGGTGGCTCAAGCCCTGCTTTAAATATTTTTTGCGAAGGAGAATTTGTTCCCTAGCTGAACGACTAGTAGGGCGTTCAGCCGAAATCAAATGTCCATCTTTTGCTTCTTGCCCATCCCCCCAGAGCAGCAGACGTTTATGCAGGGCAGTCTTTCAGATATACTCCAGATCTTGGCTGTGCCTAAAATAAGTTGCCTAAGAACTACTGTGAGAAACGGACTCACCAGCCAGAAATTTGTCAGAGTCATGGAGTGAAGCAGCAGTTCATTACAAAATAGGTTCTTGCAAGAGCAGGTAGCTAGCAAGTAGGCACACACAGAAATACATTTCTCCAGCTTTTTATTCCCTCCACCACACGCACAAATTCCTCTCCTGCAGGCCCTGCAGACAAAGACTGCACAGGGTCACAATCTTCTTGGAACACCTGTTTCCCCTCTCCATGAACTTTCCCATGTTTAATCTGTCTCCCCATCTTTTGCCCAGTTTCCCTTTTTCTAGACTACCTTTTGTCCCTTTTTAGATTTATTTCTGAACCTGTTAACATTTCCTGTTTCCTTACAATCCAAGCAGCATAAGCATAATAAATTGAAACAAGCACTATTATCATCGGTTTCTTATGCTACGGGTGACATTCTCAATACTCAAGAGTGGAATGTAAACAGACCTTTCTACTGATGCAGTTTAAAACTGCATTCATGTTTTGTAGTAGTTGTGTGGTATTGGTAAGATAGATTCTCCTTGATTGCCACTGAGATGAATATGGCATAAACATTATACAAATAAAACTTGTTACATTAAAATGTCTAGTCTATATACACATGTAGTTTTCAAACTAAGCCTTGCCTATCCTACACTACTGCTTTTACCAAATACATTTGCACTTGTTTGAAATGTGTATTCCTGAAAAAACGTCCTTTGTGCTAATGAACAAGTACTTCACTGTAACTATCTTTCATGGCAATTCTTTATTTTGGGAAAGCGTGTTTATATTCAAAGATTACTATCCTCGTTACAGATAGTAATAGATAGATCCTCTGGATACCGTTGCACTGATCTCCCAGCTTCAATCACTACTGTTTTTGCTTGCTGGCCTGTTGGAAATGGCTTCATTATCACCTTAAAGGCTACAGTTTGTGTACCCATTATGAATCTACTGTAGCTATGAAAATTATTCAACAGCGGTGTTATGCAGCTTTTAAATTCTATAAATCAGCTTTATTTTCATAACTTCTAGCATTACAGATAGAGCAAATCCACCAGATTTTGGAAGGTTCTATGTCTCAATGAAATTTGGAATGAAAAACATATATAACTTGAATTTACAAATCATGATAAAGCAAGTTAAGCATCATATATGATCTCAGTTATATATAAAATATGATTTATATCTTAATATTTTATGTCAGCCAGGCTACTGTTGTTCCCCCCCCCTTAATATACTGCTTTAATGCAGTATATTAATGTAGATATTTTCTTCTGAATCTATACAACTTGCTTAAAAATATGGAAATATGATCATATATGCCTTAAAAATACAACAGATGCATTGTAGTGTTTAAGGAAGTAACTCAAATGGCTTCCATTGTGATGCTGCTTTCAACTTGACTGTGATTATTGCAGATCTACTGTACAGAATTGTTTTAAAGAAAAAAATATCTCCAATCCAGAATTTTCCAAATCTGTTCATAAGTTGCCTTTTTCTAAATGTTATGAAGTTTTTGCTTGTTTTCAAGTAATTGGTTTTTATTATGTGTGATAAAAATGAACATAATATACTGTTTAGAGTCAAAATTACAGTAAGCAAAAATTTGCTTCCCTGAAAAACACTTAATGCTAAGCATAATTGGTTATACATTTATCTATTTACTTTAATTACTATAGTTTTATATTATCTTTCTGAAAGTGCAAAGAAAATAGGCTAGTAAGAACATTTGCCTACCAAATATATACATTTATAATTGTTCCCAATTAGTTTAACTTGGAGCTTGGAGATAATGAAGTAAAGCACCACATAAGATGTGTGTGTGTGTGTGTGTGTGTGTGTGTGTGTGTGTGTGTGTGTGTGTGTGTGTGTGTATCTGTGTCTGTCTGTTTCATTCTATTTTGCATCTTGCTTTTTAAAAAGGCATCCGGTACTTTGGTATAACTGCTGTAATAATTAATTAATATAAATAAAAATCCCTTTCCTGCTACCCAATTCAGTTTTTTGTTGGATTTTAGAACTTAATAATTTAATTTTCTTCTTAGTATTTTTTTTTAAGTTTAACTTTGGCTTCTAAAATTTCCTACTCTTATTGTTTGGCGATAATGAGAGAAAATTTTAAATAGCAAGTTCTTTTGCATATTTTGATGCAGATCAACTCTTGCCAGAAAAGCCAATAAAGTAAAGTAATGGAAATCAATTCAGAATTGCTGGTGGGTACCAAGTTGAGTTTCTTGATAAATATGTGTAATTACAGTTGGAGAACGCTACATCTCTTAAGGTGGCATATTCAGTTATCTTTTTTGCAACATAGATTTGTCAGGGTCTAAAAATAAAACATTTTTGTTTCGGGCTTTAAGCATACAATATTAAGTTAAGAATGATTTTGGTGTGTTAATATTTGTGTCTTTTTTTTTTCTGTGACAGAATTATGGATCCAAACTTGTTACGAGAACGAGAACTTTTCAAAAAACGAGCACTCTGTACACCTGCTGTAGAGAAACGTCCAGCACCTTCTTCTGATTCCTCATCTTCTAAAAAGAAGAAAGCCAAAGTAGAACAGAGTGGTTCATCAAGTTCAAAACCAAATACAGGTTAGTGGGGGCAGAGGGAAATTTGAAATAAGCAATTGATGCATGTACCTCTTGGTTGACAGGTGCAGGTAGTAGCATGTTGACTTGCATAGATAGCTGGCATAGAATAAAGTGAACATATTGGCCTAAAACTGAATTTTTGGATGTGGCATGGTGACCAAAATGCAGGTGAAAACTGATAACCATTGCTGTTACTGTTTTAGGGAATGCTGCGTGTAGCATGATTGTGATTGTGGCTGGTAACATAGTCTATTCTTACTCTACTCATTTAACATATCTAAAATCATTACGTGAAAGTCTTAATTGGCCACAATAGGTAATGAAGATAAATATGTCATCAGTTGGCAAGTCTGAAATTTGGAAGATTACAACTGGGAATGTATGTAAATCTAAAGAACATAAAGAACATGAGTTAATGAATACTGTAAATTGTATAAAAATAAATTTGTATTGAAACTAAGAGAAAAATGAAGGATGTAATAATCTGAATGAAGGTAATCGGATTTTATGGAGTGGAACTGATGAACGTTTGCAGTGAAATGAAGATACAGCTTTATGAGTGAAAGAGCTAAAATGTATGTCAAAAGATGAATGTCAACTAAATTATGGATACAAATAAAAGTTGGAATCCATGAATTGTTGATAGTTGTATGTTCTCCAGTGTGTAACGCTAATGGAAGAACCAGAAATGACTATGGAAAAAATCATTGCACATGAATCCAGGAAAAAAAATACTCTGCAAGGTGACTTGGACAGATGGGAGAAAAACAAGTAGAGAAAAAGAGGACTATTCAGAGACCCAAGAATAGCAAGAGCACTTGGACTTATATTCCACTCCACAGTGCTTTACACCACTCTGAGTGGTTTACAATATCAGCATATTGCCCCCAACGCTCTGGGTCAGTTTCTGTTTAAATATATATGTTTGTTTTAATTATATAAATATTTAGCCACATATGGCAAAATAAAGAATATAAATCTACAAGCATGATTGGTTTGAATATTTATGATGAAAATTGAAAGACTGAGTTAAGGGTGTAAAATAGATCAGAAGTTCTGAATGTTGAATAGAGCATTTCCCATAGTGGATCTCGGAAAAGAAGTGTCCTGGAAGAAAAAGAAAGAAGTGAAAATAACAAGAGTAAAAGTATAATAGCTATAAGAGAACAAATATGGTACACTATAAAAATAGAAGGAGTGGAAGGGAGCAATAAAAAAAGTTCTTGTAGAAGTTCTGTAAAGCAGAGGTCTCCAACCTTGACCACTTTAAGACTTGTGGACTTCAACTCCCAGAATCCCTGGCTGAGGAATTCTGGGAGTTGAAGTCCACAAGTCTTAAAGTGGCCAAGGTTGGAGATCCCTGCTGTAGAGTAATCAGAATTGTGGTATTGAGTGCCAAGAAATAAAGTATACTTATGGTAATAGGAAGTAAGGAAAAGGATTCTTGGTGGAATGATGAAAAAAGCTATGGATAAAAAAATGCACATAAGAGGAATAACAGAAATAATACATGCTGGAAATGGGTGAAGACGGCTAAACATGGAATTTCCAATAGAGTGAATAAGATTTAAAAAAATAAGCGATGAAATGATTTGTGATGAAACTGAAATGAACCAATACATAAGTGATTTGCATTGCAATTAACAGTGATATTTTGAAGTGTGGAATTGAGCTGAATGTGTACATATTTATTTATTTATTTATTTATTTACATTTCTATACCGCCCTTCTCCGAAGACGCAGGGCGGTTTACAGCCAAGTTAAAAAGACATATACAAAAATTAAAACACAATATTTGAAATTTAAGAATCTGAAACCATAAGGCCGAATATTAAAATAACAAGAAATAAAATCACTCAATTAAAAATTACTCTTAGGCCAACCCTGCTCGTTGAAACAAAAAAGTCTTGAGCTCGCGCTTAAAGGCCCGGAGGTCGGGAAGAAGGCGTAGTCCCAGAGGCAGTTCGTTCCATAGGGTAGGTGCCCCAACAGAGAAGGCTCTTCCCCTGGGGGCCGCCAGCCGACATTGTTTAGGTGACGGCACCCCGAGGAGACCCTCCCTGTGGGAGCGCACAGGTCGATGGGAGGCTATTGGCGGCAATAGGCAGTCCCGTAAGTAACCTGGTCCTATGCCATGGAGCGCTTTAAAGGTGATCACCAACACCTTGAATTGCACGCGGAAGACCACCAGCAACCAGTGCAGCTTGCGTAGGAGAGGTGTTATATGGAAGCTCCGAGAAGCTCCCTCTATCCCCCGCGCAGCCGCATTCTGTACCAGTTGAAGTCTCCCGGTGCTCTTCAAGGGGAGCCCCATGTAAAGAGCATTGCAGTAATCCAGGCGGGAGGTAACGAGGGCATGAGTGACCGTGCATAACGAATCCCGGTCCAGGAAGGGACGCAGTTGGTGGATCAGGCGAACCTAATAAAAAGCTCCCCTGGCAACGGCCGACAAGTAACAATATAACTAACCAAGGCAAAAATAATAAAAATGAAGTCATAAATGCATAAGAAAGTTGAAAATGGTAAGGCTACATGTCTGGTAGCTCTAACTGAAGAAATGTTAAAATATGGATGTGACTTGCTCATGGTGTGGCTGCGGGATTTGTTTAATACATAGGTGAAGACTGCATCTGTGTCTGGTAGTTGGGGAATGCTGTTAATCGTTCTTCTAGACCAGAGGTGTCAAACTCACGGCCTATTGGCCGGACACATCACACGCTGGCCACCCCCACCCCCTGTTTAGCGAGAGGGGGAAATTACAATATGTCACATAACAACAACGTGACGCCATGAGTTTGATATCCCTGCTCTAGACAAAAGGAAAAGTACCAAGAATAAATGCTAAAATTATAGAATTCTGCTTGGACAGGTGACAAATTTGGGAGGGGCAGTTCAATTTTATATTGAACAAGGGTTTCCAGAACAAACCTGTGCTCTTCAGTAGGAAGACAGTTTATTTGCATATTTTATTACATGCATATTTTGAAAATTGCATGCAATAACATGAATAGATTTGAATTATGGAACCTTTTGCATGAAAGAAAACAAAATTAAATTTAGTGGATAGGAATTATTTAAGTGTATTTGTTCAAAACATGAAGAAACATGAACAAATGGGTGCTGATTAATGTGGGTTGAATACAGCACTGAATAACCAGTATGAAAGAAGCATATTGAAGTGGTTTGATAGAGAGAAAGAAATAAATATATGAAGGAAGAGATGAATGTGTAGAAAATTAGCAGAAAATTGTAGTTGGATGCAGTTGGTGAGATGCTCAAAAAGAGAAGTGTGGAGCTTAAAAAAACAAGGTAATTATGAACCAATGTATCTAATGTACAAGCAAGGATATTAAGCAAGGACTACCCATGTTTTTACGTTGTGCATACTTATTTATTTGGTGGGCTTTCTTTCTAGCTGTGCAATGAGTGAAATGGTCAAACAATTTGCATTTGATTATATTTTTAGTGTTTTTTAAAAGTTCCTTTAACACTAACTTAACTTTCTATTTCTAAGATAATATCTTTAGGCATGTGTCTTTTCTTTTTTGGGAATGTTCCGGATCTTGGGATTTCTGATGAAGTCTTTTGTAATTGATGTAGGAGCAGTGAGTCAAAAGTCCTGCTGATTTTTGCAGTAGCACAAACAAATTAAATAACTGTTATATAATAAAACCAAGCTTTACCATTGTCACTTCATAATGCATAAATGTGCTTGCTTGCTGGCTTTCTCCTTCCATTTTTTAATCTTCATGCTGATGATCTTATTCAAGATTGATGAAATAAGCAACATAAGTGGTAGACGTGATATAGAATAATGTGACCAAGGAATTATAAGGATTTGATAAGAATTATTTCTGCTGACTAAGATTGAGAAAGGACTGCCGCCCCATTTTATGATCCCAAATTTTGATAGTCTATATAGCATAGATTTTGGCATGGAGGACTCGATGTATAGCTACTGTTTTGATCCCATGTTTTTAATATTCACTTTAAATCAAAATAAGGGAACAAGATTACTGTCATATTTGCTATAGGTTTTTAATGTATTGGATTAAATATTAAAAATTAGAAGTTGGACTGAATAAGGAAGCATTAACATCTCCTTTGACTCTGCTTTTTAGCTGACTTCATCAGTACTTGTGTAGGGCTGACATGATCACTGTATAATTAACTATGGGGAATATAATTGCTAAGAAACTAGGAAATGTCTAAGCACTGAGAAAAAGTGTTTTGATGTACAACTAATAATAATCCATATCTTTTACTTATTTAATATTTAACAGGTTTGTAAAATATTATTTTGAACCCTTTGTGTTAGCATAGTCTATTGTTTGAGGTAATAGGAGTATCAAACTATTATTTTGATATATTAAAGATATAATCAAATTAATTGCATAGCAAATGATATTTTTATATTCTGTGGTATCTTAATATGCTTTCATTTATTCTGACTGCATTTTAAATAAAGCAAAAAGCAATTCATTAGATGACCAAAAATTTATTTAATCAATACTAGTCAACAGCAGTTCATTATAAAACAAAACAACCCTCTGTTTTCACACCACACAGTGACATTAACCATTAGCAAGTATTTTGTAACCTTTTCAGGTTTCTACCCATTGGCAAAAAAGGGACTGCTAATAGCGATATTTAAGGCTAAACAGGATCTGAATTGCTTGGTCCTAAAATACAAGAGGCTTCAATATAATGTTGAACATCTGTTTGTTTCCAATGCTGAAGATCATTCCACGACTACACCACTTCCGTTTCATGCTTTCTGAAGCTGTTCATCATAGATCTAACAGGATTGGGTTCATTATCTAAGTCTTTCATGGTTTTGTTTTTAACACAGCAGCAACAGTCAAGCAGCTCATATAAAAAGGCTAGTACCACCAAACATATTACAGTAAATATAAATATGACCAGGATGATAAAACAGGCAGTGTTCCAGTTGTCATGGAAAGGGTAAATTTTCTGCACTTGAAAGCCAAGATACTGATAGAGGGATGTGGTTTCATTCCAGCGGCTAATGTTGAAAGTTGCCATGTTTGGAAACTCCTCTGATTTCTCCCTCTGCAATAAATTAAAATATATAAATAGTTAGGGTTCTTTTCTTCTTTACTAACAAATTAAAACTGAAAGCTATTTTTAGTTTACTACATGTCATCAATGTTTCTTTATAAAACACAAGTAGACAATTTTCCCAGGGTCGATGGCCATAATTCCCTTCTGGGGAGGTTTTCAGATGGCATCACCAGAAAGACAATGACAATGAAGGGGCAAAATTAGTTTTTTAGCCATATTGAGCAATTTTTAGATTGGTAGTGCAGGGTTCCCAAAGAATAAACAAATAGAATACAGCCATTAAAAACAGCAAAACAAAAGCCCTGCTTTTTAAAATGGTGGCGCTAAAGGGTCACCAAACTAATTTTTTCTTAGATCATCAGTTTTCTGATTCATTTAGCAAGTAAGCTGGGAGTATGCTGTTGCAGTAAATACCAGTAGAAAGTTTTTTTCCTGAAGAACTAGATAATAAACCATCTCTGCTTCTGATCTTTTTTATAAATGGTATCACAATAACATAAAACCTTCAAGCTGCTGCCTGCATTCATTTTGGAGTGTTTGACTGATATGCCAGTCATACTCTTTCTGAATAATCATTTGCAATTCAGTTTTAGTTGAGAATGTGGTTCTTTATCTATAGCTCACAGCATAATTGTATATGTGATACTCAAATGTATTGAATTTATTGAAATTAGTCCCAGATAAATCATTACAGTATCGAATTATGTTTTCAAAATGTTTTTTGAAGAAGCATTTGAAGACATTTGCTGATGTAAATGGACTTACCAATGCTGCGGTATTGCAATTGTTGATTTCTGGTTTCATCTTTATTGATAAAGCCAAAGTGTTTGGCATTGATAAAGCTAAACGTTCACTATGCTGATTTTCTGAAAAATCTCAGTTTGCCAGCAATGCTCTAAGGCTGCTATACTGAGAGGATGCTATGTTGCTGGGCTTGCAGAAACTGCCTTTCAATTCAGTGCTGGCAACATTATAATACCAGGAGGGACAGGCATGTGGGAAGAGGACAGGGATGTTGTGGGTACCAACAAAGGTCACATAAAAGGCTACTGGGAGGATGCATATAAGTTGCTCACTTCAGCTTAAACTACAGTACTTAACTTTTTATGGACTCATTGCTAGAACAATAACAGCAGCATTAGATCAGTGTCACTCATATCGAATAACATAATTTCCCCCCTTTCCAGCTACTATTTAAATCAAAACGATAAAGAGGAATAGAAAAGGTAAAATGAAACTCTGAAACTGAGAAAGCAGAATTTAATTGGATCTAGAAAGGGGTTTCTACTCAGTTCCTAGAAAACCTTGTAATTTATGGGAAACAATTTCCTTTTACTACAGAGCAGGGAAAAGAACTGGGTGGAACTGACAAACCTTGCTCAAATCATATTAATCTTTGAAAGCTACATACAAGCCCCTTAATTTATTATACCTGAAAGAAAGTATATAGAAGAGTTCAATAAAGATGCTTTTTCTAGCAGTATTTTACTTTTCATAAATAATTCTGATCCCAGGCATCCAGATGATGCTGTGAGTATTGGCCCTCCAAATGTCTTTTCCCAATTCCAGGAGCCGGAGGATGTCTCACCCAGTATGACCTCTTCGGATACGTATCAAGCCACATTGTTATAAGACAGCTGAGAGTTTTAAGCAGTCCATTTAAGTGCCTGAGGAATGTAATATAATTGCGAGGTCCCAGATTAGTCTGGTTCAGTGCCCTATTAACCACGCCTACCCTGCTGTTTCACTTTTTTTTCCAACTAGAAGCTCTGAGAAAAAATAACACCGAGGAAGGAGCTGCCCACTCACAGCAGAATGAAAAGCCATGTAGGATCATGGAATTGTTTCAAAGGGAAAAAAGAAAGCTATCACAAGTTGATATTTGCCCTTTCCTAAAAAGTTTAGATTTGAATTACAGACCATGGAAGTGTTTTTCAAAAACAATTCAAATTTTCAGAAAGAAACTAAACATTACTTTGTAATGTAAGTAGATTCCTTTCCAGTTTTTATTATTTCCAATTACTGTACTAGGCAAGAATTGCAACTTCCTAAGGGAAGAATGTTCTAGAGCAGATCCTATTTCTAGATGTGTCTTAGATTGTTTTTACAGTCTAGGACAATATATAGGTAGCTCTAAAGTCTATGCAAACCTGTAAATAGGATGGTGGGTGGGCAAGAAAGCAACCTATGGTAGAATTTCCTCCCAGGAAAGCCTCCCAGCCATAGCTTGCATCTCCTCCATTTGAGTCAGGAAGATAAATAGGATACATGCACAGCATGATGGTCTAAAGCTTTAATAATTATGACTGAATAGATAGATACCATCTATTCCACTCATTATTCTCTCAAGGGCCAAGCTAATACCTTCAAAAGAAAATGCTAGAAAATTTCTAAAGCTTTGTTTTATGATAAAGTCAGTCTGCCACGCAGTGATAAGTAAAAAACTCCAGCTAAACTGTTACAAAGTCATTAACTGGGGACTGAGAAAATTGTATGTCAGAAGTTATCCTACACAGAGAGTTTAATGCTTCTGTTGTAGCTCTGTTAATTTCTTAGGTCAGTGATTTTCATCCTTTTCTTCACCACGGACCCCTTTTAAATACCTTTTGTGGCAGAATAACAGAACAGAATAACAGAGTTGGAAGGGATCTTTGAGGTCTTCTAGTCCAACCCCTTGTTCAGGCAGGACACCCTATACCATTTCAGACAAATGGTTGTCAAATCTCTTCTTAAAAACTGCCAGTGTTGGCGCATCTGCAACTTCTGGAGTCAACTTGTTCCACTGATTAATTGTTCTAACTGGCCACGGACCAGGGCCACAGACACCCCCCCCCCAAGACTTAACTCAAGATTTAAATCATAACATTTCTTCATGTCTATGTGAATCCCCTGTGGTGGCATTGTGCCCCCCCCCCCCGATCCACAGATTACAGGTTGAGAACCACTGTCTTAGGTGTAGATTCATCCTCTACTAGTGTAATATTTATCTGGATCAAGTTAGATAGCACTTTACAATTTAAGTAATACAGCTCTATATCTGTAACCAAAAAAACCCAAAAACCTAGATTCGGTGTGATAGAAGAATCCTGTGGATGTCAAATCCAAAGTAGTGGCTTTGTTCAGAGCTTCTTCTGAATCATCTTGCATATAAAGAACAGGCAGGGGAAAATCATTACAATGCTACATTTCATGCATTTATTTCTCTGAGAATCAAGTTTCTATATGACACCAACAGAAGCTGTGAATTAAAGATAGTTCTTCATATTATCCTGGGAAGAAACCCAACTCCACATGATTACTAATCTCTAGTCAAAGATCATTGGAAATACACTTGTGGAGTAAAACCAATAGCCAATCAATTCTAAACTAATTTTCCAAAACTATATTAGATTTCTAAACAAATTGAGTTTGAAGGGGACTCAGGAATTATTCCATTCAAACTAATTATTCCATTCAAATGGAATAATTCAAATTATTCCATTGAAAATTAATGAGCTACAATATCTGGATCGCAAAAAGCAAAAGAATTGCTATATAACAAAGAAAAGTATAGAAAACATGAATGCTTCTATTCAGTGGTCATCCAGATTTCTGCCATCCAGATAAGGTAACCCTAGGTTTGAACTTATGGGGAAGGTTGTTGTTGTTTTTCTCCTCTTCCATTCACAAGTAACAATCTTGATTTGGCACAGAGTTCTATGTGGGGGAAGAACAAAAATATTGAGTTCTGGGAAGACTGAACATGTATGAATTTTCATGGCATTTAAGATGATTATATTTGAACTACCTTGAAACAAAAATATGAATTGTTATTCTATTTTTGATTTAAATTTTCTTATAAAGAGAACAAAACAAAACAAAATAAAACACAAGCTAATAACAGAATATAGAAAGCAAAGAAAGACAAAGACAAAGAAAAGACAAAAGTGCAGAACAAAAGGAATAAAATAGAAAGAAAAAGCTTCTGATTTTCACTATAGTAAATAAAGGTATTAGTAGAAAATTAACTTACTATGATTTTAAAAAGCTCACTTTTTCCTACTATCCACTTTTTTTCCTAATCAAAACCATAAATAATAAGTGGATTTTTCAGTTTTATGCAAAAACTTGTATATAGCCATAAATATAAATATTATCTTTTTTCTAATCAGGAAGTTAATGTAATCATCTCTGCAAATGCCATCATCTTCATCAATGATCCCCATATTGTGGGCAGTGTCAAACTTTTCCAGTTTTGACCATATAGTAATCTTGTTGAAATTGTCATATATAAAAAGAAAGTTCCATGGCTCTTTCTAACTGTCAACTAATCCCCAAAGAAAAATCTCAATATTCAACTATTTTAGATATACACTATAAAGGATATATAAAAATCTTATAAAATTATAGGACAGGAATACCGTGTATGTTTACTTGTAACTCCCTAACTGGTTCTTTCCCTCTTTGGTAGCAGTAATATGCACTGATAGCCATGTATTCCATTTAGCCACAGTAGTTTCCTTACTGTAAAGTTACAATAAATTTACTATAGAATTGACAGAACAACTGCATATGTTCCAGATATAGTTTGTATTTACTAGAAGCAACATTGATAAGTGTCAAAATATTTAGAATATATTTAAAGTAAGATTTGAGTCAGGGAATATAGAAAGTTGTAAGTTAGCTAGTGTAAGGTCTCCTTCAAGTTGACTTCTACAGCTGTGTTGTTATCTAGGCAACAGCTGTCTTCAGGCATGTTTTTCTAATAAGAGAAACCAGTCTGTTTCAAGATACAAGAGAACTGTTAATATTGAATGCACAAATGCACAGTTCGGCACAAAAAAATTCTTTTTTGTATTTTTGTATTGCTGTATTTACGTTTTTGTCTTTTTGTTTGTTTAAAAATTAATAAAATATGGTTTTAAAAAAATATTGAATGCTTTTCTGGGAAACAGATCCCTGAATATTGAAATTTAATTTGGGTTGAAAAGGTAGAATATATTAGTTTTTGACAGTGTACAATTGTTTGACACAGATATTTGGTGGTAATATTACTGTTAATTGCAATATTAAGCCCTACAAGTGCAAAAGTGAAAAGACAACATATTTCAGAATGTTTAGAACTCAGTATTTAAGGAGGAAATATAATATTTCTGACTTCAGAAATAGGCAGTTTTTCTTAAGGATAATCATTACACATTTTTATTTTAAATCTTACTTCAATAGGATGAGACATGTATTATAGAATCTCAAGGCTAAAGTTTGTATTCAAGGTCGCTTATGCTTATTTAACTATAAAAATAAATGGATTTCTGTCCTTGTTTAATTAAATATCTAATATATGTTTCTGTGTCCATGATGGCAATTTTTGTACTGGGAGTTTAAAATTTTGAAACAAACCATGTTCTGTCAGAGTTAGAAATTTCAGTATAATCTATGCAGCTGAATGCTAGCTAGACATATGGTTTGAAATAAAATATGTACTATTTACTGACTGGTTATTATAAGAATGAAATTTTACAAAGAATAAAAGTAGGGTATTTATGAAGTTCACTGAATTGCTTTAAATAATCCTTATTAGAATTCTTAGAAGAAAGCTTTGAATAAAATCCATAAACTTCTGTAAATTTGGTTGCAATCTTAAATCATTTGTATATATGTGGGGAGGGGGCAAGCCTCACTAACCTTCTGTCTTATGTCTGAATACATAACTGTGCACTATTATCAGCTGATATAAAACAAATGACTTGTGTATATATAATAACTTACAGTGGCTAGTTCAGATGGAATTGAGTTTGGGGAAGTTTATTTATTAAATGGCTACAAACCCAATTAATTTCTTTAAAGCAGTGTCCATGTAAATAAACTTACTGATTCATCTTATACAATGGCCAGATGGCAAGGCTAGATGAAGAGATCAGTTTACTGGCTTGATTAATAAGACAGGTTTTGCAATTTAGTGATTGTATAAATTTGGAAAAAAATTAAAATCTTGCTAGCATTTAAAAATATAGTGTCCTGTTTATTAAATTTTACCTCCCAAAATGAAATTAATTATTAGGAAACACAGAACCTCAGATCTAGTTTACAATTACTGGGTACGTTAGTCTCTTTTTAAAATGGATGGTCATCAATTCTTCATGAATGCACAGATGGCAAGATTCTCTATTATCACAAGACAAGCACCTCTGCATTTAACCACCATGCTCATAAGCTTCAAAATCAAAAACAACTATAATTTAAAAATGCATCAGTAAAGGGTCTTGCATATTCTGATTTTCTGAAATGTAATCATTTTTTGCAAAGAAAACAATAGTTATAAGACATTAATTTTTTAAAAAAGATATAGACGTACCTCTTTTCTGAAAAGATGCTGGAACAGTGCTGATCTGCTGTTTAATACAGCTTCTGGTACAGCTAAGATGGAGCTTTGCTACTATTGGCTGAAGCAGAATGCAGCTGACAGCTTCCTTTATGCTTATTTGCATTAGACCCTTACCCAACGAGGAAATCATTCATAAATCTGAAATATATAAAATATCAGATTACATTCTACCTACTTTCTTAACCTCTTTAAAAGCTTATTTAACAATGGAATATATTTAAAACAATGTGCTCTTTTTTGCTTTAGTTTGCTTTGATATTTATTGTTTTAATTTATTCAGGTTTTTTTTCAATAGAAGATTAAGCTGGTGTGAAACATACATATGTACAGTCAAGATCTTAATAGAGGAGAATTACATATATGCATGTTGGAACACAAACATTCATATTTTTAAATATAAAGATACCTTATGATTTACCATTATTCTTTGTCTTTCACTTTATGATATAAGCTATTGAAATCTGTGAAATTAAAGCAGTGATTTTTGAATTGGCTTAAAAAGATTTCATTTTCCAATTTCCATTGTCTTCAGGCCTACTTCTATAATTCTAGTTTGTCATTTAATAGGGCGATAGTTGTAAAAGACACAGTATGTTTAAACATTTTGTTTAGATTTATATATTTCTACATTTGTAAACTGCTTTTTAGTAGCTCAGCATAACTGACAAAAATAACAAGCACAAAAATATATATGCAATGGTTATATAATAAAATACTATAAAACACAGTTGAAAAAAGGATATATACTGATATTTCCTGGTATTCAAAATTATTTTCAGTAGATTTTCTTGACCAAGCAAATAAATTGGATTTCTTATTTGTTGAAACTATGAAAGAAATCTCAAAATTACCGTATATACTCGAGTATAAGCCGAGTTTTTCAGCACATTTTTTGTGCTGAAAAACGTCCCCTCGGCTTATACTCGGGTCTATACGGCTTATACTCGAGTTTTGTTTTTTTTTAAGCCCCTCGGCTTATACTCGAGTATATACGGCTTATACTCGAGTTTTTTTTTTTCTTTTTTTCACATTTTACCGGACGGAAGCCCTGCCGGTGCAGTGAGAGGGCGGGGCGGGGGAGCCGCCAGCCTTCTCAGCTGAGGGAGGGAGGGTTTCCCCAACCGGTAGGTGCCTCATTTCCCACCCTCGGCTTATACTCGAGTCCCCAGTTTACCCCAGTTTTTGGGGTAAAATTGGGGACCTCGGCTTATACTCGGATCGGCTTATATTCGAGTATATACGGTAGCTTATAAAATGAATTTAAGAGAATATTACGAGACATGTTATACATTGACAAATTCTTACCATGGGTATGGGAGTGATATGCCATTACCACCGTGTAAGATTTTTTTTTAAGATTTATTGTTTAGTTTACAACTCTGGAATTTCCTCATGATCTTCCATCCCAGTACCAACCAGGCTAATAAACCCTTTTTTATTTTTTCCAGTTCCAGCTAGTCAATTAGGTACTGCAATTTATTTTGATTCAATACATCATTTCAACTGGAACTAAAATGAAGCCAATATAAAGGAAACAAATACAAAATTATGATCATTGCCATTTTTTTCCTGTTGACCATCATTTTTTCCAGAAATTGTTTTTTAATATAATATTTAAAATCCTAATCTACCCAAAGCTTTTTTAATGTTCTTCCTGTTGTCTACATTCTGTGCTTTTTTCAAACAATATTGATTACTTAGAATCCTTTGTATTTTCATTTGATTGCAACTGTTTTAACCAAAAAACCACTAAGGCAGTTTTCTTGGACACTGTTTTTTTCCCCAATGTAACTTCCATAAATTGCTTTCCGTATTTTTTATGATTAACCAATTGATTTAAATTCTGAGTTGTCCTGATAGCAGTTTCCTATAAGAAGAAAAATATAATTCTTGTAATTCAAGAAACAGTTGTTTCTTGTAAATAGAGAAACAGTTTTCACACAAAGTTATTTTGTGATTCTGTTTTAAGAAAGTTTAAAAAAACCCACAATTATTATTATAGAGATTTTCAGTTGTCTGTGTATGAGTCAGATCTATTGTGATTATTTTTCATGAAGTGTATTTTTTAGGATGTTAATTTTGATTAAAATGCATTAATTCATTTTTTTAATAAATAGTTTTGCTGGTTTAAGTCCAAGAGATGTATAGCAATATACAATAAAAATAGACTTCCGGTGGCTCCGTACGTGTTGGAGACAGCCCTTTCGGACCGCCGCCCTCGTGATTCTGTTAAAGCCGCTCAGACAGCGTAAATCAGCTCAGACAGCGTAAATCAGGAAAGGTGAGCAGCCGGGTGGGGGTAGAGCTCCCTAAGAGCTCCAGGAATAACTCCTGGGGCTCGAAAGGTGAGAGCTCCCTGTTAAACCTGGCAAATGCTCCAGATCCGGGAAGCTTCTGCATTTTTGCAGAACAAAGCGCTCATGACCATCTCTGCTATCAAGATGAAGATATTCTAATTACTTTAAGCAGACGGAGTAGAGGCAAGAGGCAGGGTAGATGTTTGTTTTAGACCTCATCTTGATCTTTGAAAGGTATTTGAGAAGAAGGAAAATGGCGGATTTGGTTAATGAGGCGTGAAAACGAAACTTAAGGAAGTCTTTGTTAACATCGTTAGCTCCTTATTAACTTTGCTTAAATTTGATGGATTTTATATCTAAGTGAAGAAATCTTAAAGAGAAAAGCCGAAGGTCTATAGAACTGATTTACCCATTTCAAATAAGTGGCTTGAAAAGATTTGACTTTGTTGCAATTTATAAAGTTAAAGTAAGATGGCTTTTAAACAAATACAGCCTGCTGAGTCAAAGGGAGCTGCCTCACTAGTTCAAATACACAAACTACAAGAGGAGTTGAAAGAATTTCTGAAGGCTCAAATTTCTGCTCGAGAAAAAAAACTTAAGGAAATTGAGGAGAAATTATTGGAAATTAAAAATTCTGCTACAGCTGAGAATGAAGATTTACAAGAAGAAGTGAAGTCAGCCTTTATGACTATGATTGAATTTATACAAAAGCTGGATGGAAAAGTGCATGAGATTGATCAAATTAATTTGAATTTAAAAAGTCAAATAGAGGAGCTTTGGAACAAGGTGGCGAAAGCAGATGAAGAACAGGTTTTATTACAATATAAAACAATGGAATCTGCATTGAGGGTGAGAGGTTTAAAAGAAAATAAACAAGGAAATCTAAAAAAGATGTTTGCGGAAGCCTTTTCACAGGTGATTGGACTGACATCAGTGGATCTTGAAAATCAAATTGAGAAAATTTACCGTGTCAACTCATGGGTGGCAAGGCAGAGACAGCTGCCAAGGGATATAGTGATTTATTTTACATCTAGGAAGATTAGGAGTGAAATCTCGCAAGCCTCCTATAAAAGTAAAAAAATATTGGGTCAAGAGGTTTTGGTGTTGAAAGAAATTCCTTCCAAAATTTTGAGGGACAGAAAAGAATATGCTTTTTTGGTAAAGGAGCTTAGAAACCGCCAGGTATGGTATAGATGGAATGTGCCACCCGGATTAACAGTAAACTATATGGGAGGGAAGTATTATCTTAATCTAGTTACCAAAGCAAGAGCTTTTTATGTTGAGGTATTGAAGGCTGGAAGTTTACCAGATTTAGAAGTTAAGCTGGGAGCAGAAGTGGAAATGGTTAAAAAAAGGGAGAAGGAAGTAAAGCAAACACAATTTGAAATTGGGGCTGTAACTTTGGGAGAAGAAATATAGAAAATAGCAGGGGAGAAGCAAAGGATGGTAATCTTTAAAAAAGAACAAGGACTAAAGAAGCAACATTGTCAAATGAAAAGTGTTTCCTTTTATGGGAAAGGGTAAACTGTAAGTAAAAGTTTCTGAATATAAAAGAAATAGAAAGGATAATGTGCATTTGTTTGAATCTGTAAGTCAAATGTGAGTGTATTACATTTATGTTATTATTATATATGGTGGATTTATCTATTTTGGATAAAAATTGAAAGGATAATTTAAATTCTTTTTTTATATAAAATGTTTTATAGATGGTATTTGGAAATTAAGTTGGGGTGTATTTGTTTTAATTTGCAAGTAAAATGAGGAAGATATATTTTATTGAGGATATTTTATTAATGGTGGATTTAGTTACTTTGGATAAAAATTGATGTTGGGTCTAAAGTGTTGGAGGGAAAATTAAAATAAAAATTAAAACAGAAAGGGAGTTGTTTAAGGTTAAAATGTTAAAATGGTTATAAAATATTTGTAACTTATTGTGATGATGCTAGTGTAACATTGGAAGATGGATTATATGCTTGTTATCAAAGACTAGAGGTTGGAAATATTGAACTTGTTGGAAACTTCAATGTATCAGACTGAAAACCCACAAGAAAATATACCGGAATGAGGAAGATGGACTGAGTATATTTAGAATAATTATTGGATGAAGAAACATCAAATATTTTATGAACGAACATTTCCTTCTTTGTTTTTCTTTATGGAGAAGGGGAGTTGAGGTTCTAGGGTAGGGATGGGAATTTATGGTTAATTAGGGTATTCTAGCTTATGATTGTTAGATCGTATACCTTGTATTCTGCTCTGGGAAGTCGGGGGGGGGGGATGGGGTTGATGGTGGGTGGGGGGAGGGGGGGATGCAATGGGGAAAAATTTTATTGTAAAACTTTTTCAATAAAAAAAAGAACAATAAGAAGACATTTGTAGATTTATATTTTTTTAGAGTAGCATGTTTAATTTGTTGACTTCAAAATGTCTTGTGCTTTCAAATGAATTTGAAAATGAATTGTGCTTTAAGAAATCCCGATTTCTCCATTTTTTTTAGGATTCAATAACATTCTAATAAATTTATAATAAAACTTCCCAATTTTATTAATAGCCCAGTAAAGTATATTGATTAATATTTTCATAGGTTTGGTTACACAAGTATATATTTCATATGCCTGACCTACAGAATGAGAGTCTGTACCATTTTTTTTCCTTTACAGACCACAGCAATGGAACTTTTAATTTGAAAGCTCTTTCTGGAGGCTCTGGCTACAAGTTTGGAGTGCTTGCAAAGATAGTGAACTATATGAAGGTATACTTTTGCTACCAAGTTTACTATGTGCACCTTTTATGATTACCATATTTCAGCAACAATATTTAAATATTTTGTGATGACACAAAAAATAGGTACAAAAAGAATTTCAGACCTGTGCTTGCTAATTGGGACAATATATCGTTCTCCCAGATGAACTATCGTTAGATTGAAGCCAATGAACACTGATATTGGGTTTTGACATTTTTATGTAAACACAGCACTTACAATATAGTTCCCCTCTGGTCTCTTTATTTATAGTAAATAAAATTAATGCAGTACTATGCATAGTTTTTGGATTGGATTTTTTGTTAATAATTATTTGGATAATCCCCCTTTATTCATGAGTTTCAAACTAACAAAAGGCTAGATGGAATTGCTGTGAGGAGCACGTTTGCCCAGGGTTAATCTTCCTATGGTAATGTGGGCATGTGCTGAAGATGAATAGAGCGATGTTATATAATGCAGTCCTGCAAACTGTAGAAAGAAAGCCAAGTCTGAATTGTATGGCATGATGACATACAAATTGAATAGACTTCATAAAAATGTGGTTCAGTAATATTGTTCAAACTCATTTGTGCCAAGAAGCCTCTCTTACTTTATCCAGAGTGAAAACATCCTGGTGCAAGTTGGTTGGGATAAAAGCTACTTGTGATAAAGTCCTTTTGAATTGTTCTGATTTGTGGTCTGCTGTCTAGTAATATAATATTGCTCTAATACTGTTGTAATTTATTTAGGTAGTTCACATCATTTTCAATATCTGGGTTAATACTGAAAATGCAGTATAGGCAGAATTAGAAAAGTAAACTATTGAAATTGAAACAGTTAAGGTTCTTCAGCTATTTAAGCAAGATTATTTTTGCACATATTTTTTCAGCTTCTAAAGTAACTAATGTTATAGTTTTGAAAGATAATAAAATCAATTATTGTTGTTTTTTGTCTAGACACGACATCAACGTGGTGATACCCATCCATTAACTCTAGAAGAAATATTAGATGAAACACAACACTTAGACATTGGACTGAAGCAGAAACAGTGGTTAATGAGAGAGGTAACAAAAGTAGCTATTCAGGGTACTAGTTTAAATAAATATGATGAACAAATAATAAATAATAATTTAATAAGAAACTGTTATCAAGTCTCATGCCTAAAACTGGCAATGAAGGCAGATATATCAAATATAAGTGTATTGCTTTCTGGTATACAATTTATATATGTTATTAACTTTAAGGTTACTTTGCCCTAAAAATTTGTTTTCTAAGCGTACTGTATATAGTGTCAACGAATTACATGAAGAAAATACATTACAAGAATTGTCAAGGAATAGAAACTTCATAAAGTTTCATTTGTATGGTATTATATATGATTTTTTTTTATGTTGGAATTGTATAAACAAATAGTGCATTATATTTGCATATGTGTGTATGTGTCTGTCTGTCTGTCTCTATCTATCCACACACAAACATAAATATATGTATACGCACATGCACACTTTGTATTCTCATATATTTTTGTGTGATTATGTTTTTCAAATGTAAAATATTTTATGCTTTTTACAATTAAAATTCAGTATTTTATTTTCACACACATTTAAAAAATATTTAAGTTAAATTAATACATCTAATAACAAAGTAAAATATGAAAATAGCCCTCTTTAAAGTATATCAGTACTACTTACCCCTACATTGAGAGTGATTGACTAAGTCATCTCTATCTGTCATACACAGATACAGCAAAAAATGCTATTCTAAGGAGACTGATCAGAGGTGATTCATATAGATATGCCCGAGGCAGATTCGTTTTTGTTGTTAATTTCTCAAAATTATTCAGTCTTCTGTTCATACTGTGGTAAACTGTAGCACACACAATTCAATATTAATTTTACAAAGTCCATGTATAGAAAATGGTATGCTATTTCCTATCAGCTGAGTTCTTTTTTGTTTTGTTTTCATTATAGGCCCTTGTCAGCAATCCTAAAATAGAAGTTATAGATGGGAAATATGCTTTCAAGCCTAAGTATAACTTAAAAGATAAAAAGGCCCTGTTGAGGCTTTTGGATAAGCATGATCAACGAGGATTAGGAGGAATACTTTTGGAAGATATTGAGGAAGGTCTTCCTAATGCACAAAAAGCAATTAAGGTAAGCAATACTTATCATTGCATCTTTTGAAGTTGTTAACTGGTTACAAGGTATTTGGATTAGTAACAGTTTTTTCAATTATAATGTAGAGCAAATTTTCTTTTTTTTTAAATCCTGATGTCAAATTCACAGGTCTCTTCTTAAACTATTTGGCAGCTTCTGAATCTGGAAAAAAAATAGATCTTTGAATTTCTTTGAATGTATTTATTTATTTTTCAAATTTATTATGGTCATTAACCAGCACAAGAAAATGGATATTAAAATATTCAAAATGTCAAAAACTAAATTAACAATATCAGAATACTTAAGAAAAATACATACAGACCCAAAAATTGTCTAAAGCACAATATTAAATCAGAATACCCTAAATGGCTTCTTCAGGTTATACATATACAATAAGAATATTCAGAAGCTGATCGGACACTAATATTAGTTCGGAAGCTGATCGGACACTAGTTAGGTCTTTTAGTAGGACCTACCTGGTGGCACTGAGGGAGGCGAGACGTTCCTACGTCGCCTCCCTCATTGCGTCGGCAGATAACCGCCCGGCCGCCCTGTTTCGGGTGACCCACTCCCTCCTTCAACAGGGGGTGCGGGATGACCCATTACAAGGGCGTGCCGAGGAGTTTAGTGGTTATCTATACGATAAAATCGCTCAGCTTCGGGATGGCCTGGATCAAAATTGGGTGGATCCAGGTGAGATGTCAGAGATCCGTTTTGTCGAGACTGTTTGGGATGGATTTGATCCTGTGGCTCCCGAGGACATGGACAGGTTACTGGGGAGGTTGAATGCCACCACATGTTTACTGGACCCGTGCCCCTCCTGGTTGGTGCTGGCCACACAGGAGGTGACACGAGGCTGGCTCCGGGGGATTATAAATGCTTCCTTGTTGGAGGGGGTCGTCCCTGCCGCCTTGAAAGAGGCAGTGGTGAGACCCCTCCTCAAGAAGCCTTCCCTGGACCCAGCTATTTTGGGTAATTATCGTCCAGTCTCCAACCTTCGCTTTTTGGCGAAGGTTGTAGAGAGTGTGGTGGCATGGCAGCTTCTCCGGTACCTGGATGAAGCTGTCTATCTAGACCCGTTCCAGTCCGGCTTTCGACCCGGTTATAGCACGGAGACGGCTTTGGTCGCGTTGGTGGATGATCTCAAGGGGAGCCCCATGTAGAGAGCATTGCAGTAATCCAAGCGAGATGTGACGAGCGCATGAGTGACCGTGCATAGGGCACCCCGGTCTAGAAAGGGGCGCAACTGGCGAACCAGGCGAACCTGGTAAAAAGCTCTCCTGGAGACAGCCGTCAAATGATCTTCAAAAGACAGCCGTCCATCCAGGAGGACGCCCAAGTTGCAGACCCTTTCCATCGGGGCCAATAACTCGCCCCCAACAGTCAGCCACGGCTGCAACTGACTCTACCGGGGTGCCGGCATCCACAGCCACTCCGTCTTGGAGGGATTGAGTTTGAGCCTGTTTCTCCTCATCCAGACCCGTACGGCTTCCAGGCACCGGGACAGCACTTCGATAGCTTCATTGGGGTGGCCCGGGGTGGAAAAGTACAGCTGAGTATCATCAGCGTACAGATGGTATCTCACCCCAAAGCCACTGATGATCTCACCCAGCGGCTTCATATAGATGTTGAACAGAAGGGGCGAGAGAATCGAATTTTGGTCCAAACTATCCCGAAGATTATTTGACGGCCGTCTCCAGAAGAGCTTTTTACCAGGTCCGCCTGGTTCGCCAGTTGCGCCCCTTCCTAGACCGGGGTGCCCTATGCACGGTCACTCATGCGCTCGTCACATCTCGCTTGGATTACTGCAATGCTCTCTACATGGGGCTTCCCTTGAAGAGCATCCGGAGGGTTCAGTTGGTTCAGAATGCAGCTGCGCGGGTGATAGAGGGAGCCCCTCGTGGCTCCCATGTGACACCACTCCTGCGCAGACTGCACTGGCTACCTGTGGCCTTTCGGGTGCGCTTCAAGGTTTTGGTTACCATCTTCAAAGCGCTCCATGGCATAGGGCCAGGTTATTTACAGGACCGCCTGCTGCCACCGACTACCTCCCACCGACCCGTACGCTCTCACAGGGAGGGACTCCTTAGGGTGCCGTCCGCCAGGCAGTGCCGACTGGCGACACCCAGAGGAAGGGCCTTCTCTGTGGAGGCCCCCACCCTCTGGAATGAGCTCCCCCCAGGATTACGTCTGCTTCCAGACCTTCAAACCTTCCGCCGCGAGCTTAAGACACATCTATTTATTTGTGCAGGGCTGGCCTAGGGTTTAATTTTAAAACTAATTTTAAACGGGGTTTTGTACTTTTAACTATAGTTTTAAATTTGGCCTAATGGAATAAGTTTTTTAAATGTTGTTTTAACATGTATTTATTTTATACTTTATGTTTTATAAGGCTGTAAACCGCCCTGAGTCCTTCGGGAGATAGGGCGGTATAGAAATTTGAATAATAAAGAAAGAAAGAAGAAATTAAAATTAGCAATCTGGATAATAAAAAGTTGCAATATCAGTATAAAATACAAATTTAAAAAACTCCCTTTTTACGACACTGTAATCCCTTAATTCAGGATAGAATTGGGGCAGCTGAATGGAGCTGAGTGTTTACTGATCGGATGCTCTTCCTGACGCCACATGGAGTTCGCAGCAGATATTTTTTTCTTTGCGCCCTAGAGGAGAGAAATATCTATTGCTACCTAGGATTGAATTCTCAACCTTCCAAGTGGGAGGTGAGCATTTTCACCACTAGGCCACCATGCCACTAATCTGTATTTTAAAAAAACCATGTGTATAGGTATATGTATTTGTATACTTTAATATATTTTGTGGTGGCTCAGTGGTTAGAATGCATTCTGCATGGTTAATTCACTGCTCACTCTAGGAGTTCAATTCTGAGCGGCTCAAGGTGGACTCAGCCTTCCATCCTTCCGAGGTCCCAGATTGTTAGGGGCAATATGCTGAGTTGATAAACCGCTTAGGGCTGTAAAGCACTGTGAAGCGGTATATAAATCTAAGTACTATTGCTATATTTGTATGTTTGTATCAGTTTAAAATACAAATAACTATACATATACACACATATACATACATTCTTTTTCTCTCTCTGCTCTTTCATACACATACATACACACGTATGCAATAATAAATAAATGAAATAATAACATTATCTAAGAGATTTAAGAATTATAAACTTATTTTACAGAACCTTGTTACACCTGAGAAGATGTATAGCTGACATAGCATATTCACCTCAAAGCCAATGGTTAATATTAAGAGTGAGCCATTTCATATCACGCAGATTCATTTCTTAATTATTCGTTGCTTGGTTTGCATGTTATTTCATGATTGATGTCAGAAAATAGAAGTTGCTTATAGTGTTGATTATTGATCCTGTTTTTCTAATCAGGAGTGAAGTAATTGGAGCTTTTCCAGGTTCTGTAAAAAACTGGCAATACAGAAGAAATTCTGGAAGAAATTTATGCAGCTGCTGAATATCTCATGAGAAGTAACTTTGGCTAGATACAGCAGTCACTAAAAAGAACACATAAAAAAATAGAAAAATCAGCATTAAAATGGAGATGATTAAAATTGCAGCTATTGCCATTATTATTTTATCAAATCAGTGTTACACTGCTTATATACTGTACATCTTGTCAAAACTTGTATTTAATTCAGTGAAATTTACATCCAAACAATTATAGCAATACAGCTTAAATGTAGCAAATTTGCAAATATAAAACTGATGCTGACAGTAATTCCTTAGGATTTCTAGAGTTGACAAGTTCCTCCTAGTGGCTGCAAAAGATTCTGAATTTTGGCTTTTCACATCTAAGATGCATTATTATTTTGATTAAAGCCAAAAGCTTATGATAACACATTCTTTCACAAAATGGCAGGTATTGAATTATATTTTTGTACATATTTGCTCACTTTAGGCTATAATACAGGCATAGTTAGACGAAATGGTACATCAGCGTATAGAATTAAAACCAGAGAATTTTTTATTGGATATTTTACCAGAGAGATATAGTAAAGAAGATACTTATTTAATTATTCACATAATAAGAGGGCCACGAATTGTATTTGCACAAAATAGGAAGACAGAAAAAATCCCGTCAGAAGGTGAAGTAATAAAGAAGATTTTAGAATGTGCAGACATGAATAGACTAACATTAAGAATAAAAGTTAAAGAGGAGTTGGTGTATTTCAAGACATGGGGACAAGTTTATGCATGGTTAGAAAAGAAATATGAATAAAAGATGGCAGATTAAAAAAACTAGACAGAGTAAAAGTAAATGAGAGAAGACAAAAAAGGAATAGAAACTCCGATGACACCTATGTAAATGGAAAAGGGGAAAGGTGGGGGGGAAAGGAAAAAATGTTATTACATAAATGTACAACTATAATGATATATATGAAATCAGTTAAATGGAAAAGAAATTGAAAAAGTACATATTAATAAAAAATTGGGGCTGCTCAGATACCAATAGGGAAAATATTGAATTGAAAATAAATACAACAATGGAGAGAGAATGGAAAGAGTAGAGGGTAAGATTGGGGGGGGAGAAGGAGAGAGAGGAACGGAAGAAAGGGAAAAGGAGAGGAAGAAAGGGAGGGGGAAAAGAGTAGGAGAGAAACTTAGAAAGGGGGGAAGAAGGGAGGAATGGGGGAAAGGAAGGGGAAGTAGAGAAGAGGAAGGAGAGGAGGAAAGAAGAAAGTAGAAAAGGATAGAAGAAGGGAGGGAAGGGAAAGAGAAGAAGGAGAAGAAGGATTGTTGTAAAATAAGGGAGAAGAAATGGTAGAAGAGCAGCCCCAAATATATATATATATAACTATTTATATTTTAAAAAATTTCTTAGGATGATGAATGAATTAATATGAAGTGTAAAGAGTATATATATGATTAACAATGGATAAGAGACTGCATTTACAATATTTTTATGAGAAATAAAAAACTTTTTTCAAAAAAATGTTTATGAAAATAAATTTTACCTATTTTTAAAAAACGTATTTCTAAATTAGTTGTTCCCCTGTGGCACAGTTTCTCAAAGCCACATGAAGCTATTACACATACTCAAAGGGTAACTGACAAGGCAGTTAATTATGCTTTCCTTGTCCAATATAGCAAGGGAAGAATTATCTCCTGGAGCTAATCTTTGCCAATAATCTTGATGTCTATTATCTATTCTTCTAGAGATAATGGCAAAGCTATGTTACATAATAAGTTTTTCAAAACCTAAATCAAACAGTAAGTTACTTTAATAGTTACTTTTTCTTAATTTGCTAATCCGTCATTCAGTGGTGGAGAGGCCCAAGTTCTAGCCCATCCACAGCCATGGAATCTAATTGGATGGCTTTGGATCAGTCTTCCTCATAGAGAGAAAATAACTAAGAGGAAGAAATATAAGGTATATCATCTTGAGCGGGATAGAAATAAACCAGAGGTGTCAAACTCACATCATCATGTTGCCCTCACGTGACGTATCGGGTCTTTTTTCCCCTTTGCTAAACCAGGCGTGGGTTTGGCCAGCACGTGATGCGTCTGGCCTGTGGGCTGGGAGTTTGACAGCCCTGAAATAAACACTAAAAATGTGTAAATATAATGGAGAACATTATGAATACAGTATTTTTGTCCAATCTGCCATAAAATGCTTGCAAATGATACAGATTTGTTACTTGTATAAATGGAGCAAATCAACTGCAAGTTTCCACTTCAATCTGATTCTAAAATGGGCTCTGAGTGCTGAACATTTTTTATATCTATATTTGCAGACAAAGTTGTGCAAAATCTTGGCATTCTGGAAATTACAGTTGATATACACTTACCATTCTGTATTTATATTTGAGGCAGGCTTTAGGAGACCAGATCATCTTTGTTACCCGTCCTGATAAGAAGAAAATTTTATTCTACAATGATAAGAGCTGTCAATTTACAGTGGATGAAGGTTAGTTTTTTTCATTCAATTGTAACTTTGCATTTGTGTCATAAATATATATGCTAAATGTGCTAATTCTATTGTTTGAAATTCCAAAAATATTCTTTAGTTGTGTCTCAGTTCATTTAACATTTAATAACTTGAATTTGAATATGCTATCTAAAGAGTCTACCTTTCCTTAAACTCTGTGGAGAGTTTCAATGTTGTATTATAATATGCAGAGTTGTACAGGTAGTTCTCAATTTACGGCCGCAATTGAGCCCAAAATTTATGTTGCTAAGTAAGAAATTTGTTAAGTGAGTTTTTCCCCATTTTATGACTTTTTTAACCGGATTTGTTAAGTGAATCACTGTAGTTGTTAAGTTAGTAACATGGTTGTTAAGTGATTCTGGCTTCCCCATGGACTTTGCTTGTCAGAAGGTTGCAAAAGATGATCGCATGACCCCAGGACATTGCAGCCATCATAAATATGAACCAGTTCTCAACCACCCGAATGTAAATCAGTGACCATCGGGATGCTACAATGGTCATAAGTGTGAAAAATATAACTTACTTTTTTAGTGCCTTGTAATTTCGAGCAGTCACTAAACGAACTGCTGTAAGTTGAGGACTACCTGGTCATCAGTGTTCTTGATAAACTAGTTTCTAATGTCTGAATACTCTCTATTCTTTGCAAAGAAATCACTAACAAACTCACAGATCTTTGATAGATTCTTTTATTTGATTTTCTAAAATTTCTAAGTTATGATCTAGGAATTATAATTTATTTCTTTCCCTTTGAGAGAAACAGATTTCACCCAAATTCTTTAAACAAATGTTCTGCATTTAGATTAGATTATTTATTTTCTTCCTTTGATCTCCGAAGACATCAGTGAGTCTAATGTCTTTGCTAAGTCCCTCTTTAACTGAGGTATAATGATTTATACCTTGCATTAAAGAAGGGAAACATAGGAAACAAAAATAAACATCTTTTTTGCTATAAGGATGGCTATAAGAATGTTAACTGTATCCTACAGAATATAACCAAAGCAGAAAAGAAAAAGGCAGGAATCTAAAATAGCTCAATAAGGACTGAGGAAGGGTGATCAGCAAGAACAGAATGATAACTTGTGGAAGTTTTCTGTTCATAAAGTTCTGTTGCGGTGAAAAGAAGTGAAAACAGTTTCTAACAGAAGCAGTTGGAATTTTGAAGAGAAAAATATAGCCAATTAGTATTTGTGGGGGCGGGGGAGAAAATTATAGTGACAGACAATGAAACAGAATGATTTGACTCTGGAACAGAAGCTTGTTTTACAGTATAATATTTTGTTGTACTGCCCTACTTGCTTGTGTTCTCAATTTATGTGTTCTCAACTTATGACCACAATTGAGCCCAAAATTTCTGTTTTGTAACTGAGAACAGTTAAGTGAGTTTTGCCTCATTTTACAATCTGTCTTTCCACAGCTGTTAAGTGAATTACTGCAATTTAATATGATTGTTAAGTGAGTCTTGCTTATCAGAAAGACACAAAAGGTGATCACATGGGACCAGGACACTGCAATTGTCATATTTATGTCAGTTTCCAAGTGTTTGAATTTTAATCACTTGAGCATGGAGATGCTGCAATGATCATGTGAAAAACAGTCATGTCACTTTTTCAATTGCCATTGTAACTTCAGTCATTAAACAAACTGTGGTAAGTTAAGTAGGAATGTTTGCTTATTTGTTTGTTTTTTGCTTATCTTACTTTTCCTGTAAAGAAGTTAGTATATGGGACCACATCATTTTACTCTCAAACCCATGATAGATTGGACTTGAGAAAAAATAGCTAGTCTAAAATCACCTAGTGAGCTTCCTAATTGTGTGGAGATTTGAGTCTGGATACTGAAGATCTATTTTTTCCTCAGGCATTGGATCAGGAGTTGCATGGTGAGTGGGAACCATTCAAATTAAATTAATATATAATAAATAACAAAATAATACATTTGCAGATTAATTTAAAACTATACTATCAAATGAATATCACGGTGAAGGTAGGAAGTTCCTTAAATTGAACTCTAGATGGCAGTATTATCTTATAGGTCCTCTGTGTTGCCTCTATAGTTATTTGGCTTTTAGTATTTACATTTTGTATTTAATTATTTTTATTTACTTAGTTGTCATATTTTCATGTCGATTTATAAAAATATGTTTTCTAGTTAATTTATATTTTAAATAGTCACTAATGTCATTTTATATATATGTTAAGTCTGAGCTGATGATGACTAGGCAGGTAAGGGATCTTGAAGATGAGGTAAATAATATTGCATGGGAAGTTTTAAATTCTCTTAGTCAATTTTTGATGATAAATCCCTAAAGAAGAGGAGCAGCTACAATTTTTGCATGGTTCAGAATTAAACCTAACATCCTTCTGAAATTTGTACACATGCTTAGGGATGCTCATAAAATTTGACTGGAGTGGCCAAACTTTTACATGCAATTTGTAAATCTGTAGGTCGGTTCCATGTAAAGAAAAGCATGAAGATTAGAACTGCCAGTATCAAAGTGCCTTTTTTATAAACCTGCAAGGAAAATACATTTTGAAAGTATGGTTGTTCAGAAAAGGCTATCTATGGGAAGCTTAGAGGGGGGAAAGTATATTGGAACTCTTTACTTTATGAAAATGGTTACAGGGAGAATTAATTATGCATAGAGTGGATGTAACCACAGGATTGAGCTCATGGTCTAAGAGTTTTAAGATGTCAGAATTCATTTCCCTGAAACTCTCTGGGATTATACACACTGACTCCACTTTCTGGGTTGGTTTTAGTGAATGAATGAATATGAATGAATGAATGAATGAATATTTTAATTTGTATACCGCCCTTCTCCCGAAGGACTCAGGGCGGTGAACAGGCAGATAAAATACAGATACACACAATAGTTAAAAACATCCCTTAAAAAACTAATTTAAATTTGCCCAAATGTTAAAATAACATACTCCCGCATAAAATTATAAAACTTTAAAAACCCATAAATTCAATTAAAATTTAGAGATAAAAATCAGGCTAGTCCAGCCATACGAAATAAATAAGTTTTAAGTTCACGGCGAAAGGTCCTAAGGTCAGGTAATTGTCGAAGTCCGAGGGGAAGTTCATCCCACAGGGTCGGAGCCCCCACAGAGAAGGCCCTCCCCCTGGGGGCCGCCAGTCGACACTGTTTGGCTGACGGCACCCTGAGGAGTCCCTCTCTGTGGGAACGTACCGGACGATGGGAGATATAGGCCGGCAGTAGACGGTCCCGTAGATAGCCCGGTCCTAAGCCATGGAGCGCTTTAAAGGTGGTAACCAATACCTTGAAGCGCACCCGGAAAACAACAGGTAGCCAGTGCAGTCTGCGCAGGATAGGTGTTATGTGGGAGCTCCGAACCGCTCCCTCAATAACCCGCGCAGCCGCATTCTGAACTAGCTGAAGTCTCCGGGTGCTCTTCAAGGGGAGCCTCATGTAGAGAGCATTGCAGTAGTCCAGGCGAGAGGTAACGAGAGCATGAGTGACTGTGCATAAGGCATCCCGGTCCAGGAAGGGACGCAACTGGCGGATCAGGCGAACCTGATAAAAAGTTCTCCTGGAGACGGTTGCCAAATGATCTTCAAAGGACAACCGACCATCCAGGAGCACGCCCAAGTTGCGTACCTTCTCCATCGGGGCCAATGACTCACCCCCGACAGACAGCCGCAACTGCAGCTGACTGTACCGAGGTGCCGGCATCCACAGCCACTCCGTCTTGGAGGGATTAAGTTTGAGCCTGTTCCTCCCCAACCAGACCCGTACGGCTTCCAAACACCGGGACAGCACTTCGACAGCTTCACTGGGGTGGCCCGGGGTGGAAAAGTACAGCTGAGTATCATTAGCGTACAGTTGGTATCTCACCCCGAAGCCACTGATGATCTCACCCAGCGGCTTCATGTAGATGTTGAACAGAAGGGGTGAGAGAATCGACCCCTGCGGCACCTCACACATGAGGCACCTTGGAGTCGATCTCTGCCCCCCTGTCAACACCGTCTACGTCCGGTCAGAGAGGTAGGAGGAGAACCACCGATAAACGGTGCCTCCCACTCCCAACCCCTCCAACCGGCGCAGCAGGATACCATGGTCGATGGTATCAAAAGCAGCTGAGAGGTCTAATAGGACCAGGGCAGAGGAGTAACCCCTATCCCTGGCCCTCCAGAGATCATCCACCAGTGCGACCAAAGCTGTCTCCGTACTGTATCCGGGCCGGAAGCCGGACTGGAACGGGTCTAGATAGACAGCTTCATCCAGGTACTGGGGCAGCTGACATGCCACCACACTCTCTACAACCTTCGCCGTGAAGGTTACCACCCATCTTCCTGGGGAATTACTTCTTTTAATATCTTCCCCACTGGCCCCAGCATATGAGGCAGATAAGGAGTCCATAGTCTATTAGTGTCTGGCAAAGAGAAGAAGAACTCAAAGCACCATTAAAAGAATTTCACATACAAAACCATTAAGGAGACTATACATTTGGGACAGGTCCAAGGTGTGAAAGATCGGCTGCTCAGTTTCCAATATATCTATAAAATAACTGGTTGCACTGATATAATGAAGTCCACACACAATAGTTTTCAAAGACCAATCAAGTTATTAACTACTATACTATACATGGGTGACCATCCAAAGGAGCCCTCAACTGGGCTCATAACTGTTTCCCTAACTGTTTATATAGTAGTTTTGCAACCTTGTTTCTAGTTGCAAATTGGCCCAAAAGAAGCACTACACTTCTAGAATGTAAATATATATATATACCTTGTGTAGTATTTTACCATCTTGGCATTCATTTTTTCTTACTTGCCAAAAAAGGAAAGGAAATCCTTACCTTGTGCATTTCTCTTTTTAAACATCTGGTGGCATTCTTTCTGTATCAATCAGTGCATGTCTTACAATAAGTGCTAGAAAGCCCTCCTATAGACGCCCGAAAACATAACTCTCTGTTAAGAGAGGCATTCAAGTAATATTTTTTGGACTACTGCACATATCGGGAAATTTGAGAACAAGTCATAGATTCTGTTTAAAAATGGCTATAATGGAATAAGTGCTACTTATTCAAAAATGGCTTTTAAATGGCAAATTTGGGGTTAAAAGAGATGTAATTTTCTTGAAAACATGACTGAGGCACGATCTGATTCCCAAAGTACAAAACTGCTTTTTAAACCTATTTTCTGTTTTAGCAAATGAAGCTCAGAAACAAGTTAGTTTTCTAAGAAGCCGAGTACAAAAAGTGCAGCCTATACTCCAAATACCATCTTGCATATCTTCTCAAAAGCATAATAAAACACTGATTTCACATATGTCAAAATATCAATGCATATATTCATTAATGCCACATACCACTAATAAAGTTTATCACATGCAAAACATGCCCTGCATCGAAACAATAAAAGTTGGCCTACATTTTAAATAATACGAATGCACAGCACATCAAAAAGACCACTCTTGTTTCCCACAACCTCCTCCAGTACCCCTAAGGCAGTCCCTATCATCAGATCATCCCATATCTCCCTTGCTAAACAAACACTGGAGTTTGTTTACCATCCATTTTTATATTCTAAGAATTGGTTGGAGCATCATTTCTTTGTTTTTATTTCTTTAACTTAAATCACAATATTTAGAAATGCTTAGAAATAGATAAGGAATCACTGGAGAGAAAAATGGTATAAACATTCATCTTTCTGCTGCAGCTTCAGCAGTCCACAGTATCTCTCTAAGTGATTGATTAATTATCGTTACTTTTCCCTTGCAGTGTGCAATATCTGGGGGAAGTGAGGGGGAGGAGTCTTCCACTAACCTCATATGTAGCTTTTTTATTAATATGTTTGAATATTGTTTGCACAAAAACCCGATAACATAATGTTGGAATATAGGGGAGGTTAAAAATAGGAAGGTTGAACATTCACATTAAGCAAGAGACAATACTTGATTGTACGTTATCTATCTTTTCCCTTTGGGGTGTAAGGTCCAATATTAATATGTTTAAGCTCATAAATGCCAAACAAGAAACTTAAACAGAGGCTTGAGTAAAATAGCATTTAATCTTGATCAAGCTTAAATGGTTAGCTGTTCCAAACACATACAAGATACATGCAGGGAAGAACTAAAAACAAGAGAGGGAATCCGAATGCCTTTTATATTCTTTAGGAACGTCATAAGCCTTCAATTCTGGCATCTTTGATTTGTGTATCCTGGAAGTTGGTTTGTATGTCCCCTGAAACAGGGTAGAGCCTCTTAATGAGCACATATAGCGTTATCTCTTTCCTGATCATCTTCTTTGTGTTCACACTTGGCTATTTGGCCCCCTGGAGTGGAGGGAACTCAAAAGATCAAAGATGAGATAAGTTCTTAGGCAAGATGGGGAGAGATAAGGCTCTGATCAAATGGTGGGACATAGTTTGACAAATGCCAGATACTTCACAAGGGACCCCAATAACAATCCAGGAAGTTAGTCAATGTGGCATGTTTGTGTTATAACTACAAAGGGCATAATATATATGTCAGTGTCACAGGAAACAAATTGTATTACAGCATGCAGGTATACAAAGACATCATATATCATACATATATATGTTGCAAGAAACAATTAGCAAGTTTCTATTAATTCTAGTATTTCAGTATGTCTATTTCCTTACAGGGGAAAATATATTTGAGGGAATCCCTTTTTCAGCAATTGACAAATGAGTAGTAACTGAATGAAATATCTTTCTTCCTTTCTTGGGTAATTTAAGGAAATGAAGGTTATAAACCTAGGCATTATTAAGAATAATTGAGTACCTCTTTCTTTTACTTAATTTTGCAGTCTCCTTTTCCTGAAAACAAGTGGGACTCTGATAATCCTGAACTTTGTTAGTTACTACACACAAATTTAAATCAGTTAAAAGATAGTGTGCTTCTCTGCTCCCTCTTTGAAATACTTATGATCAGGTCAGGTAGCAAGTACACTTATTTCATAATTGGGCTACTTCCTATTATATGCATTTTTGTCTCCTTTAAAAATTGATTTAAAGTATATCATAAATATCCAGTTTTGTTTTTACTTCAATAGTTAAAAGAACTGTCATGGAATGTTTTACTCTCCCTCTGGAAACATAAACTTGAGGTTTCTGAGCCAAAGCTTTTCCCCCTGCAATTAGGGTTAATCAACCAAATACTTTGGGAAGGTTTTAGAGAAAAAAAATGCTTGAATAAATGTGATATAGTTGAAAATATACAGGAAAGGATATGTAGCAAACAAGATTTTATTGGGCTACCTCTGGCCTCAAAGCATTAAGTATAGTTTGTCTTAATCAAAATACTTAATTGGGTAAGTTAAGAACAACCTGAAGTTGCTAATGTTTTGACTTTAAATACTGTAGACTTTTTACTGAGGCTTTTACTTATTCCTTAAGTAGTATGTAAGACCAGAGCCATTATAATATTCTGGATGTTAGGATATTATGGATAGTCTCCTGCTCTAGTAGAGGGTTGGACTAAAAAACCTCCAGGATCCCTTCCAACCCTGTAATTCTTGTTCTGTGTTTGATGTTTCATTTCAGTGAAATACACAGTTTGCACCTCATTAAGGTACTATTTTGAGTCAATAGGACAATTAATTATTAAAATTGCTTATATTCACTTTTATTTTGCATGTTTGAGGTAGTTTTCAAGTATTATACTTCCTCTTATACTATCTCTGTTTTTAGTAGAATTACCATAATAATTAAGGGCCAGCAGCTGCTTTAGTTTTTCCCAGTCATGAGAGGACAATGCAATAATTAATTTTTCTACAGAGACTATTGAAGCAATGTAATACTTTTTATATAGTGCCATTCTAATTATTATTTTAAAATATGCTTTATTTGCAATATTTCTATTTTATAAATGTGAATTTGCATACTCACAATGTATATGAAACCATAAGAGTATAAGACTGTACAAGAAATGTGCAAGGGTGAAAAAGAACAACTTCTGTGTAGTGAGGGATGGACGTTTGAGCCAGATGACTGATGGGATCAATGGGAGCCCTTGCATGGCAGCTCCCTGGGGCACTTCATCTTTCTTGATACAGAGATTATGTTTTGCCAACTCTAGCACCAGGGATCACTTGGTTGTGGACCAGTAGTGGGTTCCACTTACCTTTGCTACCGGTTCGGAACTGTGAGCGTGCGCAGAGGTCCATGATGACGTCCGGACAGGTGGATGGACCCTCCTACCGCTGCCACTACCGGTTCGCTTGAACTGGGGTGAACCGGTAGAAACCCACAACTGTTGTCGACATTGGGCACTCATTGGTGTTCTCTGTAATCATAAAACACATGTTTACACCAGGATTTGCTTTTAAAATCAATATAGTATTTCCAATAGATTGCTTTTGGTCCTGAGTAGTTTTGAAGTCTGAAGTAGAATTTTCATGACTTGAGAAGAAATATCCAAGAACTGGCAATCAGTGTATTGAGCAGAGCTCTGTAAAACCAATATAAAAGAAAAAATGTTATGGATTATTGCTTTGGCTTGCACCAGGCTGCCCAAATTATTTATTCAGTACACCAAAACAAATCTTTGCATAGGTAGAAATACTTGAAAGAACTTCCTAAATTTATACTTTACATTTTATTTATGGCTTGTGAACAAGGCCCATTGACAGACCCTGTCTGACTTAATCAGTATGGAATGAAGGGAAATGAAATTGTACCAGCCGCAGCCTTGATAAAGGCATTCCAGGAAAGCACTTGAAAAGATATATGGAGGCAGGTTGCCTGCAGTTTATCTGAGTTCTCTTGTCCCCTTTATTTTCTGTGATCAAGAGGCAAAATGTTTGGCTTGAGGAATTTGGGAGTTATTTCAAAGTCACTTTGTATTATAATGCAATTTTAAAAACTTGCATACAGTACAATGAATCTTTTATACTTTGGATCCAAAATAAGTGACGTAGTGAACACGTGGCTCCCGATGGCCAACTTCTTTCCAGTTTGGTGAGGTCATTGTATTCAGGATTCTCTGGCTTTGCTACATAATGTTGCCACTGGGGATCAGAAAGCATCGAAGATAATGATGTTATATTTTCTTTTGATGTTAAGGAGAAACAGTTGGATGAAATATTAAAACTGTCAGGTCCAATGGCTGCTTAATATTAATCATCCAAATATACTGAACTAATATTCACAAATATATCAAAGAATGCATTGATAGCAAGAAGTAAAAAAAAAACCCCACAGTATTGTGAAATAAATTCTCAAACCCATGTAAAGTTGTTATTGTTGTTATTATTGCCTCGTAAAAGAATGATAGGATGAAAATACAACCCACCAAAATAAATAAATAAATCAAAACCAGTGTATCAATCATAGAATGTTTATCAACTGAGAAACAGCAGATGCTTTTATAGGTAGTCCTTGACTTATAACCAATTATGATGGTGCTGAATAAAGGGACCTATGATCCCCTCTCAAAGTTCTGAATATTGCAGCGCTTTGCAGTCTCATGACAAAAATGTGGGTGCTTGGCAGTGGACCTGATCTTACTACCACAGGAGTGACTCAAGTTTTCCCCATTGCAGGCTGGGAGGCCTCAGCCGGCTAGGCACACAAGCATATAGGCCTTTCCCCCTTTCCATCACTCTTCTGGGAAGACTGGGCCTCTCTACCCCACCACACCACTTCCCCTCTCCACCGTTCCCAGAAGCTTTGGCCTTCTCTCCATCCCGCCACATAGGTCTTCTTACCTACTCTTTCCGTGCAGCTACTGACAAGGGTGGCTGAACAACATTAGGCGCAATTACTGTAGAAAACTAAGCAATGCAATTTTTCCAAAAGAGGAAAGAGCTTCAGAACATTGTAACAGATGGCATTTTGCTTGTCATGTTTCTGAGGCTCTTTCTAGCCATCAGAAATATTGTAAAAACAGGTACTTGTCTCAACTGCAATGGGGAGAGCTGGGATTGCAGTTATTGACAAGGCAGTCACATGATTGCCACACGACCAGGATTGTGGACTCAATTGTGATCCTATGTTGTGAGCTCATTTGTGGTCATAAGTTGAGAACTATCTATGTATCTTTCATTGACTTGAATAGTGTGATTAGGCTGAGAGACTCCATTTGCCAAAATGACAATAAGTTCATTAGGAAATGAATTTGATCCATTAGTTAAAACCCATTGGGTTAAAAAAACAAAACAATATAGATACCCAATAAGCTAAGTCCTCATTCAAACAACAATGTACTGTAACTTGGTCCAGAATAACAAAAATCTATAAGTTTTACCAATCCACAGGCTATAGCCACTCTCCTGGTACAGGTTATCCTTGGGTGAGTTACAACCACTTATTCAGAGACAGTTGAGACTTAACAATGACACTAAATGTGATTATAGTTTAGGCTCTCGGCAGTTGTCACTGAATTACCATTGTAGCATCTCATCGTCATGTAATCACCATCTTCTGCTTTCCCTCTCAGCTTCCCACAAGCCAGAGTCAGTGGGGAAGCTAGGAGGAGGTTGCATCTCATTCCTGTTCCTGCTTTTTTGCCTATGTGTCCATAATCTATAGAACTACCCGCAGTACCTGTTCACACTTCATTGTGCTTGCCCATAGCATCCACCCTCACCCTATAGAGCCTTCCCATAGTATCTGCCTGCCTATGATCTGTAGTGCTAGTTTTGACACAGGTCCATAGCACCCGCCATCTTGCTTATGTCGGACTCCTGCCTCTTCTCAGTTCACAATCATGTCCTCCCTTAACAACAGCAGCCAGGACTGCCAGGACTGACGTTGCTAACCGAGGTGGTCACTTAGCACTGCATTTTTACATCCGCATTGCTTATGATAAAAAAATCCAGTCCAATTGCCAAGGACTATTGTATTGTCCTTAATAGAAAATAACAAAAGACAAAAAAAAAACCCTCTTCCAGTGTGTAGGCATATCTCCAAATAAGACTACACCAGCTGCATGTCAGCTTCGGACAGCGATCTAAAAAGCACATAAGTTGGACTTTAGTGGTTATTTGAAATTACCAAACTTCTCTCTTAGCCCAAAAAAAGTAAATCTGCTCTGAAATCTCAGCATCAAATATTGATTGACAGGGCTCTAGTTTTGGCTAAACTATTCACATCTATGCATTGCACACTTCAAATATCAGCCAATTGGTGTAAATCGTTATACTTCTGATATTGAAAAACAACAATTTTGAAAGTCCAGCAAACTTGCCCAGTCAGCCTGCCGAGCATTGTGAGCAATACCTAGGGTTGAAGGGCATTTCCTGTCTCCAGAGAAAATGTTTCCTTCCTTAAGTCTGCATTTGACTTAATTCTCAGAAAGAGGTTATGGGGAAAATTATCTGCCTTCTCAATCAGCCAGCCACATTTTGCTCTAATTATGAAATTCAGCAATAACAACACTCTGCAGGTTTGCTGTAACTTTCAATGCCCTTTGTATTTCGTAGTCCTATATCCATTCAGATGTAGGTGAATCTGGACTGCATTTAGGCTCCAATTCTCTTTAGCTTTAAAATAAATTCATTGAATAAAACCCTTCTTTGTTAGGTAATAGCAATAGCACTTAGACTTACAGTCGTGGCCAAAATTGATGGCACCCCAGAAATTTTTCCAGAAAATCAAGTATTTCTCACAGAAAAGTATTGCAGTAACACATGTTTTGCTATACACATGTTTATTCCCTTTGTGTGTATTGCAACAAAACAAAACAAAAAGGAAAAAAAGCAAATTGTGCATAATGTCACACAAAACTCCAAAATGGGCTGGACAAAATTATTGGCACCCTTAACTTAATATTTGGTTGCACACCCTTTGGGAAAAAATAACTCAAATCAGTTGCTTCTTATAACTATCAATAAGCTTCTTACACCTCTCACCCAGAACCTTGGACCACTCTTCCTTTGCAAACTGCTCCAGGTCTCTCTTATTGGAAGGGCGCCTTTTCCCAACAGCAATTTTAAGATCTCTCCACAGGTGTTCAATGAGATTTAGATCTGGACTCATTGCTGGCCACTTCAGAACTTTCCAGTGCTTTGTTGCCATCCATTTCTCCATTTTTGACGTATGTTTGGGGTCATTGTCCTGCTGGAAGACCCAAGATCTCGGACGCAAACCCAGCTTTCTGACACTGGGCTCTACAGTGCAACACAAAATCCTTTGGTAATCCTCAGATTTCATGATGCCTTGCACACAGTCAAGGCACCCAGTGCCAGAGGCAGCAAAACAACCCCAAAACATCATTGAACCTCCACCATATATCACTGTAGGTACTGTGTTCTTTTCTTTCTAGGCCTCATTCTGTTTTCAGTAAACAGTAGAATTATGTGCTTTACCAAAAAGCTGTATCTTGGTCCCATCTGTCCACAAGATGTTTTCCCAGAAGGATTTTGGCTTACTCAAGTACATTTTGGCAAACTGTAGTCTTGCTTTTTTATGTCTCTGTGTCAGCAGTGGGGTCCTCCTGGGTCTCCTGCCATAGAGTTTCATTTCATCTAAATGTCGATGGATAGTTCGCGCTGACACTGATGTTCCCTTAGCTTACAGGACAGCTTGAATTTCTTTGGAACTTGTTTGGGGCTGCTTATCCACCATCCGGACTATCCTGTATTGCAAACTTTCATCAATTTTTCTCTTCCGTCCACGCCCAGGGAGATTAGCTACAGTGCCATGGGTTGCAAACTTCTTGATAATGTTGCGCACTGTGGACAAAGGCAAATCTAGATCTCTGGAGATGGACTTGTAACCTTGAGATTGTTGATATTTTTCCACAATTTTGGTTCTCAAGTCCTCAGACAGTTCTCTTCTCCTCTTTCTGTTGTCCATGCTTAGTGTGGCACACACAGACACACAATGCAAAGACTAAGTGAACTTCTCTCCTTTTTATCTGCTTTCAGGTGTGATTTTTATATTGCCCACACCTGTTACTTGCCCCAGGTGAGTTTAAAGGAGCATCACATGCTTGAAACAATCTTATTTATCCACAATTTTGAAAGGGTGCCAATAATTTTGTCCAGCCCATTTTTGGAGTTTTGTGTGACATTATGTCCAATTTGCTTTTTTTCCTGCCTTTTTTTGTTTTGTTCCAATACACACAAAGGGTATAAACATGTGTATAGCAAAACATGTGTTACTGCAATACTTCTCTGTGAGAAATACTTGATTTTCTGGAAAAATTTCTGGAGTGCCAACAATTTCGGCCATGACTGTATATACTGCTTCACAATGCTTTGCAGCCCTCTCTAAGCGGTTCAGCATATTGCCCCCAACAATCTGGGTCCTCATTTTACTGACCTGGGAAGGATGGAAAGCTGAATCAACCTTGAATCAGTGAGAATTGCACTGCCAAACTACAGGCAAGCCAGCAGTCAGCAGAAATAGCCTGCAGTAGTGCATTCTAACCACTGTGCCACCATGGCTCTTATAAACATGACCACTTCAACAACAAGGCCTCCATATACATACTAAACATAACCCCAGTCTGGGAGCAGAAGCAGATCCCAAGAGATTGATGGAACTCTTGAGAGTGGGAATTGGTATTTACTTTGCCCTTTTTTATTCACTGTGGCACAAATATTTAATAGTAATTGTGATTGCATATATTTAAACATTAAATCATTTTGTAATTATCTAATTTTAGCTCTTCTGTCTTAGAATTCTTGTATGCTAATATTTACCTATCTTGGCCCCCTTTTCTTATTCTGTACAATTCATAATAAAGGTTATGCTTCTTGTTACTATTTTATATAGCATTGCAGTCAATGTGGGATATCAGTTGAGTAGTATAATTATGAAAGGAGTAAGGAAACTAATGAGTATTCATTTTGGGATTTTAGAATTTCAAAAACTTTGGAGGAGTGTTCCTGTGGATTCTATGGATGAAGACAAGATACAAGACTATCTGAAACGCCAGGGTATTTCCTCTATGCAAGATGTAGGCCCAAAGAAATTAGTAAGCAACTTTCTATAAGCCTTTTCTTTCATCAGAATTAATACACTTAATTTATAGGAAATTAAGTATGCAAGAGGGAAAGATGAGTAGGTTGCTTAAGAGAATGAGATTACAAGGCAATTGACTGGATACATTTTCCTAACACTAAATGAGGCAGTTCTCTCATTTGGGTCTTAGTTTAGAGGCTTCACTGGTACCCATGATAGCAATCCACTGCTGCTGTAGAAAAATGACTTGGTTCCTTCTTGCCTACTGCTGCTTGGTTTGGACTGCATAGATTCCTAAGACAAAGATCAACCAATATTGACCCATATGTGTACTGCCCACAAGAGAGGCGAGTGTGTTACATGCACAGAAATTCAAAAATATCCTGAAATATGGCTTCACATAGAGATCTGTCTTTCTCTCACTGTCCAGCACGAAGAAAATTCCCTAAAATTCAAAAGGAGCAGAATTACAAATCCTTTCAAATACTGTCATATGATTTCTTTAGCAAGTGCTTAATAAACTGTACAATCTGGCCTTTGTGTATATTTGAAACCACATGCAAGTGCCTTGGCTTCTTGGAAAAATAAGAGGTACAAGAACAAACTTGGATCATAAAGCCATTTTTAAAATAATGCTAATATGGGAGAAATGGGGACATTTGCAGGAGTGCTTAACTGTCCTCCCACTACCACCCAAATTAATGTATAAATTCTAAGCCTTGAAGTGAGAGCAACTGAGTTTGCACATTTGTTCAGATAATATCTGGTCTGGCCTTCAGTCTTCAAGAATGAAAATTCTTTTGAGATTGGAATGGGATGCACTTGTAAGTTCTATATAGCTCTAATTTATCCCTATTCCACAATAAAGACAAAGAATTGGCTTTTCCCTTTCGAAAAAACAAACAGAGACTGCATACTTAGAAAGTGAGCTGAGTGTTTGGCAATACAAGAGTTGTAAATTATGAACTAGAAAGAGGGGAAGCGGTTCACTTTTCCTCTGTGTTTTGTGCCTTTGCTCAGTACTATCAATCAGTTTTTTGCAAGAATCTGTGACTGGTGAGTGCTTTTAGTTTAAACATTTCGGTCCTTACAACTGTAGGGCTTGTGTGCACCTTAGAAAGCTGAGCTCCAATGGGAAGTTAGTGTATATAGCTTTGTGTAGAACTGGATTTGTTTAATAAAATCATTGCAATTCTGAAAGACACATATACTTGTTTACTTATTTGCTTAATTCATTTCTATATCAAAATCTTTTGGGGATTGGACAGAAACAAAGTTGATGTCTTAAACTTTCTAATTTAAGATACTCATTTTGTCCCTTAATCCCCTAATGGAAAATTTCAGTCTTGAGATGGGGTGGGATTGCTCAGGACCTCTTTGGAGCATTTTTTTAAACTCATGCCCTCATGAGTAATAGCCAAAACATTTCACCACACTGCTTCAAAAACTGATGTTGGGTAATTTCCAATTATTTCTGGATCAAACACCTGTGTATTAGTGGATGGCTTACCTGTATAGTTTATGTACAATCCTCTAAAGGCTCAAATAGGTTTCATTGTTTGTTTCTGATATTTCTATGCTGTCTACTCCCAAGTAGAGCAGCTGTGACAGCAGGAAACAAAATTTTAAAAAAGCACCAGGAGAAAGATTGAAATGATTACACATGCTTTTGCATTTAGATTTTATTTG
The DNA here is from genome assembly GCF_028640845.1 of Ahaetulla prasina. Classification (NCBI taxonomy): domain Eukaryota; kingdom Metazoa; phylum Chordata; class Lepidosauria; order Squamata; family Colubridae; genus Ahaetulla; species Ahaetulla prasina. The sequence continues at coordinate 196,723,006 of NC_080540.1, forward strand.
GCTTTGTGTCAAAATTTAATCTCTCCTTTTTTAGTAATAATAGCAGGAAGGTCAGACGATTATTATGCAGCCTTTCTATTAACAAGCAGGAATTTTCAGATCACTTACAATATATCAGTTTCATTATCTAACTTAAAGAATGCAACAGATGAAGCATTTTGAATTTTAAAGTGTGTTTATTTTTTCTTGCTGGCAGCTGGCCATAATCAAATTGTGATTTGGTTTGAACAAAATTAACACAACAAAAAAAACACCCTATTAACCATAATTGAAAGAGTCGAAAGAAGCAGACTCTAAATTAAAGATTCCTTTCCAGTGCTCTTTCCGTGAGCCAGTTTTCCCCTTTCTGTGGCAGCTCATCATAGGAATAGTGAGGAGCAAGATACTCCACAGGTGGGAGACTACAATTGAGAAGGCTCTATTATGGGAAAATCCTTTGGGAAATAGGGCTCTCATGAATGTGACTTATTTCTTCTTTTAGGTTCCTATCCAGAAGAGGAAGAAGCCAGCATCTCAGAAGAAACGGAGGTTCAAAACTCACAATGATCATTTGGCTGGTGTATTGAAGGATTATTCCGATGTAGCTCCTGGCAAATAAATTGATCTTCTGAACTGAACTGTTATGTTGATGTGGATGCTTAGGACACAGATGTCCTTTGTATATCTGATGTGGTTCTTTCATCTTCCATTTCTGTAGCAGATGAAAAGTAACAACTTTTGGGATCAAGAATAAACTATTCATCATAACATTTACTTTACTGGTTAATATAAACTTGGATCAGAGCCATTCATTATCAGTAGACTTCTGATATTGGGGTTGAAATATATTTAGCATGTAATGCTGAGGTTCATGTTCATCAGTTAAAATTTCTTTGAAGAATTCTTTGGCATTCTATGGGAATTTTATTCAGATGGGCTAACCTAGATAAATCTGAGATTTTTGTTGTCAAGAAAACATGTTTATAATAAAATCATTCAAAAAGGTTGAAGATTTTGTTTACATGTTTTCCATGCTTTTTGACTGAATAGCAGCTAAAAGTGACACTCCATTTAGATATAGACAGATATTATTTTAGCTAATAGTTTAAGATGAAGCCTTTATTTAGAAATGTAAACTCTTTTTTTATACTTATTTTTTTCCACAAAGTGACATTTCTTGTATTATCCTGAAGTTTCCATTTGAATTTTCAAGACTGTTTCAGTTGGTTGTTTCTGCAGGTACCAGCTACATCACGGTGCCCATGCAACATCTTCTAAATTGTGTTAACATTCCATTTATGTCAGAAATTCTTAAGCTAAAATATACCTCCAAATAAATAATCAAACTTACAAGAAAACATAGGATTTGCAATGGTCTTCCCAGTTCCTAGTTATTATTGAAAATCTGTGGGGAGATCCCAAAGTACAATGCAGGCCAAGAAGTCTCAGAATGTTTCTCAGTTGGAAGAGTTGTGTTAATGAAGAGTGAGAATAAATTCCAAAAGCAAAGCTAGAACAACTCGGCTGGCTACAGAAAATGTCTGCCAAAGGAGGTGTTACAAAGTACTGCCTGAAAGATTATCCAAACCTCTGCCCCTGTGTATCTTCTTACCTTGAATCTGTAAATAACTGCACGTAAATTGTAAAGTATGCATTGAAATTTGTAGAACACTGTTATGTCGTTTTGTATCATGTAGAATTTTTGCCATTTTCTGTTTGCTTAAGGATTTATTGAAGTGTACAATTTGACCAAGGGTGCCTAACTTTTGCACATGAGTATATTTGTATTGTTTGTGAGTTACTTTAGAATTAAAAAAAAATTGAGACAAGCCTAGTGATAGAGTGACCTTTCATTATATGACTGCTAGCTGAGATGAAAGAAAAAAAAGAGAGCATGAGTTGGGGGAAGCGAAGGTAAGAATATGTTTCTTTCCAATTATTAGAATGTATAATTCATTTAATATGGATAATTGATTTAATATGAACAAATTGTGTATTTATACCTTGTTCTAGAGAAGTGAAAAATAGTGAAATAAACGGCTACTCTAGGGTAGAAATAGTTTTTGTAATTGATAATGATGTTATTAATTAGACAGTAAGCGAGGTCTGGCCATGAGCTTATCAAATGTGGAGAGGAAATTTAAGTATGCATTTTCTTTTGGCTTTAAAGATTAAACTGAGCAAGGAAACTGGAAGAATATGGCTTGAGCATAGATAGCCTCACTGAAAAAAGCCTGGCTTCACAAAATGAGAGCGTAATTTTTTAATTGGATTAGTTTGGTGGTAAATATACAGATCGGTTGGCTGTTGCTGAGCAAATTAGTAACAGTAATTTCTTCTGCTAATAATTATAATTTTATGGAGTAAGTCATCTAAAGGAAGAACTACTGTTGCAAGATTCTGTATGTTTGCTAGAGAGCACTGGTATAAAGTTGTTTGTAATGCATTTGATATATTCATCTTAGTCCTTCCAAGTTTCTAGAGAATAGAGAAAAGCAAGTGAATTTGGAGAAAATATGTGAAGAATGCCCATTTGGTTCTTATTGTCACTTTCTGTAGCACAAGGAACTTGGTGATAGGACACGAGAGAATGCCAAGGTTTCAGGACTGATGATGGAAAAAGATTTGAAAGTAGCAATAATCACAGAGGCATAATGGTGACATTTTGTTTCCATCTTGAGACTCAGAGTCAGGTAGTTGCAAATGTGTGGGCATGAATCTTTTACTACCCTACTGCTCGGAGACCAGCAGAGGCATATGCTTGGCTTGGTTAAAATAAATGTAGGTATTTCACCACCAGGTACTTTAGAATTCCTTTTTCTATTACGGAGTCAGGTAGAAGACGATTAAATCTTGGTTTTAGAATTCAGAAATTGGAAAGTCCTGTTGTTCATTATTATTGCTACAATACCTCAGTCATTTTGCTTTAAAAATAGGGGACATATATAAAAGAAAGAGTTTTTCTAGCAACTGAACCTCAGTTTCTTCACCTGCCAAACTTCTATAAATTGTACTGAACTGAAAATGGTCTGTGGGCCTTATAAACTAACCCACAAATGTTACACAAGTATTTGCAAATAAGAAAGAAGCAAATAACCTGCATGGAGATTTGAATAGGAACTTGGGATGAATCCATTATATTTATGCTTACTGATACACTGTACATGTACAAGTAGCCCTCGTCTTATAATCACAACTGAGCCCAAAATTTCTTTTGCTAAGCGAGACAGTTATTCAGTGGTTTTGCCCCATGTTACAATCTTTCTTGCCACAGTTATTAAGTGAATCATGGCAGATGTTAAGTTAGTAACATAGTATGTTAAGTGGATCTGGCTTCCCTGTTGCTTTCGCTAGTCAGAAGGTCGGGAAAGTGGTCACATGATGCAGAACACTGCAACTGTCATAAATATGAGCCAGTTGCCAATCAACCAAATTTTGATCATGTAAACCATGGGGATGCTGCAAAGGTCCTAAAGTGTGAAAAACTGTCACATCTCTTTTCAGTACCATTGTAACTTTCAATGGTCACTAAACAAAAGGTTGTGAGTTGAGAGCTACCTGTGTACATTCATGTTTTTTCATCTGTAGGTGCCCTTTTTATCTTTCCTGTAGCATCCTTAAGCAGGGGATTTCATTTCTGTGCCAATCTGTGCCTGGTAGTGACTGATTGATAGTAAGAGTCCTTGTCTTGAAAGGCAGGATTCAGGGATCCATGCCATGCCTCCTTATCTCTTCCCTCTTCCCTAATAAATGCAGGACCAGTCTGTTGGAAGAACAGGTTCTGCGCTCAGTTCAATATCAACGCTACAATGTGTTCTTTCTAAGAATGTGTCTGTAATAATTTCATACCATGACGGATACCCTATGTAGTCATTCTATTTGTTATCCATTGTAAAACAATTATTCCTGTATTGTGGATCTTCTTCAGTGCATATGCATGCCCATGCTGCATTTAACATTTTATATAACATCTGTATAAGCTTGTGCTCTTACCTTGTTGAGTGCAGGAGATCACTCCTGACTAATTTGGGAACTAATATAGTGGATTCTCTCCAGTTGTATGTCTATGGAGATTCTCAGTCATTCAAGCCATGGTTATCCCAAAGGTGCTTTTTCAAAAGGCAACTGGACTTAGTTTTTTCTTGAAAATGTTTCGCTTCTTATTCAAGAAGCTTCTTCAAATCCTGTCCAGTTGATTTGGGGCCAAGCTTCTACCCACCTTTTTGCCATGGTCAATAGGATGGGGTATTTAGCATTGGGAGGGTGTCATAAGGTAGAAGTCCTTTTTAAATTGAAGATGGGACTTTGGAGAGGTTTTTCTTAGCCTCTCCTATTTGAACTTCTCTTAATCTCCTAACGGAGACGATTAGGTTTTCTTTCTTTTTTTTTCTTACGGTTTTCTTTTTTTCTGTGATTTTATTCTGTAGGAGTAAGTTGCAGGATTTGGGAGGAGAAAGTTAAGGACAAGTTCTGAAAGGGTGAGTTGTATGATTTGTGGAGACTATACCTGTCATGAGTCTCGGAATCTGGGGTAATCTTAAGGAGGTACCTGTGCCAACACAGACTTGTAGCTACTATTGAGACATGTTCAGGTTTTTCCAATTAACTATTGATGAGGGAAGTATAAATGAAAACTGGGTTTAGCGGTAAGGTATTAATTATTAACACTGATTGTCAGAGATTCTGATTTCTTCAAATGAATACAAGTAAATAAACAGACGTGATAGCATAGACCATATTTTTATTTTATTCATTGCTTTTATTTTTAGAAAATTATAATAGAAAAGTATCTTTTAACAACTTTTTTCTTTTAAAAAAATCATAGACAAATTGGAAGCATTGTATAATTCAATAACTGCCAGTAAAAGGCTGTAGAGAAAAGTCAAGTGTTTTGTGAAACAATCCAGCACAAATCTTTTTAGGGTTGTTTAACCACCTACAGTTACATTTTAAATTTGTTCAATTTATCCATATTGTTTGCTTAGTAATGCACATTTTTCAGTTCCAACTTGGGGCTTTTCTGATGTGTTCGGAGTACAACTTTCAGGAGTAGCAGTTGGATCATATCCAGAGAACAAGCCAAGCAACCCTCTTGCAATTTTGCATTCTTAAAGCCTTTTACCTATTGACATATAATTTATATTTCTTACAAAATAATGTATCTTATTTTAGGATAAATGATGATAATCCTGGCAGAGAAGCTGCTTCATGAAAATTTGATCCTACTAACCCTATTGGCTTCCCTACTAAGCAGGCCAGCAGAGCCAGACTTGCCACTATTGTAAAATCTCTGGGCTAGCAGCTGGAGGGAGAACAGTGAGGGATTTCTGGCATTGGCAGTCTTCAGCAATTGAGGGAAGAATAATTTTACGCGATTGATTGATCTAAGAACTCTTCTGCCCTAGGTAGTTGCATTCCTAGCTGTCCAAAGAACAGCAGGTGCAATCTTATGCACTCAGAAGTAAGTCCTGATCAATTCAACAGACCACATATCCACGTAAACTGAAAACAGGAAGCAGATTTTTAAAAATTCAGTAATTCAGGTCATTAACGTCTAAGAGGTGCACCCAGCGGTGAAATCTAATTTTTTTTGCTGCCAGTTCTGTGGGCGTGGCTTGGTAGTCATGTGATTGGGTGTGGCCAACTTGACATCACGCATGTGACTGTTAGAGCCAGGAGCTCCACGTTCTGACACAGACGCACATTCTGTCTTTCACAGAATGTCACAGAAGCCAGGAGCTGCACAAAAACACATTCTGCCTTTCTGAAGCCCCCAACGCTTTGAGTTTCCCTCTGGCTTGACTGGCCAAGCGAACCTTGGAGTCTTCTCTTGGCCTGCTCTTCATCCCAGAGGGCCATGCATCCCCCCCCCCGCCAATCTTCTGTACAAACCGCCCATCCCGTTTCTGCAAAGGCATAGCCCCTCCCTTGCAGGGCGATCCAGAGAGGGGAGGGGGATGCTGCAGAAAAAGCTGCCTTCCACCCAGGCCGCCTCCTGCAGCCAAAAGTGCCCAGCCGTGCATGCCCTTTCCTCAAATGGGTTGTGCATGGGGCGCTTGGAGAGAGAGTGAATAAGAGAGCTCTCCAACCTCTGTTTTCGTGCCTATGTAAGGGAGGGAAAGAGGGAGGGAGCGATCTGAAGCCGAGGCACCCAAACTTCTGGCAGCAGTGGGGGTGGCTTCTGAGCAGCCCTGAGTCAGCCAGCTCCACCTGACCTACTCCCTGAGTCTCATCGTTCCCCTTGTCTCACCCAACCCCAGTCAAGCAGCGGCTTCCCTGCTCAGCCCCAACAAGCTATGAATCCATAGTACCCATACTAGCATCCCGAGAGAAGCAGAGAAGAAATGCTGCTGCTTGAGTGGGGTGGGGGCGAGGAGAACTGTGAGATGGTAGCCCATTTGAGGAAAGGGCACGCATGGCTGGGCGTGTTTGGCGCAATGGGGTTGTTTTGTTAGCCGTGGTGGTGCTTTGGGAAGTCAGGCAGATGTCTGCAGCTGACAACTATAATGAATATGTCCACCTGCCCTCCGGAAGCACCACCGCAGCGAACAAAACATTCCCATTGTTATGGATGCATAGCTTGTCAGGGCTGAGCAGGGAAGCCACTGCTTGAGTGGGGGGGGGGAGTAAGCTGCTAGCTCCTTTCCCGCAGCCCTGCCATGCTTGCCTGCCTACCACATGGGCTTCCGCTTGCCTGTCTTCACAAGCTGGACACCGGGAAGGCAGCGTGGAACGCAGCGTGGAAGGCAGGCAAGCATGGCAGGACTGTGGGCCATGGACCAGTTTGGGGGCGTGGCCAGCTAACCATTGCTCCCGGTTTGGTGAACCAGCACCAATCTCTGCTACCTACTCGCCCAATCCGGTCCAAACTGGGAGCATTTCACCCCTGGGTGCACCCTTTGGCTACAGATGAATTTGTGAGTTACACCTGAGCTAAAACTGATCTGTGGGAGAGTTTTCTTCAATAGAAAGAAAACAACTCTTTTTTCAAAAAAAAATAAATACACAATGTTCCAGAGTCCCATTGTAGCACTAAAGTCCACCTAGACTGGGTAATGTCATATGGCTACAGCTGTTATCTGGCTCCTAAAGATAAACCCCTTCAAGAAAGTGGAAAGCTTGAAGTAGCTTTTCCTTGGCACGCTGTGCCTGAAATCATTCCCAGTATTGCTCTGTTCCTAGAGAGGCAGTTTTATCTATCCTCTTTTTTTTCCCAAAAGCACAAACATACAGTAAGTGAAGTTGAATAGCTATTTAAAGTGGGCACCTGAAGATTTCTCCCCAGCAGGGAGTTCTGGCCATGAGGGCAATTCTTTACATGGGGCTGCTACTGCTGCCACCTCAAAAATCACCATCTGGCATCAGTGCATAGATTTGGTGCTGACTACATATGCCTGCTACTGATACCTTGTTTTCCACAAAATAAGACGTCTCCTGATAATAAACCCAATCGGCTTTTGAGCGCATGGCAATAAGGCCAAGCTCTTATTTCAGGGTTCAAAAAATATTTCAGAGTCTTATTTTCAGGAAAACATTACCTGGGAAAAATCAAGAATAGCTGGCAAGCAAATATCCCAAGGATGGCCATTTCATTAGAATCAGATTCAGCAAAAACCTTTGGCATTTTTCATAGGCATGAGATGCTGGGATCAACAACTGAAGTTCAGTTTTCTGGATCAATGGTCCAGTCAGCCCTTACCTTCCCCAAGAATATGATTAGCAATAAATGACCAGAACCAATTCACTTTATATCCGGAACGAAATCACAAAACTAAACTACTTTCCAAAGATACCCACACATACACACACAGTGTATAAGTTGTTATAAAAGTAGATGTTAGAAACTTGATTTAGAGTAAATAACTTCCTGGGTAGCTTGGTCATCCAGGATGGGTTCTCACAAATACCAGGGTTTTTTTTTCTTTTTCCTTTTCCAAATAATACACACAACTGCATGAGATATATTTGTCTGAAGAGAAGTATACTATGATAGACACAGTTGCAGAAATGTTCATAATTATGACTGCACATTTTCATTCATAATAGAAATTGCTTTTCTACTTTCTACAGTGTACTACTTCTTTCCACGCAATTGCGTATCCAAATATAGAGAAAAAAAATACAGCAGGAACTAGCGATCAGGCACCGCTAATGTACAGCACACCAACTGTTACAATCATGAAAAAGCTATTATATTGCTGATTGTCTTGCTCAATATAATTTGGCACAATTAGGCGAAACATGAAAATAACTGCTACAGGAATACACTTCATATATTTAAAACAACCATATCAGGCTCCAAAACCTGATAACCAAAATGTCTGTGCATTTCAAACAATACACTTTTAAAAAAATCTGAACCAGATTTAAAAACATGCCTTGAACATGCATCTTAAAAGGGTAGGAAAAGAGATTATACATATTTAAAAATCAAACATATACAGTAATCAGTTCTTCCACCCAAGGTACAGTCCTCTTACTTAAAATGCTTGGTATAAAAAATAGTTATTCTCTTTGCTGCTCTGCTTGAAAATATTTTTTTCAAACAAGAAATTCATTCATGCTTATAGAATTTAAACTCTTAAACTTTTATACAATGTAGAAGAGGAACATATTATTATTATGGTTCATCACGTAGTCAGCCAGATGTTTAGACTGGATATGGCATTTTTATCATTACCATTATTATTCAATACTTTCTATTTTATTTTTAAGAAGATGTGTGATAGAGGCTGTGGCAAAGTCTTGAAGGAATCCACGCTTGTGTGAGGTTTTATTTTAAGCCTGTAAAAAGAAAAGACACGCATATGAGGAAACAACAACACAATCAAAGCTCCAAAATGGCCAGAAAGCCGAGAACAGTTTTCCTAAACCTGGAGGGCATTGTTAAAGGGAAATTCAGAGAATGACAATTAGAATATAGTGGATGCCAAAATGGGAAGAGATAGTGAAGGCTAATGCTAAGGAACTGGATATTGGATGGAGGTAAGGAGATAGTTTATACTTCCATGTTAAACTGCTGGAGTACTTGCCATGAAAATGCAGTAAATTAAGCCACAATCTAGGACTATAATGTGTAATGCTTTAATGTGTAAAGCACAATAGCAAAATAATAATAATAATAATGACAACAACAACAACCATATTGATCCTTATTATTGCTGATGGAATACAGTGGCGTTTGAAAGTTTGTGAACCCTTTTGAATTTTCAATATTTCTGCATAAATATCATCTAAAACACAATCTGTTCTTCATACAAGCCCTAAAACTAGATAAAGAGAATCTAAATAAACAATTGAGTAAAAAAATACCTATCCACTTATTTGTGAAACAAAGTGATCTAAAGCTATGTACTGTATTAGTGTAAAAGCCTGTTTCCAACATTTTTTATTCAGTCAAAATAAAGTGTACTTTTATGACTGCAGTAGATGTTGACTTACCGACCACACTGCAATTTGGAAGATGAAGGTAAGACATCAGTAGCGATTTTGGAAGAATGCATTAATACCCACAAGACAGAGTGTAGCCGCCATCACACACCTGATACCTAAGGCAGAGATAAATGTGTCATCAGAAACTCCATTTATTATATGCCGACCTGAGTTCCAGTGCCTTAGGCAGAAAGCCAATTGGACCAGTTCCTCTCTCTCAGTCCTAGGACATGGACAAAGGCAAATAGTTTCTGAAAAACCTTGCCAAGAAAACTGCAGTTTTATACTCCACCCTTAATCTCTGAAGGCTTTTTGAACAAGTAGCATCTTAACTGCTCTTCCAAAGACACAAAGGCTACAATCCTGTTGTTTCCCAACATTTGAACTACACCTTTTCTAAGTATGGGAGATAGGCCATTTTATTTGGCTATTAGAGCAATAGAAGAAGATCTTGAGGAATTGGTACCTCTCTCCTCTTCAAGACTAGGAAATGATAACTTGCTAAATGTCACGCTGAATCACAAAAATGTGAATTAACTTATCTAAAGAAATTTGTTCCTGTTTATGGATGATGTAGATTTTTAGTGATTGAAACAATTTGGAGAATCTACTAAGCAATTAATTATAATTACATGGTATCTATTTGCAAAATGAAAACTGTAATCCTGTTAAAAATCAGTGGAAATGCTGACATTTAGCTTGATTTTATAATCATTAGTCAACAATGTATGTTACCCATCCTTTTGTCCAACTGTGGAATAGGATCAAAAAAATGAATCTCTGTTATCCACACAACCAGCCTAGAGATATAGGCTATGATAAGGAATAATTGCTTGCCCAAAGATAGATACTGAAATCAATAAAAGGCAGCTTTCCTATTGGCAAAAGTTGGATGTGTGGAGTCCAAGGATCTCTTCCTCAAAATGATGTAAGCCAGCAAGAATGATGAACTTGAAGCATTGGCTCATCGTCCAAAGAGGAACAGGCCGTTGTAAAATATCAGCCCGAAGTAGGATCAGGCCATGTAGCCATTTTCCATTGCTGGGCTGCTTTGCCAGCAGGTGTACTTTTAGTGTATGAAATAACCATTTTATGGTCTTGATTTTTAAAGAGGGAGCCTGGTTCCTTTTTTGATGCCTCAAGTTTCATATGTGTTATGGAAGATGAACTTTACATACAGATGTTCCGTGGTTTTGCTGTTGCAATAACTTAAGGAATTGTTCCCAAATATGGTTATGTTTGCATAATGCTTTGGAGAGAAAAATCTGCAAGTCCTCCAATCTTATTTTTACATCTCTGCTTCTCATACACAAATATGCTAGTATGAAAATAACTTACTGCTGCACTCATTGTATCTGTGCTTAAAAACACCAGCCAATTCTCATTTAGTCACTGATGATTAAATTATTTAGGCTTGGGAAAAGAAAGTTGCTATATTAGGAAAAATACATTGACTGAGTTTGCAAAGAGAATGCCAGTGCAAATCATTATATGCTATCTAACGAAGCTGTGGTGCGATTTTCAAATGTGACAAGAGTAAGCTGGATAGATTTGGTGGAAGGAGAAAAGGTTACTGGAATTAGAAAGTTACCTTCTTTAACAATCCTTTATGTATTCATTTTGACTTACTTTCTTACGAAGCTTAGCAACTTCAATAGAAATTGCTGGATTTAAAATGAAGAGAACAGCATCTCTTCTCCCAAATGTAATACAATACTGGGCTAACTATGATTAAAATTTAGACATAAAAATTAACTTGTTCGGAGGTGCTTTAACCATTTCATACATGATAAAAAAAACTTTGGCAAACTAAAAGGTTGCGTGATGAATTTCCAGCAAAGACTGGTCTGTTGGGTGCTCATAAGCACAGCATGAAGAGAACTCACCTGAACGCTATGATGTTCAACAGACTGCCACGGAACATCACAGAGCTTCTTCAAAACCATCTGCAACTAGATGGTTGCAGGTATATTGGCCTTCAACTCCCAGATCCCCAGCCAACACAGTTGCTTTTTTTTTAAATTTGCATTTATATCCCGCCCTTCTCCGAAGACTCAGGGCGGCTTACACTATGTCAAGCAATAGTCTTCATCCATTTGTATATTATATACAAAGTCAACTTATTGCCCCCAACAATCTGGGTCCTCATTTTACCTACCTTATAAAGGATGGAAGGCTGAGTCAACCTTGGGCCTGGTGGGACTAGAATCTGCAATAATTGCAAGCAGCTGCTGTTAATAACAGACTGTCTTACCAGTCTGAGCCACAGAGGCCCTTTGTCACATAATCCATAACCAGCCACATTCTCAAATGTAAAGGAATAGGAAAAGGTAGCCCACTTTTGTACTACTGTATTTTTCTCGGTTGGCTCTATTGAGCCATTACCATTGTTGAAGTTTGCCTGACTGGTTTTTGACTTGTGACTAAACAGAAGCTGCATCAGAAATACTCTGGTGTTGTGGTTTTGAGATTGTCCCATAGAATCTGAACGTGTTCTTATGTGAGGGGAAAATGAGTAATAGTGCCTAAGGGGAATTTGCAACGAAGACTGGGTTGATATGTCATGCTAAGTCATGGTCATGGTTCAGTAAGTCACAATTAGGGTCTAAATGTATATTAAATCATAAACCGCACTATCTAGATTTATATAACACACTAAGCCATAATCAAGAAACCATATTTTGACAGCACAGTATGTGATCCCCATCAAAACACTTTTCTTCTTTTAAAGTTCCACCAAGCTGCCAAGAATATTTTCAGAATATTCTGACTGCATTACATTCTCACACCCAGCCATTTTGTTTTTCCTGCAGACAGTCAGCAAGCATCTCAACCTACTGCTCATGTTTAGTTCTATTTTACTGCTGTTAAGAGCTGTTTTGCTCATTAGGGTTTTTCTTTTAACCTAATTATGTTGCCGTCCCTGTAAATCTGGTCTGTTCCTCTGAGCATGCTGACACCTCCCTCTTTCAACTCCAAAACCATTCTCTGCAATTGTCACAACTATGTATCTGACATCATGGACATCTATACCTTTTCCTGAACAACAGCTTGTATTCTGTCACATGTCTTCTGACATCAAAAGATGCAAGAAAAGCAACAGATCCATTTTGGAGTGCTACCAGGCTACACCATGAGATAATGAAACCTAAAAGTTTCAGCTCCCAGGGCTGAAGTGAGAATATGCATAAGTTCCCAGATCCACAGAGCTTCAGGGGTGGGAAGGAGATATAGTATGCAGAAAGAATAATCTATCTGTAGGAGGTCTGAAAAACAGAGCTCCAAACGGGGGGGGGGGGGGATTTGAGTTTTGACCAGTGCCTGACTTAGACCAGCAAATCCTCAGGAGAAAATTTTCCTCCTACTTCCTGCCCATTAGGGCAGCTATACTGCTTTGCATTCTTAAATTGTCCCATTTTATTTATAGAACTAAATTCAGCTTGCATTTTTTTCTTGTTTTTCACCTGTGGCCTCTGTCCTTCAATAGTCCTGTAAGCATGCACCTTTGATTTACAGCTTTCCAACCCTGAAGTGCAGCCAGTGAAGTTTTATTTTTTGTTATTGTTGTTTTAAAAAAACAGCAGATTTGTTTTATTTGGCTAAAAATAATTTAAAAATAGAGAAAGATAACTGGTGAATTAATCCTCTTTGGTTCAGAAACAAAAAGCTGCAAAAGTCAGAGAGGCTGGTTTGGGTTCTTTTTATCCGGAGAGTAGATGGAATTGTTTGTAGTTTGTACATGAACTTTCGACATTGTAAGTATATATCACTTGTCTATTCTGACATTCAAGTAAGAGCCATGGTGGCGCAGTGATTAGAATGCAGTATTGCAGGCTAATTCTGCCAACTGCCAGATTCTCACTGAGTAAAGGTTAACTCAACCTTTCATCCTTCCGAGGTTGGTAAAATGAGGACCCAGATTGTTGGGGACAATATGCTGACTCTGTAAACTGCTTAGAGAGGGCTGCAAAGCACTGTGAAGTAGCATATAAATCTAAGTGCTATAGCTATTTCAGATCATCTGAAGACCGCTCTCTACCTGTCCTGAACCCAGGCAAAATAGCACTCCCTTCTTCCCAACCCATTACCCAATGTATTACCGGGGTCTCATACAGGGAAGATATTATTTACATCCCTAAAAGAATGGGAGATAACTAATCACTGGAAATATGAAAATATCTTGAGGTCCTCATGTTGGAATGCAATCTTTACAAAAGACCCTGCTTGGAAAGCTTCCATCGCAGGCAAGTGGGCAACTAGAAAGCAATATATTTTGACTTTTGTTGTGGTATCTGAGGAACATCATCAGATTTAATTCACTGCAATGGCCTTAACATTCCAAAAATACCCACTAGCGTACATGATTGGGACCTTTAATTTATAATTTTATAATTTATTTTTTATTACTGTCAGCAAACTCAGCTCACTCCTACATCCATTTTTAACTGATTAATAACATTATGTTTAAAATAAGGTTTAGCCCTGTTCCCCCATTTTTTTATACATGAGAAAAAATGTACAAAAAATACTTTTTCTTATGTATGTCATTTTGAAGGTGTTACAACTTCTAATTTCAGCCAATTCATTTTAAGTCAACGGTTAAAGTCTTGAACTTGGACTTGAAGAGATGCAGAATCCAGTTCCCACTTGAATCCATGATTTTCAATCATCACTCTGTCCCTGTCCAGTTTCTCTTAATTAACAGTTAGCAGGACTCCACTGTATGCTGGTTTGAGCTTCCAGAATATTAATAATAATATTATTACTAATAATAAAATTATGCCATAGGACAACAAATCTGTCCCCTCCAAATTGCATAAGAGAGTTCTCCTTTCTTGTCAAAGGGTTATTTTTCAGAGAGAAGATACATGGAGATAGGGGAAAGGGAACTGCTGCAAGGGTGAGAATAATCACAAGTTCAGACATTTATCCTACACACACCACAAAAAACAGAAGCCACAGCCCTTGTGCTCCCCCTGGTGATCAGCTAGAACCTCTTGCAAGCGGTGCTTGTGATCTACTCACACAGGATTCAGCAGAACTGACGGGACTTCCAGCCCTGAGAAGTAGCCTCTGAGGGAGGGAACCAGCGGATCTGAAAAAGACCAAAGCCCACAAGTGAGAAATGAGACTCAGGCAAAAATGAACAATGCTTTTGCACAATGTCCTCCTTCTAGTTCCTTGGAGCTAGGACTCCTCCTTGTATCTCCTTGTATCTCCTTGTTTCTCAAGTTGGACCTACTTTTCATTTGTTTCACTTATTAGCTTTACATTTTATATCCTGGGACTGCTGCAAGGTAACTAATAAAGACAGTACCTTTGCTACTAAATCATTACACACAGCAAAAGAGCAGATAAAAACAAAAGTGAATCAACAAGAAGAATGGGTATGCAAAGAGCATTAAAAGAGAATAGATCTGCATTACCTGATTAACCTACTGAGATCACTTATGAATCTAGCTTTTTTAAAGAATTTCACTTTTAAAAAAGAACTCTGAGCAAAGAGCAGATTTTTGCCCCACTGTACTCTGTTTATATCAAAGAATACTATATAATGCAGTGGAGCATTGACTATTGAGAGCAGGGGACTTGTAAGCATAAACTTACTCCTGCAATTTGCATATCCCACTTGAATTTAGTGGTCATTATCAATATATGCACTGCCTCCTTTCATATATCGGAGGGGACTATTTCGTATTTAAAAATGAGGGAATGCCTGGGAGACCAGGAGATTTAAAAATCAAGACATTGTGTGGTAGGGAGTTCCATAATCATATTTACATAATAACACAACATAATTTTAAGTTATAGTAAAAGATGATCACCCTTTACTGTATGTAAAATCCAAAAGGAAAACAGAATGTGAATTTCCTAGGTATATATGGCAAAAAGCAATATTACTATGGAGATAAGCCACTTGTAGAGGGCCAGCCTTTACAACGAAAATCACTTCAAATTCTGGCTCACATTCAAGAGAATAAATTGATCCTGAAGAATACAATGGTTGGCCATTTCACCAACCATTACATTCTTAAATAATATCTTCAGTCCATCATAACTATCACAAACCATCTTTTTAACTCTGACAGTTGAAATCAACTATTCCAACAGATTCAAGTGTTGCATTGCTTGAAAATTTCTCCTCTTCCCTCCTCCACTCCTCACGTTTGACCTCATGGGTTTTATAATTATTGCCTTTTGCTATGTTTGATATTTGCTGTGTCACAATTTGCTATTTTATTTTTTGAGCTGGTCAAATACTGTAATAAAGACTTCCGATAATTCTAAGGACAGAGCAGAACAGTTAAGAGATTGTTAAGTACTCATTCCGGATGTTTATCAGAAAGCACTAACCAGTCAGTGGGATACTCTACTCAGCTACCAGGTAAGGGCTTCAATCAGGAAGGATCATATCTGCTGGGATTGGAGGGGAATGATCACTATTTTCAGAAAATAAACTACAGAGGAAACTCCTTGCTGGAAATACAATACAGAAGAGACTGAAGAGAGACTGACGTGAGAAATGACAACCAGCAGAAGAGCGGTGGGGGGGGAGTTACTCAGTTCCTGCCCTATAGGTCAATGGCTTAAAGTCACTAGCAGGCTCATTAACTTATTGTGTCATCTCATTCCCAGCCTCACAGAGCCAGCCCTCCCGCATGGATCAAGCAGCTGTCTATTTTTGAACTCGTTGGGTAGATGGGTGGGCCTGAAGCCAAACAGGGAGAAGGGAAAGTCAGAAATTTCTGCTAAGTTGATCTTTTCTTATCCCACAGAGAGCTGTATGCAATCATGAGACAGACATGAAAAGTTCTTTCTTCACTGCACATTTAACATTTAAAAGCCTAATTGAATATGGAATATAATCAGAAATGACAGCGTACAAAAAATATTGGTGAAAATGCTGGTAGAATTGCTCATGCTTCCATCACTTGGGGCTCAGATGTTCCCAAAAGATGCAGCCTGGTTCTCCACAAGAGGGAGTTCTTTCAGTCAGTTCCTCACCTCATCCCTTTCTTTTCCAGCTGACATGAAAATGAAATTTCCTCCTCCAAGATGAATCCAAAACCACACTTCAGTTTGCCATCTAATTACCAACACAGTAAGAGATTATAATATTACGGCTATAACAATAAAGGTCACAGACAAATACAGGGTAACTCTACAGGGGACATGTTTTATATCCTTGAGATGTAATACAATTTTATAAATGTTCAAATAATTTAAATAGGAAAAAAATTATGAACTGACATCTCTGTAGTTGTCAGTAACATAACATAATAACATAACATAATAACAGAGTTGGAAGGGACCTTGGAGGTCTTCTAGTCCAACCCACTGCCCAGGCGGGAAACCCTACACCATTTCAGACAAATGGCTATCCAACATTTTCTTAAAAATTTCCAGTGTTGGAGCATTCACAACTTCTGCAGGCAAGTTGTTCCACTTATTGATTGTTCTGTCAGGAAATTTCTCCTTAGTTCTAAGGTGCTTCTTTCCTTGATTAGTTTCCACCTATTGCTTCTTGTTCTACCCTCAG
Source organism: Ahaetulla prasina (assembly GCF_028640845.1). Classification (NCBI taxonomy): domain Eukaryota; kingdom Metazoa; phylum Chordata; class Lepidosauria; order Squamata; family Colubridae; genus Ahaetulla; species Ahaetulla prasina. The sequence continues at coordinate 196,739,957 of NC_080540.1, forward strand.
ATGCTTTGGAGAATAGCTTGACTCCCTCTTCTTTGTGGCAACCCCTGAGATATTGGAACACTGCTATCATGTCTCCCCTAGTCCTTCTTTTCATTAAATTGGTAATGAATTCATTATATTGGTAAGTAATTGGTTATGGGTGTTTTGCTCGGCTGAACATGAGTGTCATTGCCCCGTCAGAGCCTGGTTCTGAGGAAGAGGAGGACATAGAGCTGGGGCCGATGGGGGAAGAGGGCGCAGCTTCTCTGGCCCAGCAGTAATGACCGGAGGAGCAGGACGAAGCAGTGCCATATTCCTCGGGCCTTGGAATGGGCACCAGAGAGGAAGAGAGGGCACAGGATGACCGAGTAAGGAGGGAGGAGATGGAAAGGGCAGGCAGCAGAGTAGAGACATATCAGAACTCTGGAGACGAGCAACTGCCTTCCCCACCCGATCCTCGAGTGTGGAGAATGGAGAGGAGGCAGAGTCAGTGCAGAGTGACCTGACTACTCGGGAGGAGGGCGCCCCGCCCCTCTTCACAAGGCTCACCTGGAGAATAGGATTTAAGGAGATGCTGGGAGGAGGGGCTTTTGTTGAGATCAAGTGTGGTACTTGCCAGCAACACTTGCCACAATTCAAGAAGCCTTGCTGTTATTGATGACTCGCTGCCTTGCTTTGCCTTGCTCAGCTTGTTTGCCTTGCCCTGCCTGCCTTGCCTGCTGTGTGCAGGTTGCAACAACCCAGCTCGGCTCCAGTTTGACCCCAGCAAACTCTGTGTTCTGTCTCCTTCCCCACTTTGGATTAACGAGCTGGCCTTCAGTCAGTGGATTCATGGTTCTTATCAGTCCTGGCAGAGAAATCGCAAAGTTTCAACTGCCAAAGTTCAAACAAATGACTCACGTAGCAAGACTTTCAGCTCTTTTTGAAACGGTTCAGCTAAACTTTTGCTTCCCGTGGAGTGACAGCAGTCCCAAAGCTCCTTATATATCCTGTGGGGTGGGGCTCCTGCCCCACCCTTCCCTTTAATGATGTCGCCTCTCTAATCTTCTGAAGTGCAGGTCAATCCAAGCTTGATTATTATTATTATCAGCTGGGTCTGAAGGCGTAGCCTGGGGAAGGGAGGAATCAGGGGATGACGGCCTCATTACGTCCTCCGACTGGCCTGGTTCTGGCTCCTGGAGCCGGGCCAAAGGAATCGGTGCTCCCGAGGTAAGCCTTACTGGCCCTTCCCCCTCACTCTTGGAGTCACTTTTGGGCATGGGGCCAGGTTCGGGGGCTGGAGTCACAACACTCTGTGCAATGACGATGCACGTGACAAAGTGTTCTGAACTGTTTTCATTCTCAGAACTGTGCTGCTCTCTTTTTCTTCTTGCTTTGAGGAACTGCTTGAGGTGTGTGCATATGTTAAAGTTTTGCTCTTGGGCTTACAGTGGGCTTACAGTGAGGAGTGGGGTTTTGGGGGAAGGTTGGTTTAATAAAAGAGGATTCCATTCTTCGCATCGCAGCTGTTGCTTACGTGCCCCGTCCCGGGTCATAACAATGAATTGAATATAAAGACACGATAATTGGTGCTGCTAGCAAAACAATGCATGTTCATTTGCTTCATGTAGCATTACATGGAAGCCACTACATCAATATATATATCTTGCTTAAAAATCTTCTGGACCACTTTAAAAAACTTACCAAAAACAAGAAAGAACACAACCCATACCAAATGAAAATAATAGCAGCCAGCCAATGAAGCAATTTGACATCTACTATCAGATAAAAAGATAAACCACTACATTGCTGCTAAATGTTACGAAAAGCTCAGATTAAATAAATTGGATCTGAATCACTCACGTCTGCAGAAAGTTCTGAACAAGAGGGTACAAAAATGAGTAGTTTTTCCATATTAACAGGTGGTGGCATCTGCAGGAGAGTCCAATAAAACCAAGATGGTGATGGCGGCAGCACAAAGACCCACCCCATTTGTACTTGTCATCACGATATGAACATATAAAGGGATAGGGCTTCGCTTACACTGCTACAGCTGCCATCTTGCCTTTTTTCATTCTCCCTGTGAATATCCTGTTGCTGATGCCCTACCATACATTTTTTCCTCTACTGCAGATGTATTGTACTACATTCCCCTCAACTCCCCACAACACCAAAGCCAAGAGATCAGGAAAAAGCTCTAACACTTTAGAGTATTTAGATGGACCCCAAAGTAGCAGGATAGGAGAGCAGACCTATCAGAGCAGTCAAGTAAATGACCTGAAAATCAAAGTTGTGCAAAAAAGACATCCTTGTAACTAGTGAATGTACTTCCAGATATGCACTCCAGTACAAGGGCAAACTCTTTAGATGGATAGATCAAGTTTTAATTCTGAGGAGGAAGGGATCTATGGATTCCCAGAAAAACTGCAGACTGCAGGAACCATTTGTGCTTCTGTTTGAGATGTAGACAACACAGACTCATCCCCAACAGCCTGTGCCTGTCTTCAACAGTGAAAGGACCCATAGCAGAAAACATAGTGTAGCCAAGGCTCCATACCCATTTGCACTACTCAGGTTATCCTAAGGCAGGGGTGCTATTCAGCAGGTTCTGACAGGTTCTGGAGAACCAGTAGCAGAAATTTTGAGTAGTTCAGAGAACCGGCAAATACCACCTCTGGCTGGCCCCAGAGTGGAGTGGGTATGGAGATTTTGCAATATCCTTCCCCCAGGAGTGGGGAGGGAATGGGGATTTTGCAGTAACCTTCCCCTGGAGTGGGGTGGAAATGGAGATTTTGCAGTATCCTTCCCCTGCCATAGTTATACTATGCCAAGCCACACCATGCCCACCAAGCCCTGCCCACAGAAACGGTAGTAAAAAAATTTGAATTCCACCACTGCCCTAAGGACACAGATAAACCTCCAAAAGGCCTCAACAACTCTCTAACAAGAATGCAAATGACCAGCTGTCTGCAAGGAGTATAAATCCTTCCATTCCCCACCATCCAGTTAGAGCTGAAGTAGCTTCTTGGATGAGAAGCGAAACGTCTTCAAAGAAAAACAAGAAAGTCCAGTTGCCTCCTGAAAAAGCACTTTTGGGAGGAAGGGATTCCATTCCAAATAAATGTCTTCCTTGAAAAAGAGGAAGCATCCTTAGAAAACTACCTTTAAAAGCCTTAATTAAGAAGCTGACAGAATCTGTCACTTCCTGCCTGATACTCTAAGGTTATTCCCACATTATACTGTACATTGCAACAACCCAATGCTTGGCAGTCAACATAATGCATCAACCTGGTTCACGGGTGAATAAAGGCAACCGCCCAATACTCTGATTTGTCTTATTTACGATTTTTAAAATATAAAAGGTAGGCATAGGAAGCATAATGCATGAAAGATGATGAAAGATGATGAAGATGTCTATCTAGACCCGTTCCAGTCCGGCTTCCGACCCGGATACAGCACGGAGACAGCTTTGGTCGCATTGGTGGATGATCTCTGGAGGGCCAGGGACAGGGGTTATTCCTCTGCCCTGGTCCTATTAGATCTCTCAGCGGCGTTCGATACCATCGACCATGGTATCTTGCTGCACCGGTTGGGGGGATTGGGAATGGGAGGCACCGTATATCGGTGGTTCTCCTCCTATCTCTCCGACCGGTCGCAGACGGTGTTGACAGGGGGGCAGAGGTCGACCGCGAGGTGCCTCACTTGTGGGGTCCCTCAGGGGTCGATTCTCTCGCCCCTGCTGTTCAACATCTACATGAAGCCGTTGGGTGAGATCATCAGTGGTTTCGGGGTGAGATACCAACAGTACGCTGATGACACTCAGCTGTACTTTTCCACCCCGGGCCACCCCAATGAAGTTGTCGAAGTGCTGTCCCGGTGTTTGGAAGCCGTACGGGTCTGGATGGGGAGAAACAGGCTCAAGCTTAATCCCTCCAAGACGGAGTGGCTGTGGATGCCGGCATCCCGATTCAGTCAGCTGCTGGCTGGCTGTTGGAGGCGAGTTATTGGCCCCAAAGGATAGGGTGCGCAACTTGGGTGTCCTCCTGGATGATCGGCTGTCGTTTGAAGACCATTTGACGGCCGTCTCCAAGAGGGCCTTCCACCAGGTTCACCTGGTTCGGCAGTTGCGCCCCTTCCTTGATCGGGATGCCTTATGCACAGTCACTCACGCGCTCGTTACCTCTCGCTTGGATTATTGTAATGCTCTCTACATGGGGCTCCCCTTGAAGTGCACTCGGAGGCTTCAGTTAGTCCAGAATGCAGCTGCACGGGTGATAGAGGGAGCTACCCGTAGCTCCCACGTAACACCGCTCCTGCGCAGACTGCACTGGCTACCTGTGGCCTTCCGGGTGCACTTTAAGGTATTGGTTACGACCTTTAAAGCGCTCCATGGCTTAGGACCTGGGTACTTACGAGACCGCCTGCTGTTACCACATGCCTCCCACCGACCCGTACGCTCTCACAGAGAGGGACTTCTCAGGGTGCCGTCCGCCAAGTAATGTCGGCTGGCGGTCCCCAGGGGAAGGGCCTTCTCTGTGGGGGCTCCCACACTCTGGAACGAGCTTCCCCCGGGTTTACGCCAAATACCTGACCTTCGGACATTTCGTCGCGAACTGAAGACACACCTCTTTATCCGCGCGGGGCTGGCTTAAATTGAATTTTAATGTTAAATTTTATTAATTTTAAATGGGGTTTTAGTTTATGGCAAATTTTAATTTTCAGGCTAATTTAAATAAGTTTTTTAATTGCATTTTAAACTGTATATTGTATTGTTGGTTTTATTTTGCCTGTACACCGCCCTGAGTCCTTCGGGAGAAGGGCGGTATAAAAATCAAATAAATAAAATAAAATAAAAATAAATGATCCTACTAGAAACTAATCCATCTAAATCATAGCTGTTTTATTAATTTCAGCCAAAACGTACACAAAAAACGAGACATCTTTTGTTTTCTTTTTGCTTTGTCCTTCTCAGGTTTTTCCCCCACTGACACCTAGAATAATAATAGTCTAAACGTGCCTTAACATATTTTTAGGCCTGGTTTTCTCTTCATTTCATCCCCAGCCGATAAGTGAAACAGCATTAATTTATCCTTCACTGTGCCAGTGTTAAATTCAATATTATCTAAAGATAGCTTTAATTTATATAAAATATATCACCATAAATTTTGGGGGAAGTCGGGGGCAGCAGTGACCAAAAAAAGAAAGAAGGAAATGTGTTGCCAACTCAGGAATGGGCAGAGGGCTCTTCAAGGCAATGGTGAGAAAAACCCTGAGTCTGTCGAATTGTGTGCATCATCAGAGAGACAAATGACACAACACGCATTATGTGACTTATAAATTTGCAACTGATGTTGGGATTCTAGCACAAAAGGCCAGGATTTGTTGCCAGTGTTCCAGACATGACATTATAAAACAAAACAAAATCCCCACCATTTAAGCAGACCTAAAGAAGTTTCTTGGATGAGAAATGAAATGTTTTCAAAGGAAAAAAAACCAAGTAAGTCTAATTGCCTTTTGAAAAGCACCTTTCGCACAGCCATTGGTCCTTCTTGTGAATCAAATCCTGGACTCTCATGATATGCTCTCCACCAACTTGCACAGAATCTTATCAGGAGAGCAAAACCAGAAGACTCCAAACTTAATGCGATGCCAAAAAGTCTTGGTTGTCACTTCCAGAACCAATCCTAAATTTGTCACCAAATTCTAATCTTAAGTGGTTCATAAACCAAACAGGCTCAATGTTAATTTTAAATTTGTTTTTAAGTTTAGCTCAGTTTATATGTTGATTATATTTATTTATTTAGGATATTTATATGGCTGTCTACATGCTCATACTGATTCTAGGTTTGGAAGCAATTTAATCAAATGTATTTTTCTTCTGGTACTTTATAAGCCACTGAAATGCCAAGTAAGTCTTTGGCTGCAAAACACTTTGGTACTAAAGAAAACTTAGCTATTTACTGTAATTTCACAACAATCTGCACTAATTAAATCTTCAAGAGAAGCATTATCTGCAATAGAAAGGGGGAATAATATGGATGGTTTTATTAGTATTTGAATTTAAGATGTTTTTAAAGCTCAAATAATGTTTAAATGTAATTTAATTTAATTTTAATTACCGTATATACTCGAATATAAGCCGATCCGAGTATAAGCCGAGGTCCCCAATTTTACCCCAAAAACTGGGGTAAACTGGGGACTCGAGTATAAGCCGAGGGTGGGAAATGAGGCACCTACCGGTTGGGGAAACCCTCCCTCCCTCAGCTGAGAAGGCTGGCGGCTCCCCCGCCCCCCCCTCTCACTGCACCGGCAGGGCTTCAGTCCGGTAAAATGTGAAAAAAAGAAAAAAAAAAACTCGAGTATAAGCCGTATATACTCGAGTATAAGCCGAGGGGCTTAAAAAAAAAAAAACTTGAGTATAAGCCGTATAGACCCGAGTATAAGCCGAGGGGACGTTTTTCAGCACAAAAAATGTGCTGAAAAACTCGGCTTATACTCGAGTATATACGGTAATTAAATTTAATTAATGTGTTTTAATCAAATACATTATAGTCCTGATAGTTGAATGCTTTGCAAGAGGGACAGGGACAGTATGGGGAAAAAAGGAAAGACAAAGAGGCAGAGAGTTATATTAGTTGAACTATTAGATCTGGACTAAATCTGAGTGCCCAGATCCATTTTAATTCTTACAACTGCCTGGCACCCACACTTTTCCAAAGTCAATGTTTATTTGCTCTAAATTCTACTCAGGATTAGAATTTGAATGTAAGAGTTTGCCCTGGTTCCCACCTCCATGTTGATCAAATAATTGCCTGCAAGCTTGGATGGAACAATAGAATACCTTAAAAAAACTCTTTGGCTCATAAAGCATTGGATTAAGTTCACATACGCAGCAGCAAAAACATGTTTACACTTGCACACATTGGCAGTCTATAGCAACCCAGGAAATGGACAGCCTTAAATGTTCACAATGCACACATTCCACAGGGGTTAATGGCCTTCTCTTTGCAGTTCTGTATTCCTTCAGTACAGGGGTTTTGAAATAAAGAAGCCCAGTACATTTCAGATATTTCAAATAATCTCTTTTTTTCTACCAACTCCTCGTGACATTACATTCATCTTACCTCCAGTGCAGTTCTGAGACAGTTTACAGTCATCCTTAGTTGTTCCCACATTAGAGCATTGTTTTCCCCTTCCATCAGGCAATAAACCACAACAGTTTTGTCATGGGTACAAATTGATGTACTTTATCAACCCTTCAGATGGTGTTACAATCAGGTAGCCACTAAGGGTGGTATCAGCTAGCACTTACATTGTAGTATTGTCCACTGCTATGGGCAAGTACTTCCTCCTCTAGATCCATCAATCTAGCTGTTTTTCTCAACTTTTAAGATATGTGGACTTCAACTCCTAGAATTTCCCAGGAAGAATGCTAGCAAGGGAATTCTGAAAGTTGAAATCCACACATCTTAAAATTGCTATGGTTGAGAAACATTAATTTAACCATTAATTTGCCTCTCAATCCCTCTCTCCATCCATAGTAAGAAAAATAATCAATACGTATTTTCTTACTAGTGGTGATATTTGGTGGGAGGAGAAATTGTTATTCCCTGCCCTTAATGTGCCCTATTTCTAGGGTAAATGTGATTTGTCATCATCATTCATCATTTATGGGCATCATGCCTGTGCCAAGACAAGGCTCGCTAACAAATTTTAACATGTTTGTGTGAGGAAAAGCCCTACAGCTTCCATACAAGTTAATCTCTACATAGAAAGCAAGGTGCTAGAGCTTTTTGTATGTATCCAGTAATTTGGATTTTTTCCAGGTCAGATATTGTTACCCTGCAGATTCCCAAGCATAAGTATCATGTCGTCAATAAAATAAACCAAAAAAAAATGGCTTCATTTGCTAAATTTATATAAATTGCACAATCCAGGCTGGATTATACCAAGGACCTAACTAGTTCAACATTTTCCTCCATTAGTGACTAACCAACATCTACAGAAAGTAATATACTATACATCATTCAGGTCCCTCATTGAGGGAGATGTATGGTCGAGAAACACAAAATTTAAATAAATAAATATGAAATCAAAGAGGACATGAACCTTCTCATGCTTTTGCCTTCTAGCTACTGGGAACACCTAAACAATGAAAAAGTATTAAGTCACACATTCATAAACTCTACTAATTTCACAAACTCAGTCATTGTATGAGATACCTTCTTTCATCTGACCTGATTTTATCACCCATTCATAATTTTATAATATATATGTTGCTCGCTTTCAGCCGAATTCATCTTACAGGGTTGTTGTTATGGGGAAAATAGGAGAAGGAAAGCATGTTGGATATGTTCACCGTCTTGAGTTATTTGTAAAAACAATAAAGGCGGGATACAAATAAATATTTTCAAACAGCTTAGCCAGTATTTTTCAGAACAAAAGTCTGACACACACTGCTGTTTCTTCAAAGAGAAACTCTTAATCCTTCTTAGTTTTCTTCTAAAAGAGAGATTCAGGACAATGTAATCAGAATTTTTGAAATAGGGTAATCAGTACCACCGACTGTGTTCCAAATGTAGCCACATCAAATGAAGATACTGGATTTTATTTTCAGTTCTGTTCATTATAATTCTAAGCACAGAATTTGCCCTTTTAATTTAACTGTGACTATATTGTGAATGGTATTTCAAAAGAATTATATACCAGAACCCTAACATGTTTTCTATGATTAATCAGTCCTAATTCAGAATGAATACACACTGATAGACAAAAACAAAGATTTTATTGTTTTTAAAAGTAACTCAAGGCAGTGGACGTATCTAATACTACCACATCTTCCTATTTTCCCCACAACAACCACCTTGCGAGGTGATTGGGCTGAGAGAGTGACTGGCTGACTTTCATGCCTAAAGCGGGACTAATCTTGCCATACGGGGAAAGAATCTGCCTTTGTTCTTGGAGTTATCCTCAATGATTCTCACCTCCATGCCTGCAGTCCAGCGGAGGCACAACAGAAAGAGGCATAAAGCCTGACATCTTTGGAAGAATGTGCCTTCAGTGGCTGGTGTGTGGCTCTTTATTTGTAATTTGGAGAGGGTGATTCTCTGCCTTGCTTCTTGCCTTGCAAGCCGACTGAAAACAACAAAAGTGGGAGCAATATGGAGGATCAACAGGCCAGATTTGTTTAGCTCGCGGTGGGTGGGGCTCATTAACAGTGTGCTGACAGTGTGCTTTGAAAGCACAAAATACAATAACCTGTTCAGCAAGGTCAAAGTGAACTAGAAAACTCACTGTCAAGAAAGCAGAACATAAAACACATTAGAGAGAAGATGCAGTTTTAAATTATGCAGGTCAGAAAACATTTGCAGATTTCTTGGGATGATGAACGTTCTCCAGGATTTTAGACTGCCACATGATTTAATCCACTGGAAGCAACGGAAGTGAATTTGCTGACTAACACTGATTAAAATCAGGTTTCATGTTTCAAAACAGTCACAGTGACCCAGTGAGGCAATTGACTGTTTGATCCAGCTGATGAATATGTTTCATCTTCACACAATGACATACTTGATCCTGAGGCTGGAATGAAGTCATACATTTATTGTATGGTACAAACTTCTTTTCATCCTTCATTTTAGAAGGAACTTTGGGCAGGGATAGACCTATAGTACCTTCTCTGTTCTCAACAACATATTTTCAGTCTAACCTTGCACCTCTACCAGATGCTAATTATCAGCCAGTCACTGATCCATCTTAATATAGTTCAGTCATGATCTGATAATCTTTTAAATAAAATGGTGACGAATTAAACCTGTCACCATCTTCATTTACAACCATTCATTTAGTGACCATTCAACGTTATAACAGCACTGAAAAAAGTAACTTATGACCTTTTTCACACTTATTTTTTTTTTTTTAAATTAAACTTTTGTACCGCCCTTCTCCCGAAGGACTCAGGGCGGTGTACAGCCTACATTAAAACAATTAATATACACACTCAAATAACAATTAAAAAACTTATTCAATAAAGGCCGAAATTAAAACCGTCCAATTGACCATATAAAATACCCAGTAAAATTAAAATTGAAATTTTATGACCGTTGCAGCATTTCCCTCTAGTCACATGATCAAAATTCAGATGCTTGCCAACATTTATGATACTTGCTGTGTCCCAGGGTCATGGGATCGACTTTTGCGACCTTCTGACAAGCAAAGTCAATGGGGAAGCCAGATTCACTTAACAACCATGTTACTAACTTAAGAGCTGCAGTGATTCACTTAACAACAGTGGTAAGAAAGGTCGTAAAATGAAACAAGACTCACTTAACAATCGTCTCACTTAGCAACAGAAATTTTGGGCTCAATTGTGGTTGTAAAACAAGGATTACCTATATATATATATATTTAATTGAAAAACATCTTAATTCAACAATTGGATTGCATTTTTATTTTCTATAGCCATAATTCTCCTAGAGGCAGAATATTTATTATTTTATTATTTCAGTAAGTCTGTTATAGCTGTCCACTCTGGCAGACTGCAAAATTTAATACCAGGTTAAAATAATTAAAAGCCTTTACTGCTTAAGTTATTCAAGAGTCTCCCATGGCATAGGGCCGGGTTATTTACGGGACCGCCTACTGCCACCGATTGCCTCCCACTGACCCGTACGCTCTCACAGAGAGGGACTCCTTAGGGCGCCGTCCGCCAGGCAGTGCCGACTGGCGACACCCAGGGGAAGGGCTTTCTCTGTGGGGGCCCCCACCCTCTGGAACGAGCTTCCCCCAGGACTTCGCCAACTTCCTGACCTTCGAACCTTCTGCCGCGAGCTTAAGACACATCTATTTATTTGTGCAGGGCTGGCCTAGGGTTTTAGTTTTAAATTTAGTTTTTAAATGGGGTTTTGTACTATTTTAATGATAGTTTTAAATCTGCCCTAATTTAATAAATTTTTTAAATGCTGTTTTTAATTTGCATTATTCTTATGTTTTTATTAGGCTGTAAACCGCCCTGAGTCCTTCGGGCGATAGGGCGGTATAAAAATTTGAATAATAAATAAATAAATAAATCTTATGAAAGAATGCCTGATCCTGAGAACTTTATAACGGGTGCTCAATGCAAATTAGTCTCAATTAGATCTGCTTTGTTGTCTTGAAAGGGAATTAGTCATGATTAACTTTGGCTGGATTTACTACCTCAGAATTTTTTAAAATCTCAAACAGACCTTCATGTGCTTCAGCTAGTCACTCATGGTAAATTAAACTGACTTTGCACGGACAAACCCTACTGTTTTTTTAAAGTTTATCAACAAATTAAAACATTAATCCTTTGATATACTATGTATTGTTAGTCTAGGCACACTTGCAGAGTCAGAAAGTTCAAAACTTTCATAGCAAAAATTGTATCTTCTTTGAGATCAGTTTTTAAAATTACTTTTTTATACCCAAAAAATTGAGGCGGGGAGAGACAAATATAAAAAGAACAAATGAATGGGGATCTATACTACCTGAATTTGGTAACTGTGGATTAAGTATCCTTTGTTTGTTGTGAGAATAAGGATTAAGGTTAGGGCAAGAGTAAAAATAACGAAATGGACAGAAAAATGGTTGGGAAAAAGGAGCTCTTTTAAAAAAGAAACACAAAGGTGGAACAATAAGGAAAACGGAAAAACATTAAAAGAGGCTAAACAAACCTTTGTATTAGAGAAGATTTTAAATCTTAAATAATGTGTCCCTGTGGCAGGACAACCCCAGTGTAAGGAGTCCATTCTATCATGGCTGCTAACACAATTTCCAAGAAAGTGGATAGGGACACTGTACCATGACAGCTCTCCTCTTGAGCAAAGACAACACAAACAAGCACATCTGTCCCCTGAATTCCTCAAGTTAATTCCACAAAGCTAATCAGCATTCCATTACTCTGGAAGTGTACTCCTTGTGTCTTCAGGTATCTCCTTGTGTCTTCAGGGACATTTGGGCCATCCCAACCAGCAGAAGTTGTGAGCCAGCAATACTTCCAACAAAAGCTCACACCAATTTCTTTTAAACTTGCTGAATGTTCTTGGCTACAAAGGAGCATCCAAGCATGCAGGATTACAGACCAGACATGCTCCCCAGGCAGTCCCCAGTGATTAAAGCCATCCATGTTTCATTACTTTTCCCCTTTGTTGGTTAATTTTTAAGTAGATTACACCAGCTTTCAGAAAACATTAGGAGTTTCAGGCAGCAAGGTTCAAGGAGCAGGAAAAGTGTTTGTGACAGAACATACAGTACATTACTGGGCACTGTGATCTCCCACTTGGCCAGATGGATTTGGAGATTTTCACATGCAATCTGCCCTGTTGTAACTCGTGAATAAAAGATAGTTTTCCATTCCAACCTAATTCTCCTTTTCCTGTCTGTCACAAACTGTTTTCCTCAAGTTCATGGTTTATATTCTCAATCACTTTCCACAAGTCTTTAGACAATATCTTTTAGGGGAAATATTGGCAAAAATGCATTTGCTAAGAAACATTAACACACTCCATTCGACGTGTTTAACTTTTTATTTAATAATAGCACTATGTTAACTGTGAAATATTTAAAAAGAATACATGTCAAGCACCCTGTATGCCTCAAGATATTTCCCAGGAAAGATGCTGTAATGACTTCATAGGTAGTAAGAAGATAAAAACAGTGGTCGTCTCTTCAAAATTTAACTAAACCTGTAAGAAATAAAACAATGCATGTAATCTGCAGGATAGGTCTTTCTGAAGATGCCTTGGAGACTGCATAAGTTCCTGATATTTTCACAGCAGTCAAGATGGATCTCTTTTGCCAGGCATTTAATTATTAAAATTTGCATTATGCAGTGATGATGTCGGATTTTTATTTTTGCACATTGGATTTTATCAATTGTTAACTGCTTTGAGAGCTCTGATTGTATAGAAAGTATGGATACTGAATAGCAAAATAGTTATTTGTGGTTTTATTATGTCAAATAACCAAGTACCAGCCTATAACACTCAGCTGGTCCATTTCCCCCTCCCCCCCAGAAAAGATAGATCTCAGTTGTGAAATGTATTGATTCAGATTAAAAGGGATCCCAATGCCAGAAAGGAATAATTCTATGCCTCCTAGCAAACTAAAAACTGGGAATGTGGTCAGTGGGGGGGCTGGCACACCACAAGGAGATGTAGTAAAAAAAAAATCAATCACTTTTTGAGAGCATGAAAAATAAAATATTAGCTGAACAGAACTGACATATTAATCAAGTGTTTTAAAGAGAAAACCAAGTTAAGAGGCTGCCTCTCCAAGAATTGCAGCTGGATGTCTATGATTCTCAAATTCTAGTACCTAAAGAACAGAGTAGGAAATCTAATTATGTGGATTTACGAAAGTCATTCCTGGAATATCCATAGCTGAGACATCAGATATTGATTCCTGGAGTTTTCAACATACAAAGCAAACATTTTACCACATAACCTGAACCCTAACCTTAACCCTAATTTATGATTCAATTAATCAATAGCGTTACCTGACAGATTAGGCTAACTTGGCAAAACTTCGGTTTCTGGCATGTGTGCTTTCCATGCTTTTCCCAGTTGGCTCAGAAGAGCTTCCCATCAGCCCACCTCACTTCGCTTAAACACTTAGTGCTGGATGTTTTCAGACTGTTTAACATTCCTAAGAGATAACGTCTACCTGGATTACAGGAAACACTCATTGATATTCGCATGGTTGACTTGTATAAAAGAGACGTGCCTTTCTGAGCCTGGCCTTTGTACCTGTAGCATAAAAGAGTTTATGATACAGAAATCAGAATTTCCATTAGATTGAAAAATTAGAAGCCACCCTGCATGCCAGAAGAAATATGACCATTATCTAGCTTAGATTTAGTTAGCATAATATTCTTTCATGGAGAGCAGTATTGATTTCATATAACAAAAGCAACCCAAATTTCCAGTATCTCTGGAGGTTGGACTAGTGTGAATATTGTTCTCAGTTCCTATAAAATAGGCCTAATTAGTTGCTACTAGAACTTTATATTACTAAATTGAGGGGGAGGGCATTTAAACAAAACCCTGCCCCTTTTATATACATTGACACATGTACAAAGAGGGTAGTACAGGTACCACTTTCACTGTAAAACTCAACACCAGCATTCTGACAAATGGACAACTATTCCTGCTCTTATAAAAACCATGCCACGTCTGCTTCCACTTTTGTAGCACTTTACAAGGTGTACTTTGGACAGCTGAAGCTTTCAGATATTCATGCAAAGGTAGCTCTATTTAGTAGCTTTATTTAAAACACACAGAAATATTTAATCTAGACATTGTCCCATAGAATCTCAGAATCATAGGGACACTGCATCTTCCAACATGCCAAATTAATATTTCTCCCCCCCCCCAAAAAAAGCTAATGCATCAGAATTGGATAGAAGGCCCTCCTTATTACCCCAAACAATTAAGAATTAATTAACTATCACAGAATTAAAAGAATATATAGGCAGTCCTTGTTTAGCATCATAACTTCAGCTTCCCTTTGCTTTACAGATCTGCAAAGGGCATAATGTGAAGATTGGTAGTAAAGTTGTAGTACTTTTTCATCAATTTTCATCCTAATGGTAAACAGTCACTAAACAACGCATCGAGGACTACCCATATTTGCTTTCACACAATTGTAAATCTAAAAGTAGTCTAAATACATTTTTGTTCAGTTCTAATGTTTCAGTTCATTAATGTTTATTTAGATAATCATCTTTGCCAAGCATCTACTCATCACTAGAAAGTACACAAACAACTAGAATAGTAAATAATTACAAGCACATTTTCACTTGGCAAATGGCTATTAATACTCACTTCATTAGGATTAGAATATCTTCAGAAGTAGCCAGCTTTAAAGCCCACTACCACGGTTACTGAGACAAAATGGTGACTTCAGTGATGGATATGGTTGTCCACTGCAACTAAGATGCACACACTAGGATGAGCTGCATCTAAATTACTACTGATTGGACAATGCTATTTCAATAAGGAAAACGATGTAATTGTTATTATTAAACAATTTGCTGTTGGAGATCTTCCCAACTTACCACTCATCATCGTTACATGTAAATTTCCTCTGCCATTGGGTATTGTTTTGCTTCCATATGTCTTCTTAAGCTACAGGTATATATGTATTTATAAGTATATTCTTAAATACTTTGCCTGGATCTACTTCAAGACCTGTGAACCTTGGAAGTTAAAACCACTGAAAGACAAGTCTGCAGAGCACAGTCCATATATATATATATATAAGAAAATATATATGTGTACAAAGACCCAGCAGATATTTCTATTTGCCTGAAGTGAATGGAGGTGAAATTGCTCAAGAAGAGAAAGGTGTTCTATCAGGCAGAGGGGTGCTGCCATTTTACCAAGGATGAGTCCAGTGATCCCTAGAGGTTGGGTCAGTTTGATTGAGGAGTGATCATTAATTTCGCTCTTGTGACCCTATTAGGCAGACAAGTGTTAGTTGTATGGTGAGCTCTGAAGAGGATCAAGGAATGACGTGGGTGAAGATGTGACTGATTGATATAAATTACCTGGGCATGCAGTGAAGCAGGGTAGGTGAAAGCAGGCGGAGGTAGAGCAGGTGCTAACTCCGCTGGGTAGAGAGGGTACGGCGCCCACACTTCAGGGCTACTGGGATAAAGTGCAGGCACTGTGAGTTCATCTGCAAGAGAAGAATAAGGAAAGGTCATCGTTAAAAAACAATAAATGCAGAAAACAAAATGGCAAGTTGTCTCCACCGCCAAATAAAGAGGTCTCTCTGACCATTCCTCTTTCCTCAAAAAGCAAAAATGGAGAAAACCAGGGATAAAAGTTTGCTTTGAGACAACCTATGAAAAATCACCATCTATATCTTACACTAAAAAACAAGGGCATTTTTGAACAGGGGCATAACAGAAGACAGAGAAAATCAAACTAAGCTACTCTACCAATTAAGAGCAATCAACGAAAACATTTATAATATCAGCCAGGTTGACTGTGGATGATGGGAATCATAGTCTAACGCATCCCTAGAACACCACGTCAGGAAAGACTGTAGTACATTTTTTAAATCAACAGCTGAAACTATACTTGATGCTTCAACTGGGAAAGTTTCTGAAAGAAAACTATCTACTGTTTGCTTCATTACACATTAAAATGCAGATCAATGCATCAGTGTATGTAGTCACATCATCTAAATTATTTCATAAACAGCAGAAATATATAGGTTCCTAAAGAATGATCATAGACCAGGAAAGTTGGGTAAAGGGGACTGACTGGGATGACCTGCCAAAGCAATTGCATCCTTTGTAAGCCATCGTTCCCTCACTCATCACTCACTCATCATCCTGTCACTGGACAATAAATCACTTGAAGGGCAGCATAAGTCAATACCCAGATGGCTGTTGAACACCATACAAGACACCTCAGACGAGCGCAGCATGTAGCCTATAATATTCCCAAGAACTGTTGGTAAATGAAAGACATTAGCAGATATGTTCATCTGGAAATATATTATATGAAGGGAGAGTTTTAAAAATACTCTTCCTGATAATTCCTCTTCCTGATAGTTACTCCTAGACTGGGTACATTATAATAACTCTACCAATACAAGAATCTAATGCAGGTTTACTTAGAAAATGTTTTATATTAAGAAATAAGGAATTTATATCCAGGATAAGTAACACAGTCTACATCACTCTCACATAATTCAGAATGTCAGAGCCTTTGAAACACATGATCAAATAATTAATAGTAAACAAAAAAGACATAAGGATATAGAATGAATTGGTTAAGCCAAAAATAGTATCAAATATTCAGTGTGACAGAAGCTAAAAATTTATTCAGAAATATTTCTCACAAAAGATATAAAATTATAGGTCCTGGCATTTTGTAGCATGTTACATTATATAAAATGTACACTTATTTTTCAAATCCTTACAAAATTCTAGGCAAATAGATCAGCCTATTTAAGTTATAGCTACTATAAGGAGACATGATGGGAGATTGAAATCTAGCCATCTAAGATGACTGGCTGACTGGCCTCTCTTCTTTTATATGGCAGTTTAGGCAATAAAGGAATCAAGGAAATAAATAATGAATTGGACCTCCATTCTTAAAGTTGTGCACTTTACAACTTTATCCATTATCCAAGATTTAATCTCAGATGGAAGTGGTGATCTGACTTGGTATACATCACTGAGACCTGGTTGAGAGAAAAGAGGGAAACTCTATGCATTGGTTAATGTGTGCTCTAAAAAACTCAGTTTGGGAGTTAAGGAAGCAGCGTGACCTTCATCTTTAGAAATTTCGTCTTGCTTACTAGACAATAGACATTCTATCCAGTAGTCCCCCAGTTCTGAATGCATGCAGCTGTCTTTTTGCTAGGGATTAAGGCTGATAAGGTAGTGGGAAGTTTTCATCCTTAAATCCATTCCATAAAAGCCCCACAATTGTTGTTGTTGAAATTTGGCCATATCTTTGAATGTTGCCTAATTTCAATAATAGACTAGCTGAGGGAGAATAAACTGACATTGACTTATTAAATATTAAGCAGGACTCATAACGTTCAGTCTGTTTGGGATTGGACTTCATTCCCCTTAATGAGCAGATCCATGGTAGAGAAAGGTTCTCAGCTATCACTGGATTTGTCAGTAATGCTTTGGCTAGTTGTGATCCTTCTTCCACTAATCAGATTATCTAACCTCAGTTACATCCCATTTTTATCACTGCAATTTGTTCTACATGGATACATTAGGAAACTCTTTAAAAATTGCAGTTGGCATAAAATGCAAAGATCAATGATGCCTAGACCAAAATGTTTTGCACTATTTTTCAGAAATTATTTTATTAAACATTTTTAAGAAGAGAAAAAAGGAAAAGTGGGGGAAAGGCATACATCAACCATACACAAATGTACACAAGATGAATAAAAAGGGAATTTGTAGGCATGAGAGAAAGTATTTGCTTGATTAGTTTTAAATAACTAAATATACTACTATATGTTTAAAACTACAACATATTGCCAAAATCCAAGTATCAGTACCAAATATCTACATTAAATATCAATACCAAAAACATCACAAAAATCATAAAATGAGATTAAGAATTGTAGGCATTTCTATTTAGGAGGCATAAAGTATCCATGCAGCAATTATCATGCACAAAATTAGTTCAATGCACTTTGTGGAAAAGTAATATTTAATTAAAAGTATCACGTGGAAAAGGAAAATCAGCTTTTAAACTTTGTTTCATTCTGTTATTTATAAATCACATTCAGAAATTGTTGAATTTTGAAACCCAATAGAGAACTATGATCCATCCCAGTCATTACATTTCCAACAATTATTGGACAACGAATTATCTATTTTAGTAATCAATACTAATATAGCAGCAATAAAACCAGATTTTTCCCTAATATTCAATGTGTATGTTTTTCTTCTATTAAAATTCCTGTCATTGTTTATTAATTATTGTATTATATCATTATATCTAAAATTTGCATCCATTATACAAGCAGCCTTTAATGCATTGAGTCTGGTTGTTTATCGTTTATTTGGCACAATTAAACCTTTAAAGCCCCAATGGTGTTGTTATTGTAAATCTGTTCAGTTGTCTTGAAAGGAACAGATCTTTCATTCTGAATCAATATCTACTTTGTGTCAGCTACCTAATGAAAATAATCATCTATTAAGAATCTGGAGGAAGTGGGAAGGAATCTAGATCTATCAAAACAATGCATACAAAGTGCTAATCACAGAGCAAGGCATACGTTTATGTGGTTCTAATTTTGCAATATTAAACCTTCATGTTCAAGCTATTTATCAGGGCCAACTACTTAAAGCCAATGCTTCTACTTGCTTTGTTTTTCTCTAAGAAACAAGGACACAAAGTAGGGACAATGAATCATGATATCAGTTTACTTTTTTTCATTTTTTCCTTGAACAGAAGATTTTATAACCAACTCATCATTGTAACTGCCCTTTTCTGCAACTTTTCCAGTTTTCTGATCTACTTTTTGACATGGGGCAAACAATATGCAGTAACTCAAATGCAATTTTGTCAGTTATGATAGTATCTCTGCCTATTATCAAGTCCTTCCCTAATAATCCTTGGCACTAATTTACCCTTTCCATCACTGAGCCTGTTATTTTCAATGCACCATCTAACAAACGTCTCTATCAAATACCACAAGCAAAGATGGAAAACACGTAAGAATCAGGATAGAATACATAAGTTTGCTTGTCTTTTCTGAGAGGTACTAAGATATATTTTTGTAATCTATTGACTAGAAAAAGAATCTTCAGTTAGCTTTAGTTCAATCTCAATTTTGCTTTATCACAAACTTTTGGCATTTCTGTACTGATACAAAACAGTTGAACATGACTTTTTAACAAATCTGCCATTAATGACTTATAAAGTACAGCATCTATTGAAACCCTCCACGAGAGATCCCAAGAAACAGAACAACTGGGGGAGACAACAGTGACAGTAAGTAGCAGATGGGAAAAAGCTGCTGTTACAACTACTACTCACACTTTTGAGAGCAGCAGCTCAAGAATAGGTATTGGCCGGTGGCAGGTTCGCCTTCTTTTTCTCTTTCAGATGGAGCTGCCTTCCCTGATCCTTCTTAATACTATTAGCTTAACAATTTGTGTATCCCTAATGTGATGGCAAGTGTTTTGTCTACAGACAAAAGAGAAACTCACTGCAAGAGACTTCATTTAAAACCAGCTTTGTATCACTTGTTTAAAATCCTCTCTTTTCACACCCTATTGCCAACAACTGAGAAACATTCAAAAATAGCCTAAAGAGCTTCATTTCAGTGGAGCTGACAAAGATGCATTTTAATTATATAAAAGATTAAGTGTGCATGCTGTCAATTTGAAAGTAAGATAAACAAGAAAAGGTTGGCAAGAGCTAAAGCAAACAACCTTCCCTTTATCATCCATTCCAAAGACCTGTGGTCATTCCTAAGGTTGGGAAGGGAACAAGCTTATAAATACACTCATATCATTCCCTAAATCCATAAGATGTCACATGGGAGGAGTTTAACAAAAAAGCAACACCAAGGAGCATTTTTGTACAACCAAGCTCCCAGTCTCTTTTCTATTCCAATAAAACTTTTGGAAACTTTCAAAACAATGCAGCTGTACTCACACTTTCTTCTATTACTTTTGCCTCTAGCATTTCATTCTTTCTCTGTTGTCTTTCCTCTGCTGACATTTAAGCTGTAAGCTTCTGGGGAAGCAGAAAACCTATCCAGTGCAATTTACAAAGATGGAGTAAAATATGGATGCTACAACACTAAATATTAACTTTAGGCTTCTTAAGGGAACTTTCAAACTAAATTGTGAAAATAAAAGAGACTGGGGTGTGCAAGTTTTCAAAGCTGCTCTGAAAAGGTTACACTGACATTAACAAAACCATAATTGTCAGATCAAGGTGCACATTCTCTATTATGATTTTAAACTGCATGGATCTATTAAGACAGAAGATAGTTTTAAGAGAATTTAAGAAGCATGATAAAACTCATTGTTATTTATGGTCTGTTCTCTTGTTTATTTTGTCCTACTGCTGTTTCTGGCAAAACTAAAGTCATGCAAAATTCTACTCCTTCAGGGACAATTCTGCCACAAAGGAAACAAACAAGCATATTGTGAGCAAGAACTATTTTTTGATTCCAGTTACAAAGATAACAATTCAGTCATTCCGTTAAATAAAATCTTTACCAAAACTGGAAGTCTAAATGTCTGAACATTTCATTTGCTTTCTCAAGCTACTTCTTTCACAATTCTAACAAGCAAACTATAAACCTGAAAAATATGCAAGATTACATAAACATATACCAGATCTGTTTGCTTAGTTTCAAATTTTCTTTTCAGAACCCCCATAATTCCACACCATATGACTGTATACTCTATACACAGCAGCAAATAGCCAGCCAATGAACATATGGGATATGGTTTTATAGACGTTTTTATTAGCAAATTTGGTAGCCCCTGATAATTGTCAGAGCTGATCATAAATCAATATTTCTAAATACAGAATATGAGATTATCTTAGGCAGGAGAAAAAATAGTTTCTAATAAAATAAAGAAAAATAATATAGGAAAAAATTCCTAAATAAATTTCAGGAAGGAGGTTAAGTGACAAGCAGTGATATCACACCTGAAGTACCTTTCACAATGCTGGGTACCACATTCCAGAAGGATATTGACAAGTTAGAAAAGGTCAGTGGAAGACAACAGAGATAATAAAGGAGATCTGAGGACATGCCTTATGTGGAGTTCTTCAAATTGTGGAAAAAAAGAGGACTGGGGGGAGACATGATATCAATATCAATATGATATCAATATTCAGGCACAAAGAAACTATTTTCCAGTGCTACAGAAAGTGGGACCAGAAATAATGGGTATAATTTCATTTAAATCTAAAGAAAAATGTTCTGCCTGTAAATTCTGTGTAACAATAGAACAGACTTCTAATAGAGGTTATGAATTCTCCACCTTTAGAAGTTGTTAAGAAGTGGGTTAACCCAGATGGTTTAATTAGTTTTCATATATTGTATATTGCAGAGGTCTGATCTAACTCCACAGTTCTATTAATTAACAACACACCATAGTATCATCCTTATTTTGCCATTCTGAAACAAACAAAAAATGCTGTTGGTGCGCTGGATGCAATTTTGTTGCCACCTGAAGCAACAGCAAAATCCTTAGCTGCTCCATCTTAATAAGCTACTTAACAAGCTAATACAGCAAAGTGAAATGCAGTGTGGTCATGCTCTCTTTGCAAGTCATGCAAATTTGCAAGCATATTTTCATAAGAAACAATTTGCCATTTTGAATAATTTGTCATCCCTGGCAAGCTTGGTCATTTGATTATACATTTCGGACTCTAGATAATTTGTGAGCAATGCTCTGATCCAGGGTATATACAAGGACGTTTCTATGCAAGAAGAATTCATAAACACTTAGCCTCTACATCTTTGCTTTATTAGTTACTCTTCTATATTCTTCTTTTATTCCCTGACATGTACACATTTTTTCCTCCTAAACAGGAGGTGTTTAGGAGGAAAAAAACAATTTAACCGAAGATTTAAAGGAAATGCCATGACTGTGTATGGCAGCAATGTCCACAGAAGGAAGGTGAAACTGACGAAGTCTGTGTTGCATTGTAAGCCTCACCCAGCATTTTTATGAAAGTAAGAAACCTCTGTGGACACCCATGACCAGGAAAACATACACACCCCACTCAAATGTACACATTTCCATCACACATCATGGTGCAATTCATTCTAAGACACAAATTGTTACTGTAATGTAGAGTTTTTTCCTTAGAAACGCTCCATAAATATTACACAAGTTACGGAATGTGAATCGTTGCCTGATTAAATGACAAGATTTCTTCAGAGAACCAAAGCTTTGTTTTGAGGTTGAAGGAGGAGCTGCATAGGCATTGAGAAAAGCATTCAAATGATCCATCGACTGAAAAAAACCCAAACCAAGATCCCCATATTCATCAATTTCATAGCAACAAGGAAAACAGAAATAAACTTCTAAAGCTAAGCGTGAATGTGCTGCTGTTTGCTAAGCATTCTGCTCTTGAAGATTCACATATCAGTCTTCTAATTTAACAATGAAACTCCATCACTTACATGGCTCTCTGGTAATGAACTGAGGTACTGCATTGGGGGTGGCAGGAGTGCTGGGATTAGGAGTTCCCACTAATTTGCTCTTAGCCATCTTCGTATTGGCCTTTGCAAACTCTAGTCGGAGCGTCTGAGGGATTTCTGGGTCAAAACGAATTCCCTTTTGCAGAAAGGAAATAAAACAAGAAGAATCATTTGATGTATCAACTAAACTGAATTTTGCACTAAAGGTACACTCAAACTGACTGACAAGGCTAGCAACAGCATTACAACAAAGCAGAAACTTCAAAGTAAAGATATCCAAGATGAAAGAGATGCCATTTTTCTGAGCTCCACCAAATAACAGCATGCATTTAAAGGCTCTGTAATCTTTGCCAAATAAAATACTTGATAGACAGCACAGATTACCATTAATATTATGTCATGTTATAATATTATACTATAGAACTATTACTGTTTTATATTAACCCAGACCAAGGAGAGGAGGAAATTAATGATGAAATATTTGGTTTAACAGAATTCTAAATCACTTTTCATTATGTACAAACATTCATAAAGCTTTGCACAAACAATAAATATGTTGTGTATGACAAAAACAGATAACTTGTATAAGAAAAAGAAACAAACACTTTTGAAAAGACCATCGCAAAGTTATAAGTTATTGAGAAGACCCAAATTTACCAAATAAGCTGAAACTGCTGCAGTTAGGTAGAAGGACCCAAGATAATATTGAATGCATGTGACCAATTCCCGAGATACCGGCATAAAAAGACTGTTACTTTTAACCAGAGCACTA
Source organism: Ahaetulla prasina (assembly GCF_028640845.1). Classification (NCBI taxonomy): domain Eukaryota; kingdom Metazoa; phylum Chordata; class Lepidosauria; order Squamata; family Colubridae; genus Ahaetulla; species Ahaetulla prasina. The sequence continues at coordinate 196,763,379 of NC_080540.1, forward strand.
TCATAAATTCTACTGAGGTAATCAAGAAGTTTTAAATTGGGTGCAAGCCAAATTCAATTGAAAAGGATTTTGATAAAACAAAACCAAAAAAAATGAAAGTATTCAGGATAGATCATAACAATAATTTAATGTTTACAAACAAATAAACTGAATTTATAATAAGCATATAAAAGTTATCCTTAAACTACATCTCATAAAATATGCACTGGCATGAACAAACAGATCCAAACATCATCAACTACATGTTTGTTCTTTCCAAGTGAACCATAATATGTCAAGGACAACAATCTAATCATCTTCAAAAGAACTAAGAATGTGAAAATTTCAGTTGTCACAAATGAGATCAGGGATCAAAGGCAGGCATATGCAAGGTTTTTAGCAAATGCTACTCTAACAATAAGACATCACTGAGTAATAATGGATGCATATAAATATTCTTCTAGAAGGAGCCTCTTTATCAACTACTTTTAAAAACTAGTCAAGTCATTCAAATTATGCATGAGGAAGTAGTTCGGAGAATAAGAGTTGGGGTGTAAATGTGTCTCCTCTGAGGGAGAGAAGGGAGAAGGCTAAAACCTGGAGTTTTTCTGAGAAGGGCTAGTTGGAGACCTCTGATCTAATCCAACCCTGCTCCAGCAGGACATTGTTAGTGAGTTTCTGTCTTTTGATCCCCCAGTCACACAGCCAAGCCCACCCAGTCACATGACCCCCCCAAGCCACACACACCCAAGCCACACCCACAGAACCGGTAGCAAAAAAATTTAGATTTCATTGCTGGGACAGACCCATTAAATTGATGCCTCCAGGCACCTTATAGATTTGAATTTTTTCCAGCAGTCATTTGGGAAATTTCTGAGTTATAAGAAAGCAAATGTGCAGTCAGTTTAGTTGGACTGTGAACTTAATGGCTGTCAATTCCCTGGTATTGCTCCCAAGTGACCAATTACAAACGAATAAAATATTTATTGCAGTCATAAATCCTTAATTGTAAGAATAAAAACATGTTGCAAACTACAATCTTCTGCTTAAAGAATGAAAACACAAAAGGTTACTTTTCAGATAGCACAGAGAGACAATTCAGCAATGATCCAAAAAAGAGCAGAGAAAACAGGTTCCTAGTCCAAATTTCAAACAGATAGATCAACAAAATCCAAACCATAACACAGAGGGGGGAGAAAGCAAGGAGATGGAATATTGATTGTACCAACAAGCAGTCAAGCTGCTGTGTCTTTTCCTACCAGTTTGACTTAATTTGTGGAGTCATGTTTCTTCAATACAGACAGACAGCTTGATTCCTGGTGCTCTTCTTAATTTTGGAATGTGTTGATGAGCTCAACACTCTCTGTCTCTCACTCTCTGTTTCTGTCTCTCTTTTTAGTTGGACCTCAAAGTGTTGACTTCCTTCTTTCACAGCACTTTTCAGGAATGTGTTTACAATATAATAGTGTATTATATATATTACAATATAGTAGTATATTATATATGTCTTATAATTTTAAGATGTTGCATTTTGGATTTTGGGGAGGTTTTTCATCTACTGGTGAAAGCTGTTATATATTTAAAGTAAACATGTAAATGATTGTAATAAATAAATGTTACATATATCTTTGCAATATATTTTATATATTGTACACTCCAAAGAACAAAATAATTTTTCTTCTATTTCTGTGTTTTCTGGTTTTTTTGGAGATATTCTCTTGTTTGGCTGACAAGAGTTATGTTGGCTGTTCTGTTGGACTGAGTTCACTGTTGAGAGATAATATCTAAGTTTTTGCCCTTGGATGAAATACAAGAATGCAATATTTGAAGTCTCTGGAATAGATGAAGCTTAGGTATCCCTTTACAAAGTATGGTTCATCTAAGTATTATTGTGTTTAGTTTAGTGTATATGGTTACTTATTTGAGTATATACCATAAAAACCAAGTATGTACAAGATATTGTTATTAATCCATTTTGTGAGTTTACACAATACATTGGACCGTAAAGTAAACTAGAGAGCTGCATTTACATATACAAGGGACAAAAGACACAGGTAATTAAAACTCACTATGCTCCACACATTTACAGAAGCAGCCAGGAGGTCTTGATTGAGCAATTTTGCTTTTCACCTTCCTCTTTCTCTGAACAGGAGGTGGGGGAATTTTCTGTGCTTGGCTACAAGCCAGATAATAAAAGAAGAGCCGTCATCTAGAAATTTGGGTTGAGTTCCAAGAAATGAGACCACAGGTTTGGATTAGTGAAGCCAAATGCAGTATAGATTTTGTACTGGAATGTGGGAATGACCTTTGCAGTCAGGTGTTAAAGTCCAATAAAGTTAGTACTTCTGGGTATACCGTATATACTCGAGTATAAGCCGAGTTTTTCAGCACATTTTTTGTGCTGAAAAACGTCCCCTCGGCTTATACTCGGGTCTATACGGCTTATACTCGAGTTTTTTTTTTTTTTTTAAGCCCCTCGGCTTATACTCGAGTATATACGGCTTATACTCGAGTTTTTTTTTTTTCTTTTTTTCACATTTTACCGGACGGAAGCCCTGCCGGTGCAGTGAGAGGGCGGGGCGGGGAGCCGCCAGCCTTCTCAGCTGAGGGAGGGAGGGTTTCCCCAACCGGTAGGTGCCTCATTTCCCACCCTCGGCTTATACTCGAGTCCCCAGTTTACCCCAGTTTTTGGGGTAAAATTGGGGACCTCGGCTTATACTCGGATCGGCTTATATTCGAGTATATACGGTACTTCTCGTCTGGACTGCCTTATAAAGCTGACAGATTTTGCTTTATTTTAGGAACCGTGATCTCAGCTCCAGCATTATGTTGTAAATATGTGGGAGATCATAAATTGACAGAGTTGATTGAGATTTGTTTCTTCAGAAGCAACTGATCATTCCCTTTCTCCTTCTTAATCATGCAAAGGAAGTAAGAAAACAAAACAAAAGCAATGCCATGTAAATCATAAGGAGGTTGAGGATCCTCAAAATTAAACAGAGAAAGGGGGAAGGGGAAATATAAGCAAGCAGCAAATTAAGCTTGAATCTTCCTCATTTATAATTAAAAGTATATCAATCTAGTCAACAGCGTTTTAAATCCCCTCAAACACATTAAAGACAAAAGTTAGAATTAATAAGCTTGTTTAAAATGGCAATTATTAGCACTGAGAAAGAGAAGCTTCTGGGCTAAATATTCAGCCATCAAAACTTAGGCTAGACATCCTCATTATCTGAGCCTCAGATTTAGCAAGCCTCAATAAAACGCGTGCACTTTATTGTCTATTGCAACTTCCCATCTCCAAGACCAGCAGGGCTAATCTTCAAAGAGGTTATCAAGGCCATTTACCCTGTGAAGAAAAATCAGACAATAAGAGAATACCATTTCCCTGTGCTGAAAAGCCTCCTCCTTCTTTACAGAAGCCACTGGGGATTTTTTCCCTGTGATGATGACAGGGCCATCTTTTTCGGGAGTTATGAACTCATCTTGGTTTTCAGGTATGGCAACATAAAGGAAATATCAAGCACTGATGTGTAGATTGCTTTGCTTAACTTTACCCTCCCCATTTCCTTTGCCACCTGGTTCATGTCCTACTATAGGACTATAGTACAACTACTATAACCCAAGGATACAGTGGAGGGGGAGGGGAGAAACTGAATATGACCTTACTGGAAATCTTAATCACAAAGAGAGGATCTTCCTTCCTATGATTTAGAATTTTGGAGTGTAAAATCCTATCAGCCGCCATCTGCAAACAGAGTAGCTATATACCTGCATGAGATTTAGATCTAAAATAAATAATTTAACAGATTGGCTGTGCTGACAAGGAGAGTTTTCAAACTGCAGTAAATTCTTATTATTTATGCTGGTTAGAGCCTCTGGTCACATATTTTTGTCAACCAATCAATATTTAATCTTGTTTTATGTGTCTTTCTGCTTAAAGACAACTTACTTAATGCGTGTATATATATATATATATATATATATATATATATATATATATATATATATATATATATATATATATATATATATATATATATATATATAAATAATTTATTTATTCAAATTTTTATACTGCCCTATCTCCCGAAGGACTCAGGGCAGTTCACAGCCAGATAAAAACATGCAAATAATACAGGTAAAAACAATTAAAAAACTTATTAATTAGGCCGAATTAAAAATATCACTAGAATAAAATAATATAAAACCCCATTAAAAACTAAATTTAAAAACTAAAACCCTAGGCTAGCCCTGCGCAAATAAATAGATGTGTCTTAAGCTCGCGGCAGAAGGTTCGAAGGTCAGGAAGTTGATGAAGCCCTGGGGGAAGCTCGTTCCAGAGGGTGGGAGCCCCCACAGAGAAAGCCCTTCCACTGGGTGTCGCCAGTCGGCACTGCCTGGCGGATGGCACCCTAAGGAGTCCCTCTCTGTGAGAGCGTACGGGTCGGTGGGAGGCGATCGGTGGCAGTAGGCGGTCCCGTAAATAACCCGGCCCTATGCCATGGAGCTCTTTAAAGATGGTAACCAAGACCTTGAAGCGCACCCGAAAGGCCACAGGTAGCCAGTGCAGTCTGCGCATATATATATACACACACATACACACATACACACACACACACACACACACAAATAAACACAGTACTGAAAAAAATAAAGTTTAAACATTTAAACTTTTATAAAAATCATGCTGGCTGAGGAATTTTGAGAGATAAAGTCCACACATATTAAAGTTGCTAAGGTTGAGAAACATTGCCCTAGAAATTGGCCCTGACACTCCTAGGGATCCAGTTTTGATGCAAAGCCTATTCAATGGTTATGATGAAGGCTGTGTTTTCTATTGCGCCTACTAAATATGATTTTTAGTTTTTAAAAACTTGGTTTTAAAAATATTTTTATATGTTTTGCTGGCTTTTCCCTTGTATTCTGCTTTTTTTTTTTGTTGATGCATTTTATTTTCTGTGACTTACACATATGTGAGATGGGCACATATATGAATCAAATGAATCAATCAATCTATGTGGATGGTCAAATAATCTGACTTGATATAATATTTTCATAAGCTAGGGACATTGAAGGAAGAGAGCTTTGTTAGTCTATGTTTTTGTTAGGAAACAAAAACAAAACAGGAAGAGTCTGGCACTGCCTTTCATAACCAATACATTTTATTAGAAGACATAAGACTTTTGTCTGCTGCAGCAGTGCAGCATAAGCTCACAAAAGTTTGTGCTTTTTAATAAAACTTGTTATTCAGAAAAGGAGCTACCAGACTCTTCCTGATTTCCCCCCCACCCCACCCAAACCATGAAGATCCTAGCATTACTTTCATTGCAGGCAAACACTGTAGGCCATGAGCATACAGAGCCAAAACATAAGCATGTGACATTGTTTAATAAAGGCCATTTCAGACCCTGCTGGCTTTCCCCTGTAAGTGCCCAGCAACTCTCTTAATTCAATGTATGAGTTTCCTTCTTATTGTCATCTTTGTCCTCTGTGCTTCCTTGGCTCTGACAAGTGCTCCATTGCGGTAACCAATGGGGGACCACATAAGATGGCAGCAGCAAGTGCCATGCTCCACCCTTGCCCTTCCCTCCTGTGCTTGTTTTTTTTTTTAGAGAGAGAAAAAGTAATTGTAAGAACTTCAGTTATGTGCCACAGAATGACCAAGCAGCCTCATAGAACAGCCAAGAATGATGGCAGAAAAAAAGAGAGCTACAGCAGGAAGTCTGTATCTCTGAGCAGATGACAAGGACTTCCTTCCCACCACTGAGAAACTGTCCTCTTTGTAGCTTCAGAGTAAAAACTGCCAAGCAATCTGTGTGACATTTCTTGGCAGCAGTTGAGCAAAAAATCGATGGACTGAACTTCTGGTTATATCCACAAGCTCCCTAGCATTGTGGGGGCATATATAAGTAGAGCCATTCTAGGTTTAGGCAGTTTCATGTGCAAAGGGCCAATAAGGAGCATATAGAGGCACACTAGCGATGTTCAAAGCCCTTAAGGAGGTAGAGTGAGATAAATACTTAGCACAGTATTGCCAACTTTTGTTTCCACGAAAACAGGCTAAGAGCAGGAAATGGCAAAACAAAAATACTGGGTTATTAATTATAAAGTAATATACAAGGCACAAGCACTGATCCGTAAGAGTTTTTCTGCTAAAAAAAAAAAAGGAAAGAAAGAAAAGAAAAAAAAAGAAAGCAGCAACTGAGAGACACATAAATTGTGGGGAGAAAAACACTGAAATTCCTATTCAGTATTTTCTGCTGTAACTTGAGCAGGTTGTTTGTAGTCACATACAATCCTCCCCAGCCAGGACTTCTGGCCATGTTTTTGACAGAAATTTGTCCAGTGCTTATCTGATGAATGCTTCAGTTAGTCATCAGTTAAATCCTCCACAGTTCAAGGAGGATTCTGGGATGTGCAAATGTCAAGAATGCTAATAATATGTCAAAGAAGAAAACAAGGACATCATAATAGCTGGATGGATATTAGTTAGTACAGCTCCCACAAATGAGGAAGCCTTGTGACAAGAAGTTCCAATCAGATTAATGAAGAGGCATCTTCTCCCTCCAACTGACTGTTACAGCAGCTCTCTCCTTGACTGCTGACTTTCTAGATCAGCGGTTCTCAACCTGTGGGTCGGGACCCCGTTTGGGGTCGAATGACGATTTGCCAGGGGTCGCCTAAGACCATCGGAAATATGGGAAGTATACTTGCGAGTCGAAGAATTGCGCTCCAATGGTTGACTCCACAAGCCAGCTGCAGGCTCTTCAAATCGCTAGCTGAATTCGGCTTCAGGCGCGATGAATTAAAAAAGAGAGAAATCTTTGCTCTGATGTCTCCCTCTCAAGCCAGCTGCAATCACTCCCAATCGCTAGCCTAATCTGGCTTCAGGCGCGATAAACTTAATAGGGGAGGAGTCTCCGCTTTAATGCCTCTGTCCTCAAGGCAATCGCAAGCAGTTCAGATCGCTAGCCAATATGGCTTCAGGCGCGATAAATTCAAAACAAAAATAATTTTACGGTTGGGGTCGCCACATCGTGGGGGATTGTATTAAAGGGGTCACCACACCATGGGGAATTGTATTAAAGGGGTCGTAGCACTATAAAGGTTGAGAACCACTGTTCTAGATGCATGAAGTCATATCACTATCACTATCACCCTCAAGAAGGATATACTTGTATAACAGAAGACTCATACAACATATAATTTCATTCAATTTAATTTAAAATTTGAACTGTTTCAATGGGCTTCTGACTCCTAGCCACACAAAAAAATCTGCATCTTTTTTTTCTTTTGACTTGTTAAGTTGATTTATAGTGAGTTATTTTAATGTGGCTGTTAGGGGGGTTATTTCTAGTTGTTTTAATTGTGGTTTTATTGTCCAAAGTTGATATGATCAGGTGGTATAGAAATAATGTAAATAAACAAAAATTAATGAAATTATATAGTCTGGGAAGAAGCTTTACTTTCTGATCCTGCAGAATATGACTAATGCAAAGATCTTTTAGTCCAGTGGAAAGAACCTTGAAATCAATTGGGAAGAAAACACGCATTTCATGGTGTTAAATTCACTTTTCAATTCATTCAATCCAAATTGTGTTTTATGCACCCAGTAGGGCTGTACATTGGGGATATCTACATTGCATCTTTCCAGTTAATTTTAATGCAGCAAAAAATTGCACCTGGAAACATACAATACTTCTTCAAGCCTAAACTGTGTGGGAATCTGAGCCCTTGAACAAAAAAATAACAATACAGAATGCCTTGTTCCAAATTAAAGTCTCAACGTCCTTTAAAACCTCAGAAATTTAAATGACCTAATTTATTTGGCAGTAAAATCTGGGGCCATAGGCTTTACAGCAAGTCACATTCCTTAAACATCTTTAGCATCAGCACCATATAAGGTAGTCTGTATCTTGCTCTGTTCCCTCATATCCCTGGAGATTACCAGAGCCAAACAGATTGCGCATTAAAAATGAAGATAGAAAAATGAAGACTAAAACCTTGAGTGCTTGCCGTAGACTTTTATTCTAGTATGAAAAGATTACTCTCTGAATTCAAAAAGGAAAAATAACCATCTTAATAACCGTCTATGTTGAGGTTAAATCTGTACACACAGATTGTATTTTCCAGTGGCTAATCTGCTGTTCCAAAATTAAAGAGGAGAACTACAAAGCCATTTTACTATACTCGGGCCCATCGCAGGGAATCATGCTGCCCTAAAGGGCTCCCAGAACATGCTCTCGTTGCATACTCTATCAATGCAGTTTTAATGCATAACATTCTAGGCTTCAAAAGATCATGACTGATAGTCATCTCTACTGAAATTCCAGCCCCACCAAACCTCAATCATGTAAAAAAATCTCCACGCAGAACACTCTCCATGCGCTGTATTTTTTCCCCATAATTCTGTCATCTGATTTAAAAAAAAATTCTTGAAACTATGATTACCCATCTGACCTTGTGACCGCTAGAAGGCAGCAAAGAGGGTTTTTTTTTTTTACCCTGTTGTCTGACACTTGCTGATCCTCTGAATTAGTGTGGCTGCTAGGTGAGTGCTATTGATTAGCTGAAGTTTGAGGAAAGAGTTTAGCTGGGGCAAAGTGTGGGAACTGCAAAGTACTCTAAGAACATTACATGTAGAAAGGAAGTAGGAAACATGGTTTTTGGGAGCAATGGCCACTAAGAAGTAGATTCCCAGCTAGAGAGGCCAGAAGATATATACAAGAGACAAGTCCTTTCAGTAATACTTCCAATTACATGCCTTAAGTCAGGGGTCTCCAACCTTGGCAACTTTAAGACTTGTGGACTTCAACTCCCAGAATTCCTCAGCCAGCAAAGCTGGCTGAGGAATTCTGGGAGTGGAAGTCCACAAGTCAAAGTTGCCAAGGTTGGAGACCCCTGACTTAAGCAATGGCAGACAAGTCAATTTCAAGGCTTTGCATTCTCTAGGATGACAAGCTGGCTTATCCATTTTAAAAAGAAAAAAAAATGGGTGAGGGCTATGGAATCCAAGGTAAATGGATAGGGAAAGTGGCTTTTTGGAGGATGGAAGGAGGAACTGGTTCCACAGGAAACTATCAGAACCTATTGGAGCTACATGTTTGTCAACATGGAATATATCTTTTCAGGCTACCTCTCCCATCAGCAGCTATATACATTACACTGGCCACATTCTACAGATAAGAGGAAAAATACCATTTCCAGAATAGAGCAATCAAACTGCCCTCAGGCTTCATCCAATTTAGATGGATGATAAGATACAGTTGATGGCGCACAGATACATCCTCTAAACCAGGAGTGTCAAACTGATGATCCGCGGGCTGGGTGTCTCACGTGCAGGCCACACCCACCCCAGTTCCGCAAAGGCAAAAAACATCACGATATGTCCTGATACATCATGTGACGCAATTGAGTTTGACACCCATGCTCTAAACCATCCTCATACTGCTGCAAGGGTAGTATGTAGATTTGCCCAAACTATACAATTATTTTTTACAATAAGCCAGAGCAGTTATTGGAAATAAAACCGATGTTAAAGACGTGGCTTTGCAGCTATCCATCTTCTCTTTTAAGAAGGTTCTAAAATAAAAACATTACAAATCAACTGAAGCTAGAAACTTGATGGGCATCAGAGATGTTCAGGAATGCACTATTGTGCCTGGCTACCATGATGCCAACCCCTTCTTTAAACATGCTCAGTACTGTTAATTAAAAGAAGTAATTAAATATATATTTATTTAGATCACTCAGTTGATCTGTATGTGAATTATTCTGAAGTGTGTTAACAGCAACTACTTTTTCAAAGCATGTCAGCTGCATCTTATTTATCTGGATTTGCAATCTGATGACAGGATGAATGAAACATTTCTTGATAGCAAAATTCCTGCATGGCTGTCTTTTTGGAACTAATGTTCATGGTGTACCATACTAATGTCTGATACACTTCTCATGTGATATTCAGTGGCCCTAAGCCAGAGTAACTTAATCATGCATAAGCGATATCAATACTCATAAGTCTTTTCCCAGTCATACAGCAAGCTTGTCTCATCTTGAGCTGTATTTCATTTGTAGTAATGAATCTCCACCACAAACATATGTGTCAGCCTGGGAGAAGAAAGATAAGCAGTACAAAGGTGGAGGGGAAGGAAAAAAAGAAAAAGGCTTGCTGACACCATGGTTTAGAGATGAAGGAGGAAAAAAGGGAGTTGTTACTCATTTGTCTAAAGATTTATAGGCTACCAATTATCAAAGATCTCTTTTATAGAGAAGGAGAGGCTTGCAAATAAACTTCACACAGCTCTTACTCAAATATCTACACCACCTTGGTTGCCCTTGTCAACTTTTTGTAATATAAAAAAGAAAATGTGCAAAATTGCTATCTCACTCCATAGCCACATCCCCCTGCAGCTCTATGATATAAAGGAAAAAGGGCAATTCCTATGTGCCTACTACAGAAAAACAGCCAGGAAAAGAATTCCTATAAAGCCGCCTGCAGAACCAGCTAACTCTCATCCCTAAATAATAAAAAGCCTAGGAATTTAAACTGTAGTCTAATTCTAATTTTGAACTGCAATTCATTCTTTTTTTTTTACCCTTTTTACTCTCTTCTCATGTGTTTTGGCAGGATTTTGACTATAACTTCTATAGAACAAAACCTCCTTTTCATGTTATTCTATAAAATGCTACATTATGGTGAATGCATTTATACCACCAAGCAAAATGCAGCAGAAAAATGTGATTTTAATATGCATTATGTATAAAAGTTCTAGAAGTCGAGTTACTGTACCATTTGCAACATTGTTTTATTCACTTCATGCGTCACACATTTTTTGGTTATGCAAACCTGAAGACAAACAAATTTAGGTCTGTTTGCAAAAAGGACCAAAACATCAATGTCTGCTTGTTTGGGCAGACTATTTTAGAAAAATGTGGTGCCCTAAGTCAGAATAACATGTTTAGATAAAAAGATGAGGCTTCTATTGTGTAATAATGTAAGTTCCATACATCTTTCACTCGTAAGTTTCTTATGTTTTCTAACTGCTAAAAAGTTTCTGAAAAAATCATCACCACTGATTGTACCCATTTTTTTCCTATTTGAAAGTGTTTATTCTGAATGCAGAGAGGCTGTTTAGAATTTGGATTATTATAGATTCTCCCATTCTCAAGTGGGAAAACCTTGTATTCTTGTTTCTCAAGTCTCAACATTGCAAAGAACTGTATTCTTAGCAATACCATTTTTATAGGATTCAGAAGTATGTGCTACTAAAGCAGGGGTGTCAAACTCGGGGGCTGGATGCATTATGCACTGGCTACCCCCACCCCCGGTTTAGCGAAGGGGGGAAAAGTTGCAATGTCACATGAAGATGTGACGCCGTGAGTTTGACACCTTTGCACTAAAGTTTGCACCTGCTGTTACCACACGCCTCCCACCGACCCGTACGCTCCCATAGAGAGGGACTTCTCAGGGTGCCGTCCGCCAAACAATGCCGGCTGGTGGCCCCCAGGGGAAGGGCTTTCTCTGTGGGGGCTCCCACACTCTGGAACGAACTTCCCCTGGGTTTACGCCAAATACCTGACCTTCGGACATTCCGTCGCGAACTGAAGACACATCTTTTTATCCGCGCGGGGCTGGCTTAAATTGGAATTTTAATGTTAAATTGATTAATTTTTAAACGGGGTTTTTTAGTATGGCAAATTTTAATCTCCAGGCTAATTTAAATAAGTTTTTTAAATTGTATTTTTTAACCTGTATATTGTATTGTTGGTTTTATCTTGCCTGTACACCGCCCTGAGTCCTTCGGGAGAAGGGCGGTATAAAAATCAAATAAATAAATAAATAAATAAATAAAATAAAATAAATAAAGTATGTCATTTAATCATTATATTACACGGAAAACAAATGACATCACCTAATTTAAATTATAATTGTTTTCCAGCAGTAAGATTTATACAAGTTGCCATCAACTTATGACCAGAACTGGGACTGGAAATGCTAAGTGAGTTGTGCCCCATTTTACAGCCTTTTATGCTGTGATCATTAGGCGAACGAACGTGGTCAGTAAGTCAATTGTGTAGTCATTAAGTGAATCTGGCTTTCCCCATCGACTTTGCTTTTCTGAAGCAACCTGGAAATGAAAGTTGCAAACAGTGATCACAGGACCCTGGGAATATGCAACCACTGTAAATCTATGCTGATTGCCAAGCAATCAAATTTGGATCATGTGACCACAGGGATGCTGCGATGGTTGTATGACCCGTCACAATTTGTTTTTGTTTTTTTCGGTGCTATCATAATACTGAAGGGTCACTAAATGAATGGTGGTAAGTTGAGGATCGTTGAATTATAAATTAGAATATCCACAGAAAGCAATTTGTTTACTGTGCTGAAATGGAATTTTTTTTTTTACTAATTCCTTTCTAAATAAATTTGCCAATAGAATTAAAGGTGTTACATGTACTAAAAGCATTAGGAATTCCTGTGAATGAGCTGTAGGCAATTTTTTTAGTTAGGCTACCTATGTATTAGCATTTTTCCCACCTGGTAACAGTTCTTGATAATTTTACTACACTGACACCATTGAATTATCAGAATCTGAGATCCCATGGTATCACCCATTGGAAATAGTCATACTGTTTTATGTGGAGGACCTGTTGATGCAACATGATTTTACACAGTTGCTAACCACTGATGGTATGATTAGGACTGTATGCAACATTGCCCTAAATGGAACCCTTACGAAGCCTTAGACTGATCTTTTGTTTGAAGGAGATGGAGTGTACGACAAGAAATGTTCAACAATAGCTCTTAATAACTGAGATTATAATTATTTAGCCACCAGGGTTAAATAATCCACCAGTGTCTTCCATCAATAAATATGCGTGTGTTGAACTGCCTGTTGGTAATATAGGCTGAATTTAAAAGTGGCCTATCTCACTTCATGCTTTGCTGTGCCCATTAAAAAGATGGGGTTTCAATTGCCCAGTCATGTCATTTTAATGCCCCTTGACTTCTCAAAAGTTCCCCTGATGTTTACCCTCTTTGGAAATAAATCTTATTCCTTTATACAGGCAGGAATGAAGGACACTGCTCTTCCATTCTCTGCACACCATAATAGTGTTTGGACTGTACGTTCTCCTCTGCATCTTTCCCTCTGAAATCCTACTATCTTGCTGTATCATGACAGGGGATGTTCCTGGGAGGGATGAATAAAAAACACTTGGAATGTGCACTAAAAACATACACTTCCAAAGAAGGTCACACAAGACAGGAAGATCAACTCAGCTGCTCAATTAATGGAAGTAGGTACTTATATCAGACTGCAGCAGTATAGGAAGATACTGGAGTAGCTCATCTAAAGAGAGACAATGGCAAAAATATCATTTCATACAGTGCAAAAGATGGCAATGGTAAACCACTCTTGTATTTTACCAAGAAAATTATATGGATAGATAATATAAAATAATTTATGACATTGTGCCAGATGGTGGACCCCTCAGGTTAAATGGCACTCAATATGCTATGAAGGAAAACTGAGGATCTTTCAAAGTACTAATGGTTTTTATGATGCAATTTCATAAAAGCCCTCAGGATGTTGAACTGCTGATGTTGAAATGCAGACAGGGAGATTCTGTAACTAAAAAAACAGAATTTTCATGGAACATGGGAATAAGAAGCATGAACGTGATAAAACTCAATGTAGTAAAAACTGAAATGAATCAACTGCACATTGAAAACTTAGTCTTCAGAGAATTAAAATGGAGTGGAATTGGAAACTTCCATTCAGAAAATCATACTGCTTACTAATCAGGACATCAAAAACAATGAAAAATAGCATTGCTGTTATAGTCAGAAAAAATATAATAAGGATCTTCCTTGGCTACAATGCAGTAAATGACCAAATAATATTAATTAGACTTTGCAGATTACCCTTTAATATGATGGTTATCTAAGTTTATGCTCCAATTCTGATGCAGAAGAAAAAGAAGTTAATGAGTTGAAAAATTAAGGTCAATCTTAAATTGGCAGAACATATAAGCAAGATGTATCGCTTATGCTTACAGATTGGAATGTAACGGTTGGAAATAAAAGAATAAAAAACATAGTTGGACTCTATCACCTAGGAAACAGAAATGAAGCACAAGACTGATTATCACATCTGTCAATCCAATGATTTCTCCATTGCTAATCTCCATTGCAATCTTCAAACAACCAATGCTATATACAGCACATGAGCTTCATCAAGTGGAATAGACAGATATCAAACTGGCTGCATTACTGGTACAAGTAATATAGTGGAAGACTCTGTTATTAACAGTAAAGATGTGGCCAGAGATTTACTATGAAAAGAATCACAAACTGCTCATGAGCAAGTGCCAAGTCAAGCTAAAGTAGAGGAACAAAGCCAACCAGTTTCCATGACATATCTTGAGCATATGCCCATCACTTTCAAGAACATCAGGAATCACTTTGAAGTACTGAACCTCATTGATAGGAAACCAAATAACTGTGGAATTACGTCAAAGATGTTATTAAGGATGAATATGAAAATAGACAACATAGATCATAAAATCAGAAGAAAGCAAAGTGGCTGTATGAACAGATTTTGGAATTGCCATGAAGAGAAGAAGCCAAAGTCAAGAAAAACAAAAATCTCAAGAAGTAACTTATCGAAGAATTTTGGAGAACTGTTAGAAGAGACAAGAAGCAATATTACAATGACATCTGTGAAGACATCAAAGATGGAAACAAAGACAGAAAAACAAGGAACATTTCCCAAAAGATCTCATACTCATAGAGAAGTTCCAACCTAAAACTGATATGTTAAAGGATGCTTATAAGCAAGCAGTAAATTATTCAAAAAAGATCAAACAAAGATAGGAAATTCTTCACAGTAGAGATGTCAACATTCAAGATACCTTAGAACAACAGTCCCCAACCTTTGTGGCTTGGCCACAAAGAGAGGTGGGCTGGTGTGTAAGTGTGAGTGTGTATACACAACTCCAATCCCACAAGAGAGAAGAGAAGCCTTTTGGGTGCAGTTTCATGCTCCTTTAGGCTTCTCCATGCCATAAGCTTTTGTGAAGGGACAGAAGGCCTGAAGCAGTGCGTGATCACTCCCCAGAAGCTTTTCAACCATTTGCAAAAGCTTTTGGTGTGGAGAAGAGAAGCCTTTGGGGACGTGGTCTCATGCTTCTTCAGAGTCACCAAGGCTGCCCAATGCTCCAAAAGTGGATCAGGTGTCCTGAGCAGGCAGCCTCTGTGAGTCAACGAAGCTGAATAGAACGTGCTCGTCCCACTCAGTCTCCGTTCTCACCTCTCTGCTTTGGGAGCATTGTGAGCAGATGGATGGATGGGGGGGAAGGGGAGCCAGGCAGCACAAGCAGCAAGCCAGCATGTAGGTGCAGCTGCACTCACACAAGGGAGAAGAAAAGCCTTTGGGGTGCCGCTTGCATGAGTGGAGCTGCACACATGAACCAGCCCACCTCTTGAACCAGCCCACCCAATAGGCCACAACCTAGTAGTGGGCCTCGCCCTGAGGGTTGGGGATCCCTGCCTTAGAAGATGCTCCCTATATTTTCAAGAACCTCTAATGATAGAAGATGTTTATTACTAAATTGGAAAACAACAGGGGTTAATGAAACATTTATAGAAATATGGTAAGCAATATTTATTTATTTATTTATTTTTTATTTGTTTACATTTATACCCCGCCCTTCTCCGAAGACTCAGGGCGGCTTACAATGTATAGGGCAATAGTCTCATTCTATTTGTATATATTTACAAAGTCAACTTATTGCCCCCCCCCAACAATCTGGGTCCTCATTTTACCTACCTTATAAAGGATGGAAGGCTGAGTCAACCTTGGGCCGGGCTCGAACCTGCAGTAATTGCAGGCTTTGTGTTCTTAATAACAGGCCTTACCAGGCAGAGCTAAACCGGCCCTATAGGTTAGAAAAATGGGAATCCCATATTATCCTAATACAGAACCAATACACAGATCAGGAAACTACAGAACAGACAGAACATGGCAAAACAGGTTGATTCCAGGTTGGCAAAGGAGTGAGACAAAGTTGTCACTCCTGCCATTTATTCAACTTATAAGCAGAATTGTATATTGAGGAAATTTGGTCTGAAAGAAAATGAGTATGGTTTTAAAATTGGAAGAAAATTAATAACCTGGTTTATGTTAACAATGGTACTTTGATAGATGAAAATACAAATAATCTGGAAACTCTACTAAAGACAGTCAATGACTGTCAATGGAATTACAATGAAATGTAAAGAGGACCAAACTAATAACAACGGGTACAGAAACCAGCAACACTGAAGATACTGAAGTTGTGGATAGCTTTTTATGTAAAATCAACTACATAGAAAAGGAATCATCAATCAAGAAATATGTTGCAGATTAGTACTTAGTAGGCTGGTAATCACCATCAAAGCTGAAACCAGCCAGAACATACAAAACTCAAGTTTGGAAGATGTGGAGCGACCTGGCCCACAAAATTGCCAAGAGTAGGAATCGACTGAATGGATTATATCCTCCTCCTCATCATGCTGGTAATGAAGGCCTTGGAACAGATATTCAGATGTTATGATATGTCTATATTTACAGAGACAAGAATTGTGCAAGCAATAGTTTTTCTTGTGATGGATTAGGGAAGTTAAAATGGGATATGATTTTAAAAAAGGATAGAAAGTACATTGAGATTTTTTAACTGTGGTGTTGGGAAAGACTCCCAAGGTAACTATGAAAACCCAAGTAAACAAACAAATGAAAGAACGCATGAGTGACCAGGCTAAAATTATCAAATTTTGACATTTTATGTAAAACATAGCTCCCTTGAGAAATAAATCTAAATAAACAAACAAGCCATAATTTTGGGAGAGATGGAAGAAAACAGAAGAACAGGATAACCAATCTCCAAGGGAGATGGGCCATTTAAAAATAGGAATATAAATAAATAAAATAAATAATAAATTAAAAAAAACAGAAGTGAGCTGGATGAACTTGATTACAGTCATGGAAGTGCACTGTTGGAAACCATGAAGGACCAGACTGGGGACAGATCATCCTGGATAAAGTCCATCTATATGTCACTAAGAGTTGGCAACTTAGTGACCCATAATCAATCATCACTGTATTTGGCAGATCAAAATCATTTCATTTGTTCCATGGACACTTGAAAGATGAAGTCGATATAGCACAGAGATATAAATCAATCCTCTATATGCAGTACATTATATAACTAGCTCCCCTTTGGTTTCATTTCTATTCTGCTAAAGTTGATCATTTCTACATGCAAATGCATTTTTATAAGTATTCAAAGCAACAGTCCCATTTGAAATTTCAATTCAAATTCTAATTTGAATTGCAGTACATGACTCTGTAAATAGAGCTCCATTTTAATATAGTCCAGTGCCTCTTCTCTGTATGTATTTACATCCCTGTATTTAAGTATTTAACCATACTTAGAAAGCAACCCAGTCAACTGAGACTAATACTATGTACTTACATTCAAGGCATTCTTAGCAGCTTCTGCTTCTGAGCGACTATCAAAGCTAACGAAACCCACAGGCTGAAAGAAGAGAAAAATTAGAATGTTTCTGTACTATTCACAGTCAAAATTTTCTATTACTTCATATGCTACTTTTAATTCAAAAATTAAACATAAAAATCTCAATTGAAATATTGATGATAGCCCAAATTAAACACGATTACATTATTTTTAGTATCTTTAGTTCATAAGATGGTACTGATTTTTCATTGTGTAGACTTTTGTTGACTAAACTTTGTTCTGCTCTAGGAATGTCTAAACATTTCATTTCTGATTTTTTTTTTAGGGTGAATTTTCACAAAATATGCCTTGCCAAATGCCACATGGGACTTTCCAAACGTTTTGAAAGGTGAAGTTCACTGTCTTGAATTTGGAATTCCTCTTGTTTCAAGCTCAAGCTTCTCCCAAAATACTCAAAGCATTTTGAATTTTGCATTTAAGATGATGGTTTTCTCAACAACTCATACTTGACATATTTAAAAATAAATATTTTGGACAATTCTATTCAATGTTGCATTCTATATATTAAGTTACAATTTTAAAAGACCATGGTTAATTTTGTTTATTTCACATTCTTGAAAACTTTAAGAGATCATGCCTCCAAAATGAATCTTAAAGATTGTGAGATATCCCATCTGTGGAAAATCATTTATCCAATATCAAAAGAATCAGGCTATGAAAACAGATTAAAAGAAGAAAATGATTACTTAATTATTCCAAAATGCTTCATCTACACTCTGCATTTACCAAGAATTACAACAGGACTGTTGTTTATTTATTTATTTATTATTTAAATTTGTATACCGCCCTTCTCCCGAAGGACTCAGGGCGGTTCACAGCCAAGTAAAAATACACAATACACTATAAATACAATTAACAATTAGTTTAGACTAATTTATCTATAAAAATATTAAAGCAATGAAGTGCTTTATAAAATAATTGTACTAGAACACTTAATTTAGCAGAAACTACAGAACCACCCTTACTTCTGTTGTCTTTATTAAACACTTTACTTTCAAAGTATGTAAACAGATTTAACCTAACAAACAATCAAAATGTTTAGGCTAGGTTTCTTATAAAATTTTTAGACAAAAATCTGAAATTACATTTATCTGTTAATATATTTTCCCATCTTTCAGTATGACAGGATACTAGTGCACAGGCAAAAATAATCACTAATATGAAAAACGGACTTAGATAATAATGCAATAATTTATCCTTCCTTAAATGTGTCATGCTGAATACAGGAATTTTACTTGGAAAACTAATCAAGATTCAGCAATTCTGTTTTTAAATATAGATTTGGGTTTTATTGGCCAATAATTTCAAATTATCTATTTCTTTAACATTTGGATTAGCTACCAAATGAACAACTCTGAAGATCTTTATCCTTTTTTAAAATCGCAGCAGCAACAGCAAATTCCTATACTGTATACATTCCACTGTCATCTGTCCCTTTCAGGGAATCAAACTATAAGAAGAAAATCTGCAGTCATAGGTTTCCAATGGCAGCTATTGATAAAATCATGACAGTTTCACTTTTAAACCATAGGGGTTCAGACTGAACTCAACCCAAAAAGCAAGAGAATTTCTAGGAAAGTTTAAATATAAACTGGAATAAATGCAAATGGAAGTAACAAAGAGCCCCAGCAGGTACCTTAAAAAACTAAAACGAAAAACTGAGGAAGAGACAACATTAGGTAATGACAGGACTGATTTTGCTTTTGGTATAAACATCAATTTTAAAAGCCTAATGTAAATATAAATGGAGCAAATGTTCCTCAAACAAGAAGAAAGTTATTTCAAAAAATTCAAACGAGGTATAGTTTGTCTTTAAGAAATGCATAGTAGAAAAAAAAGTATAAAATACTCTAACTGCAAAATATATTTCAGTTAGAATTAAAAAGAGAAAATGAATTGTTTTGTATATAAACCCCAATTAAAACCAGAACTGATGTTGACTGATAATTATTTATTTATTCATTCAATTTCTATAGCCACCCATCTCTTTAAGCCACCCATCTATAGTCAATGACTCTGGGTGGCTTAAAGTATAAAAACTATAAAACAATTGGGCAATAGGTAGGGGTAAATATATAGGGTTGGAAGCTATTTCCATGGGGCCAAAATTTTGATAATGGAAATTTATGCTTCAAATGAGGATAAAATTTTAAAATGAGTTATAAACAAACTAACCATATGAAAATTGGTATTTAAGGAAAATTGGAATAGAGTGATTTGTTGTAAGAGATGAGCAGCCTGAGATGGAAGACGAGGTTAAATGTGTCATGAGTTTGAATCATTGCACAGCCACCCAAGATCTAAGTCCAGTTCCCCATGAATTCCATTCACCCTTATTTAACACTAATTTAACTTTGACCATTAGATTCTTGTGTATAGGTAACAATAATAAACTCTTCAGGGCTTTGAAGTGTTACTGATTTTTTGGGCCTGACATTTGTCCACCGAAGGACAGTACCTCTGAGAAAGATATTAAAACAGCACAAGATAAATTATCAATTTTTTTTTTGACATGTTGAATAATCTAGCGCTTGTAAATGCATGAAGATACAAAAATCAGGATGCAAAAGAATACACATTATCCCTCACATCCAGGACATAAACTGTTTCAACTCCTACCCTCAAAACGACGCTATAGAGCACTACACACCAGAACAACTAGACACAAGAACAGTTTTTTCCCGAAGGCCATCACTCTGCTAAACAATTAATTCCCTCAACACTGTCAAACTATTTACTAAATCTGCACTACTATTAATCTTCTCATCGTTCCCATCACCAATCTCTTTCCACTTATGACTGTATGACTGTATGACTGTAACTTTGTTGCTGGCAGTCCTTAAGATTTATATTGATATACTGACCATCATTTGTATTGTAAATATTGTACCTTGATGAACATATCTTTTCTTTTATGTACACTGAGAGCATATGCACCAAGACAAATTCCTTGTGTGTCCAATCACACTTGGCCAATAAAAAAAAATTCTATTCTATTCTATTATTCTGAAAGACATAGATCTTTCTTAATATGTTTTGGATATCCAAGAATTTGGCTATTAGTGTTTATAAGTGGATATACTGCCAAAGATATTTTCAAACTTTATATTTAAAAGGAAATCCAATTCTTTCAGATGGAAAATAAATAAACATTGCTGCAGAAAGAAACAGTAATGAAAAATTGTAAAAAGAAGTTAAAGGCATTTTTTAGTAATTTTAAATAAAGGCAGAGACTAATAATGGTTTGAGACACAACAACAGCTTTTATGAAGGGATATTTTATACAGCATAATATTAAAGTAAAAAAAGAGACAAGAAAACACGATTTTAGGTTAGATAAAAATTAAAGAATTAAAGCAATCCCCCCAAAATAAAATTATGTAACACCAAATTAAATTTTTACAACAGCAGTGGTCTTCGTTAATAGTAGGAGAAATAAAAGTAAAAATAAATTATGCAAAACAAAAATAATTTTTAACTTGCAAATAAGCTGGTGAAATTGTTGGCATATAAATTGGGGAACATGAAAAAAATACTAATTAAAACATAGAAATATTATATTAACAGAAGAAATGCCAACAATACTACTCTAATTAATGTAAAGGAAAAGAAATTCCCCTGGAAAAGTTGATGAATATTTAAAGAAACAAAAATTTCAAAAAATCACAGAAATAATTAACGAATGGATCCATTACAATAAGAAATGTTTATGAAGCTATAAAAAAAAGTTACAGCAAGGAAAGCACCTGGACCAGATGATTTACTAGCTTGTTATTATATTTTGAAGACAAATGACTACAACCATTGCAAAAGATAATGAACTTCATTTTACAGACCAGAAAGATACTAGACAGTTTGATAGAGGCTAATATACTATTAATACCTAAAGAAAGTCAAGATTTGACCTGACCAAAAATTATTTCTCAATATCATTATTGAAGAATGACTGCAAGTTACTTATGATGATTTCAGCTGAGAAAATGAAGATGGTTTTACAGGACTATAATCAGATTGAATTTTCACCTAAAAGCTGAGGGACAATATTAGAAACATATAGGATATTTTGGAATAGTTACAACATTATGAAAAGTAAACAACATTGATTTTTCTTGATGCAGAAAGTCCTTTGACAATTTTGAATTGGACATTTTTGTTTACAATTTTGGAATATAGGGACTTTGGAGAGAATTTTATCAAACAGGTAAAATCAATTTATATATCACAAGAAGCATAGTTAATCGTGAATTTAGAATAAACAAAACTTGTGAGTTACAGAAAGGGACTAAACAAGAATGCTCCTTGTCACCATTGCTATTTATTTTAGCTTTGGATGTATTCAAAACAGAGATATAAGATGAGACAAATGCTGGAATGAAGATTAAAAGAAAAACACATACATTACTGGCATTTGCTGATGACCCGGTGATAATTTTGAAAAACCTCCTGGAAGGAGCAGAAATATTTATAGAAAAACTAAAGCATTTGGAGTGTTAACTGATTTTAAAATAAATAAAAGACACAGATGTTAACAAGGAATATGAAACTGGAAAATCAAATGGAACTGATGGGAAAAAAACAGTTCTAAGAATAAGAAAAAAGTGAAATACTTGAATATAAAACATGAATTGTATGTAATACCAGAATAATTATCTTAAGGCATGAAATGAAATTAAAGACATGATAAGTTTTATCATTTTGGGGAGAATTTATATGATAAAAATGAAAATTTTGCTAAGAATAATATTTTCTTTTTCAAATAATATCTATTATGATAACTGATTAATAGTTAAACAATGGCAAAAAGATATATCTAAATTTTTATGGCAATGAAAAAAGAAGAAGAATTAAATATAAAATATTTTAACATGCAAAGGGCCGAGGACAGGACTGCCTGGTTTGAAATTACAGTTTGAAGTCTGCTGCTTAGTCGGGATGGAAGAATGGATTTTTCTGAGAAATAAAGAGAATTTTAGAATTAGAAAAGCACAATTGGAGCTTTGGATGGTATGAATTTTTGTATGGTATGATAAAAGTTAATGTAGATTTTGAGAATTTTTATGTTAGAAATGCCATAATGAGACTATGAAACAGATATAAACCCAGGCTCTGCCTGAAAATGCTTTTATGAGTCTCAGCATAAGAAGTGTTTTACAGGAATGAAACAGTAGAAAGAGAAAAATGGTTAACTTATTAAGAGCTCTTCTAACAGGAACATGGTTAGATGAACTCAAAGAGTAATTGACTGAAGAGGGATTTAGTTTTTAATGGTTTTCATATGCATAGTTAAGAGGAAGATTTAAGGTTAATAATAGGACATTTGGAATTGACAACAGATGACAGAATATGAAGTTTAACTATGTACAAATGATGAACATGTATGGTAATTGCTAAAATGTAATTTAGCTGAAATTTTGAAATAGAAAAAGAACAAATGAAAGACTGCGATAAGAACTTTGGACACAATACACTGAACAGTGGGAAAATATGTGGTTAAAAGGACTAAAATTTATATTATGTTATAATCTAAAAGATGTTTTTAATATAATGATGTAACATTGGTATAGGACTCCAGAAAAAATTATCTAGAATGTATATAGGTACTTTAAATGCATGTTGGACAACATGTATCATTTTTATTATGACAA
The DNA here is from genome assembly GCF_028640845.1 of Ahaetulla prasina. Taxonomy (NCBI): domain Eukaryota; kingdom Metazoa; phylum Chordata; class Lepidosauria; order Squamata; family Colubridae; genus Ahaetulla; species Ahaetulla prasina. The sequence goes on from NC_080540.1 coordinate 196,786,589, forward strand.
CTGGACTTGTAAAAAAGTCAGAAATTTCTGGGTTCAAATACATGCAATGATAACAATGAGGTCATCAGTGGTTTTGGGGTGAGTTATCATCTGTACGCTGATGATACTCAGCTGTACTTTTCCACCCCGGACCACCCCAATGAAGCTATCGAAGTGCTGTCCCGGTGCCTGGAAGCCGTACGGGTCTGGATGGGGAGAAACAGACTCAAGCTCAATCCCTCCAAGACGGAGTGGCTGTGGATGCCGGCACCCCGGTACAGTCAGCTGCACCCGCAGCTGACTGTTGAAGCAGTTAGTGGCCCCAAAGGAGGTGGTTCGCAACTTGGGCGTCCTCTTGGATGGACGGCTGTCCTTTGATGAACATCTGGCGGCCGTCTCCAGGAGGGCTTTTTACCAAGTTCGCTTGGTCCGCCAGTGAAGCTATCGAAGTGCTGTCCCGGTGCCTGGAAGCCGTACGGGTCTGGATGGGGAGAAACAGACTCAAGCTCAATCCCTCCAAGACGGAGTGGCTGTGGATGCCGGCACAGTTACTCACCCTTCCTTGACCGGGATGCCTTATGCACAGTTACCCACGCTCTGGTCACATCTCGGTTGGATTATTGCAATGCTCTCTACATGGGGCTGCCCTTGAGGTGCACCCGGAGGCTACAGTTAGTCCAGAATGTGGCTGCGTGAGTAGTAACGGGAGCCGCTCGTGGCTCCCATGTAACATCACTGCTCCGCAGTCTGCACTGGCTTCCTGTGGTCTTTCGGATGCGCTTCAAGATTTTGGTTACCACCTTTAAAGCGCTCCATGGCTTAGGACCCGGGTACTTACGAGACCGCCTGCTGTTACCTTATGCCTCCCACCGACCGGTACGCTCTCACAGAGAAGGTCTCCTCAGGGTGCCATCCGCCAAACAATGTCGGCTGGCGGCCCCCAGGAGTAGGGCCTTCTCTGTGGGAGCAGCGACGCTCTGGAATGAACTTCCCCCTGGCCTACGCCAAGTGCCTGATCTTCGGACCTTTCGCCGTGAGCTAAAAACATACTTATTTATTCAAGCTGGACTGGCATAATGGTTTTTTAACATTTTAATTGGGTTTTATTGTTGTGGGGTTTTAAATTTTTAAAATTTAAAATTTAAATTTTTAAACATTGGCCTTTTTGTAATATGTTTTATTTTAAACTTTGATTTTAATTGTATATATATTGTGTTTTATTTAGGCTGTACACCGCCCTGAGTCCTTCGGGAGAAGGGCGGTATAAAAATTTGATAAATAAATAAAATAAAATAAATAAACAACAAATTTTAAAGCCAACATTCTAAAATCAGAACTTTTCTTGCTGGGATTAGTGGACAATCAGTTAGAAAGGATCCATGGAAGATTATTTTAATATATGATTATTGCCACAATAATGCACAATAAATATGTGCAAAATGAAAAGATTGACATGCCCAAACAGAGGAATGGATGAACTAGACAATGACAGAATTAGCACAGATGACAAAATTAACCTGTCTGGTTAGAAAAAGATCAACAACTACATTTATCAATGATTAGAAATCTCTTACGGACTTTTTGCTGAAAAAAGTTTGTGATTTATGGGTTTGAAGATTAGAAAGGGAAGCTTATGAAAAGAAGGAAATTATGATGTAACCTTAGAGACAGAAGGTGGAATATAATGCATTTATAACTGCTGTCAAAAAGATGGGAAATCACTTCTTTCCTCCCTGCTTTTTCTTTTTTTTCTATTTGTATTTCTCTATTTTCTTTCTTATTTCTTTTCTTTTCTAATATGTTTGTATTTTTTATCTTGTTAAAATCTCTTCAATAAAATCATATTTTTTAAAAATGAGACTTGCATACATAACGTAATCACAATCATCCTTTCTCCATGTCAGTGATCACATTTTGAAGATGAACTGGGCTGGATACAATTTAAATTTTTCAAGTACATCTAACATACATCTCTAACACAATGATTACTGTATTTAAAAGATAAGTACTGAATCAACTAGAAAGACTGTAATGGGTTAAAACTGTGACTCCAGTTATTCTGACCATCTTCAGTGACTTTTGTTTTAAAAAAAGAAATATAAAGATTACTGATATTTAAACCTCTGTGCTAAACTTTTATACTAACTTTACCATTTCTAATTTACAGCATCTTAATAACCTCCTATGATGGTTATGATAAAGCATTTATTCAGTGTTAGCCTTACCTGCTTTGAAGTGAGTTTAATAAGAGAACCTTCATACCCCTGGAGAGAAAAATAAAAACTATATATGTACAAAATAATATACAAGATCTTTAGATCTGTACATTTAAATGTATCAACACATTGTCACATAGTAATATACAGCATTCTTTATCATTTGGCTTTCTTTTAAAAGAACAGCAACCATAATTCATAAAAAACCCTAATTATTTCATACGGCCTTAAGGCAGACAACTGATTAATAACAGGAACTTAACTTTCTATTCAATATTAGGATTAAAAATTGAGTTAAAGTATTAAAGTTATATACCATTACTTAAAAAGTATTCATTATTGTTGGAACTATAGACCCTTCTCACTTACCAACCGCAATTGAGGCTGGCAATTCTGTTGCTAGGTGTACATTTGTAAAATGAAAAAAATAATCACATGACTCTGCCCAATGTGACCGCACCTGATGACAGTTTGGCAGTTCCAGCTGTAGTCACTAAGTGAATGTGGGTTTTTAAGTGCGACATCACGTGATGCAACTTTTGGCTTTCTGCTGGCTTTCCCCTTGGCTTTGCTTGTCAGAAGCTGCCTGTGAAGGTCACAAATGGCAATCATGGGACTGCAGAGCACTACGATCTTGATAAATGCAGGACAGCTGCCAGGTACCCAAATCATCATCATGTGACTGAGGGGACTCTGCAACAGCTGAATCTTGAAAACCTGTCATAAGTCTCCTTTTTCAGCACCATCATAACTTCGAACCGTTCCTGAATGAGTGGTCAGTTAATGAGGATTATCTGTACCGTATTTTGAGTAAAATATACAGAAAAAAATAATAATCCTTCAATTCTATATATAAAAGTAAGGTCAAGTTTGTCCCAAAGTACTTTTTTCAAAAGGCAACTGGACTTTCTTGGGTTTTTCTTCCTTTGAGAACTTTTCACTTTTCATCCAAGAAGCTTCTTCAGTTCTTTTTGGATGAGAAGGGAAACATTTTTAAAGAAAAAAACACACACCAATCGTCTTTTGGAAAAAGCCCTTTTGGGACAACCATGACCTGGATGATTGAGAATCTCCAAAGACATGTTTGCTTTGGAGTAACACAAATAAGACATTATACCATCGTGCTTAACACGGGCATCCATTCCTCACAACTAAAAAGTGCCAAAATGACATCATGTGTGCCAACTGTCATGAGCTCCACCATTATGTACTTATATCATGATGCAATGCACAGAAATTTGCACAGCAAGACGCTCATGTATTCAGGACTATTCTATAATGCAGGATTCTACTGCTCCGAAACTGGTGCTGCTCCTCTGGGTTCTCTCCACACTGTGAACTACTGAGTCAGTTCCATTCCAGAAATTCCGCATAGAGAGTGTTGCAGTCTTTTTTTCCCCTCGTTCTAGGGCAAAGGTTTGCCTGCTGGTGTAAACAACTGCTTTGCCATATCTGATAGCTCCTTTGTGAAGTCAAGGCATTAATTCACCATTATTAGGTATGATCAGTTGGGCAATTTTACTGCTGTCCACCCAGAGAATATCTAAGGAGTCCCCCACCACCACCACCACATTCTGCAAACACTGATGATAAAACAACTACAATGAGGCTGGGGGCACCAACTGAACTGCCAATTCTTCTGCATTTTGACAGCTATCTGAGTAGCCTTTCCCTTTACCCTTTCCCTCTGGGTAGAAAGATTCTATGATAGAGTTCTTTGTTGAAGCAATCTAATATTTTCATTCCTAGCATGTAATTCACCACTGTTGCAAATTGTCCCCAAGGGTAAACGTATGTGGGAATGACCTTGAGAGACAAGGGGAAAGCCAGAGGAATGATCAGGTAAGACACAGCTTAGCCGACAGAAGGAATGTGGGCATGGTGAATGTGCCAGAAGGGATTCTCTCTATTTCTTGAGCTGTAAAGATGACAAGGAGAAATGTATTGTCAGATTTGCAGGACTGATGTCAGCTTGTGAGGTAGTCCAGACACCCGATGAAACTGTTCTATTTTATTGTAAGGTTACATTAACAGAATCTGGCAAGTCTGATTCTGTTTTCAAACCTTAATAAAAAGTATGTCTGCTAAAAATATCAATATTTATTATTAGATTTATCTCACCTTTATTATTTTATAAATATCTCAAGTCAGCAAACATACCTAATATTCCTCTCTCCTCCTATTTCCCCCACAACAACCCTGTGAGGTATGTTGGGCTGAGAGAAAGTGACTGGCTGAAAGTTACCCAGTTGGCTTTCATTCCCAAGATAGAACTAGAACTTAGTGTCCCGATTTCTAGGCTGAGCTGAGAATGGGTATTAGAGTTAATAGCTGAGGTAACAAGGGCACCCATGTTACATGAAGAAGCTTCTTGGATGAGAAGCGAAATGTCTTCAAAGAAAAACCAGAAGGTCCAGTTGCCTATTCAAAAAGCATCTTTGGGACAAGGGCACCCACGTTTGTTTGTTTTTTTAAAGTTGGCAAGTAATGCCACTTCTGAATCAGCCTACAGGGAAAAACATTTGGGGGCTTCCCAGAAATAAATATTGTTGGTCTCCATCTTTCCTGAGGCAAAATTATAAAAAGCAGTGTTTAAATGATTTAGAAGGTACCACTTGGAAGATACAACGGAAGATACCTCAAGTACTAAGAAACTGTTAATGGGATATGTATTAGGGATTTGCAAAGCATTCAGAAGAGATGTTTGGCAAAGTAGGTGAGCATAAGCAAAGCACTTCTCTGTGAAGTGTTAAAGAAGTCAAGTTTTCTGCAAGCTAAATGTCTTGCAAACGACCTGGCTGTTTTAACACTTCAAACAGAGATGCTTTGTTGTTTCCAACACATTTGGTGAAACACTTCTTTCAAATGCTCTGCAGTTTGCACAGTCATAATAATATGCGTATAATCAAGATGTCAAACAGAAATGACACAAAAAAGAATTTTTCCCATGACACCCAGTTCAAAGGGGGTGGGTGGGGAAATGTAATGAAGTGGATTAAAAGATGTCATTACCAAGAAAGGTAGATTTCATACATATATAGGCTAATAGTATGCTTTCTATAAATGAAAATGAGGTATATCAGCCCAGAACAAATAAAAAAACATGTTAGATTAGTACATTTCCATTGCTGGTATTAGAAAATAATAAAAAAAACCCAGTAAAATATGCCTTGGAAGAATATATGGAAGCACCTACAATATGTGGCATGTTGTTTACAGACATTATGAACTCTACCTAATCTTTATCATCAGTAGAGGCTCATATGTGTAACTTGGAGCCTTCTTCACACCACTGTTAATATTTATAGCCATTTACTTTGGGAATGTTTGGCCAACTTTCTGTCTCTTTGAAAATCCTCCTAGCCAAGTTTTCAGCTGAAATAAGATATTACAATTAACTGTATTCCAAACTTTTAAAAATCCGAATACTAGGAATATTGTATTCTCCTCCAGGAGAACCTGTCAGACATTACTGTGGAAATATGCCATTTATAATAACAATACAAATCACAATGTTTCTATAAATAAGCACACCAAGGCTCTTGGTCTCAGTTTTGTCTTCTAAGATTGGTAGTCAAAGAAAGTACCTTGAATGGTCTGAACAAGAGATAGAGCTCTCGTGGTTTGATATCCAGGGGCAGACCACTGACAAAGAGTGTCCGTACCTTTAAAAAAACAAAGAAAAGATCCACATCAAGAACATGAAAGCAACTTTCTGCAAATTTATTCCATATAATCAACAGTAAGGTGTAAATTCTTCCAATTTATTAGAGCTTCTCTCTCTGCAATTATACGTTCTTACTATAAATGAATGCGCTAAACCTGAATTTCTTTATGAAAATGACTTTCATATATTTAAATTGCTGACTCCAATAAATAAAATCCAAGCAACAGATTGGCAGTCACTGCTATCTCCAATTATTATGATTCTAATTACATTCTCTTGTATTTCTATAGCATTTCACATAAGTAAGCAGGTTGAAAAATTTAAACTCCCCAATAATTGGGGACATATTTTGTATTTTAAGCTATCTTGGCTTATTAACAAATGATGTTTCCACAACTTAATTCAATAAACTTTCACAGGACAATTAAGCAGATTTGTTGAATTTATATTGAATATTGAATATATCTTCCCATATGTATTCACTCTCCTTTACATTTTATTATTTGAAGCAATATATTTTATCTTGCGCAATTGATTTTTTTCTGAATATTTAGAAATGATTTTAACTAGCATGAATATGTGAATTTGTGTGGTGCTATCTAGTACTGAGTACTACCGCCATTATAAGTCTCTATATTTCATAAATAAGTAGAGATGTTCCTACTTATTATTTATTTATAAGATTTTTCAATGTTACTTTGCTGCATTCTGCAATTATTTTACTCTACCGTACACAAAAGATCTGCAGCTGCTTTAAGAAAGGAAATTGTCAGGCTTCCAGTTCATTTCCTGACTTATGATTTCTACAGTTAGTAACTGATCTGCAGAATCTGGGCTACTATCTCCCTTAAGTACATTCCAAACTCCTAAAAGGCCTTTCCAACTCTGTTCATATCAAACTGTGCAAGATAAAATGCCCACTATTTGTTGTGTACCCTATGCTTCACCAAATCAAGCATTATTTCTGCAGCATGCCAGATGTCCTCCAACATTAGGAAAGTGCTTCATTTAGTACATATCTACACATTATGTTGAATGTCTTGACCTAATTGGTGCTGCTTTAATATAAATAAATAAATATACATACATACACACACACACACACACACAAGTTTCAGTATCACGAGAGAAGTAATTTCAGCCAGGCCTAACATTCTTGCTTTCAGCCAATTGCTCTACATGAAATATATTTGCTTTGCTTAGCCTTCCACCTCATTCTTCCATATCCTCATATCTCCCCCTGCAACAACAACAGGAAAAAGGAAAGCCAACAGCAACTCTTTGTGAACAGGGCCCTGATTAGAGAAAGACCCAGGTCTACAATCATTACGAAGTAGATCAGAAAACAATTTATGACAAAACAACAACAACCCTCTACATTCCCATCAGCCTGGATATCTATCAATCAGATATCCAGCACAAAAGAAGTCTAGATCAGGATTTGTGCAAACACAGCTGATCAGAATTTGTGCAAGCACAGAGGCATAAAAACATTCTAGATAGACATTTAAATGCAAATCTGGATAAAAGTGTTCCTACTGACAACTTTTAAGTTAACTTGCTAAAGACTGAGAAAGGTTATTATTGAACTCAGAAAGGCAATTTACTGGCTAAAAGTATTATATTTCTTTTCCCCCAGAGAAAAACAAGGTTTTTTTTTTAAAAAAGTAATTGGTTCTGATAGCATGTACATCTAACAGAGTTATCTCTGCCAAGACAAATTTGGCAGTTTTTCATATGTCCCCCCTCTAATTTTACAAAGTCGTTTGACCACGAGCAAAAAAAAAATCCCTGTCTCCAATCTTGCAATTAGCCAACTCCTCCAAGTATGGAGTAACTGAAAAATGTAAACAGTAGAAAAGACAGACTTGTTTAAACAGAAAAACTCCACTACAGCTGAAGACATTGTTTCCCGTTGAATGCTTTCATCTTCTTTACTTTCTAAGTAAGTTAAACAGGATATTTACTTTTAACTTACTTATTTCAATCAACTAATAAGTAAAGCACTTAAATTAAGCAACAAAGCGCTTGAGTCATCTAATGTGAGATAATCTTGGTCCAAAGAAATTACCCAAATTCTCTTTTCAGTAAATAACGATAAAGGGCAGAGGGCAAATTTAAACTCCATTACTCTTGGAACTGATGTCTACAAGGCTAAAAAATTCAATGAAAAATTACTAAAAAGAAATGCAATCAGCAATTAAGCCTCCTTTATATGATCAAAAACTGCACTCCACTTCCATAGTTTTTAGTATCATACACAAGCTTTCTTATATTTAATGAATGTTCAAAGAGATTTAGTCTTGATCAAATAAAGAAGTCTATTAATCTAGCATTCTGTTTTCATCAGAAGTCAGCTAGATGTGCAGTCTATAGAAAAGATAAACATGACAGAAATTTTCTTTGTTGGGTCTGCCTCTGTCCTATCTCTCTCTACTGAAGGACCATTAAATATAGTGAAATGTGTATGTGTGTGTATGTAATACATTACAGGCATTTCTCAAGTTATGGCTAAATTCATCTCAGCATTTCTGTTGCTAAGCAAGGCAGAGTTAAGTCACTTTTACCCCATTTTACGATTCTTTTGCCACAGTTGTTAGTGAATCACTGCAGTTGTTACTCACTATGCTTATTGGAAGCCAGCTAGTTACAAAGGGTGATCATATGACACCCCCCCCAGAACAGTGTAATTCTCATAAATACATGCCAGTCGCCAAGCACTCAAATTTTGATCACATGACCATGCTGCAACAGTCCTAAGTTTATAAACTGGTTATAAGTAATTTTTTCAGTGCTACTGTAACTTCAAATGGTCACAAGTGAGTGATTGTAAGTGAAGAACTACCTGCATACATATATGAATAAAATTAATTTAAGATACAGTAGCATAACAATTATACACATAACACCTATAAAACTTATTATTTATTTATTTATTTATTAATCATACTTATATACCGCACCATCTCCCGTAGGACTCAGGGCGGTTCACAGGCATATTAAAACAATATAATAAATAAGCATTAAAACCCAGTTAAGACTAAATATTATCATGGCCTGATCACTAAAACAGTAAAAACCAGTAAAAACCCCATTAAAATTTTGCTAAAACATTTTATTCTTAGGCTAGTCCAGCATGCTGAAATAATAGTCTTCAGTTCACGTCTGAAGGTCCGGAGGTCGGGGAGTTGTCGTAATCCCGGAGGAAGCTCGTTCCACAGGGCTGGTGCCGCCACAGAGAAGGCCCTCCCCCTGGGGGTCGCCAACCTACATTGTTTGGTCGATGGCACCCTGAGGAGGCCCACTCTGTGGGAGCGCACAGGTCGTTGGGAGGCAATCGGCGGCAGAAGGCGGTCTCGAAGGTATCCCGGTCCTAAGCCATGGAGCGCTTTAAAGGTGGTAACCAAAACCTTGAATTGCACCCGGAAGACTACCGGTAGCCAGTATAGGCCGCGCAGGATGTGGTGGAGTTCAACCTACCCAACAACCTGTCCATGTCCTCAGGAGTCACAGGATCAAACTCAGCCCAGATAACAGTCTCAAGACTCGTCTCCGCCATCCCACCTGAATCTATCCAATCAGTGTCCAGGCCGTCCCGAATCTGAGCGATTTTATCAGACAGATACTGAACAAAATCCTCAGCGCGTCCCTGTAAGGGGTCCTCCCAAGCCTCCTGCGTGAGCAGGGAGCGGGTCACCCTAAACATGGTGGCTGGGCGATTATCTGCCGATGCGATGAGTGCGGAGAAATAGTTATGTTTCGCCGCCCTGATCGCCACTAGGTAGGTCTGAATATATGACCTCACTAGTGTTCGGTCTGGTTCGGAACGGCTGGACCTCCAGGCGCTCTCTAGGTTTCTTTTCCGGTGCTTCATCTCTCTCAGCTCCTCGTTATACCAAGGAGCTGGTCGAGTTCGTCGCCGGGTCAGAAGCCGAGCCAGCTCCTCAGCCAGCTCCTCAGCCGAGCCGTGGGCTAACTCCCTCAGAAATGGCCCAAGCTCCGTCAGAAACCTCTCAGGGTCCATCAGGCACCTGGGACGGAACCATTGAACCGGTTCCGTCTCCCTGCAGTGAGGTGTAACGGTCCGAAAGTCTAACTGAAGGAGTAAATGATCTGACCATGACAAGGGTTGAGATATTAATTCCCCTAACTCCAGATCATTTAGCCACTGTCCCGAGATGAAAATCAAGTCCAGTGTGTTACCCCCGATGTTATTAAGCTGATCTAGCTAACTATACCTATAAAACCTATTATCTATAAGACCTGTCTATTTTATTACCTGTCTATTTTACACTCCTTGGTTATGCATAAGTGAATTTCTCCAATTTTGCATTTTCTCTGTTATTATCTATGTTCTTGTGGGTTTTGCTTATTTCCATTAAGAAAGTAAAACTGATTTGTTGCTGCCAAATAATTTCCAACCCATATTTTCCTGTGTTAAATAATCAAGGCACATGAATCAGAAACCTACATCTACAACCCAAAGTGCCTACACAGGAGTTGACTTACCCTCACTATCTCCCGAAAGAAAAGTGCATTGTTTCAAACTATGGTACAATCAGAGAGAGATACGCCAGCAGCTAAATCCAACAGCTTCATGGTACTGTACACAGTAATGAAGTTGAAGCCCAAAGGTCCTGGTATATGGAAAGAATTTCAAAGCCTTCCAAAATGACTTTGTAAAGACTTAATGACTTTCTTCACACTAAAAAGGCATTTTTGTTCTTTTGCATTTCTTTCTGGTATTAATGAAGTACTTTAAGCACAAACTACATTGGAATTCCACAAGACCTTTGTACAAGTAAAGGCAGCCCTCGACTTACAATCCTATGTTTAGTGACCATTCGAAGTCATAACAGTACTACAAAAAAGTGATTTATGATCAATACTCACAATTAAGACCGTTGCCGCATCACACAGTTATGCATTATGTTTAAAATTTGGGAGCTTGACAACTGGCATGTATTTATGATGGTTGCAGCATCAGGGAGTCATGCAATCACCATCTGCTATCTTCCCAGCCAGCTTCTGAGAAGCAAAGTCAATGGGGAAACCTAGATTCATTTAACAACTGCACTGATTTTAGGGGGAAAAAGTTCATAAAATTGGGCATGACTCATTTAACAATCACCTTCCTTAAGTAATGGAAATTTTTGTCTGAAATGTGGTTGTAGGTTGAGGATTATCTGTATCTGACTTATGACCATCCGTTTGGTAACCATTTGAAATTATGATGATGCTGAACGAAGGGATTATAACTCTTGCTTGAACTTTGTAGATCACTCTATCTATAGCAGGGGTGTCAAACTCGATTTCATTGAGGGCCACATTAGGGTTGTGTTTGATCTCGGGTGGGGGGCACGGAGTGGGCACAGCCAGGGTGGGTGTGGCCAACTTAATGTCACTTGTGTCGGGGGCGCCTGTGATGGCCCGAGCCCTCTGCCAGTGAAAATGGAGCTCAGGAGGGCTGCATGCAGCTCTCCTGAGCTCTGTTTTTGCTGGCAGAGGTACCGTGGACCAGTCCTTTGCTGTTTTCAGAGTAGCCCTGTGGGCTGGATCTGGCCCCCAGGCCTTGAGTTTGACCCCCCTGATCTACAGACAAAAGATTATTTCCAGGTCTTTCACATCTCCCATCAATCAACTTGTCTTTTAAAATAATCCTTAAAAAGAAAGTTGAAATCCATATTGGGAAGCACTTTGAGCAATATAGTTTAATCAAACCTATGAAAATAGTTTATGTAGAAAAACTATTATAATCAACATTTAATATGTTATTTAATTAATTATTTTGCAATATTTGCATATTTCTTGTCAAAGACATTCAGGGTCAGGTACAGAAAAGCAAAAACTGAATATCTTAAAATATATTACAAACATTCACAATACTAATCATGAGATAATTGTTCACACAGTCTACAGATCAAAGAAAGGGCCTTGAAACAAAATGTTTACTTTTTATTCTTGGACCGAAATCCTAACATCTCTAGAAGAGTAAGAAGAAAGAAAAATTCAGCCACATTGTTATATGCAGAAAATTACTCCTTTAGCCTTTAAGATCCTACCATTACTCAATTTACACCTCACTAATCACTGATTCCTGTACTTTTCATAAAGGCATGTACATAAATATCTGCCTAGGGTTGCAGCATTTACTAAGCGCATTTTGGGTATTTGATTTGGTTTTATAATCGCACTATTAAAGTTTTTTGTTTTGTTTTGTTTATTTTTTTAGGGTTTTTTATTCAATGTTTTTACATTCCTACTCTATTTACAGCATTACAACAAGCTATTTCCTTTACTTTTATTTTTGATTTGAACCTTGTAATTTTTTTATATTAATTGTACAAAATGCTGATCAGGGACTACAGCAATAAAGATTATCTGATTTAAGTCAGGCAGTGTCAGATGGGGATTTTAAAAATCCCTCCTTCCCTTTGCTGTTTGTAACAATCGAGGAATCTTACTTCAAAGATTTTTTTCTGTTAGAAACTTGAAAGTACTGTGGGCAATAAATTAATTAGAGAAAATATTTTTCTTTCAGACCTAATAAAAACCATGCTGAATGTTGTTAGCTTCAAAGAGATCTGGATTTTGATAAATTCATATCATTCCATATCATTCAATAATTTATTGCAAAAGGATTCTGGATCTACTTAGGCAACTAAGGAAAATTCTTCCCCATACTTTTCCTTCATTCTTCTTACACATGAAAACCAACTATTTTTAATGCTTCTTGGTTTCTTGAAACAGAAATAACTAATGGGGGGGATGGGTGCGTGGAAGCAAGTAGGACTCAAGGACTTAGCAAAAATCAACCGGATCTATATATCTTGCCATCTGGAAAACTCCTAAACAAACTTAGGGAATCTCTATTTACAGCATCTCAGTAAAGAATAGTATAAGGAGGAAGGAGTGATCCAAATATTAAAATATCAATGTCTTACTCTCAAATTTTTCTGATACAGAAACAAAACATCCACTGCAGACAAAAGTAACCCTAAAATGCTGAGCACAGTGAAGTAGGATAGTGTGAGCTGTAAAAAACCCCAACGCAAATAACATTGAATATTTCTTTCCTTAGTAAAAATGTTTTCCAAGCCACACTGAAAACTGCAGAAGGTCAGAGGGTCTCCATCGGTGGTGAAATCCTCCACTGGTCGCCACCAGTTCACTGCCTGCGCATGCAGGGGGGGGGGACCAAACGCGCGCGGTGTGTGCATGTGCCACTACCTGACTCTGTGGTCTCTTCCAAAAATCCCCAAAGCTTCAACCAAAAACTGTCTACTAGTGACCTCACCCCATTCCTAAGAGGTCTGTAAGGGGCGTGCATAAGAGCACAAGCGTGCCTACCGTTCCTGTCCTAATGTTTCCTTTCGTTATATCCAATCAATATAGTTATTACATACTTATGCTTATATATATATATGCTTATATATCGTATAATTATTTCATGCTTATATATACTGTGTGACAAAATAAAAAATAAATAAAAAATAAATGTCAGATGCATGCTGCATGTGCATGCGCAATGCGCACCAGACGCACACTGCATGCACATGCGCAGTCCACTCCAAACACACACTTTTGAATTTCCTGCTTTTTTTTTTTTTTAACTTTTTAAAGCATTTTTAACTACTGGTTCGGGTGAACTGGCCCAAACCAGTAGCATTTCACCCCTTGGCTCCACACACATATCATATGAACAACACTCTACCATCCAGTGCCCACTGTGCTAGATAGCATTGGGAGCTATTTCCTGAATCATTCTGAACTGGTTACCACAAATTCTCTGGGTACTGTGAGAGTGACAACCAACCTACCTCATCACTTGCCTGTGTACCAGCACTTCCACATAAGGATTTTATGCCTTTTCAAAAATACCACCTGGTCTATCTGATCAGATGACATGGGCTTACTGTGAGAAATGAACTGGCTTCCCACCTTCCTGACACTGCATCACTTTGAAAATGAAGTAAAATTGATCTTTCTTTCTTTCTTTCTTTCTTTCTTTCTTTCTTTCTTTCTTTCTTTCTTTTCTTTTCTTTTCTTTTCTTTTGCAGTGCTGGAACTTCTATTCTATCCATCCTTCATTGGGCAGGAATTCTTGCTTCTCTGTGCTTTGCAGCTCCTGAGCTCAAGCAAGTCATTATATTTTAAGAAAGGTTGATGCCTTTATGGTGAAAATGCACAATTCTTGTCAATTTCACCCCCAATCTCCAGCTGCATGGCAAGAGAACAATCTGGACCAACTTGTCCATAGATGTCCAAAAAGAAAGGATGACATAAGGAGTGTCACAAAACAAGCAGTAATTTTAGCAAGCAGATTTTTGACACATTACTTAATTTGCCATTTTCTGCCACCGCTTCATAAGTAGTGAAGAATAAGCTAAAGAATTTTAGAAGTATTGGGAATACTGAATTAAACATACAGTATATGTATGCAGTGAGTCTCTACCATCATTCATATACTTTGAACAATAAAATAAGTATTGTTTTCTTTGTGTTTATCCATGTATTTTAGTTGGATGCTTTTCATTTTTTAATTCATACCTATATTCCACAATGTTAATAAAAAGTTGGCAAATCTACTTTCACTAGCATAAATAGAATTTATCCCACATACTGCCAAGAAAAGCTGATGGAAAAAATTATCAGTAAAGTTCAGCAGGGGACAATGGAAACAAACCCCCAGCAGAAAAATTCCTAGGACTAAGAGAAGCAGGAACTGCATAATATCTTATAATTTATTTGGCCAGGGACCAGAACATTAGAGCAAGATGTCAAAATCCCCATAAATGGAGAAAGAAACTGATGCCAGGGCATCTGTATATCAGCACTAATCCGAGATGCTGAATTTCCAAGAGTCATAGGCATGGGGCCAAATCAATCTAACTTGCTGTACTCCATCCGCACATAAAATATCCAACAGAATGAGAAGTAATTCCTGGGGTTTCATTTTATCTGCATTATTTAGATATGTGTTTTCCAATTACACTGATACTCTATATACATGAAAATTACTTCTGCAAACAGTTTCCTTAATGACCTACAGTTTGGCCACAATATTTTCAGAAAAACTTGCACTATTCACTCCCTACTGACAACCAGCCAGATTATCTGAATGAAATAGGAGAAAGATTTAGCATGAGGAACACAATTTTGTCCAGTACTATAAGCAAGGAGGAAAATGATTAAAGATGCTTTTTGTTAAGAACAATTTATAAGACTACCTAATAGTCAATAGAAATCAAAAACATTTTGTATATTACTGCCCACAGGACAGGTAACCATTTGTGACTTCGAAGAAAACAAGACTAAAATCTGAACTAGTTTTCAACTCACCCATAATCCTCGGATCAAAAAACCCTTAATCTTTCTAAGTGGGAAGGAAGGATTTTCATCTCTTTCCTTTCACTTTTACTGCTTTCAGTTATGTGTTAATTCAGTTAATTTGATTTAGCTTAGTAATACAAACTCTTTTTTCCCCCTTATGAATGAAACTACTTCTTTGGCTGATAGTTATTTATTATTGTTGGCCACTATATTGTCATGTGACTTCAGGTGGCATCTCAAAAAAGCTAAAAGCACTATATATGAAAAACAAACTGATAAACAATTGCCAGGAAAAGGAAATTTAAAACCCACAGTATATTAGCAAATTCACAGATCACTCTGGCCTAGGATCTGCTGGAGAGCCAGGTCTTTAGTGCCTTCCTAAAGGTAGCAAGGTCAGGACAACATGGACGACAGGAGGAAATGCTGCTCTAGAGCAGGAGTCTCCAACCTTGACAACTTTAAGACTTGTGGACTTCAGCTCCCAGAATTCCTCAGCCAGCTTTCCTGGCTGAGGAACTCTGGGAGCTGAAGTCCACAAGTCTTAAAGTTGTCAAGGTTGGAGACTCCTGCTCTAGAGAACAGGATCAGTAACAGAAGGCACGCCAGGATCCTGTAAGGTAACATTTGTTCACCAAGATGACCTGGAGCATGTTGGATGGCAAGTAGAGGTAAGTGGTGAAAGATGGTGTGCAAATAACAAGATCCTGAACTCTGAAGAGCTTTATCAGTTTCTATCAATACTCTGAACTGTGCTACACCCAGAAACCAAATGGCAGTTCTTCAGCTTGGGAAGTAGAGGTGTCAAATGGGCATATTACTACATTTTGAAGAGGGTGGATTCAAGTCGATTTAAATCACAATTTAAATCACTAGTAAAAAGGCTTGATTTAAATCAACTCAATTTAAATCATAATTTTTAAAGAGCAACTATCATCTCTGTCCCTCAGCAGCTTCTCCTCTGACCTGCTGTTGACTCACCGACAGTCCCAATATTGCAGAATATATAGCCTCATGCTACATAACTAAGTTCCATTTCATGCTGCATAAACTAAATTATTAATGTATCTTAAATACAAAACTATCTTTAGATAGATTTTTACTCCAAAAGCATTTTATTAAAATAAATTTGATAAAAATCAAAACAATCAGATTTAAACTTTAAAAGATCAGATTTATTTTTTTTAAAAAAATCATTGATTTTTATCCATCCTGATTTTGAATCAGCTTTAACTCTGAGGCTATATTGAAAGTATCCCCATGTATAGAGCAATGCAGTATTCCACACAAGGTGGGATGGCTTCCTGATCCAGGAAAGGGTACAATTGATGCAAAGTCAATGGGGGAAGCCAGCTTCACTTAATGACCACATGATTCACTTAACAACTGCAGTGATTTGCTTAAAAACGATGACAAAAATGGTCATAAAATCGGGTACGGCTCACTTAACACTGCTTAGCAACAGAAATTCTAGTCCCAATTGTAAGTCAAGGAATACCTGTTATTTACTTTTGCCACTCATATAAGAAAGTAAATGAACCAGAAACTCTTGTACCATAATGTCAGATCTAAATACTATGATAAGTTTAATACTGCCAAACAAACCCAATAGTCATAAGTCAGTAAGAGGTCCAGATTCAAAGCTATTTCAAGAATCCTAGGTTGTTTTGACACAATAAATCATAATCCCAAATTCAGATGAAACAGAAAACCATAAACTGTATTCTCCAAATTCCTGCTTGTTTATAGTAAACTAGGAAATTATAGGGAACCATGCAGATGCCCTTGGTGATAGCATCCAGAAACCGTTAGGACAACAGGTACAGGTGCAGAAGAAACATGTTAACCCCAGGGGGAACAGAAGGTATTAGAAAGAGACTCAGACTGCCTCCCCCCATTCCGTGGGCTGTAAGCAGGAGGGAAGGGGAACACAGGCAGACTTGTAAACTTCTGTTTCTGTAGCATAAAGTTACCATGTCTCAATAAAGTATGGTTCTAGTCATCTTCTACAGTACATTTCCTAATATGGTCTACCTTGTAGAGTTGACAGAAAGTCAGAAATCTTGATTAATAGTTATATGGAAATGCTGCCATGGTTTTCCATCCCAATTTTCAAAGAATTAAGATATTTTTTAAAAAAACCTAGAAGCATAGACTTAATTCTAAAATCCAAGTGCACGATTATGTGTTTGTATTTGGGAAGAAAACAGGTACGTTAATTCTCTAAGGAGTGACCAGAAACAGGCTTCAATAAGAAATTACTTTTGTTTTCTTTAAAGTTCAATCACAGGTCAGCCAGTTCTTAAACTATAAAATATTACTGCACTTGTAATCAAGTCAAGGGTGAGCCAGGGCATAAGCCAGAAGGAAAGGACATACCACTTTTTAATTTCCCTAACCATCTTCTTTCTTGCCTTATTTATTGAAAGAAAAGTTATTTCTTCACAAACAAACTGTCCAGCCCTGTAAATCAGAATGCAGAAAGCTCCTTTGGAGGGATGTGAATGTAGCTTCAGTCTCCAACATCTTAAAGCCATCAAGGCTTTTCCCAAGGTTTAGAATGGTTACCCCTGAAACAGCAGCACAAATCCTAGGAAAAAAATACTTCAATTTTAGAAATTTATTTCAAAAATCTAAAGTCACCCTATGCTTGTAATATTTCACAGGAAGCAACAATTCCAGTTTGTTCCTATAGTTCTTCATTTATAACGTTTTCTGTGTCACAACTATAGATTTAATAGGCCTTTGTGATTTCAATATATGAACCCTGAAAAGACTGTCTCCTTACCTCCAAGCAGATTAAGGAAAATTGTTTTGTATTATTACAAGAGGAATACACAACAGTGATAATGAAATAATAAAAGAATCTGAGGAGTATCTTTAAAAGCTTTCTCCTTTTCCAGCTCCAAGATACTAATAACTCAAGAAGTAAACACAGATACCACAGCCCCCAATTCAGAGGTCAATTTCTATTTTCCTACACTCCCTCCTTACCTTTTTGAACATTACTAGAGGTTTACTTATTACTATAGAAATAAAGACAACTTTTCTTTACAAAAAATATAACAATTCATAGAAGCAAGATATACTTTTACTTCTTAGTACCAACTGAGGTTCAGAATTTGGCAGGTTATCTTGGTAGTCAGAGAACTCTTCCATATTAGGTTGTAAGTGCTTAGTTCTTAAAATTACCAAATGAATCCAGTGCATTTGTTGTAATTCTATTCTGCTTTAGGTATTGTCTTGGCATATACCAACCCTATATTGGACAGATGTTTATGTTGCAAAAGCTACAAATATTCTTGCTTAGTAACAAATCATAACAAGTCTTATCAGTAATATAACAAGATTTGTATTATTGGATACATGATTACAAGTTTTTGGAACTGATACAGCATATCAGGTACTAAGTAAGCATTATAAGCTTTGAATTTCCCCAGCCATGATTAAAATTATCCTCTTCTTTCTTCCATCTAAACTACTCTGATCCCATGTTTTCCCAGATCTAGACTGAAAGAGTGTTAGTTAAGAAAACAGATGTATTAGGCCTAAGAGAATAACTCAGTATAGGATCGTGATGTTTTAAAAAAGTGTTGCTGATGCTTTAAAGATGTACATTGGCTGCTAAGAAATCGCTATGGAAACTCAATACATGAGAGAGTTGTAGTTACAGATGATTACCCCATATAAGTTATGTACATGATCAGAAAATAAGGACAATTAGTTTTCTTAATAGTAAACTAGGAATAAATTGTACATTTTCCTGTCATCCAGCCTTTACATTAGCTCAGTACTTCTCAATTATTTTCTGTCATGCCCCCCTAGGAAGAAGAAAACATTTTTCGCGCCCCCCCCCCCGCGCGACTGTAAACACGGGGCTTAGCTTGTTATGACAGTGTTTGCCGAGGTCAAACGCGCCCCCCTTTACGGAGCCTCGTGCCCCCCCTGGGGGGCCCGCCCCACTATTTGAGAAGCACTGCATTAGCTTATATGACAACTGATGAAATTTCTAAATATTAAAATTATACATCTGGAAGCCACAAAAGCTGTGAAAGTCTTACTTTAATGCCTCTTCTGAAAAAAAGATCCTGGTTTATATTTTACACTTCTTCAAGAAAAAGATAAATGGGTTTTCTTGTTGATGTGCTACCAAGTTGGTGTCAACTCTTAGCAACCACAAAGATACATTTTCTTCAAGGAGATCTATCCCTAACCTGGTCCTTCAGTTCTTCCAATGGTGCACCAATGGCCACTGTAATTAATTCCATCCATGCTGGTTGTTGTTGTCATCATCATCTTCTTTTTTCTAACCTTCCCAGCTTTGCAGATTTCTCCAGAGAGCTAAGTCTTTGAATAATGTGCTCAAAGTAGGATAACACTGGATAACAAAGATTTTGCTTCCTTTTTGGGTATTATCTTATAAAATTTTGGCTTCACAAAAATAACCTGTAATTTAACCTATCATGGACTGTTTTATTGAAATCATGTTTTTGTACAATGTAAATGTACACTCTTCAGTATTTGTTGGTTTTGCTGCACACCTGAAAGAAACATGAAAACATGGAACTGTTGTTGAAGCACATCCAGTATATCAACCACAACTGGAATATCTGTGGAGATCTAAAAGTACTGGCTCTGCTGCTTGAAATGCAGCTCAGAAATACCAAGTGTCGTTGTTACATATGTGAATGGGACAGTTGTGCAATAAAGTCACATTATATTAAAAAGAAACGGCCAATCCAAAAGAATTTGGAGGACAGAAAACATAAACCACTTATTCATCTGACAATGGTATTTTTGCCTCAGCTTCACATAAAACTCAGACTGATGAAAAAAAATTGTGAAAGAGATAAACTAGGAAGGTAAAAGTTTTCATTACTTGAGACGGATGTTTCCAAGAATAACTGATGCCAACATTAAGGAAGGCATTTTTGTTGGTCATGTAATTTTTTATTTATTAAATTTATATGCCTCCCATCTCACCAATAAGGCAAGTCCAATTAAAACAAGCAACTCTTTTTTAAAAGCCTTAGCTCTACATCCCATACATTGCTTTCAGTCTTGAAATGAAAAAATAAAAATATATAACTGAATGACAAAAGAAATTGACATGCCTAGTAGAAGTTTATACATTTCCTCCAGAGAAACTGCTTGATTACTCTGGAATTCAACCAGTGTCACTATCTACCAACATCACTACAAAAAACAAACAAAAATTTTCCCTTCAAATATTCCTTGCATTTTCAACAAAGCCCTGTTTTTTATTCCTTCAGGCCTTATTCAGGCCTTTTTACATAAGACTTCCTCCCGTTGGAAGAATCTAATGCTCTCCTATTTATCTTACTATTTTGTTGAACATCTGGTAAGATTTGTCCACGCTGGGTTCACAGTCAGGATTATGCTTCCTTGCAACTACTGCTTTTTTCTAGTAGGGGGCACATGCCTTTGCAAACCCCAATGTCTAGAATCCAAATCACAATGGAAATCAAGAAGACTGTGTGTAAAAGCACTCTTCCTTCATTGACTGTAGTGGAAAACCATACAGGCTATATGATGAAGAAGAACATGAATGCTGTTGCTAAGCTTAATAGTAGTAATTGTATTGTGCTTCTGCAGTCTGCCAAGGGGATGTCAGTGATGGAAGTGCCATGAAAAAACGTTGTTAATTCTTTGGGGAGCAGTCTGGTAAGTTTAAGAGAACATTTTCTATTTTTCATACCCAAAATAAACAAACTGCTGATAAACTGTGATTTGATACTGAATTGTCACAATACAACCTGAGTGTTTAGGAATTACATGCAACCAATGGACTATGTTGCAACATCACCAATCTAGAATAATTAAGCCATAATGTTGCTGCCAATATCCAACGAACTATGAAAACTACCTAAAAAAGTAGGAATTTTGAAGTCAGTTTTTGTTGCTCTGATACTCCTTCCCCTACATGAATAAATACCATATTAGCAGATCTGTACACAAAAGGATGGATTATTTTGAACATATGTTAACTTGAAAAGTTAAAAATGGATTTGATAAGTCTTCAATTTGCACCCCAAATGAACAATTTATTTTCAATTAGAATCAATTTGTAGTAATTATGAAAAAAGAATGCTTGAGGCTTTTGCATCAATGTACGGTGTTAAAGTTGTAAAGTTTATTAATGCTCAAAACCCAAACAATTCCTAAAGATAAATATTTTTTTTAATTTTGAAATAAAAATTTCAAAAAATTGACAGAACATTAGTTCAAATGCAACCCAAAGATGAACTAAGCAGTAATCCTAAATTATTTTCCAAATCCTACTCAAGTTTTAATTAATTTACTTAATCACTATTATTAATAATCAATTCAAAATAAATTCAAAATAAAGTAAGTCATAATTCCACTAAAGAGATTTAAAAACTAAGACAAGATCCAAAAAAGTGTCAAGAAAGATTGGAAATAAGGGACAACGTATTTTTTTTTGTCATTTTTGACAAAATGACAACGAGGACATTTTTGTTAATACATACATGTAATCATGTATGAGATGGTGTAGGGTTTCCTGCCTGGGCAGGGGGTTGGACTAGAAGGCCTCCAAGGTCCCTTCCAACTGTGTTGTTGTTATTGTTAATCACTATTTTTTACCTACTGTCATCAAGCAATGAGCATTATTGGGCCGCGGTGTGGCTCAGGCTGTAAGATAGCCTGTTATTAAACACAGCTGCCTGCAATTACTGCAGGCTCGAGTCCCACCAGGCCCAAGGTTGACTCAGCCTTCCATCCTTTATAAGGTAGGTAAAATGAGGACTCAGATTGTTGGGGGGGCAATAAGTTGACTTTGTATATAAATATACAAATAGAATGAGACTATTGCCTTACACAATGTAAGCCGCCCTGAGTCTTCGGAGAAGGGCGGGATATAAATGTAAATTAATAAATAAATAAATAAATAAATTATGCTTTATATCAGCCCATAACTACATTTGGATCATGAAACAGAATGGTCTCTGATCAAAGTTCAGAGACATTTTTGAATTTGTTGATTAATAAGTTAATATAGCTGAAGTTTAATAGCTCTCAAGGATGTTCTAGTGCTTGCATGCCACAGATTCCCTTTGTAACAAAAATTTTCTCAGCACATTCCGATACAAAAAGCTCTGTCAATTAGTAAGTATAGTATGTGACACCTGACTGACCCTCTAACAAAACTCCCTTGTCACTCCGCATTTTCAGAAACTTAAGTTTGCTGTCCTTAATCTTGTCACATTTTTGCAAGCTACAAACTTTTGGATGGCTCCCATCACAAAGAAGCAGCTATTAAATACAGTAATGCACATTACAAATAAGTTTAAAATTCTCATTTGTTAAAGCTACAGGAAGAAACATCAAGTTCCTCAGAATGAAGCAGATACATACAATTTATTCTTACTGTATATTGTCCACAAATGTGGATTGTATTGACTTAATAGCACAAAATGTATAGTTTATGAAAGTTAAAATTATAAGTTCACTCAGAAGTGTGACCTACACTTTTTCATCATATAAAACAAAATTCATGTTAAAATTTTGGGAAACAAAACAGATTGTAAGCGATATCAAACGTTATTCCTCAACCTTCTGTTTCTCCAGAAAAAATTAATTTCAATTTCAAATCTTTATTGTCAGTACACAACATTCGTACAATGAGATTGGTTGAACTCCCTCAGTGCAACCCCCGCGCAACAAAATACAACTCACAGTGAAGAAACAGGCATAACACACAAATGACATAGGAAGCAAATGAAATAGTTCTGTCATTGCTTTTAAAAAGGAGGTACATTCTGTCTCTTCAAATACATCATATAAATATTAATTCCATTAATGGAAAGCTTTTCCCCTTCTCTTGGTTAGTTTATCTAAAATTGTTTATACTTTCTGGAATTTCACAAGTCTATTTACTTACCCTCTGGAATGAGCTTCCCCCAGGACTTCGACAGCTTCCTGACCTCCGGACCTTCCGCCACGAGCTGAAGACGTCTTCCGTGCAGGACTGGCATAAAATTGAAATTTACTAGTAATTTTAATGGGGTTTTTTATGGTTTTAATGTGTATTTTAATTAATGGGCCAAATTGAATAGGTTTTTTAAAATTGGTTTTTAATTGTATATTGTACGTTTTCATTGTGTTTTACTTGGCTGTAAACCACCCTGAGTCCTTCGGGAGAAGGGCGGTATAGAAATTAAATTATTCTTCTTATTCTTATTCTTATTTATCACAAACCAAAAGCTTTAGCTAAGGACCCTAATCGAACCACCGATGGTAATCATTTTTAACATAATCAATTACATCATCAAACACAAGCCTACCAATACATCACTCTGGTTACAAACCTGATACCTAAACATTGATCAAACATTGAACAAAGATGATTAGAGGACTGAAGACTAAAACATATGAAGAATGGTTGCAGGAATTGGGTATGTCTAGTTTAATGAAAAGGAGGACTAGGAGTGACATGGTGGTAGTGTTCCAATATCTAAAAGGTTACCACGAAGAAGAGGGGCTCAACTTATTCTTCAAAGCATCTGAAGACAGTACAAAAAGCAATGGATAGAAATTAATCAAATAGAAAAGCAATCTAGAACTATGGAGAAATTTCCTGACAGAACAATTAATAAGTGGAATGACTTGCCACCAGAAGTTATGAATGCTCCAACACTGGAAGTTTTAAGAAGAGATTGGACAACAATTGCCTGAAATGGTATATTGTTTCCTACTTGAGCAGGGGGTTAGACTAGAACAGGGGTCAGCAACCTACGGCTCTGGAGTCACATGTGGCTCTTTTATCCCTCTGCTGCGACTCCCTGTCACTGGTCAGAGCCACAATTTTGAGAGGCGCTTCCGGTCATGGGGGGGAAGAATGGCATGCTAGGAGGAGACTCTATGGCAAGGGGCAGGTTTTCTAGTTGGCTCCACAATTGATAGGGCTTTTGGTTAGGACAGGTAGAGGAAAAAGGACACCGAACTAGGAGGAGACTCTATGGTGGGGGAACCAGACTTCCGGTCGGCTCCAGAATTGAACAAGGGGCTTCCAGTTAGGACCTTTGTGGCTCTTTGAGGGTTTAAGGTTGTCGACCCCTGGACTAGAAGAGCTCCAAGATCCCTTCCAACTCTTGTTGTTGTTGTTGTTGTTGTTGTCCTCCTTTAGTGTTCCTATTCTATGAAATGTTAAAACAGATTATTTTTTAAAAAAAATTTAAATATAGGAAAAACAGAAAAAGTAAATCATTTGGCAATTCTTATTAAGTAGTATAGAGGATCTAGTTGCTCTATAACTAATCACAGCCTGTTTATTTGATAAAATATAAGAAACGTCAAAATCATCTGAATGTCCAGAAAGACAGATAAAAGGTGTAATTAACAAAAATCACTGCATATATCTCTATAGTAAATGCAATATAAGAAAGTATGACCATTTCAACAATTATGTAGTCATCAAGACAAAAGCTTTCCTTAAAAAGTGCATTATGAAATCTGCCATTTAACAAAGCAAAAGGATATTTAAAACTTTTCTAGAATATTGGCCACAATTAAAATAGTAAGATAATGTTAATTCCTGGTCAACTTCAAGGTTTTAAATTTTGGAGATTCAGCTTAAAATATTTGTTTTCTCAATCCAAAATATGCCGCGTAGTCTTTATAGGCCTCTCATAGCTCATAGATAGCATGATGACAGCAGTTTTCCTAAAAAGACCTTAGTCCAAATTATCAGTAAATACGACAGAAGCCAACTATCTGGGAATTTTTTAAAATTTAAAGCAGTAGTTTCATTTAACTTAAAGCAGCAGCAGTAGAATCCTTCAAGTGTTTTGGTTCTATAATCTCCCAGGACTTGAAATGGGCACCTAATATTAGAACCATCATTAAAAAGGCACAACAAAGAATGTTCTACCTGATCAATACAGGAAGCTACTGATGCAGTTTTACAGAGGAATTACAGGTAGTCCTCAACTTATGACCACAATTGAGCCCAAAATTTCTGTTGTTAAGTGAAACATTTGTTAAGTGAATTTTTCAACTTGGCCCAGTTGTTAAGTGAATCACTGCAGTTGTTAAATTAGTGGCATAGTTGTTAAATGAATCTGGCTTCCCCATTGATTTTGCTTGTCAGAAGGTCACAAGAGGTCACATGACCTCAGGATATTGCAACCATCATAAATATCAACCAGTTGCCAAGAGTCTGAATTTTGATCACATAACCTCAGGGACGCTACAATGGTCGTAAATGTGAAAATAGGTCATAAGTCATTTTGACTTAACTTTGTAACTTTGAACAGTTACTAAATGAACCGTTTTAAGTCGAGGATTACCTGTATTGAATCTTTCTTTTATACTTCTAGAACTGTTTGGTTTTCTACTACAACCAAACAGGACAGGTACAAACTCCAATGGATAGTTAGGAGGAATGCAGAAGGAAAAGTTGCAACCAGCCTGCCTTCCAGAGAAGACCTATATATTGAGCGGGTCCAAAGGAGAGCTGAGAAAATATATACAGACCCCTCACATCCTAGACATAAACTGCTTCAATTCCTCCCCTCAGGATGCTGCTGTAGGGCATTGCATGCCAAAACAATTAGACCAAAGGAAAAAATTTTTCCCTCATGCCATCACTCTGCTGAACAGCTAATTCTCACATTACTAATGTCTATGTATATTTAACCATGTAGTATGGCTGTGAATTATTATTCTTATTATCTGTTTTACTACTCCCTCTTATTGGTTTTATCATTATTATGATTATTATTACTCTGTTGCTTTGCATGAATACTGAAAGCTGCTGCACTGGAGACAAGTTCCTTGTGTCAATCAAACTTGGCCAAATAAAGTGTTCTATTCTGTTCTGTACTTTTCTGTACTGTTCTGTTCCTGTTCCTGCTCCTCTTTCTCTTCCTATTCCTCTTTCTGTTCCTGTACCTATTCTAATCACAGATAGCCAAACTCCATCCTCAACCCTCAGCAATCCATTATCATGCAAAAGCTTGGATGTGGGATAGATAACATTTGCCAGTTGCAAAGGATAAATTTCTGTTTTTCTTCTTCACATTTGAGGATTTGACAGAAAAATCTGAAAAATTCATATATTACTCTTGCAAGCTTGGTGCAACTGGAAGATAGCATTAGCATGTTTCCATAGCTGGGCTACTGATTAATGTCATACTTGCTGGACAAAATGACCTGTTTTTGAGTAGGAAAGCATAAAAAGGCTGCTATTATTTGGAAGATAGTGTCATATAACATAGCATTCTTGAATCCTGCTGTAAGGTATTTATGAGGTCATACCAAACCAATATATATATTATGTGATAAAGGTAAATCTGTGCAGTGATATAGATACCATTGAGAAAGTGCAATTTGGAGTGCTTGTGGGCATATCAGTAGTGGTTTGTACTTACCTTCGCTACCGGTTCGGAATTATGAGTGTGCATGCTTGTGCGTGGTGCTTCTGCACATGTGCAGAACTTTTGTCCGTGATGACATCCAGGTGGGTGGGTGGAGCCTCCCACCCCCACCTGAAACGGGGCGAACCAGTAGAAACCCACCACTGGGGTATATAGATTTATCTGAACCGAACAATTCAAGCTTTTCCTGACACTAAAAAAGACAGAACTCTTTAATTAAGCCTGGAGCATCTTCATTATTTGTGAGCCAGCTATAATGATAAGCATAAAGGCTGAATCATCAATCCCGATTTTGGGATTGCTTAGATCACCCTTTATAACTGCAAATATAGAGGCATATATGCCAAGTAGTTGACACTCTAAATCCCTCCATAAATGTTTGATCTCTGAATGCATGTCCTAGATAGAAGTGTTTAAATTATAGAAGCATTATCATGTACTCAGTGAGCACCACAAGGATCTTTAAAACCTTCTGCTTGAAATTCAGTAGAAACTGATGGTACTAAATCATCCTTGCGTCTTTACATAGTTAATAATTTGTTCATTAATAAATCTGGCCCCAAACAGATTACTTTGAATGCTTATCTCTTAAAAAAAAAAAAGATTAAATTTTATCCATATAAAACTAATGGACAATCTGCCTCTACAACCTTTTTTCTGAAGTCTTCTCTGACCAATGGGTTGAAAACTGTGATGGCATGGTTCCCTGACACTTTGGGGCACGAAATTCACAATCATTGTACAATAGATCATTTAACTTTTTCTCAAAAAAGAAAAAAAAAGTCCCCAACTCTCCATTCCAAACCCCAGAAACATAATCATTGGCATGACTTGTAGCACCACTTGTAAATTACAGCCTTTGATTTCACATTACGTGTGATCCCTTGCCATCACAAAATTGTCTGCCCATGCTATAAAGCTATCTCAATCAGCCTGACAAATAAACCCACAAAAATTACTAGCTCGCAAGTACAAAGCTGATCTTGCATTCAGATTTTTTTTTTTTACACAAGCATATTTGTCTCAAAACTTAGACAAATGGCATGATCCCATTCTACCTGCACAGGAAGTAGAACTTCAAAGCTACAAAAACAATGTAAACACACAGAGGCATAAGCTATTTCTTTCTTATTTGATTTAGATGCCACCCGATTTCTGAAATACTCTGGGAAGCTCACAATAAACATACAAAAAACAACAACATCATATTAGTAAGAACAAGGTAAATAAAAACAAACTGGAAAGAAGAACAAGATGGCAAATATGGCCAACAACATCAAAAGCCTAACCCAGGTTTTAATATTTTTTAGTTTTAAAAAAATTGTTTGTATCTCACTTTCCTTTTGCTGGTCTTGGACTGTAACAAAGATTTGATTGGATTATATAAACCATATTTGAAGATTAATATCCACAACTGCTCAGTCTCCATAGTATTGAATTGGAGCTGGTTCCTCCCCATCTAGGCCCATACAGCCTGCAGGCACTGGGAGAGACTCTTGACAGCCTCACTTGGCTGGCCTGTATAACAGCAGAAAAGAGTCATGGCTCTATTCAGGATAAAGAACATTGTCAGCTATTTTCTCACCTTATTTATTGATGTCTGAGCTCTCATCTTGCCTCCAAAATTCTTGGATTCTGTGTCACTAACAACTTACTTTCCATTATTAATAAAAACAGAATCTTCAGGTGACTAAAAAGGGCTTTTGTAAAACAGCTGATACTTGCAGATCCGTGAGCTGGCAAACCAGAATATGTGAGCTGTTAGATTTTTGTGGTCTCATTTGTAAGAAGTATGGACAGAAAATAGTATTTGTGGAAACATCTGGCAAGTCTGTAGGGTTTTTTTTCATTTTTGAAAAGGTAAACAATCAAGCATTTTCCCTTCAAATATTTGTATAAGACACTGAAGGAATTTAGTTTCTTCTTTGAAAGCAAAGGTGGAAAACCTGTGACCTTCCAGATGTTGTTGAGGTCCAAATCTAGCATCCCACATTACTGTCCATATTGGCTAGGAGGGCTGGTAGGGACATCTGGAGAGCCTTGTTTTCCCTATTCCTGTTTTAAAATCAGGCTGACCATTTCCACTCATACTTTTCTGTAACCTTCTTCCAGAAATTAGGATTGCAAACAGGAGCTTTTTTTTTTTAAAGAGCAACAGTTGAGCAGACTAGTTTTAAGATAAAATTGCAACACATAAAAACACTGGATAGTCTTTTTGCTGGTGATCTGAAAAACACAGCTGCTCAAGAAGCAGATTTGCAAATATTTATGTTATATATATTTCCTTGGACAAGGGCAACCACTGACGTGAGCACAAGCTGGGGAACAGATGAGGATCACCTTTAAAACACCTCCCAACGGAGCCCTCCAGTGGATGCATAATGGATCTCCTTCTCCTTACAAGTCTTGTTCCTTTCCCTATTTATAAGTGGAACCCAGAAAACAATATCACATCTGATTTGAAATTTCATGTGTTAGGGTGCCGAAGAAGAGAGAGGCCAACAAAACAGGAAAGCCAAAGATAGGATTGGAAAAATATTTACTAAGGTTTTCAATCCACAATAATCAGAAATATGTGTAACTAACATATTCTGATACAAGGAATGTTTTAAAATATGCCAATATGAAAAAGTACCAAAATTTCAGAGTATTTTAACATGCTTTTATTTTTTAGATATTGCTTTTATTGCCAGATTCACTTAACAACCACATGATTTACTTAACAACTGCAGCTTAACAACTATGGCAAAAAGATTGTAAAATAGGGTGCAATTCACTTAACAGCTGACTTGTTTAGCAACAGAAATTTTGGGCTCAGTTGTTGTAAGTCAGCCTTCTACTTTGAGTTTGACTGGTTGTCATTCTAATGTTAGCTCTACTGGAAATGTCTTGCATTTAGAAAAGAAATAAAATGTTTAAAGAAATAAAAGAAATGATATCAGATATTTGAATCAGTTTTTCCAATTCCAGATTTCCACTTCATAATTATCCTGTACTTTATACATGTTTTCTGTATCTCCAACATATGCAGCCATGTCCCACTGATTAACAAATATATATTTAAATGCATTTTTAAAAATCAAGTTAATTAACATTTGAACTAATATGGAAGTTACTTACTGATTTATAGAGAAGTAAAAAAAAATCTGTGGAATATTCAGTTTGCTTACTTATTTCTTGATTATTGATTTATTTACAATCAAGGTTATTGATTCACAATATTTTATGTTTACCATTTTTCTTCCAGAATATTTATTTATTTTTATTTTATTTATTTAGTTATTTATTTTGTCACAACAGTATATATAAGCATAAGCATGAAAATAACTATATAATATATAAGCATATATATGAGCATAAGTATGTAATAACTATATTAATTGGATATAATGAAAGGAAACAATAGGACAGGAACGGTAGGCACGTTTGTGCTCTTATGCACGCCCCTTATAGACCTCTTAGGAATGGAGTGAGGTCAATAGTAGAGTGTTTTTGGTTAAAGCTTTGGGGATTTTGAGAAGAGACCACAGAGTCAGGTAGTGTGTTCCAAGTATTAATAACTCTGTTACAGAAGTCATATTTTCTGCAATCAAGATTGAAGCGGTTAACATTGAATTTAAATCTATTGTTTGCTCTTGTATTGTTGTGATTGAAGCTGAAGTAGTCTTCAACAGGAAGGACATTGCAATAGATGATTCTATGAGTTAAACACAGGTCCTGTCGAAGGCGGCGGAGTTCTAAGTTTTCTAAATCCAAGATTTCAAGTCTGGTGGCATAAGGTATTTTGTTGTATTCAGAGGAGTGGAGAACTCTTCTTGTAAAATATTTCTGAACACGTTCAATTGTATTGATGTCTGAAATGTGGTATGGGTTCCAGACAGGCAAGCTGTATTCAAGAATTGTCTAGCAAATGTTTTATAAGCTCTGGTTAGTAGTGTAGTGTTTCTGGAGAAGAAGCTACATAAGATTAGGTTTACAAATCTTAAAGCCTTTTTTGCGATGTAGTTGCAGTGGGCTTTGGCACTTAGATCATTGGATATGAAAACTCCAAGGTCTTTAACAGGGTGGGGGTCATCTGTAAGGTAATGTAAGTTTGTATTTAGTGTTTAGATTCTTTTTTCCAATGTGTAAGACAGATATCTTCCTTTTTAATTCTTTGATGATATCTTCCTTTTTAATTCTTTGATGGGGAACCCAGAACTTTGGTCTTTCGTGTCCTGTCTTTCCCAAACAAATCAGGTGTATCAAAACCCAGAATACCTCAGTCTTCCATTTTTTATTTAATGTGATTTAATTTTCCAGAAAATTGAGACATTACTTTTCCTTTTAATATATATAAAACAAGCCTTGGTAAGCAGACATGGAGAATTTCTGGTTGAAATCTAGAATATAGAAATTCACTATTCAACCCATCACCTGCTTTTCTCTCTTTCCAATTAGTATTGTATAGACAAGATACAGAAAGCATGCAGTGCAGGCCATTGAAACTTTTTCTGACTTGTGCTGCTCTTAGTGTCATGCTTAGAACAAAACAATTGGCAACATTTTGATCTGTCTTTCCCATCAATGGCAATGGGAGATTTTTTGTCTCTGGACTTTTCTTTCCTGGTCTGTTCTAGTTCATTTTCAAATTTTATATTTATTCTACCAGCTTCTCCCCCCTCTGACAAATTTTCTCCTAGGGTTAACCTATCATCAGAATTACCAATTGTAAATCATTTAATGTTAACTATAGCCCTGTGATCATTTTAAAAGCCAACTTTTATATTTATTAACATTTGTATAAAAAGAAAAGTACCCGGGTCGGAAGCCAGACTGGAACGGGTCTAGATAGACAGATTCCTCCAGGTATTGGGGTAATTGACGTGCCACCACACTCTCAACAACCTTCGCCACAAAGCGAAGGTTGGAGACAGGACAATAATTTCCTAAAACAGCCGGGTCCAGGGAGGGCTTCTTGAGGAGGGGCCTCACCACCGCCTCTTTCAAATGACATATTGACAATGAAACTGTCTCACCAGTTGAGCTCATGATGAAATAACTCCCACTTGGGCTTCCAGTGAAGTTGTGGGAGACTTAAAAATCAATGAGGAAAAGAAATTTGCAAGAAAGAGTTTCTTATCTATGTTGGCTATGCATTCTAAGACATGCTTCCCTGTCCTGGAAGAAAGTGCAATGTGATGGAGTCATCTATTCAAATCTGTGGCCACAAATCTCTTGTTGAGAGCAACCTGTAATATGATCAAGTAACAGTTTTAGACTCAGGGCATTGCAAATGGTGGCTTTCTCATCTTGACATGTTTTAGGGCAAACAGAGATGGGATGTTTTAATGCAAAAGGCTTGTCAATATTACAGGGCAGAAACAAATTTTCCATAAGGCACATACCAATAAGCCAAAAATTTCACCATCAGTTAAGTCAATATTTCTCATTGCTGTAAGGCAGTGCTTCTCAAATAGTGGGGGGCGCCCCCCAGGGGGGGCGTGAGGCTCCGTAAAGGGGGGCACGTTTGACCTCGGCAAACACTGTCATAACAAGCTAAGCCCCGTGTTTATGTCTCTGTATCCAATAAGAGAACAACGGGAGCATCTGATTGGCTGTCCAAAACCCTTGTGACACGAGCCTGTCGGAGCCATCTTTAGTGTGTGTTTTTTAATAATGATACTATTTACAGTCGCGCAGGGGGTGCGAAAAATGTTTTCTTCTTCCTAGGGGGCATGACAGAAAATAATTGAGAAGCACTGCTGTAAGGGAGTTAAAAACAATTTCACTTTTAGCAATAAAAGCACTTGGTTGGATTTTATCAAATGACCCACATCTTTGTGAAGACCAATTAAGCCCTTCCTTATTGCCAAGTGGGATTGTAATAGAATCCAGGTGCATAGGGGTCTAAGCAGATCCTTAGCTGGAGCTTAGCACCACATCCCATCCAGGCTATGTAGATCAAAACAAAATCTTAGGACCTGGAATCCTATCGTGATTAGTAGATTACCTTCTACTGTTCTGAGGAATATTTTCTTTTTTGGTAAATCACTATCCCTAATGGGAGTGGTTGATGAAACTTGAATCTGGTATTTTAATCCTTCTCCCATTAATCTGTCTAAAGGGGTTTGTCTAATTTCAAAGACTAAATACCAAAATATTCTATAAACTATTTTAACTAAATCTCAATAAACCTGTAATACACATTCTTTCTTCTTCTATACACAAAGAAGGCTGAAAAAGATTTATTATACTACCATAAAATATGGGTAAGGCCCTTGATCATTGCCCATACACCAGTTGGTTAAAACTTCAATTACCCCACAAGTTCAATTGTCCATTGTTTTTGGACATTTTCTCCTGGCAGAGCGTCTGGCTCTGCTGTCCATCTTACTGGTGTTGTGAATCCACAGCTTGACTCCTGCTACTTTTAAGGATGCATGGGTTGTCAGTGAATCATACACTGTTTAAGCATTTCATTTCCCTCAAAACATTTGAGTACCTAGTGAAGCCACCGGATAGACTTTTCCATTTAGAATATCAAAAGGGCTAATTCCTAGTTTACCTCTACCTCTAATTCTCATCAGGGCTAACAGCAGAGCCTGTGGCCATTTTAATTGGGCTTCTTGATACAGCTTGGACAAATGGCATTTAAAGGTCTGGTTCATCTATTCAATCTGCTCACTGCTATAGGGTCCCCCAAACAGAATGTAGCTTCCAACTGATCTGCAAGGCCTTTGACACTTGCTGGGTCACTTGGGAAATGAAATATGGCCTGTAATCTGACCCTATTGTTCGAGGCACTTGGGACCTTGGAATGATTTCTGCATGGCCACTTCTCTAGCTTTGTTGTTCCTGCAGGGAGAGGCTTTGGGCTACTCTGAAAACATGTCCACAAAAACAAGCAGGTATCCATATCCTTGTGTGCTAGATAATTTTGTAAAGTTCATTTGCTAGGTGTTCCCAGATCCTGCTCCTTGGAATTGCAAACCCAGTGAACGTTTCCTTACAATTTTTGGATTATTCTTTAAGCAGATGTCACATTGCACCCCCACCCAGCTTCCGGATGTAGCCCAGGATCACGATTTGTCTGGATAGTAAGTCTGCCCCCCATTACAGCTTTACTTTGATGATCAGAGTGATGAAGGTCCTGTATCATTTGTCATGTGAGGACCTATGGCACCACAATTTTTCCTGAATAACACTTTAGCCAACCATCAGAACACTAGAGATCCTTCCTGCTCCAGCTTGTTGCTTTACAGTGTACTGTGGGTGATCCAGTAAAGTAGCCTGAGTCAACAACATTTCAATCTTGAGTTTAGAAATGTCTTTTGGGGCAGCTACCTTAGCTATCTCACCAGCCTTATGATTTCCTTTAGGGATGGGATCACTTCCTTTTCGATGTATGAACCGCTGCATGTTTTGGTAGGTTATAACTTCCAGAAGCATCAAAATTTCTTCATACCACTACCAGCTTCAGTCATCAATGCCCTCTCTTTGCACAAAGCCCCATGTGCATGCAATACTCCAAAAACGTACCAGAATTTGTATAAATATTGACAGTCTTATCAGAGGCTACACTGTGAGAGCATGAAACTTTGCAAACACTTCTGCTTTTTGACCTGAGGTGTGAGGGGATAAAGGGTTGGCTTCTACTACCCCCCCCACACACACATACACACTTTGTGACCACTACATACCCTGCTCTCCTCCTCCCTAGACTATATAGTGCTGCTGCCATGCACAAAGTATTCCAGGTCTTCACTGAGTAATTGGTCACTTTTCAGATCAGGGCAGCTGGAGTAGGTAATTTAAATCACATGTACACAGTCATGTTCAAATTCCTCCTGCTTGTTTTGTGCCAGGAGGTTTGTTGGATTAAGTGTTGCAGTAGTGGCTAGGTGATAGAATTGTCCAGGAATATTGTCTGCTAATTGCTCATCCTGCTTGAAGTAAACCAGGGACTTCCCTTCTGTTCCAACATTGTTAATACAGAATGTGGCACATATACAATCATTGGCTGGACAAGAGTTAATTTTTCTGCAGCTTTTACCAGAATACCCATGTCAGCAGCAGCTAGTAGGCAAACTGCAATCTTGCTGCTTCTGGGTCCACCTTTTTTGGAAAAATATGCCATAGGGCATTGCCACCTGCTCAGCATTGATGTTAGTATTCCAGCAGTCACCCGCCTTTGTTTATATACAAACAGCTGAAAAGGCTTTGTCAAGTCAGGCAAACCCAGGGCAAAATAAGACATCAACTTCTGTTTTTGGAAAGTAACTGGAGAAACGATAATCTGATTTACTGCTTTTAAATCTTGCATACAGTAATATTCAGTGAAGTGGAGTTTC
Source organism: Ahaetulla prasina (assembly GCF_028640845.1). NCBI lineage: Eukaryota > Metazoa > Chordata > Lepidosauria > Squamata > Colubridae > Ahaetulla > Ahaetulla prasina. The sequence continues at coordinate 196,821,537 of NC_080540.1, forward strand.
TTTACTGGTAATACTGGGGTGTTGAAAGCCAATTTAAACTTCCAGATTAACCCGTAAGTGGTAAACCTCTCAACTGAAGTCCCTGCCTTGTTTCCCATTTCAAGTTGGAAATCTACTTGAACTGGGATCACATACTTTGCTTTTCCTGGCTTTTCATTCACCCACCTCCAAGGAACCATAACATCCAATATGTCTGTTGGTATTTTATTTTCAACTTGAGCAAGTTGCAAAAGAGCCACTTGCACCCTCCATTCCTGACCCACTGGCACAGCCAGTGTCATTTTATTCTCATCAAATGTTAAATCTGCTCACATTTTGCACAGCAGATCTCTCCCCGATAATGGTAAGGGGCATTCTGGCATACATATAAATTGGTGGCTGAATCTTTTAATTCTAAAACATAATATTCTGTTTCAAGATTGCTGATGTGCATACACACAAACACAGTATTTTAGAATAATATTTACTTCAGTTTAGGAAGATAACAGCAGACAGGAATGTGATTCTAATGCCTAATAAAGACAGTTTGCCTGAAAGGAGCTAAACACAATCCATCATCCAAAATGTTCCAAGAATTATAAGATGGTAGTCAGTCAGTTGAAGAGTCAAGAATCACCAACAAGAAGCAGGAACACGATTCAAGAACTGGATAGCCAAATGGTTGTCTTCAACTAGGACTGAAAACACAGTATCTAATTAAATCTGTCTGCAGCCAGCTGCAAGTCAAGTCATCAATGCATAATAAAAGCATGAATTAAAATGGGTTACTGGAGAAGAACATCAAATGCTCATGAGAAGATTTGGAGATGATGACAAGACCAGAATAAAGCTGAAAGAAAGTCTGATACTGACAGTGCCAGTATTGAAAGAGAAGTTCCTTGTTTTACAAAGACATCTGCAACAGGATCCTAAGAAAAACAGGATCCTAAGAAAAAATTGAAAGGGTATAATCAGAAATAAAACATACTTAACTATATGTTTTAGGAACAAATGGATCAGATGATTAGATAGTAAGATCATACAAAAGAATAACAACGATGCTCTCTATTCAATACAATTTAGTACTGTGTTTCCCCGAAAATAAGACCCTGTCTTATTTTTTTTTTTGAACCCTGAAATAGGTGCTTGGCCTTATTGTCATGTGATCAAAAGCCCAATTGAGTTTATTATCTGGGGATTTCTTATTTTGGGGAAAACAGGGTAGGTACATGGACATGTCACATTCATCTCTATCAAAATTACTGGATAGCCAGTTGAACATCAGTATTATATAAATGTATGAACCTACTATAGAGACACTGGTGGAAACCATCAGGGAATTCTATTGCAAATTATTAGTGTCAAATACAATGTTAAGAAAGACGAAATATTACTAATGAGTCATTAGAATACAAAAGATGGGGGAAAATTCTCTATTACAAGAACTACAGGAAGATCTGGATTTGGTAAACATAATATTACAGGAAACAGGTGAATAGAGTTATGAAAAGAAAATTCTTTGTTTATTCCTCACATCTCCTTTAAGCAATACAAACACAGTCTATACATACAAGCAGCACTGGAGGCCCAACATTGGAATCAAACCAACAATATAATAAGACACTGAAGATGGAGACGTGCAGCCCAATCAACCAGAACATTTACAGATGCAGAATTATAGCAGGAGTAAGGAATATTAGGTATCTGTGCTGTCTTGAATTATTTATAAAAAATAATAAATGCAGCATAAAAATTTAATTAATAGATAACCAAATAAATGAATTTTGATATATATGCCTGTCATAAAGAAAGGTACAAGAAAACATGCAGGTTATGGGTCTTTGTCCCATTTCTTCACTCTATCCCACCTGGTCAGGCAGGGAAGATATGTCTTTGTGGGAGGTGAGTGGTTTAGAAATGTGAAATATAAATAAATATTGCAGACCCCGTCAATTAAGGAATTCTGACTGGTAGGGTCTAGGAAGATAGCTTTCTCTGCTGTTGCCCAACCCTATGGAACATTCTTCCCCCAGTAGTGAAACAGGCCCCCACTACCCTGGCTTTCCAATAAGGAGTTAAGGCATGATTCTACAGCATCACGTAGGGAGCCATGGGGCTGATTACTCCCCTGAAAGCCCACCCATCACCTTTTAACTAATGTTAATCTCTTGCTTTTAAATTTTAGAAGCCCAAATCACAAACTACATCTGATTTGTTTTGGCTATGTCATATGTACTAATTCATTGGATAAGTCAATGATGCTAGGAATGGTTAGTGGAACAAGAAGGGGCAAGCAAAGAACACACTGGCGTGACAACATCAAAGTTGACACAAAGATGAACATCCAATTTCTGAAAGAAGCTGTGCTTGCCAAGGTAGCATGGAGAACACTTGCCTATAAAGTTGCCAAGAATCAGACTCAATTGAATAGTTAAGACAACAATATATACTGTTTTATATTTTAACATTTTATTGCATACTGCCCAGAGTCCTTCTTTGAGAGAATGTTAAAAATAAAAAATAAATAAAATGTATTAATGGAAAGACAGTCACAATAATGTATTTCAAATTTTATTTTGTCATTATTTCAGAATGAAACAGCCCCACTTTAAAGACTATTGACTGTATTCATAATAGCTGTAGACATATTCATACTGGAATTTGTGTAAAGAGAAATATGGATTTTCAATAATGAGGTGGATAAGGGACACTAAAATACAGGTAAGAGATTATTCAGATTCCCTTTGAGCCAGTAGTCATATTATATGTTTTAACTATTGTAAGGTAACTTGGTTCCAGTTTATCTCACCCACAGAGGGTAAATGGAGTTTAGGATTGTCACATTTTTTTCTACTATCGTCTTTATTCTTTCAATTAAAACAGTTGGATAATTCTAAAAATGGTACACAGAAGTGTATAAATGTGTAAATTAAAAGAGAAAGCAGTGTTTTTAAACATCAAAATTTAATGTCTTATGGGCTTCCAGGATAGACAACATTTTCATATATTTGTTCAACAAAAAAGTACAATAATTTATTGTAAAAAGATAATCAAAGATGTAATCAAAGATGTAATCAAAGATGATTAGAGGACTGGAGGCTAAAACATATGAAGAATGGTTGCAGGAACTGGGTATATCTAGTTTAATGAAAAGAAGGACTAGGGGAGACATGATAGCTGTGTTCCAATATCTCAGGGGTTGCCACAAAGAAGAGGGAATCGGGCTGTTCTCCAAAGCACCTGAGGGTAGAACAAGAAGCAATGGGTGGAAACTGATCAAGGAAAGAAGCAACTTAGAACTAAGGAGAAAGTTCCTGACAGAACAATTAATAATAGAATAGAATAGAATAGAATTTTTATTGGCCAAGTGTGATTGGACACACAAGGAATTTGTCTTGGTGCATATGCTCTCAGTGTACATAAAAGAAAAGATACCTTCATCAAGGTACAACATTTACAACACAAATGATGGTCATAGGGTACAATTTAACACTTAATGATACAACACTTAATGATAAGCATAGGGTACAAATAAGCAATCAGGAACAATCAATATCAATATAAATCATAAGGATTACCAGAAACAAAGTTACAGTCAATCAATCATAAATAGAAAGAGATTGGTGATGGGAACAATGAGAAGATTAATAGTAGTGCAGATTTAGTAAATAGTTTGACAGTGTTGAGGGAATTATTTGTTTAGCAGAGTGATGTCCTTTGGGAAAAAACTGTTCTTGTATCTAGTTGTTCTGAAGTGCAGTGCTCTATAGCGTCATTTTGAGGGTAGGAGTTGAAACAGTTTTTGTCCAGGATGTGAGGGATCTGTAAATATTTTCACGGCCCTCTTCTTGATTCGTGCAGTATACAGGTCCTCAATGGAAGGCAGGTTGGTAGCAATTATTTAAGTGGAACAACTTGCCTGCAGAAGTTGTAAATGCCCCAACACTGGAAATTTTTAAGAAGATGTTGGATAACCATCTGTCTGAGATGGTGTAGGGTTTCCTGTCTGGGCAGGGGGTTGGACTAGAAGGCCTCCAAGGTCCCTTCCAACTTTGTTGTTATTATTATTAATTTATCACTGTGGGAATGTCTCTTATTCTTTTCTAGATCCAGTCCTTAGCCTAGGAACTAAGTCTGCAGCTGAAAGTTGTTGAAGTACATCATGCTGACATTTGCAATTGTTTTTTTTAATTCTATTTTTATTTTATTAAAAAAAAAGGTTAAAATACAAATATAAAACTCCAAAATTTTAAAAAGCAAAGAAAAAACACAAAACAAGTCATTTAAACAGTGCATTAAAAATACTAATGGATATACACATATTACCACCACCACCCTAGTTAACTACTGGTTAATATATTACAAACATATTAGTTTCCTGCTCCTTGCAAAAAAGATCCTCCAAATTTTAAACTACTAAATCCAGTTGCAAGTTATTAACTTGTCATCTATATACTATACTAATGACATAATAACAATAATAATAAAAAGCAAGATTAAAGTTTAAAAAACTTCTGTTAACAAACTGTTATTGTGATCAACTCGTAGAAAATTTACAATAATAATAAGAATGATTCATCCTGGATCAAATATTCCACATTTGCTTTTTAATACCATCTCTTATCAATTGCTGTCTGGTTAAATATAATAAGACTCCAAAGTTGGTCTGTCTTCTCAAAAAGTCCAGATGAAATTGTTTTCCAATTAAATGTGATAAATCCAATCCTCAATCTCCTTCAATCTTCTTCGGGAAAACCAATTTATCACTTCTCCACTTAAGTCAGGATTTTGCTATTGTAGAAGAATGCAGGCTTAAACTTTAGGTATGTATCTACCATACAATCTTCAGTTCTAAGTCTGTAAAGTCTAAGTCTGTAAAATCCATATTTCTTTCCAGCAAATCTGCTGCTTTCAGATCACATTCATTTTGTGAATCTAATTTATTTACAGCTACATACATCTGAATATTTTCCACAGCCATTATTATTTCATCGATCTTTTTTAAAAAAAAACCTTTCAAATTTGGATTGCATATTACCAAACAATATTTTTTAAAATGTTGGCCACATTTGCTTGCCTGTAATCTGATACATTGTTGCTCTGTGTAATTTAGCAACAATAGATAAGAGAACACAGGAATTCACAGAGTGAAAAAAAAATAGATAAAACAGGGAAGATATTTTCTAAATATTTCGAACCAAAGTTAAAAGAAAAATTAAAAAAAACAAGCTCCAAAGATTTTCCAAATTAGTAAGATGCAAAAAACTCATAGTAAGAGTCGAATATAGATGTAAATCAAATGAAAACACTTTCACTACTCAAGAACATCCCACGTTTTCCTTACAGAAAAACAAAAGCTATTCAGAACAACAGTATAAATCAAAGAGAAAAAGAACAGATAAAGTCCAGCATGGGGTTAAAATAAATCAACATTCAACTAGTCAGTCAACTTTTAAAGATAAAAAATAAAATGAAACATAAGTTTCAAAAAGTGAAGTTAAAAGCCAGGCATGCTTAAGAAAATGTGGAAAATGAATGAAAGGTGGCTTTCCAACCACTCCCACAGGGAACTGGAATCTTCAAGACCCCTCCCAGGTGGGCCAAAGCTGCTTGAAAGTTGTTGTGGTTCATTCCTAAGTGCTCCCATTCAAACCAAATAAAAGAAAAGTTCCTACCATTTAGCAGCCATCTTGGGAGAAGTCCCGACATTAACAATTGTGAAGAGTGGGAAGTAGAACTAATCTGAGCTCTAACTGAGTAGAGAAGAGAAAGGTAATTTATTGCCCTCCAGATATTTTCAATTACAATTCCCATCTTGCTATGCTGGTTGGAGCTGACAGAAGCTGAAGTTTCCAACTTCTGGAGGCTTAAAACACATGAAAGGCAAACATTGGCATGTATGGAAGAGGATACGTACCATGGGATGGGGAGGGAGGAAGTCACTTCCGTATTATTTTATAGATCAGTTCAATTCTTATTTGAAGCGGATGGTGAGTAGTAAGTCCATTTGCACTGTGTACATACCAAGAAACCTTTCAGGAATGGCGGAGGGAAAAGTGTTCTCTGCCATCTCCAACCATTACTGTAAGAGTCCTGTAGCCAGCCATTTGAATCCTGAACAAGAACACTCTTTAAGGGATTGACAGAACAAATATTTTTAAATTAGGTTTCCACTCGTAAAATCCTAACATATACATATATTAGTAATAATTCTTGACTGAAAAAAAGGGTATCTAAAAGTTATCAAGCAGATCTTCAAGAAGAAGTGGGACATAGCCAACCTTGGCTGACTATAAGAAGCTAAGCAGGATCATATTTGGTTAATGCTTATTTAGAAATACCAAGGCTATAGGCTAGATTGGGAAGCAGAAAAAGCATTTTGGAATAAATAAAGCAAAGCACTTCTCATTGTTGCCCAAAAGGTAATAGAATAACAGAATAACAAAGTTGGAAGGGACCTTGGGGGTCTTCCAACCCCCTGCATAAGCAGGAGACTATTTACCATTTCAGACAAATGGATGTCTAATTTCTTCTTAAAAACCTCCAGTGATGGCAAGCCATTCTACTGATTAATTATTTTAACTGTCAAGAAATTCACATGTCTGTGACATTAGTAGGAGTTAAACTCAACTTGAGGAAGTACTCAGTTTTTTAAACACATCAAAAAGTGTTGCAGTATATGCTTTCATAAACTGAGCCATTTCCTGAAGCACTAGAACACAAGTTATTGGTGATAAACAATTTCACATAGATCACATCAAAAAGTTTGATTTTGTTTGAGCTTGAATGGATGTGATGATTTCCCATTTAATTACTGCTTATGTGAATAATCACTATGCTTTTTTCCTACCTATTAAAGTTTTATGCAGAACTGTTTGCATTTCACGGCCACATAAGTGACCTCACTGCTTACAATTCCTCTACAGCCACATACATCTTCCAACTGACTAAGACTTCGTGCAATTGATGGATTTTCATCCATGAAAACACATTTGCAAAACGAGGGTAATTCTTCATTCAACTGATGGATTTTAGTACATTAAAGATTATGCTTAGTCTGTTCTTGCTTCACAAAAGTTGGATATCCTTCTGAGAAAACCCCAAACTAAACAAAATTTACAACCAGTGGTAAAGAAATGTTCTATCAAGTTTAAGAGTGGGCTATATAAATAAATGTTTCAGTTCATGGGAAAAATGCAAGGAAAGGCAAATGTCCTCAAGGGTACATCTAGAAATGATTTGTTTTCCCTTGCATTGTCCATGAGTCCAGGGGATTGACCAAAAAGAATTATCTTAATAGACCAGGAAATTAGGCAGAGAGTAAATGAAGTTCAGCAATATCTGGCAGAAATCATACACAGTGAAATATATACATAAATGAATAATAAGAAGGGAAGGAAGGGAAGGAATTATTGTTGCTACTAATAAAATGAAAGTTTTCGCATCAGGGGTAGATTAATCGAACTATCTCCTATGCTGGGGATAACAATTTGGGGATAGTGACAGACAGATTCCAAATGTGGAGAACATTCTGACAAAATAACTATGGACAAAATGCTTCAGTGGAAACACAAACACTTACAAAGCACCAGTTTACTACAATGCTACCTACTACCCACACTAGTCTCCCTCTATGGCAGGGGTCTCCAACCTTGGCAACTTTAAGACTTGTGGACTTCAATTCCCAGAATTGCTGGCTGAGGGATTCTGGGAATTGAAGTTCACAAGTCTTAAAGTTGCCAAGGTTGGAGACCCCTGCTCTATGGCACACTCCTACCTCTGCTTATCTCTGTCCCGTTTCTGGGAAGGTGGACATAACTGCCAAGCAAACTACTGTAACTTCTCATTGTTTTTAAATCCAAGGGTTTTAATTAAAATTTTTAATACAAGAAATCAGATGGTTCAGGCAGTGTGAAGAAGCCAACAGAAGTGCCTATGAGCATATATGTAGTGTGGGCACCATGTGGTGGATTAATGCAATACTCAAAGGGCCAAAGAAAGACCATTCTGGATTGTATCATTGTATCAACAGATGCACCAATCCTAATAACCCTGAAAATGTTGTTTGTTTGTTAGATTTATTTTATGTCTTTCCTCCAGAAGTTCAAGGTGGCCTCCACTATGCTCCATCTTATTTTTTGTCCACAACAAAAAGGCTAATCTGAGAAAACCAGTCCCAAAGTCACATGGCAATCTATGGCTGAAAATGGTCCATTGCTCTCCCCAGTCCTAGTAAGCCCTCTAGATTAAGAAAAATGTTATTAAAAATCTAAATATATTATAAAGATCTTATATATAAAGCATATAGGGATGCGGTGGCTCAGTGGCTAAGACGCTGAGCTTGTTGATCGAAAGGTCGGCAGTTCAGCGATTTGAATCCCTAGTGCCATGTAATAGGGTGAGCTCCCATTACTCCAACCTAGCAGTTCGAAACACGTAAAAAATGCAAGTATAAAAATAAGGAACACCTTTGGTGGGATGGTTTTAACAGCGTTCTGTGTGCCTTTGGCATTTAGTCATGCCAGCCACATGACCACAGAGATGTCTGCGGACAGCGCTGGCTCTTTGGCTTTGAAATGGAGATGAACACCGCCCCGTAGAGTCGGGAATGACTAGCACATATGTGCGAGGGGAAACTTTACCTTATATAAAGCATACACCATAGATCAAACTATAAAAAACTTGGGCTCATTTAAGCATGGTTAAAAAGTAGTACACATTTCAAATATTTTCCAGTATCTTAGAGAACAAAAACAAGACCCAATACAGCAAAGGCCAAAAGCAAGTAATGGGCTGCCTCTGTTTGTAAACACACAATGTTCTGGGCAAGACTGGCAAAAGGAAACAACATCGTTAGTAAAATTAGTTAGTTCTATTATGCTTTAGTTATACCTGCTTATGTGGGAGTAAAATACACTGAACATACTTACAGTTCTATTGAAATGTTCATATAATTGGGTTACAACAGATATATGGCACACAGATGCCTGCACTGCACAGTGATCTCACACATGACACAACATTATTGTTCAAATGACACATATGATATCCTGTAGATCAGTGGTCACCCACTGGTGGTCCACAAGAAAATTTTGGCAGTCTGTAGAAAAATTATTTGCATTCTTTCTTTTGCACTAAATACTGTTTATCTTTTAAAAAATTCATATTATGGTTCGTGGGATTTAAAATTATGAATTTAGTGGTCCCTGAGATCCGAAAGATTGGTGACCCCTGCTGTAGAGCATTCACATCATGACATAATGCAAGTAATACAAATTTAATAACTCACATCATTTGCTTCTAAAGATGCCTATGCTGTGGCATAATAAACTAGTAAATGTCCATGTTAAGTACATACAAGCACGGTTTTATTTCAAATATTTTTAAAAGAAAATTTAATGAAGTTTATGTTGTATTTGAGACTATAAAATGCCTGTGCAAACATTTAAGAGTTGATTTATGCAATTATAAGCGTCCTCTCCTATACAGAGCTACCAATTGAGTGGGGTGTCCCTTGAAGCTTCATTTCTACAGTTCTCTTCTTCTATAAAGGATTCTTGTTCTCATCACAACTGGCTAGCTATTAGAGCTACCAACTTGTCTTTTATGTTATACCAGGTGCACCCGTTGCCAGGTTATTTCAAGGACCAATTCTGAGTGTTTGATAGTTAAAGCATTGAACAACCTGGTAATCATAATTTCTTAAAGGCTCTCTTCCTTCCTTACAAGAGCCCATTCCTCAATTTATCACTGCTAACTTTGCAACTTGTTGCAATGCCATCTGGTCTTCACAGCAGTTACACTGTATCTATGAGATATCCTTTGAAGTACAATACAGTACAGTCCTTGACTTATGACCAGTTACTTAGCAATAATCCTCCCCCCAAAGGTACTTACTTTCGGGTGTCAAGTTAACCACTACAACATTAGGCCTCTCAGGATCTCCCCCACCCAAGACACCCCATGTTCCACTTAACAACTGGTGTGTTCATTTCATAATTGCATTGGGAGAGCAGGGATGTGAGGGGTCATTAAGTGAGGCCGTTTGATGGAGTAGACTCCATTATGGCCGTAACTCAAGGAGTACCTGCACAGTAATGCAAAAATGAATTCCTTTCATAGGGTTTTGGAGGTAATCATATTGTATTTATCAGGCTTCTGTTAGGCCATGATAAATTGTATTCACTTTTGATATGTTAAGACATATAAAAGTATTATTGGTTCTGAATTGTATTAGTTAATGAATGTTCATTACAGAGTTACAGTAAGAAACAGCAATGTCATGCAGTGTTTTAATTAAAGGTATTTGAAAAGATTGAACTATTTTAAATTATCCATAAATAAAAATACAGCAAACAGATGAATTACATATTTTGGAAAAAAATGTTTATTAAAGATGGGGAAATGGTTGAAGAAATTAAAAGACATACAGGATGGTCGAAGAAAGGCAGTGGGCAACATACAGTCTGTTGTGAGGAAAGAATGTTGAAAGAAGCAAAAATGGCTGTTCTGCTCACTTTATTATGTGGGAGCAAGGGTTGGGATTTGTCAAGAGAAGCATAAAAATAAGTTGAACGAAGTGGGATTGGGGAAATTAAGAAATATCTGTGGCAGAACAAAAAGAAAGAGAATCATGAATGGATGTGGCTTGAATACAATAGTGAATAAACAGTATGAAAAAAAGAAGTAAATTGAAATAGTTTGGACATATTGTGAAAAAGAATTACTTGTAAAGCAAACTATACAATGTGAAAAGGAATGGGTGAAAAGGAAAGAAGACCAAGAAAGTTGTGGTTGAATGGGTTGATGAGAAACTGAAAAGAAACTTAAAGAATAAAATCAATGTACAGACATAGTGGAAGCAATGATAGCTTCCCAAAACAAAAAGATATAAGTAAAATAGTGTTGATGCAAACCAGATTTAGTTAGGCTTCTCTTTGATTTCTTATCTCCTACTTTCAATATTTTTCTATTCTATTTTTTATTCCACATTTTGCTAATGTTACTAAACCCAAAAAGGATATCTATGTATGCTTGCACGCATATAACATGCTTTTGAGAATACATTTTAATACATTCTAATAGCTCCTTTTCAAGATTAAATTAACATACACTTCTTTAAATTGAAAGTAATAAATTTTTGTTTTGTTTTACTTTAATCAAATATGTATGTAGGGCAGTTTGTTATTTTTGAATTTCATTTACTTTATATTGATGGACATCCATACATTGGAAATGTGGGGGGTGTTATCTGTGAGATGCACCTATGTGAGGGAAGCACTTTCTGATTTTGCTAAGACACTTAAAGAGAGAATTGTGGTAAACGGCCATATTGAGAATTTTGAGACCGCAACTATCTTTTTGTGGGGAGGGGGAGAAGTTGTAGAGTTACCTATTTACAAAAAAAGGTAGTGTCCAAGCTTTATGAATAGTTTCAACAGAGTTATCTAGGGCAGGGGTCTCCAACCTTGGCAACTTTAAGACTTGGGGACTTCAGCTCCCAGAGTTCCTCAACCAGCTTTGCTCTGGGAGTTGAAGTCCCCAAGTCTTAAAGTTGCCAAGGTTGGAAACCCCTGATCTAGGGCATGAAGCCTGGAGAGAACCAGATAAGAGATCCATAAGCATTCTAGTGCTCCTTAATATTTTGTAAGTGACCCAGGTATATCATTTGATAGCAACATGCTTTGATGTATAAGCTACTTCTACAATGATCAGATTTTAAAGCCATACCAAAAACAGATCATTCTTTGTCAATCAATGTAAAATTATAATGATGAAATAATGGTATTTTTGCCAACCACACACACACTTGCCAAACAATTTGGGACATATTGCCTGCGCTAAGATTTTATACTAAGTTGGGATTTGATTAAATTCACAATATACTAAACTATAAACGATTTTTACAAGCCATATTGACTGAATTCACACAACAAATTAAGGCAAAAGCAGTATGAACCAACCATTTTTTATTTTTATCTCTTCTAATCAGTTGGAGAGGTCCTGATCATGATCTCAAAAGTGGTTCTGGCTCTTAGTATGGAACCAAGGTTAGTGAATTTTCAGTAGTGGTGGCACAATTTGGGAATTCTTTTCAAAGAAAAGTGCTAATAATCTCCACACTGATTTTAAATAACAACTAAACACAAACAGTACTTGTTTACCTGGGTGACTTTTAAATTAATTTTCTTTTATTGTTGTATGGTTTGATGTTGCATAATTCTTGCTTCTATACTTTTATAACATTTAATTTATGGTAGAGAACTTTTGTGCTGATCTCTAGGCTGCATTAAAAGGAAAACTGATGAAATTAGTAATAAATAATAAAATCAAGCAAATCACAGTAGCATGTTATGCAATCCCTATTACTGAAATACCATATGACCACATAAGTACAAACACCCCCAAATCTTCTCTGATCATGACTAATAAAATTTAGAATACTTGAAATCACAAATAAATTTCTCCCCCTCCCTCACTCCCTCAAATGCTAATGTATAATTAATGAGACAAATGTATAGTCCAGGCATATAAACAGGATTGATTCTATTGGTAGTCAACATCAATAAACTTGACCTGAGAACAGATAGCTACTTCATTATATCCAGAAATGCATGAAAGCCCCATTTGCAAATCATCCTAGATTCACCACCAAGAATCTACAGTATAGTAGCAAAATCTATATTATATGCACAATAACTCAAAAATCCAAGAAAGCCCGTGGTATAATAACAAGAAATATTAAGTAAAGATAGTTACTAGTATCCCCTCAGTAATATTATGAAAGTGGCACAGTTGTCTAGTCCTCAAAAATTAAACATATCCTTCTAAGCTGTCTGCTAAAAGTAAAATAATTTTTAGAACTGGAATTAAACTGAATTTGAATAGCACTAATTCAGTCAAAACTTACTATCAAATCCTTAAATAGCCTATGCATTTTTGTTTTCATTTAATACAGTTTCAGCTGTTTCATTTAGCACTATTAGAAATAGCCATACTCTTTTGAAACTGTTGGAATAATTGAAAGGTTGGAGTTTCCAAGCTTTAAGAAACAAAGGCATGGATTTTAGTTTGGGGAATTTAACAAAATATTCTTTCATGGCCTTTTTTCTGTACATGTATTATCCTGTTTACACAATCAGTTTTAGCCAATCTACATTTCATATAATTCAACTAGAAGCGCATCCCCACTAATCATGAAGACACTTCAGCTTGTAACTGATCCTGAAGATACGATAGTATATTAGAAAGATATAAACTCTGGAAATGGAAACTTGGATTGATGTCTGACTTTAGCCACAGATTTATTTGTTTTTGTAAAATTAGACAAGATACAGTATGTTGCAATGTTTTTCCTTACCTCATCTTAGCAGTTTCTGATTTCTAAGAATTCCTCATTGGATTACTGAAATGGCTCTAGGATACTGGCATGTAACCCCTCGTGTTACATAGACTCAGCGTTAATGCCCCAAGTCAAAAAACAAGCAGAGAATTAGCTATGTTGGTTTGTTGTATTGACATGGTTTCCACTTCCTCACTCATGGGTTACTTGCTTAATTCACTGTTCAAGTTTCACATACCTCATTGAATCATAAACTGACCACCGGGGCTGTTTACAAAACATGCTAAAACATACTTATCTAGCTTGTTATTGCAGACATGGACACTGTACTGTTATCCTACTACAGGAACCTTAGGAAAAAGCGCATTTTGAAAAATAGTTTTGGAGAAACAGTGGAGGGTGGTGAAACACCTCCCTCCACTGGACCAGGTCACCAGGCTTTAAAGAAAAATATATCCTAGAAAAATATTACCTAGATTTTGATCTATAGTTTCCATTCCCAATATTGTCAGTGGGAATATCAGTATATTCTATGGGAGAATCCCTACAAAATATGATGTACTGAGTATGTCAGTGAAGTAAGCACACTTCTATAGGGTAAAAACAATAGGAGCGTTCAAGAATACTAGTCAATTAAATTACCAAGCTGGTTGGTATCACCCAAAGTCAATTGGATGACAATACAGTTGCCATTACTTAAATTATTTTCACTTTCATTTATACCATACTTTCATTTGCCAAGGTTGAGCATTATTACTGTAGACTGTGCAGCTGTAGGAAGCTAAATATGAACATATGTCTCATTTTAAAATATCTGGGAGGGGAACCCTCTTGGTAGAGTGTGTCAAGCTTCTGCTCACTTTAGAAGCACATTTAATTTTCTATACTATCTCCATCAAATTTTACTAGGGTCAGATATTTTAAGGAAAGGATGGTCCTTTCCTTCCTCCCTTCCCTTCCCTTCCCTTCCCCTTCCTTCCTTCCTTTTTTAGTAATTGGTTTTGTTGTCAAGAACCAGACAGCACTTCAGATTCAATTCCAAAAAGGTATTGTAGAATTCATGGGGATGAGTAGTGTTTCAGCGTGCAATTTTTAAAGCAGTGGCTCTTTTCCTGGAAACCATGTCAACATTCAAGTCAACCCTACATAACACAAATATTAAAGAACAACACTGTCTATAAAACAAGGGGCTCTTAAAACAGAACTGCCTGCTTTATCTCCTGCTACTATAAAAGTAATGAGAGTCAGTGTTTGAATATCATTTGTGTTTGAGTATCATTCAATATCATGTTGGAGCAATAGTGTTCTTTTACAAATTTCCCTACCTCTAGGTCCTCTGAAAATGCTCTTCGCTTTGCTTCTAAAAGCAAACATACCCCATAATTGGCATTACTAGAAGAAAGGATATGCCTTATCTGATAGCCATACAGATATATCCTGTAACAATACCCTGTTTCACAACTTCAGAGTTCCACAATAAAAAACATTAGCATTACACAATAAAACCATGAAATCTGCTCAGAGTGTAGAAAGGTTTCATGATGATAATATTATGAGCTTTCTCTTCCCAGATATGATAAAAAAGTGAAGTAAATAAATACCTATAAAGATATCAAATCGTACTAGTTCTGAAAATAAATCCAGATTAGTTTTTCAAAGCTTTTTTTTTTAAAAAATAGTTCTTATGCTGTAGATTACAATTTGTTATAGAAACCTTTTCTTTTTTTTTATCTAAATGCTATTATCACTTGGTAACCAGTTAGTGTGTCAAATTTTATCTATAGCAATCAATGAAGAAACCTACAGATATGCTTTAGAAATATTATTTACATGGAAGCATTATTTTTCCCGAGATAAAATTGTTCTCTTCCTGAACATGCCTGTGTGTATTGTTAATGTAGCTAATTGCAACTGTTTTACTAACTTGCCAAAACTATGAGTAACATGTTTTTGTCTGACATAGTCACAAGGAAAAGCAAAGTTTCTCTCACAAATCAACATCAGGTCCCCGGGTACTCCAAGATTGATTTTTGAACGTCTGTCACTCTATAGTTTAAACAACTGCATTTTACAAAGACAAATATTATGTTATAATTTCATATTCATAATATTAGCTTGTACTATCCAAACATATACCCTGTTTCCCCCAAAATAAGACTTCCCCTGATAATAAGCCCAATTGGGCTTTTGAGCGCATGGCAATAAGGCCAAGCGCTTATTTCAGGGTTCAAAAAAATATAAGACAAGATCTTATTTTCGTAAAAACACGATATCTAAGCTGATTGTGAATTTATTAAATATCATAGAAATGTACAACTTTTAAAGAAACGCAACTCTGTCTACCTTTACAAAATTACATAAGTTTAAACGCTATTTATTTACTTATATGGACATAAATTCCATTTAACTCAAACCTTACTTCTGAACACACATGTGCAAGACTGCAGAGTGCACACCTAGATAACACGCACCTCCCTGGAAATATTTATTGCAAAGCAAACACGTACAGAACCCAGGATGCTAAATCACGGGATACTGCTAACCTGCAGCTGCAAATGATCCATGACTAACCTCCTTTTTATTTCGTTTTATTGCAGTTTTTTCCCCTCTGCATATGACATTGCGGATTAAAATTTACCCAAGTTCTTCTACAAGTTTTCCGCATCTTAACTCATCGGAAAAGAATGCGCTCGATACGTTATCTATTAATCTGGGCGCCTGGCTTTTTAAAGGAATACGCTGCTTTAAAACCAGCCGATTGCTGCGGACAGTAGATCCAGGGAAAGAAACACACGATTAATATATATATTCCCCTCGTTTCAGTCTTCCGGGATACATGTCCCAAGCCCCCAGCTATGCTGTTTGGAACACTCGAAACTCCTTTCGCTTTTTGCAAAGGTTGCGCAATCTCTCTCAACTCCAAAACTGAGCCAAGTGTCAATGGACTCTTACAGGCGGGTGTGTGTTTGTGTGTGTGTGTCAGAAAAAGCCAGCACCAACGAGGCTGCAAGCTCAGAAGTGCCACTTCTTATGCCCCGAAACTTTTGCCGAGGGCTCCCCAATATGTCACCGCGGCGCGCCTTCACACCGCGCTCGGAAAAGAAAGTCGTCGTCCGTCCGTCCGTCCCACCCACCCCCGCCACCCCACCCCACCCCACCCCACCCCAAGG
This sequence comes from Ahaetulla prasina, assembly GCF_028640845.1. Classification (NCBI taxonomy): domain Eukaryota; kingdom Metazoa; phylum Chordata; class Lepidosauria; order Squamata; family Colubridae; genus Ahaetulla; species Ahaetulla prasina. Next base: position 196,838,028 of record NC_080540.1, read on the forward strand.
CGGCCAATTCAACCACCGCCTCTGCTTTTCGGGCAGGTACCTCTTCCTCTTGCAAATTCGCCTCGGCCGGGTTGAGCTCTTGCTCGCTTTTGCCGCTGTTCATTGTCTCCGCCGCCGGCCCCAAATGCCCTCTTCGCCTCGCCCTCGCCTCGCCTCTCCTCTCCGCGGCGCGTCTAGGCTGAGGGGTCACAAACGGGCAAGCGCGGCGAGGCGAGGCGCGGCGAGGGAGGGGGAAAAGCAGCGGGGCTCGCGCCCTGGCTACCACCAGCTGCCCTCAGCAGTATGCAGAGGGTTCTGGCGGAATGGCGGAGCCCGAGCGTGAGGCGGAGAGCGGCTGGCGGTTGTCGTTGCTGGTTCCCTCTGGAAGGAGGTGGGGAAGAGTCCCAAGCTTTCCCTTTTTGCGCGCCTTTGCTCTCAGTTGGCGGAGTGGGTGCCTCCCTTCGCCTGGCGCTGACTTCTTTGGACGACGCGGAGGAGCGTGGAAAAGATTCCCCCCTCTGAAAGCCCCCCGCGGCCAGAGCACGTGAAGCGACCTCGAGGCTGGAGATTTGGCAAAGCAAAAAAAGGGAGGAGGAAGAGGAGGAGGAGGAGGAGGAGGCGCTTCGAAGGGTGATAACTTTGGAAGCCTCCTGCCTTTGCTGAAGGCTGAGTAGCCTGTCAGCTGTCCTGGCTTCTCCCCCACCCAGCCTGCCTGCTTCTCTGAGGGGCCCTTTCAGGCCTTTTGGAAAAAGGGGGACAAATTTTGATTGGATGCCATGATGGCATACAGGTGGTCCTTGACATACGAGACCACAACCGAACCCAAAATTTCTGTTGTTAAGTGAGTTTGACACACGCACCCCATTTTATCATCTTTCTTTCTTGCCACGGTGCGGTGGGTTAAGTGAATCGATGCCAATGGTTAGGTAACACAGTTGTGAAGTAAATCTGACTTCCCCATCGACTTTGCGGGTCAGAAGGTCACCGAAGGGGATTACATCACCCCAGGATAACTGCCACCATCATAGATACGAGTCAGCTGCCAAACATCCGAATTTTGATCATGTGACCATGGAGAGGCCGCAATGGTCTTAAGTTTGAAAAACGGTTATAGGTCACTTTTTTTTAACTGCAGTTGTTACTTCGAATGGTCACTAAATGAACTGTTGTATATCAAGGACCACCTGTACTCTCACAAAAAGGCTGCCTTGGGAACATGGCCAGTCACAAAACTCCTGCTTCTTGAGAGTCGAGCGTGTGACATTGTTCCTGCTACCCACTCAAGGCTGTTTCCTTCCTGCACTGCTTGTTGTCACCCGGATTACCTCCGTTAATGCTCTTGCAGGTGGACATATTTCTAAACAAAATTGCAGCTGCCCACCCTTTTTAATTTCTAAGAAGGCGTCTGGTGTTTATTTTATAATTCATTTTTATCAAGGCGGTGCTAGAGCTTTGGTTTTGCTGCATGGCAACTCCCAACTTTTTTAAAAAATTATTTATTCCTTTTTTCAATAAGGTGAACAGAGAACCTAACTGATGATAAGAAAAGTGGCCTAGGTGTCTTCCCTTTTTGCATCAGTTTATGCTGCCAAAGTAAATCAATCTCATGTAAGAAAACCACATATTTTTATATTTAGTCAATATTTTTTTCTGCAAAGGAAAAAGCAGTCCTATCAGCAGGAAAATCATGCCTTGCTTAGAAGTCCCACTTAACATTTGACATGCATACAATGTTGCATTGTTTCAAAGTGAACTGAATTTGAGAAATGTGTAGCAGGAGTTAAAAAGAGTTCAATCCTGAACACTTCCTGCTTTGGTTTGCAAAAATTAGTACAGGTGGTCCTGATTTAACATCTGCCTCATATAGCGACCGTTTTCATCACAGTTATGACAGTGATGAAAAAGTAGCTTTGTGATCAATCTTTGTATTTATTAGCAAAGGAAAACTGAAGTAAAATCATAACACACTTAGTAACTGCTTCACTTTACAATTGAGTTGCTAGTCCCAGTTATGGCCACTATACGAGGACTATCTATAGGTTTTTTAAAAAAGAATTTACCAATTCACACTTCTTTCAATCAGTAGTTCTTAGGATTGTCCTTCAAGTGACGTTGATGACTTTTATACTTTTTCTTAGTGATAAATTAGAACCAATTCTAAAGCTGTCATTTATAAATGAGAAGCTACAGTAATTATTTCCAAAATATGCATCAGAACATGCTAACTTGGTTCAAGTAGTAAATTTAGGCATGAACCTAGAATGTCCCCCCACAGGAGAGATTATCCACTGCAACTTTATACAATTCATGACCCTGCCTTCTAATCAGTTTCTGGGCAATAGCACATAAAACATGATGAATAATTCAAAACATTGGCAATGTAGGCATGTAGAACAATTATTCATCCTCAGACATGATCTCCTTTTTGGCTGTTCCTGAGAATAATTTATTTGGGCATGTCTTTATCCAATCAGTGGATATATCCAGATCAGGAACTTACAGAGAAACATAAGGAGGGAGATGCCCTTGAGAAAGAGTAAATCATAATCTATACATATTCAAATATATATTCCTCTCCCTGAACAAGAGTAAAGTATGACTCCAATTCAGAAAAAATCCAAATAAGATGTGATGCTTAGAAAACAATGATATAATCATGTTGGTTAGGTTAAGTTCATGACTTTTCCTGTTATTTTTAATTATAATTTCTAAACATTCCAATAAATAAAATTATTCACTTTGCTTAAATCTTTTGCTCTAGAAGACTTCACACCAAGGATGAAATGCTTCCAGTTCGGGCTGGATCGGCCAATCCAGTAGCAATGGCGGCGGGTGGTTCGGAGAACCAGTAGCAAAAATCCCTGGCCCCCCACCCATGCCACCCAATGCCCATTCGCCCGCTTCCCTGCTTGCAGCTTCTTTTAAAAAATGCTTTTAAAAGGTTAAAAAAAGGCTCTGATGATCCCAGCTGAGCTGCCTGATCATCAGAGCTTTTTTTTTACTTTTAAAAGCATTTTTTTAACAACCTATTCGGCCGAATAGGTTGTAAAAAAAATGCTTTTAAAAGTAAAAAAAAATCATATGCTACAGCTGATCACCCCCCCGTGCGCTGTTCTACTTACCCCATGCCTCCTTTTGGTGTGCACTGCGCATGTGTGCATCTTGCATTTGGTGCGTGGTGCACACTGCACATGCGCGCATGCAGCGCACATGTGCAGCCAATGAACCGGTAGTAAACTGGTTCAGATTTCACTACTGCTTCACACTGAGGTTTATTAATGTGATGCCTGTCTTTTCATCACTAAAAATAAAACTAGATGATTAGAAAGGAGATTCTTCATTTCTCTGGGACTCTTTCATGCATCGATAGGAAAGAACACACAGCTCCTTTGAAATCCTTGCAGTTTGTAAATTCAGTGTGTGTGAAAGAAAGCTGCATCTTAATATCTTCAGCTGCCTTATGGGGGGCTGGGAAGCAAGGAGAGAGAGAGAGGGAGAATGCACATTCAAAATGTAAATTGGAATACCTATTTTAAATGCAGGCACTTCAGTTTCACAATATTTTACTATGGATCAAAAGAGTGTTTAAAATAGGCTCTTTTAAGAGTTAAAAGAGACCTAGGAGGTGTGACATTGGACTCCACAACTGGAAATTTGACTGTTCTTTACTAAAAGCCACCATGAAGGAAGTGGAAATTTCAGAACAATTTTCTATGTAGAGGAAGATTTTAGCCGTTTCCCTCTCCAAATCCCCCGTCTCCCTTTAGAAAAGTTATTTGTCCCACATGGTGAAATATATGCGCGCGTGTGTGTGTGTATATATATATATTCCAATCATGGTTATTATGAAAATGATGTAGGCAGGTGGAAGAATTTAAACCAGTTCCAGTTTTGAACTCACCATGGCTGTTCTATTTTTGCAAAACAGATGACCTACATCACATTTTCTGCCTAGATATACATCTTCCTTGTATATACACACACAGAAAAATACTGGCTAAGTTTTAGTCCATATTCCTCATTCAAGTGTGATGCATCAGAAGCCAGATAAGCCTTCTGTTGTCCTCATGTGACAGGCATTTACTTGTACACTCCAGAATTCTAGAAATTAGGGAAGGAAGTCAATGAAAGTTCCCTCAAGATTCTTTGGTCATGATACAAAAGTGGCATTTCAAGCAAGGCACCACATGCTTAGTAATCATCTCAAGATTGCTAAAAGTACTAGAGATCTTCAAATAAATCAGATCCATATACAGTAAAAAATGAATGGCAAATCACTGCACATGTCAAACAGAACTGCAAGGGGAGATACTAACCAGCACTAAATGATAATCCAGGATCCAATGCTTTGATGGCTTTTTTAAAAAAGAACAATAACAGGATCAGAAAAGAGTCAAGGGGGAACATTGATAAGACTGGCACTTCCTGGTCATCCACTTCAGCAGTTTATAAGGATTCTGTCTAGGAACATAAAGAACAAGTGCCCAATTCTTGGACTGTAATGCCAAACAGCCTGATCAAGACAAAAGGCATCTGATTCTATAGTAAGTGAGGGGTAATCCCTGTGAATTAGAGGTGGGTTTTAGCAGGTTCTGACCAGTTCTGGAGAACCGGTAGTAAAAATTCTGACTGGCCCCACCCCCATCTATTCTCTGCCTCCTGAGTCCCAGCTGATCGGGAGGAAATGGGGATTTTGCAGTAACCTTTCCCTGGACTGGGGAGGGAATGGAAATTTTACAGTATCCTTCCCCTGTCACGCCCACCAAGCCACGGCCACCAAGCCACGCCTACAGAACCAGTAGTAAAAATGTTTGAATCCCACCACTGCTACGAATATAGATAGGACTTTCCTTTTCAGAGATGGACAATGTCATGCTGGGAAGGCTTCAGCAGTCTGATGGGGTAGACCATATAAGGAAGTCAACAGTGAGGCTAGTTTTTCTTAATAGCTAAAAGACAATTTCTTGTACTGTGGTTCCATTTTTTTGCTTGGGTATTGCCAATATTTATATAATTGCCAAACACTTGTCTAGTAAGTTATAGTATTTACAGTTATAGATTTGGTACGTTTCCCAGGCTCTGTCTGAATAAATGTCGTTACAGTCTATTTTCTCTGTCCCTCTCACATAGCTGAACTTGATTAGATGCTAATGGCATGTCGTGTTCAGGTCTCCCAAAATCATTGCCTCATTAAAGAACAAAGAAAAGTCCAAAACTCAACTATGTGCAAAATGGAACAGTGTGTTGTTGTTGTTTTTTTGTAGCAGAGTGCCTAATGTTGCTATGAATTCCATGTTTTATGCATGTTTTGATACATCTCCAAACAAAGAAATAATTTAAAACCACAAATGATATATCAGCTAACAACAAGATGTGAAACATCAAATAAAAACTATACTAGGTAATACATCTATAGTAGATGAGACAACTACCTTGATAATTAATGCTCTAGTCTAGTCTAAGAAAAAGACAGGAGATTCAACATGTACTTTTCCAGGCAATGTATGTTTACTGAGATAACATTTATTCTTGCAGGAGGCAATAGCTGGTATCCTTCCGGATTAATTGTCTCGTGTCATTCTTTTCTGGAGAGCCTGAAAAAAAATGATGCCAGGAAACTATTGCTTAGCCTCAATATATCTATTCTATGAGGTTGTTGCAGGATTCATTTTATTTCTCATTTACATCTCCTTCAAGTAAAGTTAATACTAAAACCACAGAAGTTATTTTAATTTTTCTTAACATAAATAAGAGAACGTTGAAGAAAAAAATTCAATGCATATATGTTGATACTATGAAAATGACAAATTCGGGGATTAACTGGGAAGGAACTGAAAAGAACAATGCCAATTTCATCATATAGTACCTTATATGGTATGGCCATACTTGGAATGCTATATTAAATCTGGTAATCACATTTTAGAACATAATAAATGCAGAAATGGAGATCTAAAAATTATCGAGGGACTGGTAGAAGAGTTTCCCTGCCAATATTGAGAGCCAGTTTGGTGTATGGATTAACACACCAGGCCAGAAATTGGGAGTTCTAGTCCTACCTTGGCATGGAGCCACTCACTCTCTCTCAGCCCTAGGAAGGAGGCAAAAGTTGCCTACTTATTAAAAACTTTGCTGAGCAAACTGCAAGAACTCATCCAGCAGCCTCTGACAATTGGACAGGACTTCATGGAAGGAAAAAAACAGAAAAGCTTTGAAGCCTTTTTAGCATAGTATGGAAGGCAAATAACAGGCATGACAGAGGGCCAGAAAAGTGGTGGTGTGGAGAAACATAAGTTTCTCCCCTTCTGTCTTACATAATATTAACTTCCAGTATCATATAATTCACTTCAATGGTGAACATTGAATAATGGTTTCGTCTTGCGGTACATATTGAATTCACTATTACAAAATGTAATTGATGCAACCAACTGGATGGTCTATGGAGATTCTCAGTCATCCAGGTCATCGTTGTCCCAAAGGTGCTTTTTTTTTTCAAGAGGCAACTGGGCTTTCTGTTTTTTCTTTGAGGACATTTTGCTTCTCATGCAAGAAGCTTCTTGGGGAAAAAAAGCACCTTTGGGACATCTGGATGGTGTTAAAAGATTATTAGAAAAATTAATCAACTGTTAGGCTACTCATGATTACCAAATATGATGACTATATCATCTCCAGAACAGAAGCATCCCATAACCACTGATAAATTCAAGCTATATATTTGATCTTTCATAGAGAGAACAATTCCTCTAGAAAAATTCCTCCTAGAATTCTTCCTTTTGTCATCTGGACCAAACAACTGACCTTGAATATTATCTTGTCTTACCTGCATAGAGATTTAGTTTCCAATCGGTTTATTACTGTGGGCAGATTCCAAGCTAGCATGCATGGCTCCAAAAAATATGCTTATATAAATAAACAGCAATCCAACCAATAACCAATTTGAACCACTGCTCCAAAAGAATATTGTAGTTGATGGTTTCAATAATCAGTAAATGCAAAAGAGAATAAACAAATTTGCTGTCCCTCTCATAATAGATGTCACATGTCTCCTTGTCTATCTTAGGTTAGGCCCAAATCTAAAGTCCCACTAAAATGAGATAAGAAAAGTAATCTTACCTAAGACTGCCTAAACTTAGTCTATCACTTTACAAAGCATCTTGACTGAGAAGGGAGCCATTGTAGTTGCCTTATTATTACAGCATTAAAATTTTTTAGGCCCAACAAATATTTCTTCTGGAAGATAAACTTTCTATTTTTAAAGAGGGGTTGAATACTTCCTGAACCCAGCCACCTATTTTCTCTTTGTTATATGTAAAAGGTAAAGGTAAAGGTTCCCCTCGCACATATGTGCTAGTTGTTGCCGACTCCAGGGGGTGGTGCTCATCTCCGTTTCAAAGCCGAAGAGCCAGCGCTGTCCTAAGACCTCTGTGGTCATGACTAAATGCCAAAGGCGCACAGAACGCTGTTACCTTCCCACCAAAGGTGGTCCCAATTTTTTCTACTTGCATTTTTACGTGCTTTCAAAACGGCTAGGTTGGCAGAAGCTGGGACAAGTAACCAGAGCTCACCCCATTACATGGCAGCACTGGGATTCGAACCGCTGAGCTGCTGACCTTTCGATCGACAAGCTCAATGTCCTAGCCCCTGAGCCACCACATCCCTTTTTGTTATATGTAATAAACCATAATTGTTTATTGTTATATGTAATAAACCATAATTGTACATTGCTCAAAGTCTTTCTTTAAGGGAGATGGGGAGTACAAAAATGTGAAAAATAAAATAAAGAATAGAATAGAATAGAATAGAATAGAATAGAATAGAATTTTTTATTGGCCAAGTGTGATTGTCTTGTCAAGGAATTTGTCTTGGTGCATATGCTCTCAGTGTACATAAAAGAAAAGATATGTTCATCAAGGTACAACATTTACAACACAATTGATGGTCAATATATCAATATAAATCATAAGGATTGCCAGCAACAAAGTTACAGTCATACAGTCATAAGTGGAAAGAGATTGGTGATGGGAACTATGAGAAGATTAATAGTAGTGCACATTTAGTAAATAGTTTGTTAAAATAAAGGACAGGTAATGACTGTGTGATCATTTGATCAATCAAATCCTCTTTAATATCCTGTTTACTCCCTCAGGCTTGACATTGTTACCAAAAAAGAAAGAAGAGAATAATATTATATTTAATCTAAGTTAAATAACCTTTGAAATGTTAAATGTGAAAATATTGTATCCTCCAATTCACTGTGAATAATACTTACTGTCGCTCTTATTAGAAATATATTCACCAATCCCCAGATAGGTTTTTGCAATTTAAAAATATTTTTTTGCTTTACTCATTATTTTTATTTTCAAATACAAAGGAAATAAATATGAGTAAATTGTCCTGGAAGTACAGGAGAGGAGAAGGATCTCTGACCTCTAGCCAGAAATATAAGCTCATTCAACACTTCAGTGCTGGCCAAGGCAGCAAGAGAAATTGGTTAATTTCTTGTACTGTTGTAATCTTGTATATGCCAGACAGGAAATAATTGTTGAGAATAACAAAGGAATGTTCTTAGGTAATAGGAAATAGATCACAAAACAGGTTGAATTGTTAACTGTCAATGTAAGATTGCAATGCTAGCACAATAACAGTGACATATGAGTTGGTGCCTGAAGTCACCAATTGGGCTTCAACATATATGCCATTGTCTTTAACTATGCTTTATTAAATAAATCATAAGTGGCTGATTTTGGCTGACACTGAAAACCCTAAAGAGCCATTTAATGAGATACATGAATGCTTATTAATATAACTATTGTAGTACCTCAGACAGAGAACATGGAGAAAGCTTGAAATGCACTCCGAACGTTCAAATCCAAATGTTAAACGTTGCCCGGAATGTGGAAGCCCAAACAGAAAAGATCCTAATGGTCTCATAAGCAGAAAAGAGAAAGAAATTTTAAAACACTATGATTGGCCAGAATGCAGGCTGGAGCTGTGACTGACTAGCAGTGTTGAGGAATAATATCTGATTATTATTCTTCATCTGATTGGCTGCACATTCATATTTTTTAACCTGCAAGGATGGAATAAATTTACATTTCCAGCAAGAATAGAATTGTTGCAGTTATCCAAGTGAAAGGAAAGTTTGCTGACAAATAGTTATTTCCCTTGAGTTAAAACAAAACAAAATAAAATCCACAACTGACATCTTCTCTAGACAATAGTGTATTATATAATGTTTGCTTTGCTCGTAATTCTGCTAGTGGCAACAACCAAGTTCCAATGCAAAGTTCTTCGTCAGAAGATTTTGCTTAATTTCCTGCTTCATTTCTGTTATACTTGACACCTATTTTTGCATTTTTGAGGAATGTGACGCTATTATTAGAGACGGGGAATTTTAACAGTGGAAGATTTCCAGAGATAAGAGAAATTAAAGGAATTTAATTAATTTGATTATTTTCTTATACTGGTGGTCCTCAATTTACAATAGTTCATTTAGTGACCATTCAAAGTTACAACAGCACTGAAAAAAGTGATATATATGACCATTGCAGTATGCCCATAGTCAAGTGATCAAAACTCAGACCTTTGGCAACTGACTCATATTTATGATGGTTGCAGTGTCCCGGGGTCATGTGGTCACCTTTTCTGAACTTCTAACAAGCAAACTCGTTAAGGAAGCCAGATTCACTTAAAAACTGTTTTGCTAATTTAACAACTGCAGTGATTCACTTAAGAACTTCTCAGGGTGCCGTCCGCCAAACAATGTCGGCTGGCGGCCCCCAGGGGAAGATCCTTCTCTGTGGGGGCTCCTACTCTTTGGAATGAACTTCCCCCTGGTTTACGCCAAATATCGGACCTTCGGACCTTTCGCCGCGAATTGAAAACATACTTGTTTGTTCGCGCGGGGCTTTCTTAGACTGTTTAGATTCTGAATTTAAATTTTATTTAAGTTTTAAATTGGGGTTTTTTAGATTTTAAATATTTTAATTTTTCGGCCAAATTGTATAATAAGTCTTTTAATTTAATTTTTAATTGTACATTGTTCATTTTTATCCTGGCTGTACACCGCCCTGAGTCCTTCGGGAGAAGGGCAGTCTAGAAATCTAATAAAATAAATAAATAAATAAATAAATAAATAAATAAACAAACTGTGGCAAGGAAGTTCCTTAAATGGGTCAAAATTCATTTAATAACTGGCTCACTTAGCAACCTCAATTTTGCACTCAATTGTGGTCGTACATCAAGGACTACTTATATAGGAGATCTTAGCTATAGGGAAGGCTAGCATCACATTATGGACAAACTGAATCCAACTGTGCAGCCTCTTATTGCTCCCTTCTTCAGATTTAAAGACTGGAGATCATTGGAAGGGGAACTGAGTTGAAAAACGATGAAAATCTTTCCAGCTACAAAAGTAAAAGAACCTTTTTGATAGTTTGTACTAGAGCAACAGGGAGAATCCTATATGTTTCAATGACTGTGATTTTTTTTTAATTATGTGAGCGATATTTAGAGAGTGCTGAAACTAGTATGCCCCAGAAAAGCTCTGATAAGATCTTGTCATTCTTTGTTCTTTGTTTTGATCTTACTGGGTATCTCCATTTCTCATGCTTTCTCCTGTGCAAAGTGCCAGGTTCTTTTTTCTTATGATGTGGGGTCATAGCAGTTGGGAGGAAGGCAATGGGCTTGGTTAGGTCTGCTTCAGACATTCATGACTGTGCTCGGGCCAAAGCAATCAGTCTCAGTCAGGCAGTGATTTGGTAGGACAGATACTTTTCCCAGCCCTGCCATTCTAGCCTTTAGCAATTCTCTCTCTTGACAGAGTGTGATAGCAACTGTCATACTTCAACAGAAAGAGAAAACTAGCTGTGCCCACTGCCCAGTCAAGCACTACACCACAAAAGATACCGAAAGAGACTTCTCCAAGTCATGTCTCCAAGTCATGTCTTGAGCCAGTATAGAAGCAGTCTGTGGACAGCTACTATAGATTTGATCTCCCTCTCCAGACTATTCACTCTCAGCTGGGAGTGCCTTATTGGTTAGTGTATAGTGGGGGCAATCCCAGTTCTGAATAATCTTGAAATCACCTACAATTTACTTTCTGAATGACGCCCAGGCTACATTAACCAATGATGGATTTATTCACACCTTAGAAATTATGATATTTCTATTTATTTAAATATATAGCATAAAGCAAAGAAGAACTTAAGGGTGTAAGTACTAGGGCTGTGCAGGACTTCAGGTTTCAAGAAAAAGGTTCTTTAGAGCTCATGGGAGTACAAATGTAGCATCTGCCCAAAATTCCTAAAAGCAGCTATGATTTTTCCCAGGGACTGCACACTCACCAAAGAATCTTTGAATCGAAAAGGGTGCACCGTTGCATTCAATGCATATTTATTTTTCACATAAATTTCATGGGTTTGACCCAGTGGTTTTTTTAGTGGCTAAGCTTATTGAAGAGTTTTAAATATTGTAAAATGTTAGTAATTTGAGTTATTTGCAAACAAAATAAGGTAAGAGATCAAATTTAAAAATAAGTAAGTAACCAATAATTAGTAATATGTGAAGCAATAAAATGAGACAGATCACTATATCAGCCTTACACGACCAGATAAGCTAATTCTACTGTATTGTAAAACTATATTAACATAATCTTGCAAGTCTGAAAGTACAATTATCCTGCCATCTCCTTCATAGCCCAAAAAACTAGGGAGGGTCTCTTCTGAGCCTCTTGCCTCACCCATTTTGCACAGGTGGGTTTTGCTGTCTCTTATCAGATGGTTCCCTAGGTATCTCCCCTATCCCCAGACAATTGCAAGGAATTATATAAGTGCTTGGCATTATCAAAACATAATTTTATTGTGCATAGCTGCTATATGCCATCAACAGAACCCAATTTTAAAAAATGGAAGGCAGTCACAGAGTCTAGGAAAAGCTTGGGAAATGGGGGTACTTTCTGTTTGTACATAAGAAGAAGGGCTATAAAAATCAGCCCCGAAATTTGGCAGTCACCGATCGGACTTAAGCAAACTGGCTGAGGTATTTAAAAGAGGCAAACAGATATGAAATGTTTATATGCTGCAGAAAAGGGCCTATTCTGCTATACCAAGGGGGGAAACAACTGGAGGTGGTACAAGTACAAAGGAATGCCCTTATGTTAAACTATTGGATGCTGGAGAAAGTATGTATACTTTAATCAATCAATGCAAAAGACACAAAACAAGCATTATCCCATGGCTGGATAGACCTGGAGGAAATGAAGCCCCTATGCACAACACTATTTTAATGAAGCTTAAAGTCCCTCTTAGGCTCACCTACCTACTGGTATGTCCTTCCCTTGTTGTATAAAAAGCAATCATTTGACAAAATTGTCTATTCCCTGAAAGAAGGCCACTGCTCTACAGCATTCCCCCCCCCACCTTTGTTATTCTAGCTACTGCAATACTGTTCTCTTTCCAATGGGGAATGGGCCTCCCACTGGTATGTATGGAAGATAAACAATTGAGAAATTGAGCAGTTAATCAAAGCTGTTCCGAGACACAACAGAGGCCTTGGGTTAAGAGCCTGCTTGTATTAAAATTTGCAGAACATAGCTGGACAGGGCAGAAAATGAAAATAGCCACATTGCACAACCAAGATATGCTCAATTTGAAGTTAAAACTAGCGGATTACTTCGGATAATAATCTGGTGAATTGGAATGGAACCAAAGTAGGATCTGTACAAATATGAATACACACCAATATTATATACGGAAATCAGATAGAGCAATGTTTTACTGATAAAGTACTGTTTATTCACTGGTAAAATAGAGGGAAATTAATAGCCCAAACTAGATGATCAAATTTTTGCATCATTTGTTCAACCTAACAAATTGCTTGCATTTTTATTTATTCCTTTATTTGATTTATATACCATCTTTCTATTCTGGCTGGTAAACAAGGCAGCTAACAAAACATAGGCTTTCATTGGTGAAGGCTTCTGCAAGAAGCTTCTTTTTCTGCAGTGATGCAATACCTACAGAACAGTTGCTACCATTTTGTGTACATCAAATCCCATCATTTCCATTTTTTAATGAATACTGTTAAGACTCATTTACTATAGTCTTACCAATTTGCACCTGGATTTCTGTTCTTGGATTATTACGGTAACTGTTGGCAGGTCTGATATTTGTCCTCTGGAAGAAGGTTTAAGTTATGGATGTTTATTGGTTTTGCTCATGTTTCAGTGTTACATTTTTTATTTTTTAATCTCTACACGCTGTTTTGAAAGGGCTTTTGCTTTTGGAATCTGCTGACATAAAATAAGAAGGTAAACAGATATGATGTACAAATATCTAGCAATCTAGCAATCCATAAGTAGCATATCGAACACTTTCTCCAATGTCCACAGATGACCACAGATTTCACATTGGCAGATAGGAAGTCCAGCAACTAGACTGCTAGTTTCCTGCTGCTAAAATGTTAGCAAGAAATTAGCATCCTGCTTTGAGTCCCTGGCAGGAAAAAAAGAAATCTCATGGCTTCGTCCTTTGCCTTGTAACTGCATTCCACTTTGATGGGAGAGAAGAGGGGAAGGAAGAAGTTTGTTGAAGAATAGTGCTGGGATCCCATTGTGACTCCTGGGAGTAGAAAAACCTCTCCTGGCTGGCATGAGCCATGCTCTATGTGTGATGGTTTAACAGAATTACAGAATACAGAATAACAAAGTTGGAAGGCACCTTGGAGATCTTCTAGTCCAGCCCCTTGCTCTAGCAGGAGACCCTATACCAACAAATGGCTGTCCAGTCTCTTCTTAAAACATGCAGTGATGGAGCACACATCTTCTGGAGGCAATCCTTTCCACTAATTAATTATTCTGTCAAGAAATGTCTCCTTATTACTAAGTTAGTTGATTAGCTTCCATCCATTGCTTCTTGTTCTGCCTTCGGATGCGTTGGAGAATAGGTTCACTTATTATGGCAGCTCCTCAAATATTAGAACACTGCTATGATGTCACTCCTACTCCTTCTTTTCACTAGACTAGGTATACCCAATTCCTGCAACCGTTCTTCATATATTTTAGCCTCCAGCCCCCTAATCATCTTTGTTGCTCTTCTCTGCACTCTTTCTAGATTTTCAGTGTCTTTTTTTACATTGTTGGTGACCAAAACTGGATGCAGTATTTAAAGTGTGATCTTACCAAGGCATTATAAAGGCTACCAAGACTACAGCATGATATCCATTGGTCAAGATAATGAACTGGGATGGTGGCCCAAGAGACGAAGATGCCGTAAGTTGGTCACTGAAGATTCCTTCATACTTTATAAATGACAAACATGCAGAGATTTGCAGACTAACAGCTTTTTGAAGACTGAAATTGTCTTTCCCTTCTACCCTTTAGGGAAAATTTCTCAGTATTTAATGCTGCTTATGTCAACAGCATCCCTAGCTATCGAGCAGACCTTTCACTTACAGTGATACAGACCATGTATTTATATGAACAGCTTCCTAATTAAAAGCTTACTAATATTTGCTCTGGTAATGACCGAAAGAGCAAAAGCTCCCCTAGGAAGCAGCTCTCTTGTGTGCTATGAAGTATGACAATTCCATGCACATAAGAGGCCAGTCTAAACTGAGTTAGAGACAAAAAAATACTTCTGAAAGGTTTTCAGAACCCAATAAAACTTACGGCATATGATTAAGTTCCAACAGTTTTTTCCATGTTTCTATAATGAAGCCCTGTATTTCCAATACTTATCTCTTTATAAGCCAGACAATGTTTATTTAAAGTTATTGCTTTATATTTTTTGCCTGTTTATTTTGCTCTCCATTTTATTTTATAAACTTGGTTTTCATGTAAGATACTACTGTATGTCTCTATTAATGCCATACAAAGAGTTTTATAAGGTACAATCAGAGAAAATATTGGAAGCTTTAGATTAAAAAAAACATTTTAATAATGGTTGATATGGAGAATGTTCTGAGAAAAATAATTCTTCTTTCTCTCTTATATTAGATTCAGTGATAGTTTGACGAAGTATTCAAAACACAGTTTATATAGAAAATTCAGTGTCATAAAATGCAAGATAAGTTAAAATTATTGACAATTTAATTTATTATATATGGAGGTAGAGCAGCAAAAATAGGTTGGGTTCTGCAAGATGTTACGATATATTAGAGGTTTCTCTCATCAAAAACCTCTTCAGATATACTAGGTTGAAAATTATCATATAGTTATTGTAATAAATATGGTGATATATTAGTATATATTTATAAATCAAATAATAGAATGGCTCCAAATAGAAACAGGATAAAAAATAAAGCAGGCTAAACCTAATGGGATTTTAGGATGTTGCATAGGGTCCCAACTCTTATTATTATTTCCAAACAATAGCTATATTGACAGGGAAGGATGGGAATTGAATCCATTACCTTTTGACCATGTCAAGTTGGGGAAGATATCCTTAAGAACACTCTCCCTTTCATCTAATGCTTCTGACCTTGATATGCTATTAGGAGGGCTCCTGCTTGGAATAGAAGGGGGAACTAGATGGCTGTTGCCCCTAATCAAGCAAATTTTCCTTTAATTGCCTCAGTTATTTATGTTTTATCCTATTTAACTGTAACAGTGCTTCAACATCCCCCCTTATCTGACTTAAAGAGATAAACAGGTTTCTCTTCCTCCTGCCGTTAGAGAACAATATCACTGTTGTTTTAGAATTCCTTCAAGTTATGAAGCTTCAGCTAATCACATTCCTTTCTCTAAAGTAAACTTCTTGGGACTTCTTTGTTTTAAGGTAGACGGGCAACTTTAAATTGCTCCATCCATCTCTAGACTTGATGATCAAGAGGCCCTTGTGGTTATCATTCTTTTAGGGATCCTGAGATTTTTATCTCTAGGCATGCTGTTAAACCACAAATCCACCCTCCTTGAATCTACCCTTTCCCCACCCTTCTTCTCTGAATAGCCCTGATTTCTTGTCTGTCCTTCCACCTGGATGTAAGCCCAGTTTTCTTAATCCACATTGATCCCAATTTCTCAAATTAACAGATACAGATATGTATATTCAGTTTTGTTGACTGAAGCTTTTGCTCCTAGAAACCACAGCCACTCTGGTATAGACCAGGTTATAGACCAATTCTCACGGAATTTTTGGAACTGCAATCCTATCTCTCTAAAATAAATTGCTATAAACTCAATTTCAAATGTTAAGAAAGAAGCTGTTACTTGGAGCATGATCAATACAAACGTAGCTCTGACTGAGGCCACATAGTAGCTCCTGGACATTATCATGAGTACAGAATGGGAATGGCCTCACAGGAACACTTGGCCCCTAGTGCTAGGCATATTTTAATACAAAACTATTGAATTACAGAATAACAGAATTGGAAGGGACCTTGGCAGTCTTCTAGTCCAATCCCCTGCTCAAACAAGAGACCCTATACCAGCGTTGAAATTCAACTTTTTTTACTACCGGTTCTGTGGGCGTGGCTTGGTGGGCATGGTGTGGCTTGGTGGGTGTGGCAGGGGAAGGATACTGCAAAATCTCCATTCCCAGCCCACTCCAGGGGAAGGATACTGCAAAATCTCCAATCCCACCCCACACCAGGGGAAGGATACTGCAAAATCCCCATTCCCTCTCCACTCCTGGGGGAAGGATATTGCAAAATCTCCATTCCCACCCCACTCTGGGGCCAGCCAGAGGTGGTATTTTCCGGTTCTCCGAACTACTCAAAACTTCCAGTACCGGTTCTCCAGAACCTGTCAGAACCTGCTGGATTTCATCCCTGCCTTGTACCATTTTGGACAAAAGGCTGTCCAATCTCTTCTTAAAAGCCTCCATTGACAGAGTATCTACAACTCCTGGAGACGAGTCATTCCACTGATTAATTCTTCTCATTAACAGGAAACTTTTCCTTAGTTCTAGATTGGATCACTCTTTGATAAACTTCCATCTATTACTTCTTGTCCTACTCTCAGGTGCTTTGAAGACTAGGTTGGTCCCCTCCACTCTGTGACTCCATTCTGAGCATCTTGAAATTTCGAACATCTTGCTTTTTAGTACCTTCAGCTCAGTGGTGAAACGTAAAATTTGTTACTACCGGTTCTGTGGGTGTGGCTTGGTGGTGGGCGTTAATGTGACTGGGTGGGTGTGGCCAATTTTTTTTTACTTTTAAAAGCATTTTTTCTACAACCTCTTTGGCCGAAGAGGTTGTAAAAAAATGCTTTTAAAAGGACGTCACAATCCCAGCTGAGTTGCATGATCATCAGAGGCTTTTGTTTTCTTTTAAAAGCATTTTTTTTGCCTTTAAAAGAAAAAAAGCCTCTTATGATCAGGCAGTTCAGCTGGGATCATCAGAGCCTTTTAAAAGCATTTTTTCTACCGAAGGCTCTGACAATCAGGCAACTCAGCTGGGATCATCGGAGCCTTATAAAAGCATTTTTTTACAGCCTCTTCGGCCGAAGAGGTTATAGAAAAAATGCTTTTAAAAGGCTCCGATGATCCCAGCTGAACTGAACAATCATCAGAGGATTTTTTTTTTTTACTTTTAAAAGCATTTTTTCTGCCAAAGAAAAAATGCTTTTAAAAGTAAAAAAGAAAAACTCTGATGATCGCGCTGCTCATCTGGGCATGGGGTGGAGCAGGGATTTTTGCTACCGGTTCTCCAAACCACCCACCATCGCTACCGGATCGGGTGAACTGGTCCGAACCAGGAGCATTTCACCCCTGCTTCAGCTTCCTCTTTGACCACATTCAGGCAAAGGAGGGAACAGCCGCACTTCATAGGTGGGGCTGTGTGTTGCCTGAGTGGGAATTAAAAGTGCTACCCATTGTTTTGCTTTGTAAAGGAAATTGGCCACATAAACAGCATGTCTAGATGACTCAAACCAAGCCAATTTGGATAAAAAAGCAAAGCAAAACACGTAATACAGTGCAGAGATGAAAAGTCTCCTTGGCAGTCAGACAAGCTGTCAAAGTGATGTGGAACACACCAGAGACCTGGAGGTGGGCTGGTAAAAGTCAAGATTACTAATGAAAGAACAGCAAGTAATATCAGCAAATAGACAGCTGGACATAACTAGAGGCCTGGGGAAACACCAAAGGGAACCAAAATATTTAGGTGGCCCCTGAGTTTATGTGCACGGAACACATTTTTAAATGCTTGAAGATGGTAGGGTTGTTCCATCTTGCCAACAGCGTTGTGTGTGAGAGAGAGATGATATTTTTTCCTCTGATCCCATGGCAGTTGTTATTCACACTGGTAAATGTCTAAAAATGTGTCAAAAAGAAACAAGCAAAACAAATCAACATTCTATTGGACCAGACAGGATGGGGAAGAGAAACTCAATATGAAATCTGATGGTTTCTCACTTGGCCAATTACACATTAGGACATGTCTGAACTTAAGGTAGAGTAACTATCCCTAAAAAACAGCTTACCGTATGTCTTGAGGAGGATAGTAAAATGTTTCCTGGTGGGGCCCCTTCTCTATCAGGAGCTATTACAAGCTTAATCAGCTTTGCTAGCGACTTCCTCAGAGCAGCGCTAGGCTAGAGGCATGGTAGAAACATTACAACCCAATTGCTTGCTAATATTTCACAGTATGATCAGAAAAAAAGGAGTTATAGAGAGACTAAAACCCCTCTCTCCCATGCCAAATGTTATAACATAACGTAACATAATAACAGAGTTGGAAGGGACCTTAGAGGTCTTCTAGTCCAACCCCCTGCCCAGGCAGCAAACCCTACACCGTTATATTCAAGATTGCTTTACCAAACACAGTCTTTGGACGAAAATGTGATGGTAGGCTTGATAGTAAAATAGGATCTTATAAAACTAAAAAACTATGATTTAGTTTCCATTACATTTTCCATTACTGCTAAATGAATCTATTGTTTATTCATTATACCATTGCACCATTAATGCAATGGTGACAAACAGTGGAAGAAATTCAGGTTGTTAGTAGCAACTGATGGTATCCAAAACAGATCTTGTACTGATCGAATACCATACAGGATATTTTGTTAAAATACCTACATATACCTACATACATGAATTACATATCTTGACACCACCAAAAACAAAGCAACAGAGAAAAAAATGGCTGATTATCTTGCCATTACCCCTGTTGCCAGCAAAACCTTTCCATCTGGGAGTCACCCAGTGGTGAAATCCAAATTTTTTTACTACCGGTTTTGTAGGCATGGCTTGGTGGGCATGGCGGGGGAAGGATACTGCAAAATCTCCATTCCCAACCCCACTCCAGGAGGATACTGCAAAATCCCCATTCCCTCCCCACTCCTAGGGGAAGGATATTACAAAATCTCTATTCCCACCCCACTCTGGTGCCAGCCAGAGGTGGTATTTGCCAGTTCTCCAAACTACTCAGAATTTCTGCTTCCGGTTCTCCAGAACCTGTCAGAACCTGCTGGATTTCACCCCTTGTCTCACCTCTCTATCTAAGGATGCCTAGAGGATGAAGGTGAGATGGTCATTCACGTACGGATTCAACAGAAGCATCAGAGAGGACACTGGATTTGCAAAACCCTCACATGTACATAGGGAGTGTGTGCGCGCGCATGTGACCTGCATACCATAACTTTAGTACTAATTACATAATTTAAAAGAAACAGAATAAATCTCAGCAGAGTGAAAAGACCGTGAGTCCAGTGACCATCCTAGCAATGTGTTTGCTCATTCTGTTCTGCAGTTTTTAATTGCCAAAGGTCAACCACAAGGCTGATGTTCCTTTTTCTTCCATTCTTTGTCTTGAAAAGCAGCTTGGATAGAGATTAACTTCTCATCCCCCATCCTGTCAGCAATATCCACTTGTTGAATAAATAGTCAGGGGTCAGGATGCAGGCACAAAGCCAATGAGAAAGTGGAATTGTGCCATTCTGCCTACCCAGCTTAGCTGTGCCTGCCTGCTACAGTACATACCCATGTCCGTATTTTCCTTCTCATGCCAATTGAAAACAAGCATGTTGATTCCAGTCTGAAAAGAACATGTTACCTAATTGAGCATGAGAATTATGAGACCATTGAAAGCATTTGACAGCTATTATGTATTCAGAAATATATCACAATGTCCAGGTAGGGGCCCTCCTTTTGACACTCTGGCAGGATCACTCTGGCAGGATCATCTAGTGAAAATGTGCTATGCTTGATGAAGCTGCAATATAGCTTTCTAGGATCAGTGAAGAGCAGGGCTGGGGCAGTTTAGTTCCTTCAGGCAATTTCTAAGGTTTTGCAGCCTGGGCGACTCCCTTACCATACAATTTCCTGTGCTTTTCTCAGCATTGTTTAAAATATTTACCCAGTCTGTTTTAAGCCCTTGGGCCTCCCAGGGGTCTAGCTATACCAGCTCTCTTATCAGAGCAATTTTGACTCATTAGCCTTTCCTCTAATGACTTTTTACCATTGGAATGCGGGGAGGGAGATGTTACTCTGCATTCATTTGATATCTTGGAAGCCTTGTTGCAAGCTTGCACAGGTTCCTTAGAAATAATTATGAATAGCAGATGTGTGTATTATTGGAAAGATAAGGTGACTTCCAGGAGATAGCGGCTGGCTATTGCCTGTTTGAGAGCACATACGTGATTATGTCCTCGGAGAAAATGGCCAGGATCCAAACCATAGAACCAGGCAATTTGTTCTGGGCTCTCATGAGGTTTTGAGACTCTTGCTCCATCAGCGGTCTCTTGCAACACACAGGACTATGAGAGCCAGTTTGATCACCCTCATGAGTGGGAGTAAGTGGGATTTAAAGAGCCCATATCACTGGGCCTTATGGGCTAAATTGGAAGAACTGGCCAGTAGGAGTATGAACTTTGCTGAATAGGTTGGAATTTTCAGGAACTGACACCATGTCTCTAAGGCACCAGATGCAATAGACCAGAAGCATCTGAAGGGCCAATCAAAATATTATGTAGTTACTTGCTAAAACTAGACTACTAAGGTCTACCTAATCTACCCTTCTGCTTTCAGCAGTGACAAGACATGTGCCACTGAAATTTCATAAGAAATTGTGAAAAAATGGCTTTCCTTTTTTAAATTTTATTTGCATTTATATCCCACCCTTCTCCGAAGACTCAGGGCGGCTTACAGTTAAGCAATAGTCTTCATCCATTTGTTTATTATATACAGTCAACTTATTGCCCCCAACAATCTGGATCCTCATTTTACCTATCTTATAAAGGATGGAAGGCTGAGTCAACCTTGGGCCGGGTGGGACTTGAACCTGCAGTAATTGCAAGCAGCTGTGTTAATAACAGACTGTCTTAGCAGTCTGAGCCACCAGAGGCCCCTTGTTTGCTACTCAATGCAAGAAGGTTTTTTTTTTCATACTAGTAATGCTATGCCTTTTATTAATAATGAACAGTAATATTACAATAGCAATGTTCAAATTTCTTTTTATAGTGGTGTAGTTTCTTACTGGAGATGAGGGGACATTAGTTAAAGATCGTGAAAACTCTACTTTTGGATAATTGTCTCTGTGATGCTAACCCCTTTTTGATCTCTTTGGGGTCAACAGGTCACTTCGTCAGCATGCTATTTGTTCTGGTCTTTGTTTCTGATTAAGTGAAGCAACTGATCTAAATCCCTATTTAAATACGTGGACCAAAGTAGACAGAGAGTTCCTAAAGAATTATTTACAACTCAGCCTTTTACACTCATGCTGATCAGCTTACATTTTCATGCTTGGACAAGATCATGAGCTGAGACTTTAAAAAAAAATGGAATATAAACACACACACACATATATGCAGTTTATTTTTTTTAAAAAGGAATATTGAAATAAACTATGGTTTAATCACATTCTAATAATAGCTATTGATTCCCATGACTTTGATGAATTGCACTACATCTTATGATAGCAAATTCCAAAGTTTAACTATGCATTATGTTAAAAAAAATATTTTGTTTACCCCAAACCCCACCTGGTAGTTGTGCAGATGAGGGTTATGCAAAGAAGTGTTCACTGGAAAAGAACCATGGACTCTGGAACTTAACATTGCAATCCTCTCAGCCTCTCGCCTTTTGTGAGCACAGAGCATATACAAGTACCCAGAATCAATCGGATCTAGTCGGGTCCTCCATCTTTATTGCCAGTGAAACCAGCAGGTACTTTGCCTCCCCTATGACATACTTATCTAATCTCAAAGTACTTAAACACCAGAGGGCCTTTACTCTGGCCTTATGTCATACCCTCCCCTCAGCTGTGCTTGAAAGCTGAGACAGGAAGAGAGACAATGCTCCTATGACTCTGGACAGAAGTCAGAAGCAACAAAGCATGTGCTTCTCCAGTGCCTGTATTACTGAGACTGTACTAGTCACATTTCACCATTACTATACAAATACTAAGAGCATAGAGCGCAAATCTATTGCCTCTCTGCTGTTTTCAGATACCAATCCTATCCCAAAATGTAATGTTGTCAGGTTCTGTGGAGCAGCATTTAAAATACATTGGATGATAACTGGTGCCATAAATTAAGACTACATGAGCACCTAGTTCATCACACTAGTATATTCTGTAATGTGCTGTATACTAAACTTTATGCCCCCCTACGCTCCTAAACCTTCATTTATTTTTTAGACTTGTTTTTATATATTTTTAATACTTTAGCTTTTAGAAAATTTTAGACTCCGATATACCTTTTATGCTTTTTAACTGACCATAATCCAGATGTGATTTGACTAGAAGTCTTCAGATGCATTTTGCATGTTGAAAACATTAGCTTTAAGAAATGCTTCCAAGTTGTTCCCAAAAGAAAATGAATCATAGAAGGTGACTTTTAGCTTCAGAAATAGCTAGGGCAGTATTGCTACACACTGAAAAATGTAAACACTGTTTACAACTCTGTTTAAAAAGCTTTTGGGAAAAGTATTGGGAAGTGCAAATACAAGGCATTCAACATCTTTGAGAAGTGCTAATCTCCTGGGCTTTCTTCTACCACTGAATATACTGTAGGAAAAATCTAGGTCCGATAGCTCCATACATTCACATGTCAAAAGGGGACAGCCGACAGCTTTGTTTGCACACACAGTATGTTTAGAGGAAATGCTAACGATGTTTTTATCCTGGTTATAAATGCTTAATTTTTTTCTGTATTATTTCATGGTTTAATACGTTGTATGAACAGTCACAGGGACAGTAATCATAACAAGAGGCTTAGGAAGACTATGATATTGTTTAAAATGTTTTAACAAAGTTTTACCTCTGGAGGTTATACAAAAGTGAAGTCCCAACTATGTTTGGTGAGGCTTATTCCCAAGGCAGTGTAGGACTGCAACGTTAGGCACAGGGGAGCACCGCATGTTGTATTTCTGACAGCAGAACCTTTTTTCACTGTTACATGCAGCATGTATAAAAACAAGTCTGGACTGAAGCCACAACATGAAGCCTTCACAATATCAACTCCAGATGAGATACTGAGCTACGTATTTGTTTGACCTTGTCTAAAGTTACATGTGCAGCTTCAATTATTTAAGGAAAGCACTAAGGATGTGCAATAATCTAAAATATATCCATTGAAATTAACAAGTCTGAAAAAAATCTTTCTTTTTGTGCAGTAACTCTGTTTGCTGCCTTCAAAATGAACTGGACCATTCCCACCGTCTCCAATCAACAGAGCTCAATGTCAGGTTTACTGGAAAATAAGGTGACATCCAAGATAGTATCAGTATGAAAGATGAGTTTGACAGCTCCCTGACTTCATTAACAAAGAAAAAAACAAGAGGCAATAGAGATAATGAAGTCCACTAAAAATATAAACTATCAATGGTGCATTTTATTTTTTACATTTTAATAAATAAAATTAAGCTGCATAATTGCATGACTACATTTCCAGATTAAGCACACAAAAAAAGTTATTTCTTGCAAACACAAAGGCCAGAAAGCAAGTAGTACATCTCCGATGTAATTTTGACCATGATCCAGGAAGGCTTTCAGCTCTTCACAGGTGTTGATGTTGCTTTCATCATCTTTTTGAGATGATGATAGTTTGGGAGGATTTTCATGAGAAAGTCCAGCTGCAACGTTTGTGGCTAAAATGAAAAGCACAATGTTAGAAAAATATACATAAATCTAAACCCATCTACTTAAAAGAAGCAGTTGGACCACAACTTCTATATATCTCCATCAGTATGGCTAATGCTCACAGACTATAGAAATTGTGATCCAAAAGATTTGAGGAAGACTCAATTGCTTAAATGCAACGTATCTAGCTCTCTAATGACTTGAAGGAAAGGCTTTAACTCAGCAGTAAAAGATGTGATAGCCTCTTTCATGGACAATGTCACACCGGAGATTCGGTTTTCCAAACTGGAAAACTCCTCCCTGAAATGTATGATTACTGTCACCAATCAGTGTTGAAATCATTAGGTTAGATGGATCAGGGGACTGACTTGTTTTAAGGTAATTCCTAAGAAAATTTGTTTCCCAATTTCTCCTTCTCTCAAATGACACATCACAAATGTCTTCCTCACAAATATAAGGCAAACGTATTTTAAACCACTCTTTTTGCATAAAGCAATGAAAGCTTCAGCAATATTCCCAAAATTACTTCAGTTCACCACACCTTATGCAGTAACTGAGGAAATGCTGAAGCCCTTCTCCATTGTTTCACGCTGAGGAAAATCAGACTGAAAAGCTAGTTAGCTAGGTCTGAATATGGACATGAATGTCAGTTGTCATTCATCTTCTGATCCTTGGCTACTCTGGCTCCTTCTTCAACCAGCTAGGAAACCAGAATCATGATTTTAAAGGAGGTTTCTGTTTTTGTATTACATGTGAATTTACAAACTATAGTGATAAGAGTAGCACTATAACAAAATAATCACTGCAAAGCGACAATGTACCCCGACTTAACCTCAATTTGCCTGTTTATCTGAAATCATAGGTCATTAACAAAAGTCACAAATTCTTTTATCGAACAGTGCGACCCTTATCCTGGGAGAAATGGAGATTGATCATCCACAAAAGACACAGTGATTTCTGTAAAGGAAAAGGCAAGAAAGAGATGCACCTCTGTCCTATCTCAAACTATTTGGTCACAAATCTTCTCTATCTAATGCTACTTATATTGCCAAGATTTTGACTCCCCTCCCCCCAATTTGGTTAAATCTGAGGTCAAAGTAGTAAAAGTTTATCAACAGGATATTAATGGGATACAAATCACAAAGTGCACATTTTTCAGGGCTCTGCTCACTGACTGGATTGGTAAACTCGCCCCCCATAAATCAGGCAATCTGGTGACTGAAGAACTCAAGCTGCCTCGCATGCTTGTTGCCTACTCACCTGTGGCCGCTCAGTTTGCACGCGACGAAGACAGTCCGCTCCGTAGATGACAGTGTTCTCAGGGATGACTTCATACGTGTTGACATTGCAGCAGGCACCAATAATGCAGCCACTTGTCAGGATCACATTTCTACCAACGAATGCTGTAGATGTAGAGAGTAAGAAAGGTGACCTTGACAGAGAAATGCAAGAGCCAGGCACCTGTTGCCACCACCGCCACTCACCAGCGAATGTGGCGGTAGCAACAAGCAACGATAGGCAGCGGCAATTCCCATCGCCTGGAACAGCTTGATTTGCGGTATTCTGGAAGGGCTATCCAACTGCTGACAGGCGGCAGCGATAGCCAGGGAATGCTGGCAAAGGTTCCAGCGTTCCCTGGCAGAGGCAGCAAACACAGAGGAGGCAGCAATAGCGCTGCTTCTGGTCAGCCAGCCTGCTGATTGGCGGGGCTATGGGAGGCAGGGAACCAGCTATTGCTCAGATGACTGGTGGTAGGCACAATGGAGCACAGCCTTGACAAATCACGTGCTGGGTCTGGGAGGCAGATTTTTTGTTTTCTTGTTTTCCTCCCCAAAAGCTGGGTACGTCTTATGGTCCAGAGCATCTTATAATGCAAAAAGTACAGTAATCATATGTATTTCTTGGCAGACTACTAATTAGATGATTAAGGGGCCTCCAGGAGGCATATATGCCTTCGTTTCAGTAGTGAGATGGGCAGCAAATTAAATAAATTAATAATTACTGTATTTTTCGGACTATAAAACGCTCTGGATTATAAGATGCTCATACAGGAGGAAAACAAGAAAAAAAATTCTGCCTCTGCCTCTACCGCCCATTTGCTGTGGCCTCTTCGCCACCATAGCCCGTTCGTTGTTATGGCCCATTCGGGCAGTGGCAGTGGCGATAAGCAGCGGCGATCCTCGCCACCTAGAACAGTTGATTGGCGCTACACCAACCCCCCTCCCTCCCACCACAATATTCATTCTATAAGACGCACAGACATTTCCACCCACTTTGGCGGGGGGAGTGTGTTTTATAATCCAAAAAATATGGTATCTTTGTTCTGGGAAATGTGCCAGGATGGTACCATTTGCAGTAGCCTTTGTTAAATGGGCTGCCCAGAATCATTTTACAGTATACTCAGTTTGGATCTCCCAATATGTTGCCAGTGCAAAGCAGATACTTCTATATCTTTCTTCTGCTGCACTATTCCATGATTAACTATTGCCCACCCTCAAAGTGAAGTGCATTGGGGGAGGGTTATTCTTATAGGTTTGCAAATGATAATGAGGGACCCTATTCTTTTGGAAGGCTTTGAAGATTGGCTGTATTCAACCACTGAGGCAAGAATGTTTTTTAAGTTTTTACTGATATTGCTGTATCATAATATTTGTTTATACTCTTTTGTAATTATGTTTAAATTTCATATAACTGAAAAACTAAAGTTAATGAAAAGGATTGCCATTTTCTCACTTATTTTTAAGTTGTACAAAATAATCATCACACACTTACCTTTTGACTCAATTACATTGTTATCTCCTATTTTCATTGCTTGAGAATCTGCAAGCATGGTTAAGAATATTTGTCTGCAAGTTTTCCATATCCTCAGTTCTCCCTAATTCAGCAAGAGATCTTTTGCAGCTCTACTGCCTTCAGGAAAGATCCTGGGAGACCATTATCCTAACTTTATATCTTTGGATACAGAATAACAGAGTTGAAAGGGACCTTGGAGGAGTTCTAGTCCAATCCCCTGTTCAGGAGGAGACCCTTATCATTCCAGACAAGTGATTTAGATCACATGCAATAAAGTTAAAAAGCAACTATAGTAAACTAGTGAAACCTCTCTCTTTAGCAAAATATTCCAATAAACATCATAATATGTTATTTTTAAAAAGCTGAAATATCCCCTATTTTTTTCATTTGACCAAAAACTACTATGAACCCTAGACAATATACTTACAAGTGTAATGTTATGACATTACAGTTATAACAAATTGAATTTTATTCAGCAGCAATGAATCAATGAGACTTTTTTCTCTCTACTAAATTAGCAAAGCTTGGAAAATAATTGCAATTAAACTAATATTTTATGTTTTATTGAAGTAGATGTACTTAATAAGTGCTTAACAGCAAACAACATACATCCCAACCAATCCTCTTTAGCCACAAATTTAGGGATCTAAGATAACATCATAGATACTTACTGTCTGATGCAAACATATATCTTTCTAATCTTTCAATTTATTCTTCAAAAGGATACAACAGCCAACTTCAAACACATTATTAGTGCCAATGACCATCGGTTTGTTTCCTACTTCCTCTGTATTAGGAATAATGTTTTCAGGATAGCTGTAAGAGCAGGAAAAGGTGTTTTAGCATTTTTGTGTTTACAAACAGGCATGTCAGGCCCTTAAAACCAAGAATGTTATCTTTAAAGTTTGATACTAACTTGAACCTTTTCATTAAGCTGCTATTCTACATCAAACACTTACCAACTGTCAATCAAGGTTGTTCCAGAATACAGAGATCATTTTGTAAGAATGTTTTGACAAAATAATCATAATAATATAAAGATTCAAGGATATGCTATGGAAAACTGAACTTAGGTTTACAGGAAAATTTAAATCTGAAATACAACAAAACCTCAAATTTATGAACCCTCATTCAATAGACTGATTCAAAATGCTTCCCTAAAGTGAATAATGTTTACATATTTTATGTAAATTGATGACAGGAGAGTACAAGTATATCTATGCATTAATATTCACTATACTAATTGGGAAAGCTTCAAATGATTATCTTATCTTTTCAAATATGTTTTTCCTTTTGCATGCAATTCATGATGACAATACTAAAAATGGCTAGTTATCAAATGAATAGAAAAAGCATATTAAATTTTCAGCGATCAATTTCTGCATTACAAATTCACTGAACTCATTATAATTATTATCCTTAGCATTTACAATTTCACTGAATTGGTATTTATTACAATTAATATTTCCCAATTTCTCTGTTAAGATCACAGGTCTGAACATCTACTGAACATTGAACATTGAACTAAAATATTTACACTGAAGGTAGTATGAAATTATTTCAATGGCTGCATGCTGCTAATTTCTACCTGAGTGAATACAATCAATATATGATGCCCCAGGAAAAAGTTATTAGTTCCAACAGAGATGGCATATTCCTGATCTCTTCTATCATACTTTCTATGTTGCAGTGCCAACCCTGTGGAACAGACTGCCTCTCAAGATTCAGATAGCCCCGACCCAACTGAAATTCATAAGATTCTTAAGACTTGGCAATACTGGAGCATTTGGCCAGAGTAGAAAATGTGCTGTTATACGGATTCATATCTCTAGTGTCAATTTGTTCTACTTTTAATTTTTTATGATTGTTTTTGTTTGTATACTGCCCAGAATTGCTATAGGTTGAGTAGCCATGCAAGTGGAATGAATGAATAAATATCTTAAGAAAGTTGATTAAATTATACTAACCCATTAATTATAATTGCTTGTTCTTCTATGAGATTACCTTCCCCAATCACAATTGGTCCAGCTTCTGCAATAATTCGGGCTTTGGGGTGCACCACTGTCCTAGGTCCTATAAAAAATACTTATTGCTTTAATCTTATATATAATCAAAATATTTCTTGAAATGTATTATTCTGAGCACAAATTTATCTAAAAATACCAATTTGCTTCAGTCAACACAGGACTGCTGTCAGCCCTCTCTGTGCATTTTAAATGGGTGTAATATTTACACATTAAAAGAAGAATCACAATCATTATCATACAATCATTTGTTGCAACTTACTTCATCAACATTTTTATTATCCTATGTTTGAACCAAAAACGTTTTTTTAAAATTTTAGATAGTTCTCTCCATTTGTTGAAAGGATAACATAAATAATAAACAGGGTTTAGAACTAGGATTATGGCAGCAGCATTAAGCAAAGATGGGGAAAAGTGCAGATACCAGCATCATCTTTCACTAAAATAACAAGGGATCATCCACATTCTTGAACAATTGATTGAACTATTAGAGCACCACTAGCTATTTACATACCTAAAATGAGTACTAACTCTTTAACTTTCTAAGCTTTGCTGATTTTAACTTTGGTTGTGGCTTACCACACTATATAACCATAGCCGATTTGTTAATAGTTTAACGGTATTGTGATATCTAAGTTAATTCAATAATCAAGTTAAGTGTGTTAGGCTAACCCAATTGTATTGTTCTATAACATTATTTTCTCTTACCAATAGTCACATCTCCTTTGATTTCACTCTCCACACAAACAACAGCTCCAGGTGCAATCTTCACGCTAGAAAAACATATACAGAAACAGTAGCAGTGATTGGCATTTTTCTCATGCATTTGCTCATCTGTCAGATAGTCCCAGATCCTTGGAAATGCTTTTTAAAAAGGATAGAGAGAAAGCTCTTTATTGGATTGTACCTGGAGGGGGTGGGGGGAAGTGTATGAAGCAAAAGTGATGAGAAGACTTAATCTTGAGCCACAGTAGTGCTCAGTAAAAGTTTAAAACTCCCCACATGGAGGAATTATGTAACTTTCTGTGGTTCTGTATCACAGCTATTAACCAATAACTGCCTGCAATGACAGTTTAAGTTTAATTAGACAGTTTGAGGCAGGAAGCTGTTTTGTCATTAATAAAACATTGTTATGTTGTTACTGAGAAACCACAATACTGCCTTAGCTGGAGTTGTAGTCAAAACACTGGACCAGAGAGCTAGGAAGACATGGAGATATACTGTGATTAACAAAACAGCTCCTGGTCTCACACTATCAAAATGTTGTCAGTTACTAAACCAATGTGAAGCTTTAGCTCACACAGCCTCCACAGCCTCCACCTGCCACCTGTAGTATTAACACTCAGGCCTAATAGTCATTTAAAGAATTTCTAAGCTGATGAATGCAGAGCACTTAATTTTTTTTAGGAAAAACGTTGAATAAGTAGGAAAACAACAACACATTTTCACAGTCAGGTTTTTGGGATTCTCATTCCTCATTTTCCACCAGAACTATTTAGGAATATCCACAAGTGGCTTGGCTTCTTTTAATATAAAGGACCTCAGTAAAACGTAAATAATAACAATAACAATAATATCAGTGATACCCATTGTCATCAGGGCACTTGGTACCATGTCCAAGAATTTTATAAGATACATCAACAAATTGCAGCTTCCTGCAATAACACCAGTGGAACTGCAAAAAACTGCTTGGAACATCGTATATCTTAAGAAGGTACTTGGTTGATACCTAAGACGCTGGCAGCAACCCATATCAACCATTAGCATCAGTCCATGGTATTTGTGATGCATTTTTGAATGTTCAGTTGACTGAGTTTCATGTTTAACAAATAATAATAATAATAATAATAATAATAATAATAATAATAATAATAATAATAATAATAATAATAATAATAATAATAATAATATATCATCATCATCACTTGGGAAGTGTTCGACTAGTGATCTGTGATATGAAATCCAGCATAGTTATCTCATAGTTATACATTGCTGTGTATACTATCATAATAATAATAATAATATAAATCAATGCAAAGCCTCATTCAAACTGTGGAAACCTTCCAGAAATCATCAATGCTCCTGTACACAGTGACATCCAAAACTGAAAAATAAAACCACGGAATGAACAGCTGGATTTCCCCCCTTTGATATAAGTAAGGCTTTCTCCAGTGGCATCGGGAGTAGCAATATCCCGCTTTCCATCCTCAAAATCAGGGGTCTCCAACCTGGGCAACTTTAAGACTTGTGGACTTCAACTCCCAGAATTCTTCAGCAAGCAAATCTGGCTGAGGAATTCTGGGAGTTGAAGTCCACAAGTCTTGCCAAGGTTGGAGATCCCTGCTCAAAACCGCCCTTTCCGACTGGACTGAATTACTTGCGGGCTTGTTGAAAGCGGAATTTTACCGGCAGGTCCGACCTCCTCTTTCCTTCTGAGAGGCTACCCTTATGGCAGCAACTTAGCAGCAGCTGCTTAGTAGCAACAACGGTCCGTCGTAAAGAACTGGGCGTCCTTTTTGGACCCTCACAGACAACGTAGCCTTGAAAAAACGGAGCCAAGGAGCATCTAAAGAAAACAACACCTATTGGGGGGCGGGGGGAGAAGGACCCAGAGATTAATCTTGCCCAGAGGCCCCCTTACCTCTTCTGCACCTTCTCCGCCATCTTTCCTTTCACCCATCCATCACTCGACCTGCGGCGAGGCGCCCTTGCAGATGCGGCGGCCTTTAGCGGATCGAGGCAGCGCGGCTGGCAATCAACTCGTCAGACCTTGCACTCAGTCGTCCGAGCAGCAGGTGGCGCTGGTGGTGCGTGCTCTCTTTGCAAGCCGTGGAAGGAGCGGGCGATTGAGAAGCAGTAACAGGGCACGAAACGCGATTGCAATTACAACGAAAAAAAGAGGCGACGCATAATAGCAATAGCCAATAGCGCATTGTCTTTACAGACCTCTTAAGTCTAAGCGATTGTGCTATATATTTATATATAACTATATAAATGCATAATTATGTAATACCATTTATTGTTGGTGGCTCAGCAGACTAAGTCTGTCTGTTATTAACACAGCTGCTTGCAATTACTGCAAGTTCAAGACCCACCAGGCCCAAGGTAGGTAAAATGAGGACCCAGATTGTTGGGGGCAATAAAGTTGACTTTATATATAATATACAAATGGATGAAGACTATTGCTTAACACAGTGTAAGCCGCCCTGAGTCTTCGGAGAAGGGCGGGATATAAATTCAAATTAAAAAAAAATAAATAAAAAATTATGTGTTTATGCAATTATAACTTTACCAAATTAATACATACAGAAATTATTGCTTGCTATAAAAATGCATACTGTATTTAATAAATTATTAAAATAAAGCAATACTACAGTAACCATAAATGTCTGCTCCAAATTGCATAAAATTATTTTTACAGTATCTATCACCCTTCAATACAAATTGCCAGTATATACACCGCTTTACAGCCCTCTCCAAATCGTTTACAGCACATTTCCCCCCCCACAATCTGGGTCCTCATTTTACCGACCTGGAAGGCTGAGTCAACCTTGAGCCTAGTGAGATTCAATCTGCCAAATTGCAGGTAGCCGGCAGGCAGCAGAAGTAGCAGTCTAACCACTGTGTCACCATGGCTCCTGGGTTCACTTATGGTTTTGGGAAGCATGCCAGTTCTAAAATGGCAACTCTGTCTCTACCACCTGTCCTCCAAACTACTAGAATTCTGGACCAGGTGAAGCTTTTAGACTACCTGCAGAGGAAAACTCATATAGAAAAACTTCGAGACAACTAATATGCTTATTTTTAATCACCCTGAACCAAACTGCAAATTTAATAGGGTTTCAGTCTATGGCTGGAACACAATGAGACATTCCAAACAACAAAGATTCTCAACAGTGTGTAGAGTGCATGTCACCACTGTGCAGTTGAGGGGGAGGAAATTACTTAGGAGAAGCAGAAACAGGAAGAGTGGAATGCTTTCAACTTTCTCCTGATTATCTCACTTTTACTGAAATCTTTCTTTCCTGTCTGCTTTTTGACCATTTAGTCTAAAGCTCCCAATTTCTTTGTGACATAAGTTGTAGCACTTACAATCTAAGAGTGGAATCTGAATCATCAGCCAGGCTTTATAAGAGGAGAGCCAGCTAATCTATGGTGGAAAATAATCACTACCTTTTCCTGCTAACATGTTTTATTAGAAGGCACACACTTTATGAATAGCAGGCTTGCTTTCTCAAATGCATAGACTGGCTGGCATGAAAGCTTTTTTAAAATAAAGTTTATTAGTTGGAAAAGGTGCAGCCAAATTTCTGTTTGCTTTTTTTATCAACCAGACTGCACTTCTTTAAGTGCTGGGTATGTAAGAAGTACATTATAGATGTACAACAAAGTCCTCGTCTAGAATGGCACCCTAATTTTTAAACGCACTGTCAATAAAGCGATGTTTGGTCCTGCATATCTTTCGCCACCAGACTAAACTCTTTTTTTAAAAAAAAACTTGCTCCAGGATTGGTCAATCCTTACATTTGTTACTAGGAGCTTAACTCTTCAGCCATTTGCTTTTATTAGTATTTATTTTCAATATTTAACAATATTTTAAATGGTTACATGCACAACCCTGAAACCAAATTTTTAGGACAAAGGTGCAGTTTTCAAAACCTTTAGCTAGATTCCAAAGAAGCCAGAAGTAGATCTTTTTGGAAAAAGAAAAATGGCCTTTTCAGAATTATTCTCTTCTGCAATCTGCTGTTTCCCTCTTCGCAAAATCTACTTCATCTCTTTTGTAATGGTCTTTGGGATGATGGGGAACATATTTATTTTTGGAAGTTGTTTGGATTGTAAATATCTTTTTACTGACTTGATCTTAGTTGTTTAATTGATTTATTTGTATGTCTGCATGTGTGTGCGTGCGCATGTGTGAAGGAAAGAAATGCGGAGCAAGTACATGCATCGCTGCTATCTATTATTAATGCTGCTGTTTTAGAATTTATTAATTTACAAGTAATGATTTAAATTGTTAGCTTATGGCTTAACTCTAGGAAGTTAGCACCCACCCCCCTCCTAGAAGAATGAAATAACTTAGGAAATATTAAAAAGGGCAGAATATTATATTTCCCTGGATGAGAAATGGAGAAACATGTTTTAAGGACAAAGCAGCTCCCTTCAGCTTCCTGCCTCCCCCCCACCTTTGTCAGTGGGTCAGAGATAGAAACTCATTCTCCCCAACTTTGTCAATGGACCATCATCTGCAATAGGATCCATCTAGCAACAGAAACTCATCACATGGCACCTGGGAAGATTACATCAGCCAGCAAGGCTAGCTAAAATCCCCCCCCCCCCGGAGTCTGACAACTAATCAGGGTACTCTTCCTGTGCCCCAGGGAGTTCAAAGCTCAGAGAAAAGCATAAAGCTAGGGTGCCCTCAGCATCCCACCCCTTTTCTGTTCAGGAACTCAAACCATGTCCACCATTAAACCATCTTTCCAAGCAGTCTCCATTTTTCCAGTGTCTTTATCCCCACTTGGAACAGAACCCAGATGGACATTTCTTCCAACAACTCTTATCTTTAGTTACCTTAGGTTCTTTTGAAATAACTATCTGACCAAGAAATCTGCCCAGGAGAAACAGAAACAGAGCAAGTGGGTGAGGAGAAGCAGCAGAAGGAAGTTACATATTTTTCGGAGTATAAGACGCAGCCTAGTTTTGGGGGAGGAAAATAGGAAAAGGTATTCGTCTGGCTAGCGTCCTTAGCCTGGTCAGCTTCAGCACATTAGTTCACTAGTTTTGAGCGTGCATCCTTGTTGGGGCTAAAAAACAGCTTCTAAAGCATAGCTGATCGTCAGCAATGAGAAAAGCAGGCAAAGTGCAGAAGATCGCTTCACTCGCAAGCTCCGCATTGGGGCTGAAAAACAGTTTCAAAAACAGCTGATTGTTGGAGGGAGCTCCAGTGACTAAAGCAGGCGAAGTGCGGAAGGGGTAGGAGAAGGCTGCAGTTGTTCCGGGTAGCCATTTTGGGCACTGCGCATCGCATTTTCAGCAACAAAGAAGATGAAGCATTGATCCTATTTTCATACAATTAGAAACACAGCTTTATTTTTTTTTTCACTATTCCAAAGCAGAGGGGAAGTTATAATTGTCTCTGCAGATGTGAAATATTCTAATGCTAAAAGTCTAGTTTTAAATGAAATCTAATTATGATTTAATTATTCATTATCCTCCTACTCTCATGCAGAGCGCATGCTTCTTATTTTCTTTTTTTTAAATAAAAGTTGCTGGTGTTTATATATTTGTGAGTGTATGAGCTGATTTGGACATTGGAAAGTAGTCCAACTGGATTTCTCTCCAAGGCAGAAGTTACAGGAAACAGATGTTTCCTGCCTCGCATTGGCTTAGCAGGGAAGCACCCAACACTTTTTTTCCAAGAGAAGGAATGAAATTGGCAATCAGGAAGGTATTTTTAATTTTTTGCTTAACACTTCAGATCCAGGTGATATATTTAGATTGGTGGTATCTTTCTGTTTCCATTTTTCCCCATTTTTAAATTATTGCTAATTATGTATTTCTTTTTAAAATGTTTGTTAAATAGTTTGAGGGCATTGAATTTTTTTTGTAACTAATTGTTTTTTTAATATGGTTTTGTACTTTAAAAACTTGTAATAAAATAAAATGAAAGTGAATTTTAAAAAGAGAATATGCTCCCATATTTTTGTTATGATGTTGTGTTAAGGGAACCTTGCAAAAATTGTTTTTGTTTTGTTGTGTGCCATTGTGTCAATATTGGTTCCTGGTGACCACCTGGAGGAATTCCTGCAGTTTTCTCAGCAAGATTTCAGAAGTGGTTTGCCATTGCTTCCTTCCTAGGGCTGAGAAAGAGGGACTAGTCTCAGGTCACCCACCTGGCTTTGTGCTTAAGGCAGGACTAGAACTCACAGTCTTCCAGCTTCTAGTCTAATGCCTTAATAACTATATTAATGTGGCTGTCTTCAAAATTTGAAAGGGTGCAAACAGTAAGGCAATTTCTACAGAAATCATGAACATTACAGACTTAATATTATTATTAATAAGACATCTGCCAAATTGCCTGAGGAGAGGTGTAACTGTTTTGTAAGCTTATTACTTGATATGATTAAAAGCAGACCCTTCTCCTTTTTTGGATAGAATTAGAGGACATTTTAAAGGAAGCAAACAAACTGTCATTCAAATTCAATGGTTGATGAGCTTGCCATATTGTTCGCCATTTATTCATTTCCATCTTGGCTAGAGAAGGAAACATGAAAATAGTTATACTTTCCCATCAAACTTTATGCCCATCTTTGTACAGTTTTCCAAAGAATTACATTGCTGAAAATACAGTAACTTGACTGCAGAGTTATGGACTGTCACGAGTCGGCAGCAAAGAATTAGAGTTTTCTATATCTTGTTTTTGCCATTTATTGGCGGTGGGTTTTTTTGTTTTTTTTGCAGTTCAGATATATTACTTCTAGAAATTGTTCATACTATTTGTCATGGTCCTGATTTAGTACAGATTACTTCAGAGTGATTCTGTTTCTCCATATGAGGTCTCGTAATTGGTTTGAATTATAACGTTTGTGTGTTTTACATTTGTGTATGCCTCAGGGGTAAAATGCTCCCAGTTCTACCGGATCGTGTGATCTGGTAGCGATGGCGGAGCAAAGCTCCACCCACCCACCTTGGTATCATTACTTCCTGGTTTTAACTAGGAAATGATGTGGTTTTTACGCATTTTTTATGTGCAGAAGGTCTGCACACGCATGTGATGTGTGGCGTGTGCACTTCCAAACCAATAAGGAAGGTAAGTAGATTTCACCCCTGCTATGCCTGTGTTGAAATGATGGGTTGTTACTTTATTGGAAATTATATATTTATTTCACTGAATTTATATAGCCCTCCCCTACCTCACATGAGTATGGTGGGCTCACAAGTTAAAACAACAAAGACAAATTTGTTTAAATGAATCAAAACAATTAAGAAATGCAAATAAAGGTTTTGACCAAATAAAGGTTACTGACTTAAGAGGTTGATGTGAGAGAAAGATAAAATGTTGCTAAGAAAAGAACCATTAAAAAAAGGTATCCTAATTAAACAAGGTAAAGGTAAAGGTTCCCCTCGCACATACGTGCTAGTCGTTACCGACTCTAGGGGGCGGTGCTCATCTCCGTTTCAAAGCTGAAGAGCCAGCGCTGTCCGAAGATGTCTCCATGGCCATATGGCCGGCATGACTCAATGTCAAAGGCGCACGGAATGCTGTTACCTTCCCACCAAAGGTGGTCCCTATTTTTTTCTACTTGCATTTTTACGTGCTTTTGAAACTGCTAGGTTGGCAGAAGCTGGGACAAGTAATGGGAGCTCACCCCGTTACACGGCAGCACTAGGGATTCGAACCGCTGAGCTGCCGACCTTTCGATCGACAAGCTCAACGTCCTAGCCCCTGAGCCATCGCATTGCTTAAACA
The DNA here is from genome assembly GCF_028640845.1 of Ahaetulla prasina. NCBI lineage: Eukaryota > Metazoa > Chordata > Lepidosauria > Squamata > Colubridae > Ahaetulla > Ahaetulla prasina. Next base: position 196,875,315 of record NC_080540.1, read on the forward strand.
AAGCAACAAGCAAATCTCTTAAGTTTAACATTTTGGTAATCAATTTTATTCCATATTTATTTATTTCCACAAGCACCACCCTCAAACATCGAAGAAAGTATGTTATTTCTTATTAAATAAAGCAGACTTTTCTAGACTGAACAGAATATGGCTGTTGAAGTTTGGATGGGATGAAACAGTCCAAAATTGAACCTAAGTGGCATCCCTTTGAGTTACGTTTTTAACATCACAACATATATAGAAAAGAGTTGAGTCTTGTGCTGCAATATTGTAATGTTGACATTAGTGTGCCACATTTCTTCCCTTCCCGGAAATAATGTGCCAATTCATTGCTAGCTCCAATGTTTCTCTAGGGATCACAGTTTCCCTAAAGTAGCAGGACTATAAATTAAGTGTCCTGGACTCATAGCTTCCAGTCTCCAAACTCTGCAGGTAACCCAGAAGGATACTACATGTCATGGTATCAAAAGCCACCAAGAGATCTACTGGAATCAAAAGTGTGTGTGTGTTTGTGTGTGTTACCCCCAAAGCTTCATCTAAACCAAGGGTCTCCAACCTTGGTCACTTTAAGACTTGTGAACTTCAACTCCCAGAGTTCCTCAGTGAGCTTTGCTGATCTAAACAATTCATCCAAAGGGAATTAACAAACATGTCAAAAGAACAATATCTCTCCCTTCATTGTCGTTCCCCAGCTGCTATCAAACATGTCATGTTTGAATATGAATATGAATATTTAGTGTCAGACCTATCAATAATTAATATAGTTTGAAAACTCACAATTAGCAGCATTATGCAGGAGAGAATCGGCTTTATCCCCTATGTTCTAACAGCATACCTAAAAACAGGCAAACAGCAAATTGCACTTTATTTTACAAATCACCAGGTGGCAGCACAATCCAAGGTTCTAGTTTATTCTAAAATATTTTATATATTTCTACAGGGATTCTTCTTGCAGGAAGTCCAAGCCTCCAAATAAAAAAGAATGATAATGCGCTAATTCACTGCTGATTAAGGCTGGATCATAAGCTAGTTTTCTTCTACCCCTACAACAATTGAAACATCATGATTTTACAATCTTCCTTTATATTTCTTTCTTTCTTTTTTTTTTTTTTGCATTACAGACCTGCAAAGTTTGTAAATACAATGATTGGTTGCAAAGGTATTTTTTCATCACCGTTGCAACTGTGAAAGGTTGCTAAACAAGGCAGTCACAAAAGGAGGACTACTATATTGTTAGCTACCCAGAGGCATGAATTTGAGATAGGTGGCCATATAAATGAAATAACAAACAAAGAAACAATTGTGGATTTGAATTAATTTATGAGTTATTAATTTATGACATTACGGTAGTTCAACATTCAATAGGCAACAAGCTAATTATGTGCAAATTATAAAAGGCTGAGAATCACCCACTTTTGGTGAGGAATCCAGAGATGAAAGTTAGTAAGTGAAAAGGGAGGGACAAATTTAATTCTCCAAGAAGTACAGGTAGTCCTCAACTTACAACAGTTCATTTAGTGACTGTTAAAGTTATAACAGCACTGAAAAACGTGGTTTATGACGGTTTTTCATAGTTACAATATTTGCAGCATCTCATGATCATGTAATCAAAATTTAGATGCTTGGCAGCTGACTCATATTTATGATTTGTTGCAGTGTCCTGGGGTCACGTGATCACCTTTTGCTACCCTCTGACAAACAAAGTCAATGGGGAAGCTAGATTCACTTAACAACCAGATTACTAATTTATCAACTACAGTGATTCACTTAACAACTATGGCAAGAAAGGTCGTAAAATAAGGCAAAACTCAATAAATGTCTCACTTAACAACAGAAATTTTGGGCTCAATTGTGGTCGTAAATCAAGGACTACCTGTATTCCCTGGCCCAGGCATGCATGAAGAAGGACTGCAAATATGTTTTACTGGCAGACATGTTTACTACTCTCTTTCCTCTTCTAAGGATCTCTTTGATACATTTAAGTCAGTGGTGGGTTTCAAATTTTTTTACTACCGGTTCTGTGGGTGTGGCTTGTTGGGCGTGGCATGGCTTGGTGAGTGTGGCTTGTTGGGCATGGCAGGGGAAGGATACTGTAAAATCTCCATTCCTACCCCACTCCAGGGAAAGGATACTGCAAAATCCCCATTTCCTCCCGATCAGCTGGGACTCGGGAGGCAGAGAATAGATTGGGGCAGTGGTATTTACCGGTTTATCAGAGGTGGTATTTACCGGTTCTCTGAACTACTCAAAATTTCCGCTACCGGTTCTCCAGAACTGGGCAGAACCTGCTGAAACCCACCTCTGATTTAAGTTTTAGGTGTATATCTAAAAATTGAGTGTGGCTATGTGTTCATTGCAAACATACATGAAGCATGACAAGGGGGCAGAACTGAAGTTGTTGACCAATCTGAATTTGTAACAGGTCAAAGAGTGTAACAGTTATAAATTGCCTTTCTTAAAGTATAATGGCCAAGAAAACTGAAGATGTGATTTTGCCAGCGGGACTGGGGACCCCAGGTTGATACAGAACTGTTGTGATTGTATGATTGCTGTTCTTGGGGTTGGGTGGCTTCTTACATTATGATATTTTAATGCTGCAAATTATCTGTGTGAGTTGAGCAGCCATATATATTAGACAGATGATAGATAGATAAATGATAGATGATAGAAAGATAGATGATAGATAGACAGACAGACGGACGGACTGCACAAATTATTGATCAGAATTCCCAAGAAGAGGCAATTTCTCTGTTCTATATATCCCCATAATGGAATATGTAACAAGAAGCAAGCTGCTTAGATGTGCTGCAAATAACAACATTGTGACATAAACTACCTGGCATGATTTGGATCAAACAAGCACCAATATCAAGGAAGGCTAATTTTTGTACTCCAGTTCTATCTATCTTTGCTCTCTTTTGCCTTCAGAAGGCCATGGGTCATCTTGTTATGCAAGTGTTTGATCTTTGCCCGAGTATCTAAGCAAACACAATACTTGCTTGTTGGATCTCATTCAAATATTTTCTTCAGGAACAATATCCTCTTCTCCTTATGACCCCAAGTCCTACACTGCCGAGAGAATTCCTAAGAAAATATTTTTGTACATCAGTTCTCACCATTTACTGCTGAAGCACAACATTGAAATCTTTCAGTAAGATACTTTTATTGTGGTTTCTGGCACAATTATCCTGCAGATCTTGAATTTAGAGTATAGAACAAATGTTAGAAGTTTAAGGATTAAAGTTCATAGGACAAGAATGTAAAGAAGGGACATTCAAAGGGGAGTTACAGTTCCAAAGTACACGGCTCTAAATGCTTGGTTATTTTAAGTAAATTAAATATTTCAAGTACATTCATTAATTTAATAGTACCAATAATTTTAACTGTGAGCCACCCAGAGTTTTGGGAGCTGACTTCCCCTCCTTCTTGTAGACATGCATAGGATGTTTAAATTTTTTATGGTTGGCTGCGCTTATGATTTTGTGAAGTTGAATTTTACTCCTGTTAAAAATGTGAAAACCGCCAAGAGTCATTGGGGTTGAGTGAAATATGACTGTGTTAAAATAAATAAAATAAGAGATGTAGCCAGGAGATTTAAACACACATGTGTTCCTTATTCTAAGATCTGACGGTGTTTACTGTAGACCAGAGGTCTCCTACCTTGGTCCCTTTAAGACTTGTGGACTTCAACTCCCAGAGTCCCTCAGCCAGCAAAGCTGGCTGAGGAACTCTGGGAGTTGAAGTCCACAAGTCTTAAAGGGACCAAGGTAGGAGATCCCTGCTGTAGACAGTTAAGAGGAGTTGTGGCATCTTGGAGGATATCAGTTTCTGAGTATTGGCAGCAGTAGCTAATGGGAGAAAAAGAGGTTATAACGGACTCTGTTCAAAAAGAAAAACCAAAAGGACTGGCTCTGTAAAATGTAGGGAAAATACCCACATAACTCTCTGGCCAATGGTGACAACCACTGACCAGAATCTGTGTCAAGTCAGGACTGAGACAGTCTTTCTTTGATTGGCTTTTCACATCCACCCAGATAGACCTCCTTAAAAATAAATGCACCACTATCTTGGTGCTTCTCTTGTGTCTCTAAGAACATCTGGTTCTTAGATTTTCCCCCCCTTCTTCTCTCCTTGTTTCACAGTATGGGAGAAACTAATAAAGGATAAAATGTAAAGACAATACAGTTAGTCCTCACTTACAACCATCTGTTTACAACTGTCTGAAGTTACAAGAGCATTGAAAAAAGTGACTTACAGCTGTTCCTCATACTTATCCAACTGTTGCGGCAACTCTGTGGTCATGTGACCTAAATTCAGGTACTTGGCAACTGTCGTGTATTTACAATGGTTGCAGCATCCTGGGATCATGCGATTGCTATTTGCGACCCTCCAGACCAGCTTCTGACCAGAAAAGTCAGTGGGGGAAGCCAGAGTCATTTAACAACTGTGTGATTCACTTAACAACTGCAATGATTCGTTAACAACCGTGGCAAAAAAGGTTGTGAAATTAGGCGCAACACACTTAACAAACACCTGGCTTAGCAACAGAAAGACAGAAAAAACAGAGAGAACAGAACTTAGCAACAGAAAAACAAGAGAGCCAACTTGCTCTAGTAGTTAACATGACAGGCTAGAAAGTGGGAAATCGTGAGTTTAAGTCCCACCTTAGCCATGAAAGCCAGCTGGGTGACTTTGGGCTAGTCACCTTCTCTCAGCCCAACTCATGAGGGGAAAATAGGAGGAGGAAGGTGGGTTGGGCATGTTTGCCACCTTGAGTTATTTGTAAAAATAATAAATATAAATAAATTAAAATTAAAAAAAATAACAATTGACCCATTTGTGGTCATTAATTGAGGATTACCTGTAAACACTTTGCCGATATAAAAAATATCCATTGTCTTGAAAACAAAGCGTCAGATGAAAAAGCTCATTGGTTTAGGCATGGATTTCACCTTGTATCATCACAACCAATGTGTTGTTTCTGTCCCTTCTAATATTACTTCTGCACCATTTAAAGATGATGAGCAGGACAAGAAAGCAAATTATTTTGGGGTTTTTTGTCATTGACAGGATAACTTATTCCAATTTTCGGTGTTATCCTTATTACAACTTTTTATTCATTAAAATAAATGTAGAAAAGAGATAATGTGTTATAATGACAGGATTATAGCATGAGTTCAACAAGAAGTACCCTCAAGGCCCTGTTTGGTGCCACTTGCCTTTGGTTGCTACTTTTGGCCCCGGAAGAAAAAACATGGAATAAGAGTTGTAATCATCTCTTTTATAACCTTTACAATATGGCTTTTCTTTTCAATCCCTTCCAGTATTGAGTTATACGAGATCAGTAAAGGAAAATGGGAAGATATCCAAACCAATCCTAGTATGACTAAGAAACCAGATGCTGCCGTTCTTTACATTACAAAGCTGGTGATATAAATCTTACATTGTTCCTCACTGCCCTCTGTAAACAATATGGCTGCTGGGGCTTCAACGCTTCCGCAAAGATCTCAGGGCGGATATTGTAGAGATGTTACTGTGTGTATCAGATCATAGGTATTCATTCACTCTAGATACTCAGCAAGATTGTACTATTCACATAGCTCAGATGCTATTTGCATAACAAATATCTGCATTTTCTATTACAGAGAATAGCCTCAATAATTGCAAAATCTCTCCCATGAAGTCCATTTTCTGGGCATAATGCACATGAGAAGACTGTTAGAACTTTTCAGGGGACAGCAAAATTTGGTGACCAGAGGCTGTATGTATCGCTGGCTGGTGGCAGTGAGGACCACAATTTGTGTTCCACGACATGAAATTGATGGACCTACATTATGCATATGAACAAAAAAGAGAGGTGATTTATAGAGACAGTTTATTATCCTTTGGCTTCTGGAGAATACATCACAATTTATATGGGAAACTGTGCCATGCATCATAAGCATTTGTAGCTAGAAATTGATGAGAAGGCCATAGGGTTTTTGAAACATGGGCTTGGGCAGCTATACACAGCACTACTCCATCTCTGCCTTATACTTTGAAACTTATAGGATCCCAATTCAAGAAATTTAGAAATAGATAATCTATATATAAACCCGAAATTGCTAAGCAAGCCCAACATAATCACATGTGGTTTCAAACGAGGCATAAATGAAGGAGTTGGTTCAAAAGAAGTTGGGGAATCAGGCAGATTAGGTTTCTTCTGCCCTTGCAATGATTACCGTGTTCAGAATCTCAGTAAAAGAAACTCAGTCAGATGGGGAAATGTTGCCATGCCAAGAGATTATTTGCATGTTCAACAAAAAGACAGGAAGAGAATCTTGTTTAACAAGAAGAGAACAATCCCAAAGAAATACACACAGAGTAATTAAGAATATAAAACCAAACCTGTGGGGAAGGTACCGTGTTGCCAGAATGTTCTTCCGCTTGCAGATATGGGGATCAGAGGCACCGTTTTACGACAGTTCCACTCCTGTCTAAACAGGAGCTAAAGATAGTGTCAGGAGATTGTCCCCCACCACCCCAGGAATTCTATTATAGTGTCACCTTGCATTGGGATCAATATATTTCAGTGTACACGGACTGCTTTTGAACAAGAGCCTGAAATACTGCTGAATATGGTTCTGAAGCTTACCCCGAAGAGATTTTCCTATTGTTCAACTTTCCATTTTTCTTTCCTTGGAAAGATCCCATCATTCCCCTGCCCCGTATTCTCTAAGCCAGTCTCTCTCAACCTTTAACAACTTTAAAACGTATGGACTTCAACTCCCAGAATTCCCCAGCCAGCATCAGCTTGAAAAATACTGCACTAAGCACATCTCAACCCAAACAGCCAGGATGGAATTGGAACAAGACTGAAAGGCCTGGTTTCAGTGGTTTAGTAAGATGCAATTTCAAGACAGCATTGTTGGGACTCGGCTGCACAGTTCTCCCTGAATTTTTTTCTTTAACCCACAAAAATAAAACAAAAGACCAATGCTGTTTTAACTTAAATCTATTTCATATGAAAATAACAACAAAACATCTTACAAGAACAAACTCCTTCAAATTGTGGGGCGGGGGGAAACACTTTAACGGGGGCTTTCAAGAGTTACTTAGAGGTGGAATCTAGATAACACTGTTTACATTTTTATAACATTCACAATGACTGCATAAAATGCATTTTCTTTTTTTTTTAAAAAAAATTGGTCAGTTAATGTTACACAAAGGAAAAATGTGGGGTGTGCACCCACTTTCAAGAGAGCCAACTAAGTGCCCTCTTAGGCAGATTCTGCCAGAACCAATGCCAGCTTTGAAAACGCTACAGAGATCAGAGGAGATGAAGAAGTTTCAGAGACTTAAAGAGAGAAGAGGGATTTGCAGAGGCCAGATATTGGCAACAAAGCCAGTCCTCCAGCTGAACATTGTGCTCTGCATCCACTGCCCTCTCGGCAAACTTCATCATTAACAAGGCCCGTTTCATGTCAATCCAGTTCTGAAGAGCTCCATGAAGGGCATCCTTGTGTTTTAGTGGCTGATCCGCTATGTCTTTTCTAGGACCCCAAAGCAGACACTGAAGAATCCGCTTTGCTTCTGTGATGTGGATACGTCTGATTGGGTCTGCTTCCAGGAGCAAATGTGCAAGTTTCTGGAGCCCACTGGAATAAATGGAAAGGTTGGGAAGGGCAGGGAGGTCACCCTGGTTGTATCCTTGTTCTCTGAGACGGGTCTGAACTTCAAATGGGTTAGGCTGGTGCAAAAGCTCATAGATGAGAATGCCGGTTTGGAATTCGTCAAACTTTTTGAACTGGGAGGCAGATACAATCTCTGGAGCTAACCGGGCCTGGTTCTTCTTTGCTTTGGATTCACCGGTGCCTGGCTTTTGCATGGCTTTTAAAAAATTCGTGATGAGGAGCCTTGGCAGATGCTTGTCATTTTTGGTCCTGCCGCAGCCTATGAAAGGTTTGCAGCGCACCAGCAGCAGGTTTTCTAGACAGAGATCTCTGTGGATGACATTGTGCTCTTTAAGATGCTCCAACCCATTGCAAAGCTGTAGCAGCAGGAAACACACTCTCCTCTCATACTGGTCCGGCTCATCTTTATGGAAAGTTTCAGCAACTCCCACAAAGTCAGCAGCAGTCTGGTGTGGCACTTCACGGGTAATGACAACCACACACTCTTGCTCAGTCCCAACATGGGAAGGACACTGGCTGCCCATGGAAGCATTCTTCACCATGCTGGAGGGCACAGTGGCTACAAAATGCCCACAGTCCTGCTGGATATTGAAGTGAACGGGAATAGAAGGGCTAATACAGGATGCTGCAGTTTTATTGTCTTGGTATGTACATATCTAGAAGGAAAAAGTACAAGCAAAGATTGAAAATATCACTAAGATCTGGAAACTGATTAGGAAACAGAGGTGGATACAGAGGCAAAGATATTCCCTAAAGCAATTAGCAAGCAAAGAGATATACATGCAGCTGAATGGGAAACAGCTGAGTCATGAAAGAGGTACCTAAAAAAGTTATGAACTAAAGAGCAATTTCAGACATTTTAGCCTAGGGTTCCCAGATAGCTTTTAGCTTTTGTATCATGGTTACTGGGTCTGATATAAACTGAATTCCAAATACCTTTACAGCATGAGCTGCCAATCACTGCTAAATATCAAGGGCAGGGAGTTATGATTGAGCAGAAGGTGAAGAAGGATCAGAACTAGAGGAACCCTCCTAGTTTTCATATTACTTGACCTCTACTGAGTAATTTAGACGTGAACCCATTGGTACTGGCTTACTCTCTTAGGTTTTTCTCACCCCCATTCCCTTTCTATAAATCTAATCTAAATGGAGACAACCTGTCTCTAGACTATTTACCATCCCCCTTAGGATACTATGTAAAACAGGGGTCCCCAACATCTGGTCTGTGGACCAGCACTGGGCTGCAGCATGCCAGAAACTGGATTGCACAAAAAACCAAAGCCCCATCAGCAGGATCTAGGCCGCACCCAAAACCATGCCCTTCCGATCCGCGGAAAAACCTCTCTCCATAGAACCGGTCCCTAGTGCCTAAAAAGTTGTGGGCCGCTGCTGTAAATAACAGTTTTCTGTAATGGTGATGGCATCTGGCTAAAAACTGGGAGACTGTGAGTTTTAGTCCTGCCTTGGGCCCAAAGCCAGCTCGTGATCTTGGGCCAATCACGCCCCCTTGTCCCTAGGAAGCAGGCAATGGCAGATCACTTCTGAAAAACCTTGCTGAGAAAACTGCAGCAACTTGTTTAGTCAGTTTCCAAGAATTTGACACAACAGAACAGAAAAAAAAGTGTAATACACATTGACACTCTTATATTGTTGTTGTTATTACTACTACAATTAATATTCCTTAAATTGTTATTATTAATTGTTCCATTTCTGTTGGACTCCCATGAGCAAAAGATTTTCACTGCTATTGTTTTTTTTTATCTTTTTCTTCAAATATAAATTATTTTGTTTCAAGCAGACACACACATTTCAGGATCTAAAACTTTAGGGAACATCCACAAAAAATGAAGTTTAATATGGATAATATATTATACTATTTATACTACAAGATCTCCCAACTGTGTTTTTAAAAGGAGGATTGTTTTATATCTCTTCCTGGATTACAATTTACTCAAAGAACCTGTCTCATTATTAACTTGGATTAAGAAAATACAGATGAAGATTGTGGTCCTCCTTGTGTTGTGTGCTAAAAACCCCAAATTATGCAAGGCTATCCCATCCACCTCTTGCAAAGGGCAGAAAGAAAAAACTTTGGATATTATGTGAAATGCTCCAGATTTCCAATATTCAACACAATGACTAATTTAAATAAATTGGAATGATGTTATTTCATAACAAGATCCACATTTTAGCTCAAAATTTCAAGCAGGCCTGAAACTGCTGGTAAAATTGAGGCTGACTTCAAGTAATGATGATGTTGTAGTTTTCCTCTTTTATGAGTTGTGTCTTCTTTTTTGCAACATAAGAGAGACACATGGGAAAATTATTTAGCTCAGTGACTAAGTCCTGAAATATGTCAATCAATCAAATATTTAATCAGTGACAAATGAAAGGATTGTCCCAAACCGCTTAACTAAATTTTCCCACACAGCAGCCTAACTTAGTTCTTAGTTTTCTGGGCTCGGCCTTATGATGCTAGAGTGCGGGCCTGAGACAATAAAGACACATTCTGTAACATAGGCATATACACGTGTGGTCTGCAATGAACACACAAAAAAGGCTTATTTCCTTTCCTAGCAATCGCACACACTATTTTAAACACCCATTGTGAATAAACGCCGCGTGATTGCTTGACTGACAGGAGAGCAAGCCCTTTCCTTTTGTAAGACTGCCATCCACGCAGACAACACTTCGTGCACAGCATTGAAAATTAAGGCCACAATCCACAAAAGGCAAAGAGATCAGCGGAACTAAAGTAATGCTGGTTTTTGACTTCTTTATAACATGACTAAAACCATCTCCAGCCTCTTTGGATTGAAAAGATGTAACCATATCTTGAACTAAGATCAGGAAACGACAATCAAAATTATGTGAGTGAAATAACTTGAAAATATCCTTTTTTCCTTTTGGAAAATTCAAGGATGGTGGCATTTTTTTTCTTAAGGGTGTGCAATTATGCCGGGACACCCTTTAAAAACTTACAAAACCAAAAAGCCAGAACAAAGGTGGCAATTTCCAGGGAAGCCCCAGGCTTTCTGATGGGTTTCAGCACCAGAAAATTCTGGAAGTCCTGCCCTACATGGCCAAATGCCTTGGAAAGGATGACTCATTTGCACCCATTGAGGATTCTCGTGAATCACAGGAATTCAAGGCCTCATGAAGTTCTTGGCACCAGTTCGTGCTCAAATGATGTTAGAAGGGTCAAGACTCACTTCCTGATTGTTCTGCTCTCCTGGCACTAAAAGGGGTGCCAGGACAACAATCCCAGCTACACACCCTCTTGGCCTGACTCCAGACACTTCACTTTCCTGTTAAAAGACGGAGAACGTTAGTGCCAAGCACATTGGCAGAGGCCCAGAAATTCTCCTTTTTTTGATGACAGTGTCCGAGAGATATTTTTTTTTTTAAAAATCTATTTGTTCTGACTTGGCATTTTGGAATTAATTATTCCCTGTACTTCTGTTTTCCTTGAAGCTCACCTTTTTAATCCACATTAGTTTCTCAGTGGGCTTGATCCTGCTAGCTGCTATTTGCCCCTGAATTTTGCCATTTGAAAGGAATTGTCTAATCCAGGTAAAATCTCCAAAAAGACCTCAAACAGAAGCCCAAAGTATTTTGATCAGACTAGAAAAAAGGTTGATGGTATATTTGTTTTGCCCTTATGTTCCAGAAATAGGAGATTTTTTTTCAGGCCATTTATTTGAGGAATTTTGAATGAGACGAACTAATCTGAGCATGTAAATCAGACTAGTGAAAATTCTTTGACTAATTACACAGGCAAAGCAAGGCAAAGCAAAAGAAACTAATGATATTCTCAAGGTCTCATGATCTGCCTATATTTCACCTCAAGCAAAGCCACTCAACAATGACTTTAAGAGATACATTTAAGAGCTAGTAAAGTTCTCCAGACTAAGGACAGGATGTGTTTTCCTACCAGTTAAAAGCCTCTGCGGCTGAGAATTTCCACCTAGGTAATCATATAGAACTTTTTTTTAATCATCATGCAGACCTCAAGATAACAGAATAACAGAATTGGAAGGGGCTGTGGAAGTCTTTTCATCTAACCCCCTGCTCAGGCAGGAGACCCTATATCAGTGTTGGCGAACCTATGGCATGCGTGCCGGAAGCGGCACGTGAAACCGTCCCGAGGCAAATGTGCGCCCTTGCCAGCTCCTTGTCACGTACCTGTGGTCAAATGCACACCAGTCAGCTGGCTGTCACACATTCATGGTGCCGGCGGACCGGGCATGCGCAAGGTGGCACGCGTGCCATAGGCTCACCAACACGCATGTGTGAGGCGGCACATGTGCCATAAGTTCACCAAAACGCATGTGTGAGATGGCATGCATGCCATAGGTTCGCCAACATGCATGCGTAATGGACCGCCGCACTTCTGGGGTCGCTAGCACCACGTGCGCGATGGCCAGCTGGCCGACGCACATTTGAGCACAGGAACACGATGGGAGCCGGCGAGGCCGTGCATTTGCCTCGGGACGGTTTCGCATGCCACTTCCGGCATGCGGGCGGCACGTGAGAACGCAAAAGTTTCGCCAACACTGCCCTATATAATTCTGGACAAATGGCTGTCTAATCTCTTCTTAAAAGCCTCCAGTGATGGAGCACCCACAACTTCTGAAGGCAAGCTGCTCCACTGGTTAATTGTTCTCACTGTTCAGAAATTTCTCCTTAGTTCTAGGTTTACCTGCTCTCTGGCACCTGCTCTCTGGACCTTTGCATTGCTTCTGGAGAGTTGTCTCCTCCTCTAGTTATTTGAAGTGTCACAAAGTTATTTGAAGTGCAGGATGGGAGCATTTGCTCCTTCTTGGCTCTGGCTTTAGCTGAATGAACTCTTTGCTTGATACATTTCCTGGAGGAGGGGGGGTATAAGAAATGAGAAATGTTTCCTATCCCTACATTACAAAACGATATTCTTCAACTACTTACTTTCACTGCATAAGTGCTAGAAGGGTCCTTGGCACACGTTGCACAGAAATATACGGCATCTCCCGCATTACAGCATGGTTTGTTGCACGTAAGTTTGAAGAAAGGCCAGTAGTTCTCACTAAAACGCAGCTCACTTTTTTGATCATGCATAAAATACTCTTCACATTTGGAGACCAGGCGGCGCAAGGATTCTGCATAGAGTCCTCCTAACTTGGTATACATGCCTTCTTTGCTGTTGATGTTGCTGAAGAGGTTATGGAGCTGAAGGCTAGAACCTGAGGAGACCTGGGTGGATATACTCTGCTGAGAGGAAGAACGAGATGGAAGGTTTCTATCCTGAAAGCCACAAAGGCTGCTGTTCTTAGCAGAATTTGGGAATGGAGTAGTGGTGGACCCTATGAAGTTTTTCCCCAGAGACTCAGAGGAGGAAATTGTATGATGGTTGATTCCCAAGTTAGAGCAAAAGAGAGATTTTTCTTGGATACAGACATTAGTTTCTGATTGACTGGAGTTCAACTTGAAGCTGGGGAAGACAGCTGCTTTGGATGGAGAGGATGAGCCCCAGTAAAATCCATCGGGTGATGAAAGAGCTCGGCTGACAGTTTTCTTTTGGGGCAGAGGAGGCGGCTCCACAGTTTTGCACGGTGCCGTGTTTTCAGTCAACCATGAGGAAAAATGAACGGAAGGCAAGGCAGATTTCTCGGTATGGTTGGAGGAATGAAGACTCACTTTGCACAATTCTCCTAAAACATAAATAGACAAGTAAGATAATTATAAGCCAGAAAATCTTGGCAGTGCAGATAAAGACATTTTGCAGCATGAGCATAGTATCAGGTTCTAAAGTTCTATCTGAAAATGAAACACAGAAGTAAAGAACAGAATCACTTACTGAGAATATCTTTATTACCAAATATGGTATGGGAACAAATGATTTCCCATATATCAGTATCACTGACCTGGGCAAGAATAGCTGTTAAGCAACCACCACCATTGATCCCTGGTGCAGCAAAGCTTTTCTGGGCACCCAACTGGACTATCAGAAGACAACAACAGTAATGGACCCAGGGCTCAATTCATTTTACATATGACAAGATCGGTCACAAACTGGACCATTGTTTCTGTCACATGTTACACAGATATAGCACGTGATCTGTACAGCACATGTTTATGCTATATTCCATTTCTCCCCCAAAGTTGACTCACTTGATTTTTGAAATCATAATGCTGTCAGTAGTTTTTTTATACTTCAGCAAAATAGACAAAAATGATCTCATATTTCTTGTTTTTGCTGCTGATCCTCCTTGTAAATATATCACATACCCTTTGACTCTATCCCCTGACTTTGGGGGAAATAGGTAAATATCACTGCATTTTGTGACAGAACTATTCACCATACCAGTGCTCTTTAAGAGTATTTCTCCATCAATAGTGAACATATTATCATGGGCATATAATGCTTCTAGCAAGGTTATTTTTGTGGAAGAAGAAATGGGATCAATAGAGCAAGACCACTTAGGTTGACAGGCTCTTCAAGTATTTATGTCTGGGGGCCTATGGAGGCCAAGGATTTAGATAGGGCTCTCTATAGTATAAAAGTTCTGCCACCCATAGGCCAGATCTAGACCTATTTGGTTAGTAAGGGTGGTTAAGCTCACTCTGTATGATTAGATTTAGGAAGTGGTTAACATTTCTTTGAGGAAGGGGGATGGGCCATCTGATGGGATCTTTTCTTGATTCAGTCATTTTGGATAACTGTTGCTTCATCGCTCACATTTCATTTTTGGGGAGAAGGTTTTGGAGAAGGTGGTGAGATCATATATTTTTAAATCAAACTAGTAGCAACAACAACCTTAAAACTAGAGTTTTTGTGTGGAGGATAGTCCTCAAAGTACATTTCCAAGAAATTCTGTAGTGGAAACTAAGAATAACACATGCTGTATATTCATATGGGCGTACTAATCTAAGATTATAATAAACTGACTATTATGGGAAATGAATCACTAAGCATAATAAAGAAACCCTACTGAAAGGTAGAAGTCAATGCCACACAGTGTTTTGAAGATCACCGACATTTTGTCATATAGGCGAACTGCTGACTGCCTTACAGAAATGAAGCTGGAACAGGGTAAATATTTAAGCAGAAAGTCAGCCATATGACAACCTGGTAAAAAGCGTGTTTGCTCAGTGTTACATACTGAAAAACCAAAGTTGGCTGAAGCATGGCGTTTTTAAAAAAACAATTAATATATTACTTCACTACTGACTGGTGTTCTTGCATCCCTGCAATAGCTTCCAGACTCATGAATCAATAAGCTTTATAAATTACCATAAGCATATAGTCCTCCCAAGAAGATGGCTCCCAAGATTCTTTGGAAAAGTGGGAAGCTGATTTTATAGGCCAGGTTTGTTTTTGGATCAACTGAAGAGATGCAAAGTACAAATCATTTCATCCACAGAATATATTTCTTATATAATCATCACAATCCCACACTGGTACACAAAATTTAACTACCTCCACCGCTGAGTGGATTTGTATCCAAATTCAAGCTGGCCGTTGATCCCCTGAGGCTCTCAGTAGAATCACTGTTGAGCTGCTCCAGTTCACCATTTTTTATGGTTTGTAGATGGCGCCTAGAAATTGGGGGAGGGGGGGATATGCCATAAAATACGGTAAGTGTATGCAATAAATAAGTTGTTTCTGAAGAATTATAGTAGGTCTGTTTGAGAGCCCCTCGATTTTGCTAGATTTGCTTCAGTTTGTATCTGTCTATTTCTCTTGCCCCTATTTGTTCAAACAAAATAGGGGCAAGCAAAGTTGTTCATACAAACAAAGTTGCCTCTAACAACAAGACATAAAAAGAAACAGATAGATAAAGGTGTAGTGGTATATTTATAAACTTCATTATAAAATTAACATAGTAAATACTAAATTTGTCGGTCTCTGGATAGATGACAGTTTAGGGACTATCATATAAACTCTGAGCGAGGTTTTTTTCCTGTTCAATTTTGTCTGAATTTTGGAGATAGCCTGGGCAAATCCCTGCAGTTTTTTTGGCAACTTCCCCCCTCCCCCCAAAATTGTTTTGCCATTGCCTTTTTTTTAGAACTGAAAGAAAGTGACTGGCCCAAGTTTACTACCCACTTTATTTTTGGACAGGGCAGAGTAGATTTGGGATGACATAATTAGTGGTGAATTCCTTCCTTCCTTCCTTCCTTCCTTCCTTCCTTCCTTCCCTCCCTCCCTCCCCCCTCCCTCACTCCCTCCAAGAGAAAATATATAGCATTCCTCTTCCCCCAAAGTACAGGAGTAGAACTTCTGTTTTCTCAGTCCAAAATATCTTGACCATGTATTAAACACAAAGACCTGCATCCCCAGCTATTCCTAAAGTCTCATTCAACAGGAAAGATTGATCCCAAGTCACCTCCTGAAGCTCTTGCAATTTTAATTCTCATCTGTAAACCTTTGGGAATGTACTCAATCCCAAAAAGGGTCTTGTCCACTAAGAATGCAAGAGTTTAGTGTAAATAAGGATTTATTTGTTCCTTCTTAGAAGTCAACCCTCCCTAAAGATGTTACAAACAGGGCAGCATATTAAATGTTTGGTTGGGCTTTCCAGTTGTTATAAAAATCTTTTTATATAAATGTTTTTAAAATTCTTCTGTTAAAGAGCAATAAAGCTCAATGGGTAAGCATGGGGGCATTTCCTCTTGCATAGCATTTGGATTCAGAGTCTGTCACTGCAAGCCATGGCTATAACATAAACAAGAATGAAAACATGGCTTCAGGTGGAACTCTTGGAATAAAAATAAACATAGTTTATTGCTTGAAGTTGATTCACACATTTCAAACACATGAAGCTAAAACTCAAGAATTTCACAATTTTTTTTTTAAAAAAAGGATTGGTTTATTAAATATCGTTACGGTCCATTGGTCTCTGATGTTTTGTTATTAAAATATTCAATAAGTATAAGTCTGTTAAGATTTTTATATTTTATGTTAAAAATTAAAGTCTATCACGCACTTTAGTTATACAATAACTAGTTTGCCTAAACCTTTTATATATGCCATAAACTTAAATCCATGTCCATCTGATTCTGATTTTTCAAAAGGTGCAGCAACAATCCAGTCATACAGTATGTATGTTTATTCAGGAATTATTTTACTTTGTTTGCTAATCTTCTGGACTGCCAAGGTCTATTGACTTTTACCTTTTAAAATTAACATAAATTTATTACCTGTGCAACATGAGTAACCTATCCTTTCCATCCACAGAAGAAGATGTCAATTTGAAAACCCACAATAAACATGAAAGTATAATATAAAAAATAATACCAACATAACCCAATAGAACTAAACCAAATAACTGGATGAATAGGAGAAATCAGCAGAGTCACTTATTTGGCACTCAACAATCCCTTACTCTATCATCAAATGCTATAAAATCAGAAGACCTGACTTCAGTTCAAAAAAATCTGACAATACATGAATTTCATCAAAAGAATATCATTATTTAACGGCATCATTTCAGGAGTGGAAATTCTTTTCGTAAGCAAGCTAGCTGCTTCTGCAAAGCACTGCAAGCACTGATTGAAGGAAGTCATTGTGGAAGAGTTTATTTTTTCCCATTGTGTTATGTTTTATATAAAATGCATTTTCTAAATAGGAATAAAAGTGATGTATACCGTAAAAGCATTGTTGCTTGGGGAACACAGCTCAGATATATTTTTGTTAATTTAGAAAATAAACTCCCGAGCTCTCAGTGGTGGGAAGGGAGGGGGTCAGAAGACCACCTTTGGTGACATTGTGTCTGATCCTGTATGTCTTTAAAAAAAATGGACAGTGTTAATCAGCATGTTTGTTTGATGCATGTTTTACTGGCTGATTAAGTCCTCCTGAGAGATTATATATGATTGGATATACCCAGGGATGAATTCATATTTGAGGAGGAGGAGGTTCAATTTGCTTGAATTAAACTGTTATGGAAAGTTTCTGGTTGGTCTCCAACCTACCCTTTTTTGAGAAAAGGTTGTTGAGACAATAATTAGGCTGCAACTTCAGACAGCCTGGGAGGAAGATTATCTGGACCTTTTTCAGTTCCTTTCAGGCTGGGGCATAAATAGCACTGATAACATTTGCTGAGAACTATTAACTATTAATCCAGGATGGGTGATGCAATCATCTTAGTTCTCCTAGATTTCTTAGTTACTTGCAGTACAATGATAACAATATCCTTCTGATTGTGGAGATTGAGATTGGAAGATTGGGAGGCAGGCTGATAGGTGATACCACTCTTTTCACTATGCCTAGTGAATTTGGTTCTAGTCAAATAGATAGGAAAGGAGTGAGTGAGTCAGAAGTCCCTGGTTTGTATAGGATGACACAGGTTTGAAGCTCTTGCCCCCTTCTTTTTAATATCTGCATGAAGCTGCTTGATGAGGTCATCCTTGCAAGGTCAGGTATTATCAATCAGCTGAAGATTCCCATCTATACGTCTAGACCCTCTGTAGAACAAGTGGTGCTGTCAAAGTCTTATCCCAGTGATTGGAGATTGTTGGGGAGGAACAGGCTTAATCTTGACAAGATTGAATGACTACGTATTCATGGTCCTTCTGGTGCTTTGGATTTTCCATGCTTAGTTCTGTCTGATTGTGGCTTATCGCTCTGTGTATAGGTTTTGCATGAGGACAATAAGATGTTCTAGGATGATTGTTTTTCTAGGGATAGTCCACAACTGGATGTGATCAACACTATAGGCACCAACCTGCCTACCGTTCCTGTCCTAATGTTTCCTTTGATTGTATCCAAATTCATATAGTTATTACATACTTATGATTATATTTATGCTTATATATCGTATAGTTATTTCATGCTTATGCTTATATATACTGTTGTGACAAATAAATAAATAAATAAATAAATAAATAAATAGTCTTTCTATAGTCAATTAAGCACACATTGACTTTTTTTTGGTATTTTTGGTTCTTGATTGTCCAATGTCCAATGTGCCTCAGCAGCAATTTCGCTTCTTCTTCTGTTGGTTGCTATATTTTTATAGATATTTCATCAATCACTGTAGCTCTGTGACTTGGTACTAATTGGAATTCTGATATAACTTAATCTTCTAGCACCAAAGATTCTTGTGAATGTGAATAGGGAATATTTTTTAAGATCGCTTTCATTTAGCTACTTTTAGCTAAATTTAGCTCCTTTTTAATTTCAGTCTGTTCCATATTTGTTTGATCTTTTGAAGTCAGATTCTGTCCACTGGCATCTTTTTGCATATTAATTTGAGTTTAATTCAGAGATCTTTCAAAAAGACATCCCTTGTTTTTCCATCTCTGTTCTCATCTTCATTGCCTTTACAGAAGTCATTATGATGTTGCTTCAGGTCTCTTTTAACAGCTTTCAGAACTTCTTGGTTAAGTTCATTCTGAAAACTTAATTTAAACTCTAGTTTTCTTATTGGCTTCTCTTCTCAGCAATTTCTACCAACTGTTCTGACATCCAGTTTGCTTTCTTCTATTTCTTGATCTTTGGCAGTCTCCCTTTACATTCATCCTTAAGATTTCTTTGATTTCGTTCCATAGTTCCTCTGGTTCCCATACTGCAGAAACTGATCGGCTTTGTTCTTTTGACTTGGAACTTGCACATAAGCAGTTTTTGATCTGTTCCACAGTCAGCTCGATTACATCTTTGCTGTTACAACCAAACTCTTCAATCTATTTTTTTTTTTTTACCAAAAATATAGTCAAATGGATTTCTGGAAACTCCATCTGGTGATGTCTGCTAGTTGTCTGAAAATTGTATTAGCAATGAAAAAAACCATGGGAATTCCTAGGTCATAAGTTTTACAACTCACGATTTTCAAGTTTGGTTTTCCGGTTTCCAGCCATAAGCAGCACATCTTACTTGCATGTTCTTTGAATTTCAGATTGAACCTGCCCATAAAACTTATAAATGCAGAAGAAAACCAAATACTATTCTGTTAGTACCACTACAACAATGAAGTTATGCCCCCCCCCAAAAAAAACATTCTGAGAAAGTCCCAAACACTGATCTTTGAAGAAGTCACAGTTCACAGAAGCATTGCTCTATTGAAAAATATTGAAACCGAAAAAAGATATTCTTTCTCCTTTGTTCCTGCATTTTGCTGTCCCGATCAGTGGAATAGAGGGATGTTTCTGCAAAGGCTTTAGCCAAAGGTAATATTTGAAAGAATTGGGACATTTGGCAGCTTTGAAGTAATGTCCTTGGCAGGTGCAAATGAGTAAACAACCCAAAGAATAGTCTTGTGCTAGTCTTAGAATAGCAATTGAGCTCATCGGATTGAAAGTGTGAAATAATAACCTTCATCAGCACCACTTTTTCTGTACCTATAAATGAAAACTTCAATATTCATCCATTTAAAAAGGTAATAGTTGAAGTTAAAAAAATATCAGTTTCTCCAAGAAAAACATAGATAAAGAGCTCCATTATGCTGTGGTTGAAAAAGAACTTAAGAGGAGATTGGCAGTCCCATTAAAGAGCATATACAATTCTTCACCAAAAAAACCTCCAGGGCTATTGAGAGACCTGCTAAAAAATAAGAAGTTATCTTCTATCAGGACTAAACAGCAAAGGAGAATAGAAAAACCTTTTTCTGTTATCAGTCCATGGTCTCTCCTTCATGTTGAGAACAAGTCAAACTTGGTTGGATCAATCAGTCTGGCTCAACTGTGCATTACAGGCACTCCTCAATTCACGATGGTAATTGAGCCTGGCAATTATGGTTGTAAGTTGTGATGATCATGTGACTGGTGATTTATGACCTTTTGTGAGGTGGTCATTAAGCGACTGTGGTAGTTATTAAGCACGCCCATTGTTTGCTATGGGACAGTTTGTCCTGGAAATTGGAAGCAAAACACCAGTTTCCAGCAAAATATCATAAATGGTGGTTGTGTGATTGTGGAACACTACAAATAGCCATAAATACAAGCCAGTTGCTGAGTACCCAAAATGAGACATAACCATGGGGAGGGGGAAGCTACAAGAACTTCAGAACTGGGTTGTAGGTAGCTTTTGGGTGGGGAGTCATCAAAACTTCAAATGATCGGTCATAAGTCAAGGTCTACCTG
This sequence comes from Ahaetulla prasina, assembly GCF_028640845.1. NCBI lineage: Eukaryota > Metazoa > Chordata > Lepidosauria > Squamata > Colubridae > Ahaetulla > Ahaetulla prasina. Next base: position 196,896,047 of record NC_080540.1, read on the forward strand.
TATTTGGTCACAAATGAGTTCTGTCCACAGTGGTTATATTTTTTAAAAATCTGATTGTGCAAATATTTTAATTTCACTTTCTTTACATCATGCATTTAGTTAGGGAGTCAAGGATATTGTTCCAGAACTTAAGTGAATGATACAAAAGAAAGGTGGCTTCTCACTGGCACATTAAACTGCTTCACTTAAAAATGGAAACCAAAGTCCCCTAATTACAATTGAAGGGAAAGACTCCATGTTTAATTGAATGGTAGTGCTTCCTTTTGCAAAAATGAAACGTATTTTCAAAAAATAAAAACATGTAGATATAATGAGGCGGGAGATAACATCTGGAAGAGTGTCTATGGAGATCCTCAATCATCCAGGTCATGCTTGTCCCAAAGGTGCTTTTTCAAGAGGCAACTGGACTGCCTTGTTTTTCTTTGAAGACATTCCACTTCCCATCCAAGAAGCTTCTTCAGCTCTGACAGGATAGTGGGAAATGGAAGGATTTGCAAGGAATATAAATCCTTCCATTCCCCACCATCCAGTCAGAGCTGAAGAAGCTTCTTGGATGAGAAGCGGAACATCTTCAAAGAAAAACAAGGAAGTCCATTTGCCTCTTGAAAAAAGCACCTTTAGGACATCTGGAATAACATTCTTCAAAATACAGAAAAATGACTTATGATTGGAATATACACTAGGAAAAGATGCACAACGCAGTCATGTATATTCTGTGCCCATATGTGTGTGAAAGAGTAAGCAAGTTCTATTCATTTATTTTCATACATTACAGCCTTAATGTTCAATATCCTTAATTTAGGATATCAGCACAATTTGATTCCTAAGACTTTTTCTCCATCCTAATTTAGATGGAGAAAAAGTCTGCATTATAAGCAATTATGCCAGACGTAGGTATCCTGGCGGGCAAATGACAGCAAACACATCATGACATCATTGCCCAAATGATGCACTCATGCAATCTGTGTCAGCCACAGATGTGCCAGCTGCAAATTATGTAATTGCATTAACTTTGCAATGAGACAATGAGCGAGATGTCATTTTAATGTGATTGTGGCTTCTAACAGAGCTTTATGCCTTCAGATGTTCCATCAACCTTCCCTACTGGCCATACTGGCAAGGCTAATTGGAACAGGAGTTCAACATAGGTTACAAACTGCTCCCTGTCTCTCTCCATCCTCCTAAGCAATGTGATTTTATATGGCCGTTCTGTATTTCCCTCTTCAAAAAGGGTTCTGGCTTTAAGTGCTAAAAATTACTACATTTTTCTGTCAACTCTAGTCTTCTTTTCCAGTCTTGCCTGCGGCACATTTGAATGATGCACAAAGATCTATTTTCCTTCGACATAACAGATAAAGGATGATTATGTTTTGTGAGGTTAATTGATTGCTGACTATTGACTGAAACAAAGAACTGCTCATCCCTTCTGCCACCCTGCGCAAGAGTTTAAAAATGAAGTAACACAGCCTCTAAAAATAGAAACTTTAATTCCATTTTATTTAAGCATTCCCTAAATTGAATTTCGAGATAAACAGCCAAGCAGCTTTTCTGAGACACGTAATGGGGCTAATTTAATGAGTCCCTTCTATCTATTCACAAGCCAGTATCTGAAGCAGGGCCCATCTTTTTCCCATGAGGAGAATCATGGAAAAATGTTTTCTCTTAAAATGTCTCAAATCTATATTCTTAGATTACAGATGGGCCAACACCACGCTAATGGGATCAATTTTAATCCCTTCAACAGGAGTCAACTCTGAAACTAATGTTTAATGATGAAGAGTCATAAACCTTTGATCCTGATGCATTTTCATTGGCCACTGACCTAGGTCATTAAAGTTTAACTGAACTTGAAAAAAATTACTGGAGACTATTACAACTCTCTCAAATTGGAGGCAGTGTCTTATGAAATGCAAATGCCTTCATTTCTGAATGTTCCAGATGTTTTCAAAGGCAGCAACTTATAACAAAGTTGTTTCCCAAGTCCTTGTTGGGTTAACCGTGGTTTATTGAATACATATATAACACTAAACCAAGTCAACAAATCATTTCAGACAATTGATGTGGTACAGGTAATAATCATATTATGTTCCAATAGTAACAGTGGTAAGATGGATGAGGCCACCCTAATTGATATTATGTAGAGTTAACTCCCTGCCAGCTTCCCCATTGACTTTGCTTGTTGGAAGCTGGCAGGATCTCAAATCATTATCATGTGACCACAGGATGCAGTAATGGCCATAAATATGAACACCAGTTGTAACTACCACTTGTTCATTCCCATCATAAGTTTGAACAATCACCAAACAAGTGGTTGTTGTACAAGGACCACCTCTTTCAGTGTCTGGGTCAATGTAAATAAAAACCTTTTCACTGTATTTTCACCCAGACAGCATAAACAAGGTGCTGTTACACATGTTAATATTCATTACTCAGTCTTAGTGACTGAACCTGTGCTCTATTCTCTGCCTGGATCAGCTCAAAGGAAAAAAGCCTTTTCTTTGGCTTTTACTCATCCAGGAGTGTGCAGAAATTTAGGGAATTACCCGTAGAAAACAAAGAGGACCAAATAAGAGGACCATATTTTAATAATTTTGCTTGCCCTAATTTAGTGCCCTCTCCCCACTTCCTCCTTTCACTGGGTTACAATTTCCATAATTCTTAATCAACGTGGATGCTAACTGGGATTTTAGTTCTACACATCTGGAAAACCCAGGTTGGAGCCTACTCTAACTCACCCCTGCCTTCAATTTTAATTTTTCTCTTGGAAAAAATACTTCACAACAGTTAATTTCTGATTTTGCAAATAAATAGTCATAGGCCTTTCCTTACAATTTCTTCTTGGTCTCTACAGATAGTCATTCAGAGGAGGAACTTACTCAGAGCAACACAATGAAGTTCTTGTCAGAAGAGGGAGAAATTCAGACACATCTGTTTTCCTCTGACCAGCAATGTGCTTTTGTTTGCACTTGAAGAGAGACTGTTCCAGAAAAATGACTGATTCACTGCTCAATCATCTGAAATGCTATTTTTGTCTATCAGCTTATAGTAAAAAAAAAAAGTCTCCGACACGAGAAAAAATTAGGGTTGATTTCAACTTATGCTTGAAATACAGAAGCTATTTAAAAACACATTAGCAAAATTTCATTTCCATTAAGTTGCAGCTAATGGTTTTCCGAAATCCTGGTTCAACTAGAAATAATTACAAAATGCTTAAGAACACATATACATATATACATACATGCAAAAGTTTTATCCTAGGAAACTCAAAAAAATTTCCACTAGAAAGCAGGAATAGGGGAAATAGAGAATCATCACTGGAACATCCTGAATTATATCATTTATCCTATCTACCTAGCTTTGATCATTTATAAGCAACTTAAACAAATGTTTACCTGGGTGGTTTCTTTGGAGGCAGCCGAGGAGTTACAACTTCCTCAGGTCCAGGCTCATCAAAAGCAGATGTCATTGATTGATTCATTTCTCCGGTCTCAACTGCTTGAATAGGGCATGGTTTTATCTGAACTGAAAAACTTGGAGAAATGGTTATTTCATTCTCCATTTCTGCTGCATTTCTTTGCTCTTCCTCCTCTTCCTCCTCAATCCTACACGGCCTATGCCAGGAGGCATGGTAGTATTTTGGTCTCCTCTCAGAGCCTGAGGGCAAAGGACCTCTGCTGGAGTCATCTGGGGAAATGCTGTTCATCTGGGAACAGAAGGGCGACAAAGGCCCAATCACAGTGCCATCTGTCTCATCCCTTGGCATGCTAGCATCCCAGGTTTCAGCAACGGAAGAATTAGCTTTAATGGAAGAATTGACTGATTGTGGAAGAGACTCTTCAAGTCTAGGAGGGCTTCCTTTGGACATCTTTGGAGGAATAGCAGGACTCCTATCAATCATATTCTTACTAGACATTGGAGACTCAGCCTCTGGACTTTTGCCTCTTGAATTCCTATCACATCTTTCTTGTGGCAATCCCCTAGGCTCAAAGAAAGAGGATGATTTCTCAGTGTCTGGGCTAATAGTTGGGTTAACACATGGCCACTGTACTCCAACTGCTGAGTCTGGGCTGCTAAGAAAAAACGCTCGATGGTCATCTTCTGTTTGTGGGGCCATTATAGTAATAGTTGCTGCTCTTTGTGAACCAGGATCTTGAAAATTCCTCTCGCAGCTCAAATGGAGAGTCTTCGTCCCATCATGCTGATTTTGACTTGGGCTAATAGTCAAGGTGCCACTCTTCAATGTGTTAGTGTTATTATGCTGCATCTTTTTCCTCTTTGAACTCTCGGCATAGATGGGTTCATTTTGGCTCTTTCCTTGAAAGGAAGGCTGTTGTTCTCTGGAATTTCCTCTGCTATCTGTAGGCTTGTTTTCAATTTGATCTGAGGTTCTGACCAGAAGACAGTAAGGACTTCCTTGGGACAAATCAAAAGAACTGCTGCTTTTTAGCACAGTATCTGGTGGACGTGCCAGAAAGTCTCTTTCTGGGTTTAAGTTATACACAGAATCATGCACATGAAAGTTGGAGAATGAGTTCAAGACCCTTCTTTTATCTTCACCAAAATTTGTTATCCTGGATACACCGGCCATGGAATCCTGGCCCTGCAATGTTGAAAAACAATTTTCATTATCAGGCCATGCGACACTGGTAGTGAGTTTCTCAAAGATTTTATGATTTACACTAAAGGGAAAGTACGCCAATACCTTCACTCTTTTGCTTGGAGACATTAAATACATTAGTAGTGCTGCTGCTCCCTTTGGGTGGATGGAAGAGTATTTTTCTCAGAAAGTGACAGAAATGGTATCGAGACTCAAAACTGGCATGACTGTTCCTCTTACTGGGTGCTTCGACCCATCCCCATGGACACATACCTCTTTACTGTATGAGATATTTCTTTCTGCCCTTTCAGGACCAGATGGGCCAAGGAATAAAGGACGATCTTCTGGGATGTTCTGGGGCTTCCTTTTGATCTCGTTGCCCTGCATTGATCAAAGATGAAATGTAGCAAAGGTAGAAATTTCTCCAAGGTGGGGATGGGAGTTTTATATGTCACCTCATACCACGAGATGAACGGCATATACATTTTATAAATAAATAAAAAATACTTTGTATGCAACTCAGTTAGAATTTTCTTTAATTTGGCTGTATCCATCTTCCCCCCAAAAATATAATGATTTAAAAATTGTTTAACAATTTTTAAGTATGTGGATGAACTCTCCTTTGGAATCAATGGGATTATGACTTTATTTAGTGATTTTTTTTTTACTGTAAAGCAATCAATAAAATGAATCAAATTACTAGCAATTTATATCACCTTACAGATTTACTATACTTTTCTTTCATATACAGATTTATTGGGTATGCTAAAACTAAAGATGGGCACATTTAAGTTCTACTGAATTTTACTGAAAAGAATAAATTTTAATAACGTTCATGATCTGTCTACTGTAGATACTGGTAGATCCTTGATCCATCCTATTAGTAATGTTGGAGAAACTCTTTACAGACCTGCGCAAATGCTAAAATGATATTGTTCACAGATTTTGTTTTTTTCATACAGATTCTGAGGTGAGATTGCCAAATGCTTTAAAAGATTTAGCTATTTTACAACAATCAGGTGAGACAGTCTGAATCTGAAAAATTGTACATCTCCGTCCTTTTACTTGAGCTTGCTATTTCCAGTAAGTAATGGGATATTCTTTTTTAAAAAAAATCATTTCATGTTGTTTTGCTTACCATTCTCATATTTCAGTCCAAGAAACTTTAAACTTACATCATTAGCCAGCAAAAGTGTGGAAAACTGAGACAAGCTGTGTCAATCAATACCTCTCTTTATGGAGGTATTTTTCCAAATTGAATTCTATTCATGTATTATAAAGAACGTTCGGAATAGGGCAACTGGCATTGTGATTTGCAAAGAATCTGGACCCAGCTGGAAAATATTTGAATCTCAGATGAACTTAGCTCAGATGGTATGAAGTCAACCCTGGGCAATTGGAAGGTGCTTTGGATTGATCAGTGCAGTGGTGGAAACTCAACTGGATTGAAGAATCGAAGAATCAAAATGCAACAGATAAAGTCTTTTTGTACCAAGAAGTATCTGAGCACTTCTGTTGACTTTTAAACTGAAAAGTATCTTGCTCACTCATATCATAAACGTCTAGAAAAATCTCCCACTTTACTAAGAAAAATATTTTGGGGGGCCTGCTAATTGGTAAATTTCTCCCTGCCTGCTCAAGAAATTGAAAGAATCCATTTCTGCAAGTCCTGCCATAACAAATACAAAGATTGCTCCCAGGCAGTTACAAATTTTACAACGGAAGCAACCTTGTAAAATACACCACACCCCTTATTAATCATTTACCTGCGAGACATCTGTATTCAAGTTTCCATCTGCCCACACACCAGCAGCATCCGAGGTTATCATAGTTGGTTTAACAGCAATAGTTGGCTTGGAGTAAGACAAGGAAATTAGACTTTCATCTTCCCAAGGCGTATTCTCAACTTTGGCTCCAATTCCATTCAAATCCTGCAAGGCTTCACTGCAGCCTTGTTGATTAAGGGATGGTGCCTGCAGTTGGTGAAAACTTCTGGGACAGAAACAGTTTTTGCAGGAGCCAGGCTTCCAGATGTGCTCCACAAAATCACTGCACACAGACATTTTCAAGCCCTCTTGCTTCATTTCCACTGCCCTCTGCACCTTCTGTATTGGGCTGGGTGGTTCATTTTGTTCTCCTCTCTACAGCTGGACTGAACAATCCTGGACTTGTAACCAAACTGCAAAGAAAGAGCACAGAATTCATATTAATAATATCCTTTCCCCCCCACAAATTTGTTTCCCAAGTTCCAATATCTCCCATTACTGGGCACCCTCACATACACCTGTTCTCCGTTAGACACAAGATTATGTCAGCTTTGCTTGCTCCTCAGAGTTATATGCTTTTCCCCACAGACAGTTTATCATAAGTAAGGAATAGAGAAGAGTTTGCCAACACCCATCCCATCTGTTTTCTAGGCTCCAAATGTGTCATATAGAGCAGAGGTCTCCAACCTTGGTCCCTTTAAGACTTGTGGACTTCAACTCCCAGAGTTCCTCAGCCAGCTTTGCTGGCTGAAGAACTCTGGGAGTTGAAGTCCACAAGTCTTAAAGGGACCAAGGTTGGAGACCCCTGATATAGAGAGAACTTCTATGATTCTGTGTCTGTGTAAAGGGCATGACAAAAAGTTGCTGTTTTGCAGGAAATAACAACATGCACATTTATTGCACAAACTGTGGAGTAAAGCTGATCGGGGTAATCTTTTATACATTTTACTTTGTCATACCAATCTATACAATCAGGGTAAACAGCTGTTACACATTATTATATCATGAATGTTTCCATCACATGTATCATGTTATTGGTCATATGGTGCCAATTCTGTGATGTGGGTCAGTCATGTCACGATGCAAATTACACAGTTTGCCTAACAATGTGGTGTTGTCTATAATGTCATTCGCTCTCTTAGTCTCTGGCACTTTTGACCAGCAACAAAGGGGCCGGGATAGCTCAGGCAGTAGAGAAGCCTGTTATTAGAACACAATTACTGCAGGTTCGAGCCCGGCCCAAGGTTGACTCAGCCTTCCACCCTTTATAAGGTAGGTAAAATGAGGACCCAGATTGTTGGGGGGGCAATAAGTTGACTTTGTAAAAAAATATACAAATAGAATGAGACTATTGCCTTATACATTGTAAGCCGCCCTGAGTCTTCGGAGAAGGGCGGGGTATAAATGTAAACAAACAAAAAAAAAAACAGAGTTGATGAAGCTTCTTGGATGAGAAGCGAAACATCTTCAAGAAAAACAAGAAAGTCCAGTTGTCTCCTGAAAAAGCACCTTTGGGACAACCATGACCTGGATGACTGAGAATTTCCATAGACATTTAGCTATGCAATAGAATTGATGCTTCCTATACTTCCTGTATGCATTAATTCAAAAAATACAAACAGCAATTTCTTTTTTTTAAAAAAAACTACTGCTGCTTCCAGTACAAGTAGTTCTCATTTAGTGAGTGACTTATTTAGTGACTGTCCACAGTCACCACTGTAATGGAACATTAACTTTGCAATCAATCTTCGCATTTACAATCTTTGCAAGTCTAAAGCAAAGAAAAGCTAGAGTAAGTTCATAGGCACAACTGCATTTCACTTAGTGGCTGCTTTACTTAGGTTAAACACTTAACAGTGCTTAAGCTGGTGATTATGGGAGTTACAGTCCAACAGATCAAAGTACAACACAGTTATAAAAAGATTGAGGGCCTGTGCTCCAAATGGCAGCTCTTTGTAGAGCACACAAATATGCACCCATGTCATTGACTATAGTTACACCAACTGTAATTTAGCAAGTTTGTATGGCAAACCATACAAACATACATCCAGAGGATGGTAGAGGATAGGAAGGCCTGGAGGAAAGTTGCCCATGGGGTCGCGATGGGTCAGACACGACTTCGCAACTAACAACAACAACAAATGGCAAACCATGATAGCTATTATAAAGCTAGAGCATGTAATACAGAGCTCTTCTTTTTCATGCCATGGAATTCTCTACATTTCAAACTATTACCCAAAAATAAAAATACAGTCTAAATACAAGTAACTAGATTGTCTCCCACGTATCACTTCTATCTTTCCCATTTCTCCCTTCTCCTTTATATCTTCTCCACTCTCTCATCGCTCCCCTCACCCAGCACATTTCTACCTGGGAGCCTTTGCATTGCCAGAGGAAGCTCTGCTCCTGTGTGACCCCCACATGGTTGTGTATATTTGGCAACTGAGCCCACTTGTAGCAGTTGTGGTTAGAGGGCCTTTGCTCAACTTCCTGGATAGGGAAGCTCTCTGCTTGGTCACTCATGCCCTGGTCACCTTCCGTTAGGACTACTATAGTTGCTCTAGATGGGGCTATCATCAGAAAGTATCTGGAGGCAGGATTCTTATTTATAACAGGATATCCAAACCATCTGTCTGTCTGTCTGTCTCAGTCAGTCAGTCAATCTATCTAGGTTTTAATTAGGCCACCCTATAAACTGAATGAAATTAATCTTTTGTTATGCAATACTGATGCTTTAGGAAAGCCTCTAGAGCAGGGTTCTCCAACCTTGGCAACTTTAAAACTTGTGGACTTCAATTCCCAGAGTCCCTCAGCAAAGCTGGTTGAGGAACTCTGGGAGTTGAAGTCCACAAGTCTTAAAGTTGCCAAGTTGGAGAACCCTGCTCTAGAACATGGGTGTCAAACTTGCCGCGTCACGTTGCCGTCATGTGATGTATCATGATGTTTTTCCCTTCAAGGAGCTGGGGTGGGTGTGGCCCCACCCCGCCCCGCAGGCTGCCAGTTTGACATCCCTACCTAGAGTGAGCCATTTCTTCAGTGACCTGGCTTGCTTCAACTCCCCATTTCTCTACCCCAAATCCTCCTTTCCTCATTCACCTTTCAGATTCAGCCATGATCACTTATCACTGAAATGGCATTGCTTCCACAGATGCCTTTAATGCCACAGAAAAAATATTTTCTCTTTGCATCTCCCTTTTATATTTCTTTTCTAAGACCACAAGGCAAATGTACACAACGTGAACCAGAATCACTGATGGGGAGGTCATTGGCTGAGTGTGTTCTCTATTCCGTTGGATAGCTACAAGGAAAAACTGAGCGTCTTAGTGCAGGGGTCTCCAAACTTGGCGACTCTTAAGACTTGTGGACTCCAACTCCCAGAATTCCCCAGCCAACCATGCTGGCTGGGAAATTCTGGGAGTTGAAGTCCACAAGTCTTACAGTTGCCAAGTTTGGAGATCCCTGTGTTAGTGCTTCACATCTCAGCGCTTCAGGTGAAGAGGGCCATGGAACAAGTCATTTTGCTACTGCGTTCAAGAGTTTGGAAAGTGGACATAGCAGCAATATTGAAAATTTTTCTTTTCCCATTCAGACTTAAGACTTTTGGGGCAAAATATTTACCCTGAAAAATGGTACAGTTCTGTTAAATAGGTGCTGAAATATTCTGGGAGACTTCAGGACTTTCCAAGGGTAGCATTCAAGTTATTTTTAAATAAATACCTCAATCTTTTGGCCTTTAAGCAATAAGAAATTAGAACCTGCAAAACAAATTGTCAATGTAAAGATAAGTTTCATATCTGTAGGAAGTAGGTATTCCCTCCCTTCATATCCCCTGAACTGTTAGTATAGTGAATTTTTTTTTTAAAACAAAACATGCAGAAATGGGTTGGGTATCTGGAGAAATGCTTTTTGCATGAATCAAACAAGCATTTAACCAAACGGAGGTATCATTCTCAGAATAGGAAGTCAATTTCAATATGAACTAAAATAACCAGAGCTCATAAGTCAGTAATGAACAGTAAATCTATATTTGCACACAATACAGAACCAGGTTATAACTTGAAATGGATTAAAACCAATGAATCTAAAATGAGTTTTTTTTAAAATTTAATGCTTTTGATTTTGAAAAATTAGGAGATGTCTCTTTTTAAAAGGACGTGACTTACAAATATTAATATAGAAAAATAAATGTCTATTATATTTTAATATTGAGTGTGACCCTTTGTCAAAACAATAGTATGGAATACACATTTCTGTAGAAAAAGATAAACACTGGGGTGTCCAGATTTTGAAGCTATGTCTGATTGGTCCTAATATTTATTTATTTATTTATTTAATATTTATTTTTATATTTTTAATATTTTTAATATTTTTATATTTATTTAATATTTATTTTATTTTCTCACAGTAATATGTCCTTTAAATTTCGAGGTTCTATCATATCACAAGATCTAAAATGGACAGCTAACATCAAAAACATCATCAAAAAAGGACAACAAAGAATGTTCTTTCTGCGCCAACTCAGTAAGCTCAAACTGCCCAAGGAGCTGCTGATTCAGTTCTACAGAGGAATTATTGAGTCTGTCATTTGCACCTCTATAACTGTCTGGTTTGGTTCTGCAACCCAACAAGAAAGACACAGACTTCAGAGGATAATTAGAACTGCAGAAAAAATAATTGCTACCAACCTGCCTTCCATTGAGGACCTGTATACTGCACGAATCAAGAAGAGGGCCGTGAAAATATTTACAGATCCCTTACATCCTGGACATAAACTGTTTCAACTCCTACCCTCAAAACGACGCTATAGAGCACTGCACACCAGAACAACTAGACACAAGAACAGTTTTTTCCCGAAGGCCATCACTCTGCTAAACAAATAATTCCCTCAACACTGTCAAACTATTTACTAAATCTGCACTACTATTAATCTTCTCATCGTTCCCATCACCAATCTCTTTCCACTTATGACTGTATGACTGTAACTTTGTTGCTGGTAATCCTTATGATTTATATTGATATACTGACCATCATTTGTGTTGTAAAGGTTGTACCTTGATGAAGGTATCTTTTCTTTTACTGAGAGCATATGCACCAGACAAATTCCTTTTGTGTCCAATCACACTTGGCCAATAAAAAATTCTATTCTATTCTATTCTATTCTATTCTATTCTATTCTATTCTATTCTATTCTATTCTATTCTATTCTATTCTTTTTAAAAATCTGAGAACTGTTGATTGTAGGTCACTGCTAAGGCCTTTTAAAAATTTCAGTCTAATTTTTCTTTCAATAACTTCAGACTAGCATTCAGAATATAATAGTATTCCCATGCTCCTTTATTCTCTCAGCCTTGCCATGTAATAGATTAGACAACATTATTGTTGCTCTTGATGGAATGTAAAATAAACTAAAAATACTTCATTTATCATGTATTTATCCCAAAGCAAATCTAGGCCCTGTACAATATAAAATTAAAAGCTGTAAATAATACCCAGGATAGACTGAGTCAGCAGAGTTTGCTAGTGATTGTCAGGTCTACACCATTTGAGGCATATTGATCAATCTCTTATTGTTGCCCTTATGAGTGAAACCCATTAATTTCACAAATGTTCCCATTAGACTTAATTGCATAATTTTGGATTATTTTATATTCCAAAGTTCTACTGTATATACTTTTAAAGAAGTGATACACTATATGAACTCCATGAGTAAAGATTTTACACAATTCCATTAAAGCAGTCTTCCCAACTTAGATGAACACCATGATGGTTGTGAATTCTAAGAAAGTTTGGAAGTTACTAGATGCAGGGTGGCCAGAACTGAGTTTTTAAACCTAGATCTGGATTTTTTGACCCCTGTCTGGATTTCTAGATTTTTTACTTTAAAATTTAAGTTTCTTCTATACATTATGTTGCATTGCGTGTACAGGTTGTCTTTGACGTAACCATTCATTCAGTGTCGTGTCCCACTCCTCCGCTGACGGCCGGGTCAGGGAAATCCGAATCAGGCTTGCCTCTGCAGCTCTGCCCAAAGTCCTAGCAAAGTCCTCAGAGCAGGCAGGAGACCAGAAAGTGACTTCAGCAAGATAAGTTCAACTTTGCCTGACTCAGAGACTGCCAGAAAGCAGATCCTTTATATAGGCCATGGGGTGTGGCTCCATGACTCAGCACTTATCCAGGCCCTCCCTTCCCTTCCTTCTGTTGCCTCCGCCTATCAAGTCTTCTGATGCAAGGGTCACTCCAATCAGCAGCTGTTGGAAATAAACTTTCCTCAGGCTCACATGCTGTGGAGGAGGGGGAGGGGTCTAGCTGCTCCGTTTGCCTGGGCATGGAGCCAGGGCTGGGGCCAGGGGGTGCTCCCTCCTCTGCAGCCTGCTTGGGCATGGAGCCAGGGCTGGGACCGGGAGGTGCCCCCTCCTCTTCAGCTTGTCTGGGCATGGAGCCAGGACTGGGGCCGGGAGGCATACATTCCTCCGTGTTCGGGAGCAGATAAGAAGGCCCCGGCTGCTGTGAGAGCAGGCAAGACACAACATTCAGTAATCATTCAAAGGAGGGGTGAAATCTAATTTTTTTTGCCACCGGTTCTGTGGGAGTGGCTCGGTGGGCGTGTGACTGGGTGGGTGGGGCCAACATGATGTCACTCACGTCACTCTTTCTTTCTTTTCTTTCTCTCTCTCTCTCTCTCTCTCTCTCTCTCCCTTCCTTCCTTTCTCTTTCTTTCTTCTCCCTCTCTCTCCCTTTTTTCCTTTCTTCTCTCTCTCATCATTTTGGTGGGGAGGCAGCTGATAGAGTCAACTGCCCCACATTCCAGCCACCCAGGAAGCCTCACGCTGCCTCCACTTGCTAGCCCTGCATCCTGTCACTCGCTAGTTGCTTCTCTGCCCACTCTTAATGCTTCCAATGCTGCTGCTGCTGGGCGACCAGCTGGACGCAGCCGAATGAGGCTTGCTGTCCCGCCACAAGTAATAGAAAGTGCCTAGGATCCAGGCTACGGTCAGATGAGAAAAGAGAGTGAGAGAACAAGAGAGCGATGTGAAATGGCGACACCCGATTTTCAGGCAAGCATGGCAGGGCTTTGGGGAAGGGATTATGCTGCTAGCTCCTTCCCCTGCAGCCCTTGATATCTCGGTCTTCCTTGGTCTCTTTCATTCTCTTTTTGCTCTGCAGGACTAAGCCGGGAAACAAGAGTGCCAACAAACAGCTGTGACTGCTTGAGCCAGCCAAAGAAGAGAGGGAGGGAGAGAGAATCGGGTGTCACTGTTTCCCCATCACTCTCTCGTTCTCTCGTTCTCTTTTCTATTCTCCCCACGAACTGAAGCTTTTTTCAGTTGACTCGGAGCTCCCAGGCAGCCCGGAGGTCCCGCAATGAGGCAGATCCGGGCTAATGCCATTGCGATCCTGACCGAAGCCTGGATCCTAGGCACTTTCTATTAATTGTGGCAGTAATGAGCAAGCCCCATTCGACTATGTTCAGCTGGTCTCCCAGCAGCAGCGGCATTGTTGTGGCTCCAGCCTCCGAACCTGGCCCCATGCCTGAAAGTGAGTCTGAGAGTGAGGGGGAAGGGCCGGTAAGGCTTACCTCAGGAGCACCGATTCCTTTGGCCCAGCTCCAGGAGCCAGAACCAGGCCAGTCGGAGGACGTAATGAGGCCAACATCCCCTGATTCCTCCCTTCCTCAGGCTACAGACACAGCTGATCATCATACCAATCAAGCCTGGATCGAGCCACGCTTCAGAAGATTAGAGAGGCGGCGTCATCAAAGGGAACGGTGGGACAGGAGCCCACCCCACAGGATATATAAGGAGCTTTGGGACTGCTCTCAGTTCCACGGGAAGCAAATTAGCTGAACCATGTCGAAGTGAGCTGAAGTCTTAATCTGTTTGAACTTTTTGGCAGGCAGCTGCCTTTTCTCAGCCAGGACTGATAGGAGCCATGTATCCACTGGCTGAAGGCCAGCTCATTATTCCAGAGTGAGGATGGAGACACAACAGGCGTTGGCGGTGTTAAGAGTGGGCAGAGAAGCTCTGGCAAAGTCAAGCCCCATAAAGAAGAGGGGACCACTCCCCTTCTTGTAAGTGCAGCTCCCCCCACAGTGCCTGCCAATGGGTTGGCGATTCCCGCGGCTGCCTTACTGCAGAACCAGATGCTGAGCGGCCGTGGGGAGGTCATGGGAGTGGGGAGGAAAGGAAGTGCTCAGAGGTGTGGAAGTGTCAGCTGACTTTGTGGGGAGATTGGCTGGTGAGGAGGAAGAGATGGAGTGGCAAAGCGGTGGGGGTGGGTGGGGCAGTGTGGCTTGTGCCATGGGAATTGATGTATTTATTCTAGCATTTTTCTCCCCAAAGCCCTGCCTTGGTTGCCTGCCTTCCACATGGGCTTCAGCTTGCCTGCCTTCGCAAGCTGGCCACCGGGACACCAGAAAGGCAAGCATGGCAGGACTGCGGGCCGTGGATCGGTTCGGGAACGTGGCCAGCCAGCCATTGCTCCTGGTTCAGCAAACCAGCCCCAGTCTTCGCTACCTACTCGCCCGATCCAGTCCGATCCGGTAGCATTTCACCCCTGATTCAAAGTTACAATGGCACTGGAAAATGTTACAACCTGTTCTCTCGCTTATAACTGACGCAACATGCCTACGATTACGTAATCAAAATTCAGGCATTTGACAACCGACATGTATTTATGATGGTTGTAGTGTTGTAAGGTCAAATGATTGCCATTAGTGACCTTTCCAGTCAGTTTCCGACAAGCAAAGACCATGAGGAAAACTGGATTGGCTTAATAACATGATTCACTTCACAGCCATGGCAAAAAAAGGGTTATAAAATCAGGTGTGACTCACTTAACCATTGCCCTGACCAGCAGTGGAAATTCTGGTTCCAATTGTGGTCGTAAGTTGAAGACTGGTTGACTTCTAATACACCTCTGCTTGCAACCAGACAACAGAAACTAGGGAGGGGGGAAGGGAGTGATTGGAATGTACGAGGAGCCAAGAGGGAATTGAGGAATTCAAGAGCACCGTCTGTGGCCTGGGAGAATTTCTACATTTCAAGGTCAAATGCTTGGAAACCTCTGAAATGCACAGACTGTTCCCAAAACAAACTGATTGTATGTGATTGGTGGACAATGGACAGTGGGTGGTCCCAGGGGAAAAGGGTTTTTTATTTAGGGTGCTTTTCGCAGGAAAACCTCAGAACAGGCTCTGCTTCTTCTGCACCTATGTGGAATTATCAGTAAAGCTAATTTACTGATAGAACATTGGAAAAACAATGTCCCAGGAGTTTCTTCTGCTGCAATATGCCAACAGGACAGTTAACACAATCTATATGAAATGGGTGAAAATATTTTAGTTTAAAACTGATGTATTGTGGGTGTTTAAAAATCTGGATATTTTTGTGTAGAATCCGGCTTTATTTGAGTGTGTTAGGAAATGGCTGGCAATCCTGACTAGATACCATCTTAAAATCCTTCTTATTTAGCTTGTTTGCCTGAAATGTTATACAATTAATCACTATTCACTATTATTCAATAAGTATTACAAAATCGGAATTGATTCTAATTTTGATCAACCCAAAAGGGTCATTTGAGTGCCACATACTGGGCAGTAAACAGTCTATAAAGAAACTACTGATTAACATTCAGCTCAGTCATATACACCCTAAACTAAATAGTAGCTACAGAAAGCCAGAATATTTTTTTTGTTTCCTTCACTTTCATCATTCTAAATTCAAGTAAATTATTGCTTAGCATACTATACACTCTGTGGAAAATGCCTGCTTTCATGTAAAATGATTTTTCCACAGAGATGTTCTTTAGGCACAATAAAAGAAATTCTACAGGTATAATTAGGAATATTGTACAGTACAACTTTATTTAATTAAGGCATTTTATAAAACTCTTTTAAAATATGCTTGCTTACTTTTGCTACCTCCAAATCCTCTTTCCCTTCAATTAAGCTATACTGTAGCCTGTTGAATTTTAATTGCTGAAACAATAGTTTTAGATTCCTAAATGATGGAGGCCAACTAGAATAAAAATGCTCTTTTCATTCGCAAAAACGTGTTAAAGAAGAAAACATGCATATGCACATATGTTTATGAATGTCCGTGTAACTAGTCACAAGGGAAATTTAAGAAACTCACATTCTGACGATGATCCATAATACTGATAATAAGTCCATATGTTGATGAAGCAAAAATACTTTGCTCTACTATACAATGAAAGAAAAGGGAAAAAGATGAAGAGTAAAAGAAAAAAAAGAAAGAAAAGTCAATATCTGAAATTGTCAGCTGAGCTATAAATGTACTCTAATATAATGTATTTCAGCTTGGTCTTGTTCATTGGCATAGTTATTATGGATAAAATGGCTTGAAATTGTGATTTTTCATCTCTTCTGTAAATGGCTCAAAAATAGGAACCTCTTTTCTATAGAATAGGAAAAATCACCACTCTATTTTGTTGACCTTCCCTCTTTACAAGACATTCAATTTTTGCATCCTTATTCAAGAAGGACAGAAAAACACAGTAGCAGAACATCATGGAACTTCTGTTACAATTCATTCATCAGAAAAATCTCTTTAAAAAAATGAAATAGTTCTATGTGTCTGCTGCAGAAGCTGACTGCGCAAAGCTGAGTGAATTCTTCTTTCAGTTTTTCTAAATTCTGCCCACATGTCTTTATGCTTTAGATAATGAACTTTAAGTTACAGAAACATATGAAATAAAGTGTAAGGGAAGGAAAACAATTCTAAGAATTACTCACCATGATGCATACCATTTGCAGTGAAAAAACAGAGGGAAGCTGAGCTCACCCTGTGAAGTACAGCAGTTCCTGTTTTAGGTAACTAAATATGGCAACAATGCTAAAATAATGTGAATCTAACACATACAGAAGGCTAACATCTGGAAGTTCAAGAAAGCACCTAAATAAATAACAGGTATCTGCCAAATTTTGAAGCACCAGCTATTTTTTAAAGATGTTCACAGAGGTGAAAAGATAAGACTTTGCTAAAACCCCACTATAATACTTCCTGTACATGTATTTTTTCTAGCTTTTTTAGGCTTATCTCATTTTTTAAGAATTAATTTATATATCCGCAGTGATTGTGGGGGAGCGGGAATCTACAAAACTTACTAATATCATGTATAGTTGAAACAGAAAAATAAATGAACCAACATTTTAAGGTCCCTGTTTAGTCACCTGACAGCAATTGTAATTCACCCCCATCCCAGATGGATCAGCAGTTGCTGCTTCTAGTGCCAGGACATGCAAACATTCTGCATATTAAATGAAAACTTTCTAACAAAAATATTTTGAACATTTGCATCTATTTTGTGATCACTGTTGTGTTAGTGCAATGCTGCCGTGATATCGAATGGCAACCACCCTTTAGAACATCATTGCCCCATCCCAAGTGTGATTGGTCCCTACTCTGTTAACTTTCTAGAACAGGAGTCTCCAACCTTGGCAACTTTAAGACTTGTGGACTTCAACTCCCAGAGTTTCTCAGCCAGCTTGCTGTTCTAGAAGGCTCTTAATCTGATGTGGTCGCTGGCCAGGGGATTCCATGGAAGTACAGAAGCTGCAAAATTATTATATTGCTTATAAATTTAGAATGACCTATCTTGTGTTTATTACAATGTTAGTTATTTCGTTGTACTTTAATGGTTATTTTTAATTGCATTGTTTATTCAGTTTTTGTTGTTGTGTTTTAATTTTGTGTGCCACCCAAAATCACTGTGAGATGGATGAATCTATAGATTTGAGAAATAAACTAACAAATAAATAATGGACTACTGTCTAATAATATACTAGCAAAACTTCTCCTATTTTTCAATGATAGAAGATAGAACATAAGCAGGATTGGAAGGGATCTTGGAGGTCTTTTAGTCCAACCACCTTGCTCAACCAAGAGATGCTATACCATTCCAATTAAATAGTTGTCCAACCTCTTCTTGAAAACCTCCAATAAAGGAGCACTCACAACTTTTGGAGACAGCCTGTTCCACTGATTAATTTTTCTCACTGTTAGGAAATTTCTTCTTAATTCTAGATTGGATCTCTCTTTAATAATTTTCCATGCATTACTTCTTGTCCTGCCCTTGAGTAGTTTGGAGAATAAGTAGCCTCCCTCTTCTCTGTGACAGCTTCTCAAGTATTGGAAGATTGCGATCATGTCATCCTTAGTCCTTCTCTTCATTAGATTAGACATACCTACTTTCCACAACCATTCATCTTAATAATCTTTTTTGCTCTTCTCTGAATTCTGTCTAGAGTCTCAGCATCTTTTTTGTATCGTAGTAACCAAAACTGGACTCAGCATTCCAAGTGGGGTCTTACCAGTGCAGTATAAAGTGGTACTATCACATGATCTTTTTATGCACCCAAAATATTCAAAACACCACACAGAGAATTAGTAGAATTTATAAAATCATAAGGGATATAGTACTGGCACAAGAATCACATTGTCAAATATATTCTTAATGAATAATGTACTTCAGCCCTATTACTTTATAATATTTGTAATGTGCACCCTGTGAGGGTGGTTAAGGTATTCTGTGTGGCAGGTATGGGGTTATGGTTCACAAATATAGTAATTTCCTTAATAACATACAGTGATATGAGTTTTAACTGAAAAATGTCACCTGGTCCAAGAAGAAATGGAGTGTCTTAGCCTTTTCTTTTAGTTGCAATTCATCTCCCAATCTGTGACTGTCTATTTATACAAGGTTTTTTGCAACAACAACTGGTGGCATTTCAATTCCTCCAAGCATGAAGACTATATAAATCAGGGATAGTCAACATATTTATACCTACCGCCAACTTTTGTATCTTTGTTAGTAGTAAAATTTTCTAACCGCCCACCGGTTCCACAATAATGTGCCGTGTATCGTCATCTGCGCATGCCTCTCACGCATTGTGATTGGGGTGGGGGTGGGGCGCCAGCTACCAGCTCTGCTTGTCTGTTACAGCTGGGTGGTGTGAAGGGAGATGCGCAAGCTATTCTGGGATGAGGCTCTTTTGTTTGCGGTCGCACTATAGCACCATTTAGTTTCACTTAGGTAATGTGAACTAAATTTATGCGCAGGTGATATAAACAGTATATTTTCAGAAATTTAAATTGTCACGGGGAATTTTATGAAAACCTAATGAAAATGTTTTAAAATAACGCTATGAAAATTTTTAAAAAGTCAATTAAATTAAAAAAAAGGAAAGTGTTTCAGTATCGGACAAAACCCCTACTGCCCACCATGAAAGCTGGAACGCCCACTAGTGGACGGTAGGGACCAGGTTGACTACCACTGTTATAAATAATGATAATTGTTATATTAGCAACCAGTTAGTCTGCAGAAAACTTGCAAAGTGAAAAACACCAGTTTAGGGTTTCTACCACTTTGACACGTTTAGGGCTTTCCATTCCATTCTTCCCAACATTCCGTCTTTATTTATAGCTGATAAGTATGATAAGAAGGGTTTTTTGGCCTATTTTGGGTGATGGTGAAGTTCTATTTTAAGTAGAACTATAGCACCTTCTGCAAACATTGACATTCCTTCAAGGGTATGCTATCTTTCACTCCTGTACAAGAATGATACCATTTTGGCCTCAGAAGGATCCAAGCTCACAATTATCTCTGGTGATGAATGAGACCAGGTTGATCTTCATTGCGATGTTGTTATTGCTATACAGATACCACAGCCTCTAAGTGTTTCTAGGTTATCTGACTAAGAAGCCAGAGTGGCCCAACCCCAGGATATCTGACATTTTTACATTTCTCTTTTTAAACCCCCATGATATAAATTCGTTAAATTCCATTTCAGATATTTTTTTCTCCATTACTCCATTCCAGATTTAAGTAAGACTACCTGATCTTTGATTACTAGGATCATCTTGTCATCAATTAGAAAATTCCATATAAGCTTTCAAGACTTGTTAAAATTAAGTCAGAGATTAACTCTAGACTGTTCTCTCATAATTAACATGATGATTTGAAGACATTTCTATTAAGCAGATGCAATGCAGTATTTCTGGAATCTCCATTTACAATACACACATCTCATTGTAGCCAATAGTTAATTACTTTAACGGTTTCCAGATGGTTGCCATATTATCCTACTGCAGTAATATCATATTAAAATCCAACAAATGTCTATGGCACAAACTACCATGATACAGTTCCCTTCATATTTTATGAGATTTATAGAATTATCTCCCACAAAGTCATACAGTAAAAATTGTGTTAGGCTGTGTTGACTCCTTTAGATTTTTAATTATTTTAATTAATTTGCTCCCCCTCCCCTTAGACCACATTGCCCTGTCCATAGGTCCAGATGAAACAGAAATTCCTTTCTATTTTATATAAAACGAATTGTATGCACACCTAATACTACTACAGCATATTCTTATTTTTTATTGCACATGTTTGGTCATACACAAAAAGCATCGATATAGTTCTTATGAAGGAGAGGAACTGCACAGCCAACAAACTTTATTTCTCATTGAAAGATCATCTAGGCAGCTAATGTCAAGGAGCTAACAGACAGTCTGACAAAAAAATTGTTCCTGCAAATGAGGACACAGGGCTGCACCATTTCAAAGAAAGTTTTAGTTTACCGTGATTTAGTTTACCGTGATTTACCGTGATTTCAAACAGCTTGTAGCTGATCATGAAATAAATTGGCTCTATTTTCAAACATAACCAGTATGGATCACAAAGGATGGAGGGCAGATTTCAGATTACTATAGAGTCTCTGGGGCAACAATCTTAGAGAGAAAATAATACACCACATCTGTTTTCTTCCAAATATGGAATAGCAATACTCCATAAGCACAGGAATACAGGATTGGATCTAGAAGATGTTAAACATGAAATATAAAATTATTTTAATTGCAGGCAATATGATGAAAACCCAGCTAGCCTGCTAAAGAACCAATGCATCATTTCAAACCGAGGTCATTTCAGTAACCTTGTTGCTGGTATCATGATTTATATTGACTGTTTCCTAATATGATTTGATTGCTTATTTGTTCCCTATGACTATCATTAAGTATTGTACCTTATGATTCTTGACAAATGTTATCTTTTCTTTTATATACACTGGAGCTTATGCACCAAGACAAATTCCTTGTGTGTCCAATCACACTTGGCCAGTAAAAAAGTCTGTTCTATTCTATTCTATTCTATTCTATTCTATTCTATTCTATTCTATTCTATTCTATTCTATTCTATTCTATTCTATTCTATTCTATTCTATTCCTTCCAGCTATAACCAGCCGGGACATCTGTCCTTCTACTGCTTTCAGCCCATACTTCCACAGTGTGGTTGGATTAATTGCTCCCTTTCTATTTATAATTACTGTTCTGCTTTCCATTCATCACTATTTTGTGTCCCATCTAAAAATTGATTTTTAGATGCTATACAACTTTTTATCCCCCCCCCATAAATTTAGTTATTAAATTCTTTCATAAACTTTCTTTAATTCCATCAGTTAAGAACCGGGTGTGAATGTTTGCTGAAAAAGCAAAAATTCCTTTTTATGATAATGGACTTCTATTGGCTTTGTTATATGAAAGTGAGATTTGAGTACTTAAAGAGAAACATAAAAGCAGGGGATGGGGTGAGCCCAATGGCTCAGTGGTTAAAGAAGTGGAATTTTTCGGTTGGAAAGCTGACAGCCCAGGTTTGAGACCCAACTGCCCACATAACAAGGTGAGCTCCTGTTGCTTGCCTCAGCTCCTCCCCACCTAGCAGTTCGAAAGCATGCAATTACAAGTAGATAAATAGGTACCACTTTGATGGGAAGGCAATAGCGTTCTGTGCTCCTCAGCGTACAGTCACGGAACATGACCACGGAAAGGTTTTCAGACAACCGCCGGTTCCCTTAGCTAAGAAATGAAGATGAGCACTGACCCCTAGAGGTGGACATGACTGGAAAGGAGAAAACTTTACCTTTCATTGAACAGGTTACTAAGGGAAATGTGTCTCATAAAACAAGAAGAATTCAGATCAAGAATGAAGGAGTGCTGAAGGAATGTGGCTAAGGAACCAAGCTGAGTGACTAGTATGAAAAAAGAAGGCTGACATGATCCGGCCATACGGAAAGAATGAATGAGGAACAAACAGTAAAACAAATATATGAAGGAAAAGTGAACGGGTTGAAAGGAAAGGAAAAACCAAGGATGATGTGGCTGATACAGTTAATGCAATCTTCTCAAAGAGGGACATGACAAATCAAAATAACAAAAGGTGATGCATGAAGCAGAATGAAGAAGTGTTGAAAACATGGTTTGGCAAGGCTAAAAAGGTATGGAGAGAGAGATCCTGGTGAATGGGACTCACTTTAACCAGATTTATTTACGTTTTCTTTTATCTTCTGCCTCTAATTCGGTTAGTTAATTAACTTTTTTTCAATGCTGTGCACAATCTTCTCTTTCTAAAAGGGAAAAGCTTGGGAGGTAAGTACAGATATATCAGGTTTGGAGGTGTAAAGAAAATGTTGGATATTAGACTGGCAGCTGAGTCTGTTAATTCTTTATTGCTTGGATCAGTAATATTACTATTTGTTCTGATCAGCTGGTGCTTTAACTAACATTGGAATGGCAAATGGCAACAGGATATGGACAGATGCATTCATTTTTTATACAGCTTTCCTAGGCATGTCAAAGGAGACCCCCCTTCCCCCCTCAAAAAAATCCCAGGAGATTGCATTCAAGCCTTGTGGTAAGAAAAGTCACATAACTATCAGTGAAATATAAGAGCGGTTACAAAATGACAGGCCATATGGCATAATTCGCGGTTATGGCAGATCATTCAGCAAAAATGGTTTGGGCTTTAGTCACTATAAATAAATTAGTGATTCGGTGATTAGGGATTAGGGACAGGCATAATTTTGGTGCCCAGAGGACCCACTTTTTATTTTGGGGTACCCAACAGCTGCAACCAAAGTGGGACAATTTCATGCACAAAGAGATAAGTAGGTTTCTGGAAGGAATGTGTATGATTGCAATTTATTTATTAGTTTTGAACACTGCCACAAAGGTTCCTGGCAGCATCATAAAATCATATAAACATGGAACAACACAGATATAAAATTGATAAAAACATAATAAAAATAATTGATAAAGAACCATAAATCACACATGGTGCCTTATACAGTATATGTTAGGCCTATTTTAGTGGAATAATTAATCCCCAGAATCAAACTGCTAAATTCTAAAGACAGAATGCAAACTAATGAACAAAATCAGTTCCATTTACTTTAGTGGGAGAAATTTAAACCCATTAAATCAGTGGAACTAAAATGGGCTAAAATTTGGCTGGGTCATCCCCACCAGTAAAAGATAAAACTGGGAGCAGGTATAAATGTCTCTACTTTACTGTTCTTAAAATTCACTGAGATGAAATGTCTGAATATGAGAAAAATGAAATTGTAGCATGTGACTAAAAATATTACAAGGAGCCCAGACAAACCATGCTCTGTCGCCTGCCAGGTGTTTGACGTTTTGTACTACTTTAGCAGTCACAAGCAGGCAGCAGAATTAGCTTTATCAAGCCTCCAGCAAAGTGTTTCACAACCTTGACAACTTCAAGCTACATGGACTGTATAGACTTCAACTCCCAGAATTCCCCAGCCAGCGTGTTGTTGAGGTGGAAAAACACTGTTCTAGTGGACTGCCAGACTCGAAAAAAGCTTTGCTCTAGTTTATAAGCCACAAATTGAAAAGGTCCAGTTTGGTAGACAAAACACTGATAATTCAGATTTCTGGCAAATGCCCGGAAGAAAAAATCCTTAATTACGTCAGATTTAGGACAAATTTGCAAATCAGTCCAGAAAAATTATGACATTTCAATATTTGTATTAGCTTATTTTGCTATACACTAAATGAGTAAATAAATATTAGTTTCTTTGCTTGCTTCTGTGTATCTTTAAGCTTTATGGCATGAAGTCAGAAAGGAATATCTTCAATAAAATCTTCCCTCTGAAATATTTTGTGTCAGAGATGTTCAAGAAAGGGGAATCCATCAACCCAAAATTACATGGAAATGAGTCAGTGAAGAGGCCTATTAAAGATAATTTTAAAAATGGTCAGAGGGTTCAGCTAAAATGAAAAGACAGTTTAAAATGTATTTTAAATACAGCAAGCTTTAAGGAAATTGGCAACTTCAAAATAATTCAGCAATACAGAGGTAAGAAACCAAAGAAAGGCTGTAAATGCTGCATTCCAGAAATACTCAGGAAAAAAAAAGGTTTCAAGTTTGCCGAGTTTGAAACAGAGGAAAAAGAGGTTGTTCTATAGTACCAGTTCCCACCACAATTTCTGGCTGTACAGCTTTTAGTAACATTTCCTCTCCATTTTTCAGTTCGGGCATCTAATGAAAATCTGGCTTTAAAAGCTCAGGACACCCTGGAAAGATCATCATTTAAGCCCCGTTTCTTTGGCTTTATAAGAAGCCTTGGGGGAGGCGTGGGGGGGCGGCAAGACGAAGGCATCGCAAGGATTCCGAAGGGAACAGCTGACCCCTGTCAGTTTGTGCACAGGGCGGCAGGCGTCCTTTAACGCAGGGCAAAAGCATTGCTTTTCTTTCTCTGCAGGGCAAACCCTTGGAAACGCAACCGCACCTTTGGCTCTTTTCAATCCTCGGTTCCCCCAAAGCCGGGAAAGGCATCTACAGACACGCCGCACGTGCAAGGGCTCCGCGCGAGAGCCCTGCCCCAAACAAAAGCCAGACGGGAGTCAGCCTTGCCTGCTCTTAGGAGAATCTTTTGGAAAGCCGCCTTCTGCACTTCCCCAGCTCCAAACTCGGCTGCCCCGCCAGCTCCCGCGGTACAAACGCGGCTCCTCGGCCGCTGCCACGAGGGCTCCGAGCCGGCGCTCTCCTTTCCAGCCGCGAAGTTTGGTCCGGTGCCCTCCCTGCAGCTGCCTTCGGGCAAGGTCTCGCTCCAAAAGGCAGGCACCCGAGGCGGCTGCCCGGACCTGCCGAGAATGAATGAGCGCCTGTCTCTGCCTTAGCAAACGTCATTTGGGGGAAGCTGCCTCCTGCCAACCCAGGCAGGAGAAACTTCGCCTTCCTCGCATTGCCGATCGGCGGCGGCGGCGGCGGATCCCGGTGCACCCGCGGCCAGCTTTAGAGAGAAGGGAAAGCGCCGAGGGAAACTTACCGTCCCAGACATTCGGCTGCAGCGCCATAAGCCAAGGCGCCCGGCTAGGCAAACGGGGCTTCCTTCCTGCTTCGCCACCGGCCAATGCTCCCCAAGCGCCCTGCCGGCGGCCGAGTGGCTAGGAAGCGGGACAACCTGGGGCGCTGTGTACGCGTGTCCGCCTCAGCCACGGAAGATTGGCCAGCGGCTCCTCCTCCTGCTGCTGCAGCAGCAAAGGAATCCTCCATCTCCTCCCCCCCCTCCACAAGTTGCCTGCCCCGCCTTCTTGCCCCCCCTCCAGACACTCGAGGAAGCACGCCTGGGCTTTCCCTGCGAAGCACCTGGTTAGCTGGGAACTCAGAGGAGAGTGGCATCAGTCACGGCAGGCGTAGCAAGCCATCACCGTTGCCTCCAGGTTTCTCCGTGGTCGTTTTTAAGGAAGGTTTTGCTCTGTGGCCGGTTGTTTCCTTCAAATAAAGCAGAGATTCCCAAACTCCCAGAATTCCCCATGCTAGGGAAGCAGTGAATTCCCAATGCTGGGAAGTAATTCTGGGAGTTAAAGTCCACATGTCTTAAAGCAGGGGTCTCCAACTTTGGCAACTTTCAGACTTGTGGACTTCAACTCCCAGAGTTCCCTCTGGGAGTTGAAGTCCACAAGTCTGAAAGTTGCCAAGGTTGGAGACCCCTGTCTTAAAGGAACCAAGTTTGAGAATCACTGCTTCACAGTAAAGGTAGTCCTCCACTTAGGCCCACAATTGAGCCCCAAATGTTCGTTGCTTAGGGAGACGGTTGTTAAATGGTCCCATTTTATAACCTCTTTTGCCACAGTTGTTAAGTGAATCGCTGCAGTTTTTAAGGGAGTAACATGGTTAGTCACTTCACAGTTCCAGATTCGCTTCACGGGAAGCCAGATTCATGGTTAGTGAATCTGGCTTCTCCATTGACTTTGCTTGTTAGACGGTCACCAAAGGTGACCACATGACCAGGGGACGCTGCAACTGTCATAAATACATCCCAGTTGCCAAGTGTCCAAATTTTGATCACGTGACCAGAAGGGTGCCACAGTGGTCATAAATGTGAAAAATAGTCATAAGTCACTTTTTTTTCAGTGCCATTGTAACTTCAAACGGTCGCTAAACAAATGATTGTATGTGGGGGAGTACCTGCATAGTCTTGTTTTCACCTTTTCACCCATTGTGATCAGGGGTGGGTTCTACTTACCTTTCCTACCGGCTTCTGCGCATGCGCAGATGGTCAATTATGACATCCGGGCGGTTTGGGCGGAGCCTCCCGCTGTTTTTACTAGCGGTTTTAAAGAATCGGACAGAACCGGGAGCAACCCATCACTGATTGTGTCTTACCTTTCCCCACTTATGGGGGAAGTACTCTCTTTTCCAGATTTCTTTAGTGTAACTTTCTATTGCCTCCCTTTTTGTCTTCCAGTTTTTTTCTTTCTCTTCCCCCTCCTTTCTGCTGCCTCTTTTTTTCCCCTTTCTTTTTCACTTGTCGTTTTGCCCAGGTTCATCCTGGTCCTGTTTTGGGTGCAAGCTTATTGTTGTGCCAAAGGACAATCCACTGATCTTAAAACTAGAAGAAAACTATGAGTTTCAATGGCACTGCTCTGATGTGTCTTATTCTGCCTCAGAAACAAGGTTGGTGCGTGGATATGTCTTTACTGTTTCCAATCAGAACAAGTTAAGGAAACTGTTGGAATTTCCTGGCTTTGCCTCCCCTTTCATCTGCTGGTGGAATTATGACCGATCACTCTACTTAATATAGGATGGGCTGGGAATGGATGAGTTTAAGCACATGCTTTGAAAGGCAGTTTTGGCTACCGGTTGAGCTATTCGACTAACAATTTGCAGCCACAGAAGAGCATTGGGCCTGGGATCTGTTGGTTGGGAGTCACAGGTGGAGAATAAGGGATGTAAGAAGTACTGGGGTCCTGCCCCACTCCCAGGATGACCCTGGTCCTTTTTGACCAGTCAGTCATGCTATTTTTGGATATGAGTTTGCACTCTTTTAAAAAAGTGCTAGAGTCATATTCAGAAGCAGCCTGATTGAGGTGTCAATGGCATCAGAGCGAAATGGGAAGGATAATTGATAATGATGGAGCTCTATTTCCAATAATTGCTGCAAAATACTAGCAGTGAGTGGCTATTGCTGGCAGCATCCAAATACAGGTAGTCCTCGACTTACGACCACAATCAAGCCCAAAATTTCTGTTGCTAAGTGAGACAGTTGTTAAGTAGGTTTTCCCCCATTTTACAACCTTTCTTGCCACGGTTGTTAAGTGATTCATGGCACTTGTTATGTTAGTAACAAGGCTGTTAGTGAATCAGTCTTCCCCCTTGACAGAAGGTTTCAAAAGTTGATTACATGATCCCAGGATACTGCAATCATCATAAATATGAGTCAGGTGCCCAAATTTTGATCACATAACCATGGGGATATGAAAATCACAAGTGTGAAAAATGATCATAAGTAACTGTTGTAAGATGAGGATGACATGTATAGCCCATTGAGTTTACCAAGGAGCAGAGGGTGAAATGCTCCCGATTCGGACCGGATCACTCGATCGGGTAGTGATGGCGGTGAGTGGTTCGGACAACCAGTAGCAAAAATCCCTGCTCCCCCCCCCCATGCCTACCTGAGCGATCATCAGAGGTTTCTTTTTTAACTTTTAAAAGCATTTTTTCTTCAGACGAAAAAATGCTTTTAAAAGTAAAAAAAAAAACCTCTGAAGATCGTGCAGCTCAGCTGGGATCGTCAGAGGCTTTTAAAAGCATTTTTTCTACAACCTCTTCGGCCAGAGGTAAAAAAATGCTTTTAAAAGGCTCCTCTGATGACCCCACCTGAGTTGCCTGATCGTCAGAGGCTTTTCTTTTAAAAGCGTTTTTTTTTTGCCTTTAAAAGAAAAGAAAAGCCTCTGACGATCTCGCAACTCAGCTGGGATCATCAGAGGAGCCTTTTAAAAGCATTTTTTACAACCTCTTTGACCGAAAAGAAAAGAAAAAATGCTTTTAAAGTAAAAAAAAAAAGTTGGCCACACCCACCCAGTCACATTACCACCCCCCACCAAGCCATGCCCACAGAACCGGTAGTAACATATTTTACATTTCACCACTGCCAAGGAGCCCCAAGAAATAAAGCAAAATAGAGCATTGATGGAAAAAAACTAAATGAACATGACCAAGCACAGGTACAAACTCACTTCAAAGCTACACTATTTTTTTTTAAAATTTGAATTTATATCCCGCCCTTCTCTGAAGACTCAGGGCGGCTTACAATGTGTTAAGCAATAGTCTTCATCCATTTGTATATATTATATACAAAGTCAACTTAATTGCCCCCAACAATCTGGGTCCTCATTTTACCTACCTTATAAAGGATGGAAGGCTGAGTCAACCTTGGGCCTGGTGGGACTTGAACTTGCAGTAATTGCAAGCAGCTGTGTTAATAATAGACAGACTTAGTCTGTTGAGCCACCAGAGGCCCTTCTATATTATAGTTATATACATATAGGCAATTGGGATTACGAGACATTCTTACTTTGGAACACAATGCCCAACAACCTACCTTAGAACAGGAAATCCTTGGATTACAACCATTCGTTTAGTGATCATTCAAAGTTATAACTGCATTGAAATAACTGACTTATGACTGTTCCTTACACACACAACCATCACAGCATCCCCACAGTCACATCATCAACATTCAGGTGCAGCATGTATTGATTATGATGGTTGCAACATCCTGGGGTCACGTGATTGCATTTGTGACCTTTGCAGCCAACATCTGACAAGCAAAGTCAATGGGGAAAGCTGGATACGCTTAAAGGCTGCAGCAATTTGCTTAACTACCAGGGCAAAAATGTAAAATTGGACAGGACTCATTTAATAACTGTGTTGTTTAGCAATGGAAATTCAGATCGTAAGTTGAGGACTACCTATATGTGGGAACTGGCAAAACCTGCCCACAGGCTACTGTCAGAATTTGGAGTAACATTTCACTGATAAAATTGTGTAAGTTTTTACATGGGGAAAATCTACGGAGATCACAGGGTAGAGACTTATGAGTCTTGGTGGGAGCTGATTAACACTTTGTTAGGGGAGTGGGTAATTCTTCAATGGACTATCCACTCCCAATCATGTTGGTCAACTCATATTAGTTTTGTTTGCTGCCTTGAGTTACATATCAAAAAGGTGGAAAAATATATTAATAATATGAATAATGATGACGATGATGATCATCATCATCCAGTTGTCCAACTCCTTTCTAGTGTCCTTCCTTTTTTTTTTTTTTGCATATTCTTGCTGCTTTCAGAAACCTGGTTTCTTGATTTCAGTCAAAACATTGGCAACTATGATCTGATCTCAAGTGACTGATTTCCAAAAGAGTTTCACCCAGGATAATTGAACTAGGAAGTTAAAATGACTGAAGTTATAAATGACTGAATGTGTAATGTTTTTCAGTAAATTGTACTGGTGGTAGATTAGATGCCTTTTAAAAAGATCTCCCAATTTAGGCTATCACCTCCTGTGCACCAAGGAAGATGGGAAGCTTCCAGAAGTATTCATTAAAGAGTGGCTGTAAAGCCACTCTACCCCTTCTGCATTACTGTAGGAAATGCCAGGCTGCTGTCAAATCTCCATTTTGTCTGGATCACTTGTCTACTATGCTTGTTTTGTCCTAAACTCATCCAAAACTCTTACGAATCAGCAGTTTACCACTCATCTATATATGCTATTAAAATTCTTGTGTCTGTAACTTTTAACTGGGTGAAACAGTGAATCAAAAGCCAACATTTTTTTTTTGAACCAAGAGATATCTCCAATGGGCTAACTTTGAGAATGTGCCCTAAATCTAGGACCCATGACTCTTGTGGAATTGAAATTAGCACATTTGTGGTTGCTTCAGTGCTGCTGCGTTGCCATGGAACCATCCAGAAATTCAGTACACCAGTCCCACCCTAGCTTTCCGGAGGCTAGATAGATAAGTCTCACCATCAGCTGCTGAAGGCCAGTCAGCTGTGGTCATGTCGGCAGAAAGTTGGAAGTGGCTCCCACTGCTTTTTTTTTAACCTTTGGACATTCTCTTTCTCTGTTTAGCTAAGGAAGTAACTAAAACGATGACTCAGTGGGTCACGGGTTGTCTAGTCATTATTAAAGATGGAAATGAGAGGCACAGCTGGTCATATACCTACTATGGACATAAAAAAACAGGGGTCACTAGAGGCGCTACAGGAAAAATAAAAACAACAATGGCATTAAATATATATTTATTCCCAATGTTTGATGTTTTATCAAGGGAAACATTTAAAATATACTGTATATAAAAAATATTTGAAATACTTATTCTACCGTCTAAAATATTGTATAGGGTAAAGACTTATCACTGAAAACTTGGGAATATAAAAAACATCTATGCATATGCATAACATCTATGCATATTAGCAGATATTTTTTGTTTACTTATATGGGTGACATTCTAAGCAAAAATATAAATTTATCTGGTTCCAGGTAGATTTTCAACAGCATGGGCTGGGTAATATAGTATAAACCTTCCAATTTTGTTTCAGACAGTTGCCCATTTAATGATCTCAAAACAGCTCAACAATGCTATCTTGGTTTGATCCTCTAGAGTTATGCTATTGAAAGATCCAGAAAAATCAGCTTACTTGGACTAAGTGATCTCTAAGATAATTTCATTATGAAATATATATCTCAGCAGATTAGTAAATATAAAAACCAATTGTTTGAAAAAAACCTGTAGATAATATACAGATTTATATTATGCCCGAAAAGATCAGCAATGACAAGCACCCTGTTGTACATGTCAAAAAAAAAAAATGTTGACAGCATCATTGATCAAATAGACCATAGAGATTTCCCTAAGGGGTTGAATTTTTGTTGTGGTTTGACATTTAAAAGGTTTTCAAATGGTGGAAAGTTTTTAAAATATTGGTCTATAGGAACAGAAAATTAAGGTACCCAGAGAAAGACATATTGGAGTTTTCAACGTTATGTAAGTTTGCTAAATTCCTGCATTATGTTTTAGTTTGCAATGAATTAACTTCAAGACACCATACTATCACCAGTCTCTACCTCAAATACTATAAAACAGATATGGAAATTCCTTACTGGAGACTTGTTCTGATTCTTAAGATGGGGGAATCTATGGAGATCACAGAGGTAGAGACTTATGAGGACATGGCTGAAGCCCAAAGTGGGAAGAGTCAACCTAAAACAGATGGAGTTACAGCCATTCATTCACCTACTAAGTAATGTTTACTCAATCAGAAAGAAAACAAGCACTGAAAAATTGACTTATGACCATTTTTCACACTTATGACCATTGCAGCATCCCCATGATCCCATGATCTATATTTGGATGCTTGACAATGGACTCACATTTATGACGGTTGCAGTGTCCTGAGGTCATGTGATCACCCTTTGCAACCTTCCGACAAGCAAAGTAACAACCGTGCTACTAATTTAACAACTGCAGGGATTCGGTTAACAAATGTGATCAGAGAAGTCGTAAAATGGGGCAAGACTCGCTTAGCAACATAAATTGTGGGCTCAATTATGGTCGTAAGTCGAGGACTACCTGTATTAGTCTTTGAGATGGCTCAATACTCTGTTTATTTGTTTAAAGGTTTCTAGGTTGCCTTTTAGGGAGAGTAAAAGCGGAGTGATACAAAGGAGCCCCTTCTATGGCCCATTTGGTGAGAAAATAAAGTGCTGTGTTCATTTTTTTTTGCTCCCAGACCCAGAGCTGAGAGATCCCTTTGGAGAAGACAAGGGCCTCCCGGCTTTGCCAGCATAATCAATGGTCTGGATCTGCTTTGCTTCCATCCTGTTTCCGGTTGGTTGAGCAACAGTCAGGGTAGAGTCTAGGAGAAAGTGCCGTAAAGAAATGGTTTCAACTCTTTCCCCCACCAATCTCCTTTCCTCCCACAGCTCCTTGGTGGTTTCCTAGCTGAGCAGCACTGAGGGGAAAGATTTCTTTGGGAACATTGTTTAGGTTCCTTCAATGGCCTGAGGTCACGCTTCCCCAAACAAGCCATTTTCTTCTGCTTTCCTCCCTTCCCTGAGCAGGCTGGATGGGGAAGGGGTCAGGCCCGTGACCTGACGGTTCCCTGATTCTAGCATCATGTTAGCAGAACAGTCTTTATCTAATGAGTATGGAACAGCTACATTTTTTCATATTATTCAGCTAGGCTCCAGGACAGAAATCTTGTGTAGCTTGAGCTGTGAGTTGTAGACACAAGCAAAGGGGTTCTGCTGTTCTACAGTTCTGTTTCTATAGTCTGTCTTTTAAATAAGTCCTTCCTGAGAACTCATCCGGCTTTGTTCAGTTGCCTATTGATCTCATGGGTGGATAGTTAATTTCCTGGAGGAGCTATTAAGAGATTACACAACCATTTGTCTGAAATGGTAGGGTTTCCTGGTTGAGCAAGGGGTAGGACTAGAAGACCTCCAAGGTCCCCTCCAACTCTGTTATTCTCTTATTTGGTTACTCTAATATGGCTATGCTAAACACAAATTTATTTTGTGTGATTTTTTTCTCAATAAAATGTGTGGGAAGAAGGGACAACAAGAGTCAGATTCCTGTTGAATCATTTTCATGATCAGTTGAGGTTATTCAAATGAATTTTAAAAAGAAGCTTATGGGCACATATTTTTTTCATCCTAAAAATATGTTTTATATTTTTTGTATCAACAGTAGAAACCTTTAAATTTCTAGGTTCTATCATATCGCAAGATCTAAAATGGACAGCTAACATCAAAAACATCATCAAAAAAGGACAACAAAGAATGTTCTTTCTGTGCCAACTCAGTAAGCTCAAACTGCCCAAGGAGCTGCTGATTCAGTTCTACAGGGGAATTATTGAGTCTGTCATTTGCACCTCTATAACTGTCTGGTTCGGTTCTGCAACCCAACGAGAAAAACACAGACTTCAGAGGATAATTAGAACTGCAGAAAAAATAATTGCTATCAACCTGCCTTCCATTGAGGACCTGTATATTGCATGAATCAAGAAGAGGGCCGTGAAAATATTTACAGATCCCTCATATCCAGGACATAAACTGTTTCAACCCCTACCCTCAAAACGACGCTATAGAGCACTGCACTTCAGAACAACTAGACACAAGAACAGTTTTTTCCCGAAGGCCATCACTCTGCTAAACAAATAATTCCCTCAACACTGTCAAACTATTTACTAAATCTGCACTACTATTAATCTTCTCATCGTTCCCATCACCAATCTCTTTCCACTTATGCCTGTATGACTGTAACTTTGTTGCTGGCAATCCTTATGATTTATATTGATATATTGACCATCATTTGTGTTGTAAATGTTGTACCTTGATGAACATATCTTTTCTTTTATGTACACTGAGAGCATATGCACCAAGACAAATTCCTTGTGTGTCCAATCACACTTGGCCAATAAAAAATTATATTCTATTCTAAATTTAGAATGTAGAATATAGTGTTTCTTTTATAAAAGATAAGAGAATAGGTTGCTTCAGCTGTAGACATAGCACTTTTCTACCCCCATAGAAAACTTAAAACTTAAGGCAGTTTGAAAGAAGGATTTTTGCTTCTATATTTACCCTGCTTTGAGTTTTGATAAATACATATCATTTTAATTGTTTCAAAGCTACAAAACTAATTTAATCAGAAAGACTAGTCAGTCTTGTATGAGTATGGGATTACAGTTCCCATAATTCCCACCTATAAAGGGTAACCATGCAACAGGGAAAAAGGAATCAGTTTTTGATATACGCAACTGCAAACAAATTTTGTTAAATTTTATTTTTAGACATAAAGTACAATGCAACTGTAAATTTACCCTGTGGTAAGTTGGGTGACCAATAAATTTTATGAACAAACAAACAAACAAACAAACGAATTCTTAGTTATAGACTCTTGCTGTGTTATAGGCTAGGTTCTCTATGTTAGTAATATGATAGGAGGAAAACCAGGTTAATTTATGGTAGTAAGAAATTCAAAGGAGTCTACTTTCATGTTTTCTGACTTAACAAATATTATTTATGTTAGAAATAGGAAGGGAGGACTACTGTAGTTTTCACAGTTTCTGTGAAATACTTGGATTGCAAGTATTTTTGATTTCCTGACTTCTACCTTCTAAAAAAAGAGGAATTTTTTTTCCTTTGTTTTAATTGACTCTTAAAGATGGCGCCTGAACGGGAGTGAAAATGACGAATGGAATTTTAAACAGTCTGTGCAACTAAGAAGATAAGAAATGTTATGTGTGGATTTTAATGAAGTGAACTGAGCTTTCCTATACTTAAAGGGGAAAAGAGAAGTTTCTAGACTTATATTTTGTGAATTTTAAAACTGAAATGGCTACTAAACCACCTAAGACTGGGGGCAGAAGGGGTTCTGAACTAGCTTTAGAAGATCTGATTAAAGAGCAAGGGAAAGTGTCTGAAGAAAGGTTTAAGGAGATTATGGATAATAATGAGAAAATAAGAGAAGAAATAAAAGAGAATAATAAAAAAATAAGAGAAGATATCTTGATGGCTTTTCAAGGTTTGGCAAAAAGATTGGAGGAAGTGGAGGAGGAGGTGCAAGAAATTGTTCAGTCAAATCAACAAATAGAAAATAGAATGGGGGGAATGCAAATCAAATTGGATAAAATGAAGATCAAGTGGTGGTGATGCAGTATAGAATGATGGAAGGAGCTCTGAGAATTAGAGGTTTGAATGAGGAAAAAGGGGAAGATTTAAAAAATTTTTTATCAGAAGCTCTGGCTGAATTTATTGAACTTGATCCACAAGAGGTTGCTTATCAAATTGACAAAATTTATAGAGTTAATTCTTGGATTGCT
Source organism: Ahaetulla prasina (assembly GCF_028640845.1). Classification (NCBI taxonomy): domain Eukaryota; kingdom Metazoa; phylum Chordata; class Lepidosauria; order Squamata; family Colubridae; genus Ahaetulla; species Ahaetulla prasina. The sequence continues at coordinate 196,931,408 of NC_080540.1, forward strand.
AGGCAAAAGAAACTTCCTAGAGACATTGTGGTTTATTTTTTGAAAAGAACAGTGAGGAATCAAATTTTGCAAGTTGCTTTTCAGAAAAACTTGAAAATAGGGGAACAGGAGTTGAAGGTTTTGAAAGAGATTCCTCCCAAGATGTTAAGGGATAGAAAGGACTTTACATTTTTCACTCAAGAACTTAAGAAATACCAGATTCAATTTAGATGGGAGGTTCCAGTTGGCTTGACAGTGTATCATCAAGGAAGGAGACACCGTATTGACACAGTGCTTAAGGCCAAAGATTTTCTTTCTACAGTGTTGAAATTTGAAATAGAAATAATAGAAAAAAGAATTCAAGAGACCCAAATGGGTGTGGAAGCTGAGGTGATTCCAGTGATGTTACCATCAGAGGAACAACCACAAGAACAAAGACTGACGAGGGGAGCCCTTAAGCGTAAAGAAAAGGAGCAACAAACTCAAAGTAAAGTTCAGGACTCTGCTACAGAAGCGGTGGGAGGAGCACGGCCGAAGATACGGGAGGACGATCTTCAGTTGATTGCCCAAAGGCTTCAGCAGCCCAGTAATGGCAAATAAAATCTTGACTTGGAATGTCAATGGTTTGAACTCAGCTCAGAAGAGAAGAAAAATATTTCATTATTTGAAACAATTTAAAAATGATGTTATTTGCTTACAAGAAACGCATATTAAATTATCAGATCAAAAGTACCTAATAAACTCAAAGTTAGGTAAACATTTTGTTGCTTCAGCTTTGGAGAAAAAACATGGCATAGTGGTTTATTTGAGAAAAGATATACCAGCCAAGTTAATAGAGGCAGATATTCATGGAAGATATATTTATTTATTTATTTATTTTATTTTATTAAATTTTTATACCGCCCTTCTCCCGAAGGACTCAGGGCGGTGTACAGCCAAAGTAAAAACAAAGATATATACAGTTTAAAACAACAATTAAAAAGAGCAAATTTTAAAGGCCGATTATTAAAATTTAAATTAAAAAATTAAAAAATATTAAAACCCCAATTAAAATACATCACTAATTATGCCAGTCCCGCTTTAATGAATAAATATGTTTTGAGCTCACGACGGAAGGTCCGAAGATCGGGCACTTGACGCAGACCGGGGGGAAGTTCATTCCAGAGCGTCACTGCCCCCACAGAGAAGGCCCTACTCCTGGGGGCCGCCAGCCGACACTGTTTGGCGGACGGCACCTGAGGAGACCCTCTCTGCGCGACGGGTCGGTGGGAGGCAAAAGGTAACAGCAGGCGGTCTCGTAAGTACCCAGGTCCTAAGCCATGGAGCGCTTTAAAGATAGTTACCAAAATCTTGAAGCGCACCCGAAAGACCACAGGAAGCCAGTGCAAGCTACGGAGCAGCGATGTCACGTGGGAGCCACGAGCGGCTCCCGTTACTACTCGCGCAGCCGCATTCTGGACTAACTGCAGCCTCCGGGTGCACCTCAAGGGCAGCCCCATGTAGAGAGCATTGCAATAATCCAGCCTAGACGTAACCAGAGCGTGAGTGACCGTGCATAAGGCATCCCGATCAAGGAAGGGACGCAACTGGCGAACCAGGCGAACCTGGTAAAAGGCCCTCCTGGCGACGGCCGCCAGGTGTTCATCAAAAGACAGCCGTCCGTCCAGGAGGACACCCAAGTTGCGAACCGCCTCCTTTGGGGCCACTAACTCGCCCCCAACAGTCAGCTGCAGATGCAGCTGACTGTACCGGGATGCCCGCATCCACAGCCACTCCGTCTTGGAGGGATTGAGCTTGAGTCTGTTTCTCCCCATCCAGACCCGTACAGCTTCCAGGCACCGGGACAGCACTTCGACCGCTTCGTTGGGGTGGTCCGGGGTGGAAAAGTACAGCTGAGTATCATCAGCGTACAGATGATAACTCACCCCGAAACCACTGATGACCTCACCCAGCGGCTTCATATAGATGTTGAACAGGGTGGGCGAGAGAATCGACCCCTGAGGCACCCCACAAGTGAGGCGCCTCGAGGACGACCTCTGCCCCCCTGTCAACACCGTCTGCGACCGGTCAGAGAGATAGGAGGAGAACCACCGATAAACGGTGCCCCCCACTCCCAATCCCTCCAACCGGCGCAGCAGGATACCATGGTCGATGGTATCGAAAGCCGCTGAGAGATCTAATAGGACCAAGGCAGTATTCAAGACCAATATTGCTATTGAACTTACAATAGAAACAAAAAGGACTCTCTTGCTTGGTATATATGCACCCAACCAGCAACAAGAAAAATTTTATAGAATGTTATATGATAAGTTGATTCTATGGGATTATAAATCGTGTATTATATTGGGAGATTGGAATGGAGTAATAGATACACGAAAGGACAAGAGAATTTCTTCCAAGAAGATACCTGCACATGCAAAGCTGCCTAAATCCTTTTTTGATATGATAGAAGATTTTGAGTTAAGAGATGTATGGAGACTGCGGAATTTGGAGGAAAGAGACTATACTTTTTTCTCTGATAGGCATCAATCCTTCTCACGTATTGATTTTATTTTAATTTCTAATGATTTGCTTTTTAGGGTGAAGAAAACTAAGATATTTCCAAGATGTTTGTCTGATCATAGTCCTGTTTGGATGGAATTGCAATATGGAAAAGAGGGTAGAAGAATTTGGAGATTAAATGAAAATTTGTTTAGATATCAGGATAATGTAAATCAATGTAAAAAGCAGATGAAAGAATTTTTTGATTATAATTTGAATAATGAAACATCGATAGAAATGGTTTGGGACTGCAGTAAAGCTTTTATGAGAGGTGTATTAATATATCTTAATAATAAACAGAGAAATAAGCAACAAAGACAGCGTAGGTATTTAGAAGAGGAAATTTATAAGAAACAACAATTATTAATACATAATCCACATGATCAAAAACTTAAAGATGCAATAAAGTTACTACAGAATCAATTTAATATGATAATGGCTGATCAGGTGGCAACAAATATACAATATGCCAAACATAATACTTTTTGTAACGCAAATAGACCTGGTAGGTGGTTAGCATACACTTTAAGGAAAAGACAAAAACAACGTACTATAGAAAAAATAGAATACAAAGGTAAAGAGAGATACCAACAGGATAAAATTAAAAAAGCTTTTTTAGAATATTATACAAATTTATATCTTAAAGATAATATATTGAATAGGGATATTGATAAATATTTGAAGGATTTTGAATGATTATGATGTATTATGTTTGATTGCTTTGGGGGGAAGTTAGGAATTGATGATTGTAGGGGTATAATTAAGTTGGGACGAAAATTTTTTAGCATATGCTTGTTTTATTTTTAACTATACCTTGTGCTCGTTCCGGGAAGTCGGGGAGGGTTGCGAAGGAGGGGAGGAGGGGGAAAGGGGAAAAATTTTTGTAAAACTTTTTGAATAAAAAAAAAAAAAAAAGAAAACTTAAAACTTAAGGCAGTTTGAAAGAAGGATTTTTGCTTCTATATTTACCCTGCTTTGAGTTTTGATAAATACATATCATTTTAATTGTTTCAAAGCTACAAAACTAATTTAATCAGAAAGACTAGTCAGTCTTGTATGAGTATGGGATTACAGTTCCCATAATTCCCACCTATAAAGAGTAACCATGCAACAGGGAAAAAGGAATCAGTTTTTGATATACGCAACTGCAAACAAATTTTGTTAAATTTTATTTTTAGACATAAAGTACAATGCAACTGTAAATTTACCCTGTGGTAAGTTGGGTGACCAATAAATTTTATGAACAAACAAACAAACAAACGAATTCTTAGTTATAGACTCTTGCTGTGTTATAGGCTAGGTTCTCTATGTTAGTAATATGATAGGAGGAAAACCAGGTTAATTTATGGTAGTAAGAAATTCAAAGGAGTCTACTTTCATGTTTTCTGACTTAACAAATATTATTTATGTTAGAAATAGGAAGGGAGGACTACTGTAGTTTTCACAGTTTCAAAATCCATGTCATTTTATAAACCTATCTAGCATTTCTCTAGAACTTTAGCAGGAAGGAAAGGGGCAGGTTAGTCGCACAGGAAAAAGAAAGTTGCCTGTTTTAGCAAAATCTAAAAATAGGTTTTTTTTTCAGTTTCATGGGTAATCTGTCAAAATGACACATGCAATCCAAAAACCAAATGAATGCTATATTGTTTTTGTATGTAATTATTATGTAATTTTGTATGTAATTATTTGAAAAATACAGAAGGATTTTGGAAGCCAGTCCAAACTAGAAGAAAGGGTAGGAGAAAAGAATAGTGAATGAATTGCTGCCTCTTGAGTCTACAGCTTCAGGCCGATGTGAGTCAGTCTGCTTTGAATAATCGGTTCCTGGGAACTGTGGTTCTATGGTAGAGAGGCATATTCTACCACAATATGCATGTGAATGAAACTGCATTGACAAATCATTCAAAACTTTGGATTGAACAGTCATAATGATCCTGACAGTATCCAGCTCTATTGTTCCTTACCATTTAATCCGAAGAATCAGTGGATAACTTTGAATATCACCCCAGCTAATGGGATAGGGAACAAAGAAAAAAGCTGAAGTTAAGGTTAAATGTTGTGCTGTTGCCAAAAGGAAATTGGGCTAGGTTTTGCAGCAGAGTGATTGTAGTGAGTGATGCATTTCCACAATTATAGCTAGAACACCTATTGTGAGGATTTGTATGCCAGCTGGGTTTGCAACAGTTATTCATATTTTGGTTTCAGCTCAGCTTTACTGTTGCACCACACTCTTTATGTTGCTAAGTGTATGGAAGTTGCAGTTGGCTTAGTAACTGGTGCAGCAGTTAGCCTGGCAGCCATGCATATTATGCAATTTAGGATGGAGTTGGCAAGAAAGCACCTATAATTGCAAAATTGGATTGACAATTCCAAAATGAAATCTAGTTAATAATAATAATACGATGAACGTATCTTTTCTTTTATGTACACTGAGAGCATATGCACCAAGACAAATTCCTTGTGTGTCCAATCACACTTGGCCAATAAAAATTCTATTCTATTCTATTCTACTAATGAAAAAATGTGGCTCAAATGTGGCTGAAACTCATACAAAAATAAGGCCCATTGGAATATGACAGCTAATAAATTCAAATAAAATGAATAACTGAATAAGATCTTGCAAGTTTTCAGGAAATGTTTGTCAACATTTCACCAATTTTGGGGCAGTGACCATTGCACAAATTTGTGTAACCAAGTCTTGGACCCCTATTAAGATTACCACTCTCTGATTTGAAAGGAAACAAAGTCAAGTTGCGACCTGATTCAGATACTTCCCCCCAAACTGGTATTTCATGAGAAGGGTACTCCACTCCTCTGCTCACAATAGAATCCCATATGCCACCAGGCTCAAAATTTTGGGCTTGGACAACCTGGAACTACGCCGCCTACAGTCCGACCCAAGCTTAGTACACATAATTGTCTGCTATAATGTCCTACCTGTCAATGACTACTTCAGCTTCAACCTCAATAATATACAGGCAAACAATAGATACAAACTCAAAGTAAACCGCTCCAAATTCGAATGCAGAAAATATGACATCAGCAACAGAGTGGTCAACACCTGGAATGCTCTACCTGACTCCGTTGTTACATCCTCAAACCCTCACAGCTTCAACCTTAAGCTGTCTACCGTGGACCTCACCCCGTTCCTAAGAGGTCCGTAAAGGGGGCGTGCATAAGCGCACCAGTGTGTCTACCGTCCCTGTCCTACTGTCCCCATTTATTTGTTCTCATTTCCTATATTCATGTCCAGGTTTATACTTATACCTGTTATCTTATACATGTTTGACAAACTAAAAATAAAATAAAAATAAAATAAAATAAAAAGGGCAGATTGGAGACTAGCCAAAATTTTTCCAGAACTGTTGGTTTCAGATATATTAGAACCTCCTTCTCACTCAAATTCATCACTGCATATACCCAACCGTATATAATAAATATCTCAGGAGGACAGCCAATGGAAACATGCATGAAAATGTCAGGTGACTGATTGAGAATCCCAATGGTTCTGTCCATTTCTTCAGAAATTACAGGACCAAACACCACACAGTTAACAGGAGAAGATCCGAATCCATCTCCAAGCAGGTCAGAGCAACTTCATCCAACTGGTACCTAGAGTATATACTTCACAGTGTCCCAGAAGATGTTCTTTTGATTTCTCCTTTTCCAGCAATAAATAATGCTATACTGACAGTGTTGGGTTATTTTCTAAACTGGCAAAAATATCCAACCTGCTGATCCCCAAAGCATCTGTGCTTTTTATCTCAGTTTTCTTCCCATTCAAAAAATGCATTTTATATAAAGCATAATAGCAATGGGTAATTCATTGCATCAGTGGAGTTCACCTTATTGATGAATAGAAACAGCTGGATTTAATCCAATACATTGTATTCCTATTTCTCATTTTTACTATAAATCACCTTCAGTTAAAGAAACAATACTGAAGGTGATTTATAGTACAACAATGAGAAAAATAAATTTTCTGAATGGGAATAAAATAGAATTCTTTATTGGCCAAATGTGATTGGACACACAAGGAATTTGTCTTGGTGCATATGCTCTCAGTGTACATAAAAGAAAAGATATTTTCATCAAGAATCATAAGGTACAACGCTTAATGATAGTCATGGGGTACAAATAAGCAATCAGGAAACAATATCAATATAAATTGTAAGGATACACGCAACAAAATTACAGTCATACAGTCATAAGTGGGAGGAGATGGGTGATGGGAACGATGAGAAGATTAATAGTAGTGCAGACTTAGTAAATATTTTGACAGTGTTGAGGGAATTATTTGTTTAGCAGAGTGATGGCATTCGGGGAAAAACTGTAGTGTCATTTTGAGGGTAGGAGTTGAAACAGTGAGGAAAAGTGAGGAAAAAAAGCACTAATGCTCAGGGATTAGCAGCTTGGATATTTTTGCCAGATCAGAAAATAACCTCCAACAGTATAACTTTATGGTAACTTTGTCATGCTGCAGTAAAACCTATAAAAAAGATTGATGCACTATTATATAGATGGAAGGAATCCAGGAATCATTCTGCATCAATTATGCATTTTTTTTCTTCCTTGTGTTTTCCCCACTAGTGCAGGGTCTGCTTTTTTTCAGATCAACCAGTTGTTGATCCACTGATTGTGACAGGAATTGACTAACCAGCTTATCACTTGAGGCTGAGAAAGAACGTCATAATCAGCTTTTGTGCCTGAAGTGGAACTAGAATTCACCACCTCCTGGTTTCTAGCTTGGTGCCTTAACCACTAGACCAAACTGGCTGTCGCCGTTAAGTATGTGATGGTCAGTCTAATCCAGTATTTTTCAACCTTGGCAACTTTTAAGATGCTTGTAATTCAACTTGAACACTAGACACCTTGAAGTTGCCAAGATTGAAAAAAAAAATACTAATTGATACAGGAGTTCATTTCTTATTATTCTGCATTTGAACAAACAGTGCTATTTTGAGGGCCATTTAGAAATCTGGATTGTGTTTACTTATTAATAGGCTTAATTTCCCCACTGTTTCTGTTGGTTAAATGATCTGACTTAAATGTCAATAACTTACTTATTTCATCTAATAGTTCTGTAGTGTAAAACGATGGGCTAATATTAGTGTGTTTTTGTATATAGGTAATCCATGAATTTATGGACTGTTTTTAACTCCTTTTTTACATATAATTAAATATTTTTTTAAAAAAGGAAATGATTAATGATAGCTCCTGTGATCCATTTTTAGCCTTTAAAAAAAGATAAAGCCACAAATATTGCCAAACATTTTGACAATGGTTCCTTAGGTTTCAAAAGGTTGGAAGAAAGCTATTCTTCTGGCATCTCTGCCATCTGCCAGTCTGGTATCCTTGTATAACTTCTCTTGGCATGCCTTAATCTTTTTTTTTTTTTAAAAATCTCCATGCAGATTCTTTCAAAGGATCCTCAAACTGAGCAGAAGCCAGAACAGACACTGCACCCATCTCTTAGTTCTGGGCATCAGGCGAAAGACAGACCCCCTGCTTTACATACCTACCAAGGACAGTAGTTGCTAAGAAAGCCAAGAAGAATGGCTCTTTTGACTGAATGTGTAGATTTTGCTTTTGAAGGCAGTAGTGATGGCTGGAGCAGGGCACCGCAGGCCATGTGACAAGGGCTGATTCACAAGTGAGCTTTGTCATATGCCACTACCCGGACACCTGCAGCTGCTCCAGTGTGCTGCTCACAATAGGGGCACTTTGTTTAGAGTCTAGTCTCCCAAAGAGGGAACAAGCGAACATAAAAAGGCAAAGTTTTTGCCGATTAAGTCATTGAATCCCCTCCAAATAAAGCTATGGGTCGAACTCTTCCCTTCAGTCAAGTGTTCCTTTGGAAGTATCTAAGGGACCGAATCATAGAGACGATTCTCTATTTTCTTAACCCCAATTTATTCTATTCTGCTTCACATTTCTGATCAGAGCTGACACAAAATTTTCCGACAGAATAGCTCAGAGTTGTGTGGCAGAAAAAAATACACCCATTCTATGGGGAGACAGAGAAGAATTGGGCTGTACTGTACAATTTGTATTCACACTTACCACTGTTGCAAACCACTGAATCACCCCTATGATCATGCGATTGTAATTAGGGTGCTTGGCAAGCAGCTTGCATTTATGATCTGTTGCAGCCTCCTGTAGTCACATGATCACAATCTGCAACATTTTTTTGCCGGTTTCCGCCAAAAATGTCCATTGGGGAAGCTGGGCCTGCTTAACAATCATGCGATTCATGTAATGACTGTAATGTATCTTTAAAAGTTTTGGAGGGAAAACTGAGCGGGAAAAAGCACGTTGCTGATTGGATAAAGCCTCTGGCTAAACTGTATATAAAGAGAGGGTTTTCCCAGCCCGGCTGCTGGGTTCACCATATAGTAAAGAGCTGTTGTCACTATCCTGGTCTCCTGCCTCGTTATTGCCCGAATCTAACACTGGCGACGAAGGTGGGATCTCGAGGCTAAGAGCGCCAGGAAAAAAGCTGAAGTCACCAGGAAGACGCGAACCCAGCAAACAAGGGGCGGAAAGCAGCGATGTCCAGCTACACACCGCCAGCGCCATTCGACCCAGCTAAGGAAAAATGGGGGTCATACATGGCTCGTTTCGAGTGTTTCCTCGAGGCGAACGAACTCCAAGGAGTCTCAGACAACAGGAAGCGAGCGTATTTCCTGAGCCACTGCAGTCCAGAGGTTTTCGACACCGCAGAATCGTTGGCGGAGCCAACGCCGGTACAATCGGTGCCGTGGCAGACTCTACAGACCGTATTGAAAGCCCATTATGCACCAACGCCGTCCAAGTATGTGCAACGGTACGAATTCAGGGAGCGTAGGCAGCAAGAGGGCGAGTCCATCAGCGTATACATGGCAGCCCTGAGGAAAGCCATGAACCATTGCGAGTACCGAGACTTGGACGAGGCATTGCTGGAGCAACTCATTCGTGGGGTCAGGGACATCCGTTTGCGACGGCGGCTGCTGTCCAAAAGCAACTTAACGCTGGCAAACGCCTTGGATGAAGCCAGGGCTCATGAGATGTCTACCCAAGCGGCGGAAACCCTACAAAAGCAAGTCGCACCAACGGCTGGTGCAAAATCAACCCCGGTCCACAATGAAGAGGTCCAGGCCGAATCGGACGGTGAGGAAGAGGAAGGAGTCTTCCACACCGGGAGGCCGGAGAAAGAAGACCGGGGTGACTGCGCGAGTTGTGGAGGGCAACACCAACGACAACAATGCAAATTTAAGGATGCGACTTGTCGGCGGTGCGAAAGGAAGGGGCACATAGCACAGGTCTGTCGAGCACCCCAACCTTCCCGCCAAAAATTCAAACTGACCAACCAGAGCGCGGGAACAGCGAAGCAGCCCGTGATTGGTCAATTCAAAAAAGGTGCGAAGTTGAATCAGACTGTCGTGAGAGTGGGTCACGCAACAACACGCCTAGAAAAAAAAATCTTTACAAAAGCAAAGATTGAGGGGGTGCCGTGCCGATTGGAGGTAGACACCGGCTCAGCGATCACGATCATGTCCTGGGACACTCTCGTGAAAGCCTTACCCGCCATCGCAAAGCGCAAGCTGAAACCACAGAACTTAAAGGTACAAGACTACCAAGGGAATCGCATCCCTGTTCGAGGGGTAACGGCCGTCCACGTCGAGTATGGACGATACAAGAAAACTCTGCCCATCACCATAGTCGATGGGACCCTGCCAAGGTTGTTGGGACTGGACTGGTTCCGAGCATTGGGCATGGGAGTGACTGGAATCTTCAGAAACGAAGTCAACCTCAAAGACGCACTCATGAAAGAATTTGGGGACGTTTTCAGAGAATGCCTGGGCAAGTACACGGGGACCCCTATTTCTTTTAACTTAGACCCACAAGTTGCCCCTATTCGTTTAAAGGCTAGGAGGGTCCCGTTCGCCCTAAAGCCCAGGATTGACCGGGAACTGGACAAGCTAGTAAACCAGGGAATTCTAGTGCCAGTTGACCATGCTAAGTGGGAGACCCCTATAGTCACCCCAGTCAAACCGGACGGGTCGGTCCGGATTTGCGCCGACTATAAGGCAACGCTTAACAAAGCGTTGCAAAAGAGTGCTTACCCCGTCCCGGTGGTACAGCACTTACTGCACTCAATGGGGCAAGGGCAGGTTTTTGCCAAGCTAGACTTGGCCCAAGCTTATCAACAGCTGCTTGTAGATAGCAGCACAGCCGAAGCGCAGACAATTGTGACTCACAGAGGGGCTTTTAAGTGTACCCGGTTACAGTTTGGGGTTAGTGTGGCTCCAGGGTTATTTCAGAACCTAATGGAGCGGCTATTGCAGGGACTACCAGGGGTGGTACCATACTTTGACGATGTACTGGTATCCGCTGAGAATCTAGAGGAATTAGGGGTAAGGCTGCGAAAAGTTTTGGGCATTTTCCGGTCTGCGGTCTCAAAGTTAAACTGAACAAATGCCAGATCGGGGTTGAATCTGTGGAATTCCTGGGCTACGGATAGACAGAAAAGGATTCACCCACGGAAAGCAAGGTACGGGCCATCAGGAAGGCCCGGTTCCAAAGAACAAAGCGGAGTTGCAGGCATTCTTAGGTCTGGTCAATTTCTACGCTATTTTTAAGAAATAAGGCAACAGTAGCCGAGCCGCTTCATAAATTACTAGCAAAGGCGGCTGCATGGTCTTGGGGAAAGGCGGAAGCTAGGGCATTCAAGGTAAAGAATCTCCTATCGAGTGATAGCCTCCTTATCCAATACAATGGCACGCTGCCATTAGTGTTAAGCTGCGATGCATCTCCCTATGGGGTGGGGCTGTGCTCAGCCACAGGTTGCCAAATGGCACAGAAGCCCCTATTGCATATTACTCCCGAACCATGTCATCAGCTGAAAGGAATTATAGCCAGCTTGATAAGGAAGCCTTGGCTATAGTCTCGGAGTAAAGAAATTCCATGAATATGTATTTGGTCGTGATTTGAAATCATCACGGACCATAGACCTTACTAGGCCTGTTGGCAGGTGACCGCCCAACGCCCGTAGCACTTTCGCCCAGACTGACCAGATGGACTATCTTCCTAGCGGCGTATTCTTACAAACTACTACACCGGCCAGGGAAGGAATTAGGGCATGCGGACGCCCTGAGCAGATGCCCGTTACCAGAGACTATCGAAGACCCCACTCCGGGGACACCAGTTCTGCTAATTGACTCTTTGGACTCTAGCCCAGTCACATCCAAAGAGGTGGCTCGGGCTTCGTACAAGGACATTACAATAAGGACTGTAATGGGTTGGGTACAAAGAGGTTGGCCCGCTGCGCCGGGCGAGCGTTTTAAAGAATTTGTGAAAAAACGTGGGGAACTCTCAGCCCAAGGGGGGTGCCTGCTATGGGGGGATCGAGTGGTGATCCCGGAAAAATTGAGGGAAAAGGTCTTGGAGCTCCTTCACGAAGGCCACCCAGGGATCGTGAGAATGAAGGGTCTAGCGAGAAGCTATGTGTGGTGGCCCTTAATGGACATGGAAATTGCTGAAAGGGTAGGGAAATGCCAGGCCTGCCAGGAGTCCAGACCGCTACCCCCAATGGCCCCGATTCGGGAATGGGAGAGACCCCAGGGCCCTTGGTCTAGGATCCATATTGATTTTGCCGGCCCCTTCCACGGCCAAACTTTTCTGGTAGTAGTCGATGCATACTCCAAATGGCTGGAAATCATTCTCATGAGATCCATGACAGCCGAGGCCGTGATTTCAGTCCTACGGCACCTATTCGTAACCCACGGGTTGCCCGACACCGTAGTCTCCGATAACGGCCCGCAATTCACGGCAACCCAGTTTGAGGGGTACTTGGCAGAGGAGGGCATCCGGCATGTCCTCTCGGCGCCTTTCCACCCGGCGACGAACGGCCTTGCAGAACGTTTCGTTCGGAGCGCAAAGGAAGCATTGTCCAGAATCAGGCCAGGCGATTGGCAAACAAAAATCGATACATTCCTAACAGTCCAACACAGAACCCCCTGTGTAACAACTGGCCGCAGCCCGGCAGAGCTATTAATGGGTCGGAAGCTTAGGTGCCCACTAGACCGTTTAAACCCAAACTACACACCAGATGGTTACAAAGGGGCACACGGTAAAACAAGAGGGATGGCAGTAGGCGACCTAGTGTGGGCACACAACTACAGCGAGGGCCCGACCTGGTTAGCAGGAAAAATCCTAGAGATAACAGGACCAAAATCATATCTAGTAGAGATAGAGGATGGCCGGGTATGGAAGCGCCACATAGACCAAATAAGGAAACGCATAACCGGTAAATCAGAATCAGACGAAACAGGCCCTGACTATCCAATGTTTGAATCCACAGCTGACTCAAACCCGGGGCAAACGCGGGACTTATCTGAGTTCCAGGAGGTCCAGCGACGCCAACCGGTTCCTCCTGAAAACAGCAGGGACGACTCTGCAAATAATCCAGGGCCGGATGGCCTAGAGGAGGAGCTGAGAGGAACAAACAGTCCCTCCGGTCAGCTCGACTCACTCCCAGAAAATGAATTGCGCAGGTCCGAAAGAGTCAGGAGACGCCCAGTCTACTTGCGTGATTACGTAGAAAAATAAGATGTTAATTCTATGTAAATATTGGTAAAGTGTCCTCTGGGAGGGAAGGAGTGTAATGTATCTTTAAAAGTTTTGGAGGGAAAACTGAGCGGGAAAAAGCACGTTGCTGATTGGATAAAGCCTCTGGCTAAACTGTATATAAAGAGAGGGTTTTCCCAGCCCGGCTGCTGGGTTCACCATATAGTAAAGAGCTGTTGTCACTATCCTGGTCTCCTGCCTCGTTATTGCCCGAATCTAACAATGACCATGGTGACTCGCTTTACAGCCATTGAAAAAATGGTCATAAAATTGGGAATGGTCACATGGTCACTAGACTTATGACTGCACCTTGATTTACAACCTGAAATTTTGATCCCTTTTGTTGTTGTAAGTGTAGGAATGGCAGCACCTGGGGGAGGAATCAAAAGAAGACTCAGTCTAGAGCAGGGGTCTCCAACCTTGGCAACTTTAAGACTTGTGGACTTCAACTCCCAGAGTTCCTCAGCTAGCTATGCTATGCTGCCTGAGCTATGCTCAGCTATGCTGGCTGAGGAACTCTGGGAGTTGAAGTCCACAAGTCTTAAAGTTGCCAAGGTCGGAGATCCCTGCTCTAGAGTCTCTACAGTGTTACAAATGGATTAAATCCAACTCTGTTAAATACCCTTAGCCCTTATTTAATGCCAAGATAATGCTAACCCATTAGTTGAATAGATTCCTATGCATAGGCATGTTTAGCAATAAATGAGTTTAATTGGAACTTCACATGTGGTCCTGATGTTTCGTGCCTGACAGTAAGTCAAAGACTACCTGTAGTTTGGTTCATTGTTTATCCTTGTGCAATGCTTTGGAACCCAGTTATTTTCACCAGATAGAAAATAGTTACTAATCTTCACTGAGAATCTGAAAACTTTCAAGGGCTTATTATCTACATCCAACCACTCTCTCATACAGAATATGGTTCTCCAAAAGCAGAATACTGTATCTCTGTCTTTTCAGCTTCATGCTTCTCTGCAATTCTTTTGAGGTAGCAACAGTGTTTATGGTTGTTGATCCTATCTGAGTGCTGACAGTGAAAATTTGCAGAAGAGAAGCGCTGACAAGATAGTAAATTTCCCTGACCTGGATTGTGTCAGATAATAATACATTAGTCCCACAGTCAAACAGAATGGAACATTTATAACACATGGAATTATTTAAATTATTAAATAACGGAGGAATGGCAAGAATATCAGAAAAGTCTTGCTGAGTTCCACCAAGAGTCCTTTTAATCTCTTTGCCCAAGTCAATGTGCTTCAGATATGAATGGCTACAGTATGGTATTTGAATACAGGTAGCCCTCGACTCATAATTACAACAAATTTCTGTTGCCAAGCAAGGCAGTTGTTAAATGGGTTTTGCCCCGTTTTACAACCTTTCCTGCCATAGTCGTTAAGTGAATCACTGTAATCGTTAAGTTACTAACATGGTTGTAAAGTGAATCTGGCTTCCCTACTGACCGGTCAGAAGGTTGCAAAAGGAGATCACATGACATCAGGACACTGCAAGCCTGATAAACACGAGCCTGTTGCCAAGCCTCTGAATTTTGATCACATGACCATGGGGATACCAAAATGGTTGTAAGTGTGAAAAACGGTTATGAGTCACTTTTGTCAGTGCCATTGTAACTTGAAACAGTTACTAAATGAACTGTTGTAAGTTGAGGACCACTTGTATTGAAATTCGACCACCAGTTAACGAGATGGCTCAAAGGTCTCATTTTTGATTGGCAAAGGTAGAAAAACTAATAATAACCGCAGAAAGCAAAGGACACGAGTGCTTTAGCATTGAAAGCATGAAACTGTAGTAAACCTTTCAATTCATTTGCCTTTTTTAACTGGAAAGCTATTCAATTTGGCAGCCCTGACTGCATTTCATAATAGCAAATCCATGAAGAAAAGGGTATCCATGTGCTAGATGTGGTTAAAGGAGTGGCCTTCTGTCCATTTTATTCTTCATTATCTCCATCTTTGACATGAAGGCGCATCATATAGCTAGAGATGCTTTGACTCAAGCATCCCCAAATCTGCATTCCAATATAGGCAACCCGGGAGCCTCTAAATTATGGAAATAAAGAGCAAGAAACACAGTATGCAACAACCACTTCTCTGCAGACATTTTTATAATGATGATGATGAAAAAAATCCTAAAATCTCCTAACACAGGATGGGCTCCGACACAAATCAGCATAAAGTAGTTGAATCGGATTGAGTGAACTAGTTGAATCAGATTGAGTGAAGATCTTCAGACTGGTGACAAACGTTTACAAAGCTCAGCCACACTGGCAAGGAAGACATTCCACAAACAGGATGTTCTGACTTAGAATGTCCTCTTTCAAGTCAGTTGATAGTGAATTCCTGGTCAGTGCGGCACCCTCTTCCTCAGGGGGTGGCTCCTCTCTCATTTAGTCTAGCACCTGCTGTGAGATGTTTAGACACCAGCTGAAGTGATGGCTTTTCTCTCAAGCTAACTAGCTGGCTTTGTCACTGTTATTATGCTACTGTATTAAATGGAATTTTAGTAATGTTTCTTCCCAACTTTATCAGTTTTCAATTGTACTTGCTTTCCACTGCTTTTCTCTTATTAGTTTTGACTTGTTCTGTATTTTATCATGTTGCCCTTTGATATTGTTATTAAAGGTACGTTTTCCACGATCTATTGGTATTACTTTATAAGACCCATAAAGAATCTGTAATAAATGTATACCGTGTTAAACTATACAGTTCTTTCAAGTCAATGTTGGCTCCTGGTGATTGCCTGGTCTAGTCCCTGCAGTTGTCTTGGGAAGATTTCAGAAATGGCTCGTTCTTGCTTCCTTCCCAGGGTTGCATGAGAGGGACTGGCCCATGGTCACCCGGTTGGCTTTATACATGACATGGGACTAGAATTCACAGACTCCCAGTTTCTAGCCTGGTGCCTTCACCACTACCCACCCTCCCTCCCTCTCTCCTTTCCTCTTCCTCTCTCCCTCCCTTCCTCTTTGCATTTTAGACCTAGTCCTAGTGCATGTGCTCTGAGAGCCAAAAACCTCACACCCAAATTCCAATTAACATACACACAATTGTATTCTCAACGAACAATAACTATTAATTTTGTATTGCTTAAGTCTTTAGCACTCCTGCTTTGATACTTAAGTAAACAAAGAAGGAGCCAATGTAAACATAGCATAGTTGTCTCTGTGTAAACATTACACTTGTCTTGATAAATATTTTAATTAATGAAATATATTAACTGCACATTCATTTCTATATATTATTGCATCTGAAGGCCCCAAAAGCAAAATTACAAAAGGGGGGGGGGAGCTGTGAGTCAATTAAAGCAGAACAGAACACAGAAATATCCTCTGTATGATTGTCTTGCCATAATAATGAATCCCACATTTCACTTATCCATTATTCTATAGAAATTGCTTCTCCAACGTGTTCCCTTTTGGGGGTCTCTGACTAACATCAGTTGTACAAGGCTGAAGAATTAGGAATGGAAGGGAGAGGGTTAATTGTTGATAGATTCTTCCCACGGAACTGAAGTAAATACTCAAAGCTTGGACAACAAAATAGAAACAATTCTCTGTAAGGGTCTCTACAGGGAACTTAAAACAGTCAAGAGGGTTGGGGTGATCATATGTTTAAAGCCCTGCCCCCTTTTTATTTGCATTTCTGGTGCAGTGGCAGCCATTACCTTGAATGTTTTCTGTCCCCCTCCCTACCCTTCCCACAATTTCCAGGGATGCCCTTGATCCCATGACACATGGATCATGACTTCTCTTCTTTTTTTAAATATCTGAATATGCAAGAGAAGGAGTGGCAGAACCTGAAGGAGGAGTCAAAAGCGGAATCAGCCTAGAGTCTCAACATAGTCACAGATGAAGTCCAACCCCTCTTGTATTCCGTTGACCCTTGTCTAACACCAAGATCAAGTTCTAACCATTAGTTGAGTAGAGTCTTGTGCATAGGCATGATTAATAATAAATAATTGGAACTTCAAGAGAAGTCCTGATTTTTTTGCACCTGACAGAATATAATCCTGTAATATTCTGTTTTATGATTCTTTATCCTGATTTAAAATTGAGATTACCCTACACAGTGGTACCTCAGTATACATCATTAATTTATTATGGGAGGCACGATGAGTACACAAAAAGGATAAATACCAAACAAATTTTTCCCATAAAGAATAATGTAGTGAGTCACAAGGAAGCCGACAAGTTGTAGCTTGTACATTGAATATGTACAAGCAAACAATGAATATTGGGAAAAAATGTGTTGACTACCAGATTCGATGAGTTTCAAAGCAAATGAGTGTCAAGGTATAAATTTTATTGAAAGAAATAATTGATAGGCTTTATAAATGTTTGGCTCTATCTCTTATTCGAAATTATTATTAATTATTCATTTCAACTAAAAATAAAGTTTCGTTGGTTGTTCACATATGATTCCCCGCATAATATTGGTGTAAAGGGAGCTTTCTTGTGGACACTGCCAACAGTGAAATCAAGAACTGTTTTAATTGTGTGTATCTGCAAAGAGAAAGGAAACACAACTGCATGGGCCTTTTGTTCTTAGTAGACCATTTGGTCAAGGAAAAAAAAGTAAGTAAAAATTGTTGAGTCTCTAGAAGATTTGGTTGATTTTGGCTGCTTCAATTCAAGTAACAGACCACATCAAAATAACATATGTTAAAAAGGTAACATATATTAGGTGCTATATTAGGGGTGAAATCCAGCAGGTTCTGGAGAACCGGTAGCAGAAATTTTGAGTAGTTTGGAGAACCGGCAAATACCACCTCTGGCTGGCCCCAGAGTGGGGTGGAAATGGAGATTTTGCAATATCCTTTCCCCAGGAGTGGGGAAGGAATGGGGATTTTGCAGTATCCTTCCCCTGCCACGCCCACCAAGCCACACCACGGTCATAGAACTGGTAGTAAAACAATTTGGATTTCACCACTGCTATATCATATCCTAGGCAGGATGTTAGGGTTTGATAAAAGATATATCTGCAAGATTAGTGAATGACAATCAAATTGATAACCCCATCATATAAGCAGTGTTTACCCGGAAACAAATTGGCAGTTTGAGAACTATGTTCAGTTGGGAATTATAATCCCAAAAATACAGAAGTACACAGATACACAAACAAACCAGTTGGATTTACACATTATGGAAAGCCATAATGTAATTTGTTTAATTTTGGATTCATACTATTGAATCCACTATTTGCAATTTACAAACTAATTTATTGCCTACTGCCTTGTGTAAACCTATTCAACTTTATCAATAAATCATGTTTAAAAATCATACCTTAGTGAAACATGTGAACCAGGTCACCAAATCAATTTATGTGCTGCCTTAAACCAGGGTTTCTTAGCCACTGATTATTAAGTAAACCATAGTGGATAGATTTAAACATCATGGTAAATGTAGACAGCAGAGAGAATCGCCTTGAAGCATGTGGGAAGAACTATAGTAGAGGTAGTCGTTGACTTACAACCACAATTGAGCCCAAAACTTCTGTTGCTAAGTGAGACAATTATTGAGTTTTGCTCCATTTTACAACCTTTCTTGCCACAGTTGTTAAGTGAATCACTGCAGTTTTTAAGTTACTAACAAGGTAACTTGTTCAATGAGTCTGGCTTCCGCATTGACTTTGCTTGTCAGAGGGTAGCAAAAGGTGATCACGTGACCCCGGGACACTGCAACAATCATAAATATGAGTCAGCTGCCAAGCATCTAAATTTTGATCACATGACCACAGGGGAGCTGCAATGGTCGTAAGTGTGAAAAGCAGTCATAAATCACTTTTTCCAGTGCCATTGTAACTTTTTTTTTTAGAAAAGTTTTACAAACATTTTGACAAACATTTCCCCCCCTCCTCCTTCTACCCTCCACCCTCCACCCTCTCCCTTCCCCCCTCCCATTCACCCTTCCCCCTCCCCCGGAAAGTTTCCAAAGGGGGGATGGGAGTTTATAGAATAGAATAGAATAGAATTTTTATTGGCCAAGTGTGATTGGACACACAAGGAATTTGTCTTGGTGCATATGCTCTCAGTGTACAGAAAAGAAAAGATACGTTCATCAAGGTACAACATTTACAACACAATTGATGGTCAATATATCAATATAAATCATAAGGATTGCCAGCAACAAGTTATAGTCATACAGTCATAAGTGGAAAGAGATTGGTGATGGGAACTATGAAACGATTAATAGTAGTGCAGATTCAGTAAATAGTCTGACAGTGTTGATGGAATTATTTGTTTAGCAGAGTGATGGCCTTCGGGAAAAAACTGTTCTTGTGTCTAGTTGTTCTGGTGTGCAGTGCTCTATAGCGTCGTTTTGAGGGTAGGAGTTGAAACAGTTTATGTCCAGGATGCGAGGGATCTGCAAATATTTTCACGGCCCTCTTCTTGATTCGTGCAGTATACAGGTCCTCAATGGAAGGCAGGTTGGTAGCAATTATTTTTTCTGCAGTTCTAATTATGATTAATTAGTGTAGTCTAGCGTATAATTGTTAGATGTAATACCCTGTATTTTGCCATTGTAAATTCCAATGGTCACTAAATGAATTATTGCAAGCCAAGGACTATTACCAAGGCAAAGGAGCCCTGGTGGCGCAGCGGTTAGAATGCAGTATTGCAGGCAAACTCTGCCCATAGCCTGTAGTTCGATCCCCGATGGGGCTGAAGGTTGACTTAGCCTTCCATTCTTCCAAGGTTGGTAAAATGAGAACCCAGATTGTTGGGGAAAATATGCTGACTCTGTAAACCACTCAGAGAGTATTGTAAAGCGGTATATAAGTCTCTTAAGTGCTATTGCTGTTGCTTTTGTTATGATCAGAAAAATGTGGCTTGAGCCCATTCCAAGAAACGAATGTAAGAATATGCCTCTGATAGGACCCTCCCAAATTCAAATGAAAATAAAATGATGAAGGAGAGAGGCACATGCAGATTTGAAATATTCTGTTCCTATAGCGGCTCGATAAAGGTATACGTATATAGCATTGACTTGTGAAACTGATCTTTCCTCTAGCACTGACTTTAAGCTAGAACCAAACAAACTGCATTCTGGCATGATGATGAAGGTGTTGGACTGGCCCCAGGTTAACATTCATCCACATCAGAGGTGGGTTTCAGCAGGTTCTGACCAGTTCTGGAGAACTGGTAGCGGAAATTTGGGTAGTTCAGAGAACCGGTAGTAGAAATTCTGACTGGCCCCACCCCCATCTATTCTCTGCCTCCCAAGTCCCAGCTGATGGGAAAGAAATGGAGATTTTGCAGTATCCTTCCCAGTGGTGAGATTCAGCCAGTTTGCACCACTTTGGGAGAACCGGTTGTTAACTTTCTGAGCAGTTTGATGAACTGGTTGTTAGAAGAAGTCATTAGGGCAGAGAACCAGTTGTTAAATTATTTGAATCCCACCACTGATCCTTCCCCTGCCATGCCCACCAAGCCATGCCACGCCCACCAAGCCATGTCATGCCACGCCCACCAAGCCACACCCACAGAACCCGTAGTAAAAAAAATTTGAAACCCACCACTGATCCACATCCATAAAAACTACCTGGATGACTTGAACCAGTCATTCTCAATCCAACCTACACCCCATCCCCCGAGATTATGTAGTAGAGAAAACTGGGAAGATGGCGTTTCAGCTCTGGTAGGAAAAGTGAGATCTAACAAAGATCTAACAAATAAATGGCTTGCCATGTACAGGCACACATACTGATATCTTCTTGCTAAAAGATGGCTGTTTAAGCACTCAGTATTTTTTGATCTGCTTTCCGGATTATTGGGCAGACTCAAGTAACGGAAACACACTAACAATTTCTCATCTACTGATGCCACATGTACACTATGAAAATGTATAGAATCAACATTTGATATTGGAAAGTTATAATTGCCCCTTTGTGGTGTGCAACTATGCTGAATTGTTTGAGAGGTTTATTGCATAAAGACAGTTTGCAGGGAAATACAGACTCTTCACATATTTTTTGTGTCCTCAAAGAAACTATCCTTTCCTTGTTTTTTTTATTTCCGATCCTTGAGCTTGTTGTCTTCAAGAGATTAAAGATGAGGTGGGAACTGTCTCTGAATAAGTTTGGATCAACATATCAAATGATGGGATCCCCTTGTGGGAAAACAGGGCCTGATAATTCCCCACGCTGAGATCAGCCTGTGGACTGTTAGTAGGAAAGACATCTAATCCAGTTTAAGTACTCCTTCTGCAGATATGCTAACAACATCAACAACTTCTGCACAGCAGGCATCTAATGAGCTACTTCAGCAAAAGGCCACACTTGCAAATAGCAAAAGAAAGGCATCAAGACACAAAAAGGAAAAAGGAAAAGGAAAAAGTCCAGGACCGTTTTACAAGGCCACCTCAACTTCTATCCACCCTACCAATTGCCCTTTGAGAATGATCCCAAAAGGATTATTTCTGTCCTATAAACCAGCATTTGTTAATTGTGACAACTTTAAATTGGATGGACTTCAATTCCCAGAATTCCCCAACCAGTTTAAAGTTGCCAAATTGAGA
Source organism: Ahaetulla prasina (assembly GCF_028640845.1). Lineage (NCBI taxonomy): Eukaryota > Metazoa > Chordata > Lepidosauria > Squamata > Colubridae > Ahaetulla > Ahaetulla prasina. The sequence goes on from NC_080540.1 coordinate 196,953,063, forward strand.
AACCCTACTAAAAAGTATTTTTGGTGTTTTTATTTCAGAGTGTTAATGTCAATCATAAATAATGAAGGCAGGATATAAATAATGATATTAAACAATACATAGGGGGAAAAAAAGGAAGGGCTGGCTCTATTGTGAATACACTTTGCAAAAAATAGTGGCATGTTTTAGGTATAACCAGCAAAAGGAAAGTATTTTATTAAGTGATTCTCCACAGTGAGATTAATAATGGAGCAGATTCTTTACCCAGAACTGTAGCAGCCTCAGTATGCTAGACATTAATAACCAAAACCATTTAGACCTGAGATGGTGACAGCGGGGCTGGATTGCTTGAAATGTCAGGTATGTATAGTAGCTGCATTTATCAGTGGTTTGGAAGCAAGATGACAGCTAGGGCAGGAGTGTCAAAAAGTCAAGATTGTGGCAATCATATCCACACCTCTTTTTAAGTGGCATGTAAAAAAAAAAAAAAGAGGCTGGTTCTTTGATAGCACGGTTGTGCTGTCATCCTGACTTCTTTGACATCTCCCTCTCGCCAGGGATGCTCATGTCAGGAACGGGACTTTTAATTAATCTTGGAACTTCATTCGGAGATCTATCCGGTAATTGAAGTTCTAATAATGTCTACACTGATAAACAGTGCAAACCCATTCCTATAGTTAGAAGAAAATACGTATTTACCAAAGACCTCAGACTAAATTTTAGCAATCTCAAAGTCCTAAGATGAATTTTCCCCGATTAATAGTTATCTACGTTACTTTTATTTTCTACATATTTGTTGTCTTTCCACTTTATATATTGTAAAAAACAAGGCACAATCATGAAATTTTTCATACAGATGCTCTTCAGCCAGAAGTAACCATAATGTTTGAGATGTCGGAGTGAACAAGACAGAAGAGCAAAAATTAAGAGGGGGAAGGATATGAAGAAAATGCCTGCTAAAATATGGTAACATCGGTCAACCCTTTCGTCACAGGGAAAGATGAGGCACATACTAATTAGAAGATGAAATTCTTTTTATAAATAGGATTTTGCCACTGGAAAGTGGTTGTGAGGGCAAATGAGAATTGCTATCCAGCAGCAAAAATTCTGTTTCTGAGTTTCTGTACTGACTGCTCTCTCTCTCTTACCTCAGCATTAAATCAGACTATTTTCAAGGTTGTGGGCTGCTGCCGCTGTCTATCTTTGGTACAGATTTACTGGTGTCTCAGGAGCCCCCTCTTTACTCCAGGAAAACTGTTTTGATAGGAAACAATCTCAAAAAGGCAAATTGCAGGTAAGGGAAATTTGTTCTTTGTAAATTGGTCCCATCTGAAATTGCTTGTTCAAAGGAGGCAGGGAAGGAGGGAGAAAGAAAGAAACTTTCCAAATTTAGTTACCATAGGTAAGGTCGTGATGAGCCTGTGTTATGCTGCTGCATGGTTGCCCTTCAATTTAACATACTGAGCTGACCTTGAAATTTCCAAATGTCTCGATTTACATTTCTGAGGCTACTTTTCCCCCATCTCTAAAATTTTCTGGGGTTACATTATGCTGGTCCGTGACTACAGTAGTGAATTGATCTAAGGGTATATTTGCGATGAGGGTATCTATGTATAGATAACACCCAGATAACAAAGATACCTGCAGATTTTAGTAGCTGATACTTTCCAGCAGACATTGGCAGAGTTAATGTGTTCCATAATCCATGCAAAATTTGTGGGTTTGGGTTGACCTTGACGTGATGCAACGAAACCGTGAAAGATCACATCTCTTTATGACTGAGCTCGGCTTTGTTCTTGCTGTTATTTAAATGCAGTGTATAAAAAAATCTATTCAGAAACAGAGGAAATCATTTACATTTTTTTAAAAAACTGATCAACAAGAAAGTAGCAGTTCCTGTAGCAGCAAAGCTGAACCCATAGGGTGAAAGGTGGAAGATCTCAATCTTCCCATCCAGAAGGAAGGTCCTTTGGCAAGAAGATGACTCCAGCTATCTTCCTACCTTGGTGCAACGATCAGTACTATTCTTTCTTCTGCCATCACTAATATTCAGGAGAATCCTTGCCTTGGCCTCTTCTTCCTTAACAGTTGTCCCTGAAACAGACAAAGGATCTCACCATCTGGTCACTCTTACTTTCCAGTAACTGGGAATAATAGCAGCAGCAGCAACAACAACAATAAAAAAGAAAATAAACTCCACAGCATCACCTCTTGACCCTTGTACTCCACAGGTATAGGTCATCAGAGAAAACAGGTCCTCCCTATGTCTTTTGTTGAACAGTTCAAACCAAAACACAATGTATAATTAAAAATACGACATTGTGAAAAACAATAAAAGGGAAAATGTAAAACTTCTTTTGAACTTTAAGGTAGTCACTTGAAAAACTAATTAGGGTGGGCAGAATAAGGCAAAAATCATAGACCTCACAAAGTACTAAAGTACTAAGAACTGAGTTTGCTTTACACTCGGGGTCTCCAACCTTGGCAACTTTAGGACTTGTGGATTTCAACTCCCGGAATTCCCCAGCCAGCTTTGCCGGCTGAGGAACTCTGGGAGTTGAAGTCCACAAGTCTTAAAGTTGCCAAGGTTGGAGACCCCTGCTTTACACAATACAATATTTCTCAGATACTAAGGTTACTCAGTAGGCACAGTTGTCAGAAACAAGATATCAAAGTCAATAAAGCAGACCAACTTAAAACAAAGAACAGAGCCTTGCCTAACACATCCTTGGCATTGAAGGTTAACCTCAGCATACTTTCTCTGTTTGCTGTTCCTGGATAATCCCTGATTCAAGTAGATTGCGACTTTAACTCGGAGACCATGGAACAATTTAGTTCAATTCCTTTGTCTCCCAGAGGCTTCTGGAGGTCTATCCAGATTTCCCTTCTTCTCCATTCCCTGGTGCAGTGTTTTTCAACCTTGGCAACTTTAAGATGTGTGGACTTCAACCAGAATTCTTCAAGCATACATCTTAAAGTTTCTAGACCGGGATGCCTTATGCACGGTCACTCACGCCCTCATCACTTCTCGCCTGGACTTCTGTAACGCTCTCTACATGGGGCTCCCCTTGAGGTGCGCCCGGAGACTTCAGTTAGTTCAGAATGCAGCTGCGCGGGTGATAGAGGGAGCCACTCGTGGCTCCCATATAACACCGATCCTGCGCAGACTGCACTGGCTACCTGTGATTTTCCGAGTGCACTTCAAGGTGTTGGTTACCACCTTTAAAGCGCTCCATGGCATAGGACCGGGATATCTTCGGGACCGCCTTCTGTTACCACATGCCTCCCACCGGCCGGTACGCTCCCATAGAGAGGGTCTTCTCAGGGTGCCGTCAGCCAAACAGTGTAGGCTGGCGACCCCCAGGGGGAGAGCCTTCTCTGTGGGGGCACCTACCCTCTGGAATGAGCTTCCCCCAGGACTTCGACAACTTCCTGACCTCCGGACCTTTCGCCGCGAGCTTAAAACATATCTATTCTTCCGAGCAGGACTGGCTTAATAGGGTTTTTAAACATGGATTTTATTGGGGTTTATTTTATATTTTGTATTGTATTTTAAATTTAGGCTTTATTGAATAAGTTTTTTAAGTAGTGTTTTTATTGTAATGTATTGTATTATTTTATCTGCCTGTTCACCGCCCTGAGTCCTTCGGGAGAAGGGCGGTATAAAAATTAAATTATTATTATTATTATTATTATTATTATTATTATTATTATTATTATTATTATTACTACTACTACTACTACTATTACTATTATTATTATTATTATTATTATTATTATTATTATTATTATTATTATTATTATTATTATTACTATTATTATTATTACTATTATTATTATTATTATTAAAGTTGCCAAGGTTGAAAAGCATTGCTCTAGTCTAGAGAAAGCAGCTTCACATCCCTGGAGCACTACCCTATATTTTTCAAAGCCGTGTCGTCCAGCTCTCTCATCCATCCAGCCTGCTCCAACCATTTCCTGCTTTTCTTTTTCCACTTAGGTCTTTCAGTGATCTCAAAAAACCCCTCCCCTCAGCCTCAAATTCAAGACTTTTGAACCAGAAATAGGAGACTGGGGAAATCTCTTCCTGAACTTGCCCAGGCAAGCCTCTTGTCTTTTCCCTCCCTTTTTGAGGAGAGGATTCCAAAATGACTAAACATTTATTCCCTGCAGCTAAAAGTGTATGGGCTATGGGGCATCTTTTTACTTGGGAAGCAAAGACGTTGCTTTCCTGTCTGAATAAGATTCAAATTATTAGACATGACTGAATGAGTGTGGAGAACTGGATTTGCCTGCTTTACCTACCTGCATCAGATGAATGAATGAATGGGCCTTTCCTATTTACTACACTAACTGATATTGTTGCTTTATAAGTCTTTGTAAGTCTTGACATAGTTCATCAAATCTTTGCATAATCCTATTAAGTTCACACTTTCACAGTCTTTAAGTTCACAGTCTGAGCCTCTGGTGGCTCAGACTGCTAAGACAGTCTGTTATTAACACAGCTGCCTGCAATTACTGCAGGTTCAAGTCCCACCAGGCCCAAGGTTGACTCAGCCTTCCATCCTTTATAAGGTAGGTAAAATGAGGACCCAGATTGTTGGGGGGGGCAATAAGTTGACTTTGTATATAATATACAAATGGATGAAGACTATTGCTTAACAGAGTGTAAGCCGCCCTGAGTCTTCGGAGAAGGGCGGGGTATAAATGCAAATAAATAAATAATAAAATAAAATAAATAAATAAATATCTTTTTTCCAGCCTGTCAGCTGACGACATTTTGACGCTCTAGGCAAAGAACAAAATGATGCCCTTCCCTCATTCCGGTGTAAAGAAGGCAGCTAGTCTGATTTTGAACTGTGGAAACTGCACTGGCAGCTACAGCTGCTTAGGGCAGAAATGTCACTCATGTCAACAGCCAACAAGTGCTAAATATCTGTTAAACTGTGAGAAAAGTAGGAAAAAGAAATGCTGTACACCCTTTATAGAAATGCTATACCATGGGTCTCCATTCCATGTTGACAGAAGGCACTCAATTCTACTGAGTGGCTTCATCATAGTACACAATAAACCCTCTTGTCTATCCGTAGCATGTTACCTATTTGGGCAGCTTCCACTGAGTCTGAGCCTGAGCCTGAGGGGAAAATAATGTGAGCTGTACTTCCATAAAATAAATCCTGGAAATTGCAAGGGAACTTTGGATGCCATTGGCTGAGGGATAGAAGAAGCAGGTAACTACAAATCTGGAGGAAGAGGAAGAGAGCCCAGTAAATCAGAAGACTCAATATGAGAAAATGTATGTTGGATGGAACTGAAGGAAGAGTGAGCAGAGTGGATCCGTGTTGACCTCAGAAGCCGAAACCGAATGAAGCTCACCTGTAGATTTTAAATAGCCAATCATGTTTTGGGTTATGGGTCTCATTTCTGGACACTTGTCAGGCTAAGGGTTAAGAATTAACCAATCAGCATCTTTGGCACACATTTGTTCTATGTTGTACAGGCAGCCACACTGAAAATGTGATACTCCTTAGAAGCCCATTTGTAGTCGACCTCACCAGTAAAATCTAGCGTGTATAAGAGAAAAAGGATGCTTTTTAGATCCAGTTAGCTTTTCTTCTTTGAAGACTAATCACTTCTGCCTTATGGTCTTTTTTAATGCAACACAAAAGCTTCAAAGAGGGTATTTCCCCTTGATTTTATTCATCATGGGGCAGCAAGATGCATGAAACGCTTTATATGGGCAGCCAAGGGGAAGAATAAAAGTGGTTGCATTCTTTCAAATTCTTTGTCATTTGATTAACATTATACTCTGAGTGGGTCTGAAGGGAAGAGGAAATGTTATTTCCATCTTATGGGCAGATCTTCTGAAATGTCATCTGCTGCCAAGGAGAAGTTTGAAAGACACAACAATATTTATGGTGATAGGAGAGAGAGAAACACGTTCTTTGTGTGTACTACATATATCTTAATTACTGGGTTTTTCTTCAAAATATGTATTAAAACAATCTGGGTGTGTACTCCTTTTTGTTGAAATAATGAGCAATAATTACACATATCATTTCATTCCAACTGTCTTAGTAAAAAAAAACAAAAAACAGGCTGCACTGGGCCAAAAGATTCCACTCTTTTTCAGGTCATAGAGCCTAGTAGTTAAGACAAAAATTGTTGGAATCACTGATTAGGAGACAAAGCATCACTGATAGGAAATTGCCTGTGTTTAAATGATTGTACTCCTTTCCTACCACCCTTAAACTTCCAAAAAACCCAATTAGCTTCTGCTAGAATCTAGAGGCCCCATGGAATACAATCTGATAAAATTTTGTACCAGGTTATGAGACCTAAACTCTAAATATCTCAAGATAGTTCATCCAGCCAAGGTGTCCCAAGATATTCTGGTTCTAGAGTTAACTGTAGTAGTGGTGTATGTGTGGGGAAAGGTTTACAGAGCGACCCTGTCTGATAGCTTTCTATATGCATGTCAAGTGCTTTGTATTTTTATTTGATATTGTTATTTATTTAAACAATATTTATACCTTTAATAGACCCTGGGAATTGTACAATAAAGTCTTTTAAAAGCATCAAAACACACACACACACACACACACACACACACACACACACACACACACATGTTTTCTGAGGTTTTCACGGGTGTTTGTATGTAGGTCTTTGGTTATTCGGGTTTTCTCCTGCGTAAAATTGGAAGTGTCTTGGCGACGTTTCGACGAAGTCTCATTCGTCATCTTCAGGCTTGAGCTTCGTGCTTCTGGGAGCAATGTGTGATTGCAGCTGTTTCTTCCTTTTTAACTGCTAGTGGGAGTTTGAACTGATTGGGTGGGAGCTTGGCTGTGCTCTGATTGGATGGGGTTTTTTTTGTGCTCTGATTGGCTGGGGGTGTGTCCTGTTTGGGTGAGGGCTTGGTTGTGCTCAGATTAGTCTGAGTTGCAGGGGGATTTGAGCTGGTGAGCTGCATTGCTGTTGTTTGGCTTCATGGTCGTGCTACATCTTCATAGTGGGTGTCAGTCTGCTGCATGTATGGATTGGAGGGGTTTGAAATGGCTAATGTTGCAGCTGCGGTCTGGCTTCTAGTCCTTGGTTGTGCTTCATGATCAGTGTGAGTTTGGGTCTGCTTTCTGGGTGGATGTGTGGTGGTGACATCCTGTGTGAACCTCGTGAGTGTGGGTCTGGTGTCATTCCTTGTCTTATGTCTTATTAGTTTGTCTTATGTCCTGTAGACTAGATGTCTTAGTCTACAGGAAATCCAATGGCTCCCTAGGACACACCATCTACCAGAAGAAAACACACACAAACTGCTATCTGCACGCACTCTCACACCATCACCCAGCACAGATCAACTCCGTAGCCAAGACACTCATCTCCAGAACAAAACGCTTAGCTGACGAACAACACCTAAAAACCGAACTACACACTCTCACTAACGTACTAACAGCCAATGGATTCCAGAGAAATAAGATTACCAAACTAATCCAAAAAGAGCCCCCCACTAAAATCCAAGACAGAGAACAAGAAAACGGCATAGCCCTCCTCCCATATATAAAAGGCACCACAGACAGAATCAGCAAGATCCTCCACAAACACAACATCAAGACAGCATTCTGCACAAACCAAAAAATATCCACCATCCTAAGAAACCCCAAAGACAAAATTGAGTTAGAAAATCAAGGAGTATATGAAATCCCATGCCCCACCTGCCCCACCACATACATCGGACAAACCAACAGAAGAATAAGTGCACGCATTGAAGAACACAAGAACTCAGTCAAAAAAGAGGAACCAACTTCTTCCCTGGTCCAACACTTAAAGCCACAGGACACGATATTGACTTTAAAAAGACCAGAACTATCGCCAAAACTGAACACTTTAACAACAGAATAATCAGAGAAGCCATTGAGATAGAAAAACGCCCACACAGCATGAACAAACGAGATGATACCTCCCGCCTACCAGCCATTTGAAAACCCGGCCTTATTGACAAACGAGTCCCTAACATGAGGAATGACACCAGACCCACACTCACGAGGTTCACACAGGATGTCACCACCACACATCCACCCAGAAAGCAGACCCAAACCCACACTGATCATGAAGCACGACCAAGGACCAGAAGCCAGACCGCAGCTGCAACATTAGCCATTTCAAACCCCTCCAATCCATACATGCAGCAGACTGACACCCACTATGAAGATGTAGCACGACCACGAAGCCAAACAACAGCAATGCAGCTCACCAGCTCAAATCCCCCTGCAACTCAGACTAATCTGAGCACAACCAAGCCCCCACCCAAACAGGACACACCCCCATCCAATCAGAGCACAAAAAACCCCCCATCCAATCAGAGCACAGCCAAGCTCCCACCCAATCAGTTCAAACCCCCACTAGCAGTTAAAAAGGAAGAAACAGCTGCAATCACACATTGCTCCCAGAAGCGCGAAGCTCAAGCCTGAAGATGACGAATGAGATTTCGTCGAAACGTCGCCAAGACACCTCCAATTTTACGTGGGAGAAAACCCGAATAACCAAAGACCTACACACACACACACATATATATATATATGTTTAAATACCAGAAATCAACACTATAAATGCAAGTAGTCCTTGATGTACGACCACAATCAAGCCCAACATTTCTGTCATTAAGCAAGACAGTTGTTAAGTGAACTTTGCCCCGCTTTATGACCTTTCTTGCCACAGCTGTTAAGTGAATCCCTGCAGTTGTTAAGTTAGTAACATGGTTGTTAAGTGGATCTGGCTTCCCCGTTGATTTTGCTTGTCAGAAAGCGGCAAAAGGTGATCACATGAGCCTAGGGCGCCGCAACTGTCATAAATACATGCCAGTTGCCAAGCTTCCAAATTTGGATCATGTGATGCTGCAACATTCATTGGTGTGAAGAATGGTCATGTCCCTTTTTTCAGTGCTGTTGTAACTTCGAAAATTCACTAAACAAAGGGTTGTATGTTGAGGACGTAAACTGGGCAGTCTGGAAACTTGGTGGGCAAATATAGCAACATCCTGTAGCAATCCCTGCAGAATAAGGCAGTCAAGATATCAGATGGGAGAGTGTCTTTAATTTTTCATCTCTCTTTTATGCTCTTCCATAATACAGCTTTTCAGCGTTCATGAAACCAGATTAAACTCAGGCACACAGGAATGCTCCTATGGGCCTTTTTAAATTCCCAAAGGCAAATCATCACAGTTCTTTGTTTCATCTTCATCCAACCTGAGAGCAATTGGGCTCTTTGTACTTTTTGTTTTGAAGGCTACAGCTAAGCTTGCATTTCTCTTTTTTGTTCTTGCTTAACTGGGATCCAGCCCAGGTAATCAAGCTGCCGCCTTGCTCCAGCATCTGCACCCAGCATCTAAAGCCATTACTCAAAATGCTTTCCTGGCATCAACCCTGTTCTACACTGATGCCGTGCCCAAATTTTCAGGTTTAAACTTGTTTCCTTCCTGTTGATTGACCTTGTTATCCAGAGAGGTCCCTGTGGCTCTGTACATCCAATGGAAAAAAGTTACCACTGATAAAATGCCCATTGAGAAAAAAAGTCTAGCTACTGCCAGGGGTTCCCATTCCTCTATTAATTACTGTCCTAAGTCCAAAGACTGTCATCAAACACATAATTTAGGACATTGTGAAAGCCATAGAGAACGTATCAAGGTATAAATTTAAGATCCAACTGTACCTGGACCTCAAAAAATTGTAGAGGAGTCAGAGGAGGTTCAGAGGAGAGCAACTAAGAGGATCAAAGGCTTTCAAACAGCTTTCCTGTGAAAAAAGGTTGCTATGTTGGTTGCCATGTTTTTAGTCTACAAAGGAGGCTTGTGAATGGAGACAAGATTGAGTTGTTTGCAAAGTGTAAATAAAGTAAACAAGGAGAACTTGTTTTCCCTTTCTCCTGATATTAAATCAGAGGTAATCCAAGGCAATTGAATCCCGCAATCCTGGAAAAATCAGGCCAACTGCAAATGTTGTTTTACAACACACAATTTAACTTTGACATTTGCTACCACAAGATGTGGTGCTGTCTGCCACCTTAGCTGGCTTCAAACAAGGTTGGACCAATTCATAGAAGTCAAGGGGAACAACAGCCATTAGCCTTGTTAGCAGTGTGACTGAAAACTATCTGCTAGGAGACAAATGGGCTTCCTTGTGCAGGTGGCTGTCCGCTTTGAGAACAGACTGCTGGACTAAGTGGGCAGGAGTCTGACCCAATAGGATGCTTCTTATGTTCTTGAGTCAGGTACAACTATTGGACCAATATATTTGTTTTGGATAGGTATCCATTGGAAATACAAGTTTTACACTTTCAGTTTATACTGGTATATCTTAGCGGAGAAGCTAATTGTGTTGATAAACATAATAAAAACATGCATCCTTTTCTCTCTCTGCTGAGAACATAAACAATGAACCCGAAGAGGTACAAACCCTGGAGTTTAAAAACAAACATAAGCTTCCTTTTCTTTTACAAAAATAATGCAGATAGCTATTCTCCCAGGGGAGAGATTTCAAATGGCCTGACCACATTTGAAAGGAGATGGTTCTCTCTGCTCTCATATATTCCATTTCTAGCAATGAATATAATGTACCGCAGTTTGCAGGGGAATATTTTTCTGATTTATGGCAAGGTAGTAGCAGAAGTGGTGATGCTGGCATTGTGGTGCTGGAGGTGACTCTTGCCCATGGACTGCAAAAAATATATATATATATATCACAAAGAAGTCCTAGACCAGTGTTGGCAAACCTTTTCGGCACAGGGTGCTGAAACGGGACCGCGTGTGTGCGTGCTGGAAACTGGAAGAGCAGTCACCTGGTGTGCATGCATGTGCCAGGAAGATGCTCTTCCGGTTTCTGGCATGCACATGCACACTGGCCACCTGGTATTTCGGTTTTGGGCATACATGTGCGCCCAAAAACCAGCTGGCCAGTGCACATGCGCATGCTGGAAACTGGAAGAGTAGCCACCTGGCGCACCAAAACCCGGAAGAGCAACGGGTGACGGCTCGCGTGCCCGAAGAGATGGCTCTGCATGCCACTTCCAGCACCTGTGCCATAGGTTCGCCATCATGGTCCTAGACCAAACCTCACCAAAAATATCACTTGAAGGCAAGATTGTCAGACAAAAGCTATTATAATTTGGCCATGTCATGCAAGCTGATTCACTTGAAAAGTCAGTCATGCTGGGAGTGATCAGCAGAAAAAGGAGAAAGGGTCGCACTTGTACCCATTGGGTGAATACTATAAATAAAGGATGACACTGAGATGACTATGGCAGATCTGAAGGAGGCTGTGCAAGACAGAAGGGCATGGAGAATGCTGATCCAGGGAGTGGATCAAGTGATAATTTGGGTTAATTTCTTCAATGATCTTTTTCCGTTTTTTTCCTTGGCTACCCATGGTGTCTACTCAGAAGTCCCAAAGGTGCTTTTTCAGGAGGCAACTGGACTTTTTCGTTTTTTTGCTTCTCATTCAAGAAGCTTCTTCAGCTATGACAGGATAGTGGGGAATGGAAGGATCCTGTCAGATCCTGTCAGATCCTGTCAGAGCTGAAGAAGCTTCTTGGATGAGAAACAAAACGTCTTCAAAAGAAAAAACAAGAAAGTCCAGTTGCTTCCTGAAAAAGCACCTTTGGGACAACCATGACCTGGATGACTGAGAATCTCTACAGACTTATATACTCAGAAGTTTTCTCCAACATTAAATTTCCAAAGAATCTTTCAAATATTTTCCTCCAATTTTATAAACATCCTCTTCTTCTTTCAATCCAGCTTCCATTAATATGTGTTCAGTTTACAGGTTAAATAAGTAAGGGACTACTGCCTAAATGACTACAGACCTATCCAGTGGTGGGATTCGAGTAATTTAACAACCGGTTCTCTGCCGTAATGATTTCTTCCAACAACCAGTTTACCAAACTGCTCAGAAAGTTAACAACCGGTTCTCCCAAAGTGGTGCGAACTGGCTGAATCCCACCACTGGACCTATCGCATTAATGTCTGTAGTGATGAAGTGCTCGTGATAGCTCAGGCTGGTAAGAAGCCTGTTATTAGAACACAGCAGCCTGCAATTACTGCAGGTTCAAGCCCGGCCCAAGGTTGACTCAGCCTTCCATCCTTTATAAGGTAGGTAAAATGAGGACCCAGATTGTTGGGGGGGCAATAAGTTGACTTTGTAAATATACAAATAGAATGAGACTATTGCCTTATACACTGTAAGCCGCCCTGAGTCTTCGGAGAAGGGCGGGATATAAATGTAAATAATAAAAAAAAAACACATGCCTCCCACCGGACTTCGACAAATATCAGTTTGCCTACATGGGGAATAGGTCGACAGATGATGCCATAGCTACTGCTTTATATTCTGTAGCGAGCCATCTGGAGCCATCTGGAGAAACCCAAGATGCTTTTCATAGACTATAATTTGGCCTTCAACACCATTCTGCTGAGCATCCTTATCAAAAAGCTGACTGACTTGGATTTTCCTTCTTCCATCTGTGACTGGATCAAAGACTTTCTGAGAGACCAGCTACAAACAGTGAGGATTTGGTCTGTCATATCCACCCCTGTGAAGTAAGCACTGGCTTCCCACAGGGCTGCGCGCTCAGTCCCTACCTGTATTCACTGTACACACATGATTGTGTACCGTCAGACCCATCTACTGTGATCAATAAGTTTGCAGATGATACCATTATACTGGGTCTTATTAGGTGGAGACAAAACAGCGTATGGGGGGAGGTTCAAAAACTTTCCACATAGTGCTTAAAAAACAACCTGCACCTGAACATCAGCAAGACCAAGGAGATGGTGTTGGACTTCCAGAGGAAGAGAGAGGAACCTGCCTCACGTTACATTGAGGGAGGCTGTGTAGAGACAGTTTCTTCCTTTAAATTCCTGGGAGTCCATCTCAGCAAAGACCTCACCTGGAAAAACAACACGATCCAGGTGGTCAGGAAGGCCCAACAGAGACTCCATTTCCTTAGGGTCTTGTGTAAAAACAGGGTGGAACAAACATTGATACCTCCTTTTACTGGTCCACAATAAAAAGCGTCCTCACTTATAGCATCACAGTATGGCATACTGGTCTGACAGCCGCAGATAGAAAAACATTACAGAGGGTGGTGAGTACAGTACAAAACATCATGGGCTGTCCCCTGATACCACTAGATGAGATTGTTAGGGCTCATTGCCTTAGAAGAGTGAGGAAAATTCTCAGGGATGATTCTCACCCTGGTCATCATTTCTTTACCCTCCTACCATCGGGAAGGAGATATAGAAGTATAGCCAGCCGCACATACAGGCTGAAGAACAGTTTTTATCCGTGGGCTGTCAGACTCCTGAATGAGAAATAACATCATAACTATGTAGTATGATGGACTGCAGGGCTGGTGCAACGTGAAACATGTTCACACTGGTGCAATAGGACTGGGTGTTTTGTTAATATGATTTATTGAGTTAGGGATTTTCTGTCTTCACTGTGAGTTATATTGTGTTGGGGGGAATGCACTGAGGGAGCTCAACCAATATCATTGTACGTATGTTGTGCACTGACAATAAAGATTTGAATTTGAATTTAGATATGTACACAATCTTGTCAGGAGTGACCTTTGCCAACCTGGAATCAGTCTGTTTCATTATGTTATGGCTGTACTGAGGCTTCCTTACAGGTTTCACATGAGGTGAATGAGATGTTCTGGGTTATAAAACGCAGTTATCACTTCTAATAATGTAAGTGTCTCGGAGGCTGCAAATGACGCTTGTTTAAATTGAGACATTAACAAATGCTGTAATTATAAATCCTTCCAGTGGACAGCAACAGAAAATCAATCCTCTAATAGATAAAATTTGAAAAACTCATTATAATTCAATTATACAAAGCAAAATAATAATAAAATAATAAAACAAAGTAATCGTCTTAATATCCTTCCAAATCTCCCAAATAAGAGACATTTAAAATAGTTTAAAGGTCTGGATCACTCCACAGCAGCAGTTTAGTATGAAAAAGATCAAAATGCAGTTTTCAAAAAAATAGTGTGCCATAATTTTTGAACTGGTATAATCGTGACATGAGATAAGTCTAACCTTTTATATCTTAAACCTGAAATAGTTCAAATTAACTAAAGGTGGCATGTGCAAATATTTAAAAAGGGCCCAGAGAGGAGAATTTATAGTAAGTGAAACCATCCAAAATTCAGTTTGAGTCAAAAGCTATGTGTAATGTTAGAATTCTTTGTGCAAACAAAACATGCCCCACCTGCTTTAACTTTTTAAAGATATACTGTGTTTCCCTGAAAATAAGATCCGACCAGAAAATAAGCCTTAGCATGATTTTTCAGGATCCTCATAATATAAGCCCTACCCCAAAATAAGCCCCAGTAAGATGTCAGCCAGATGGACACATTTAGTACTATATTTTCCCCAAAATAAGACCTAATGAGTCTTTTGGAGCAAAAATTAATATAAGACCCAGTCTTGTTTTTGGGGAAACACAGTACTATCTTCAGAACTGAAGTACTCATCACAATTTACAGAATGGTATATTGAGTTTTTGAAAATGTTTCCCAGGTGTGTACATTCTATATAGAATAGAAACTATCATGGGAACTATATTTATGTTACGAATGTTTAACTTACTCCAAAGTGCTACCAAAGTTATATATAGATCACTAAAGTAGCTATATGGATATAAGTTCATCTGTTACCGTATCATGTTAAAATGGTACTTATTAGAAAGAGTAGGATTCTCAGTTCTTCCCAGTTGCTTTGTTGTTCTGCAAGACGAAAATAAATAGTGGAGAAATATTGAAAAAGAGCATTATCTGTATTGTCTGCAAAAAGTGAATGATCAAAACAATTATATTTCAGAAAGCAGTCCTTTAGATTTATTTTTCAAAAACTCAGTATTTGTATTTTATTTAGATCTTTTACCATATTGTAATTTAACACATAATCTTTCATATTCATGTGAAGAACATGAAAAATGAATTATCTTTCTTGAGTAAATTTGCATAAAATAATTGACTGTAGATCTTTTTTATTTCAGTATGCATTTTGGTAATATTTTCTTTGGTTTTACTCGTGAATTTTCCTAAGTAAAGTTATAAACATAAGCAATTAGATTTTTTTTTATCCTTATGAATTTCTTTCAGATTTGCCACTTTCACAGGTTTGTCCTTTGTTTTGTGCAGGAAAATATGGTCATCGTAGTTGTAACTCATTTGTCAATGTTCTATAAATGTTTTGTTGTTGTTGTTAGTTGTGAAGTCATGTCTGACCCATCATGACCCCATGGACGATGTTCCTCCAGGCCTTCCTGTCCTCTACCATCCTCTGGAGTCCATTTAAGCTCACACCAGTTTAAAATAAATTATCTTCATACATGTAATCTTTATAGCGCCTTCAGATATGGACTTTGCAAAGTTACTTGAATGATTTAAAGGAGTAATTCGATGGCAATAGCAAAAGAAAGAAAGAGAGCCAAGAAACCTTCTTAGATATTGGAGAGTACTTGAACAAGGGAACAAGGACACTTTCTTATCAAGAAAAACAAGAAACCTGATTGTAACAGGTAGTACCGTGGGAAGAGGAAGATATAAAGGTAGCACAACTGGTGACAATATGATGTCATTTCACTTTTTAAGATATCAATCATTGGCCTTTAATCATGGTATCCATCAAATGCATGCCTATCTGAACCAAAATATCTTAGGCTTTTCCTTTGAAATGCATCCTTTCCATTTTCTGAAATTTTTTAACAACATCTGAAAGGGTGTCACTTATAGCCATGTCCATTTGCACATGGGATCAATGTAGCTTTTTTCACTTGTTTTTACATTTCAGAAAATTAAAAAGCTGTAATCAGCTTTGCTTGTAGATATCATGTTTGTTTTCACAGCAAATAGACTCGGCGCTGGTTGATTGCCAAAACACATAGAAGCTCAACAGCCTAAGTTTTACAAATATGCTGAATTTCAGGATTCAATGTGATTTTAAAGGGGATAGGTCCAAAACAGTTAATGGGTGCCCAGGTTCATAATTCATGTTCTAATCCCACCCCCTTTTGTGTATTCCAACTCTGTTTAAAGGACTGAAGAATTTGTGAAATCCAAATAAAGTCGTCAATTAATGTGTTACAGAATATTAAAACTCCTGGTCCAATCTTGTATACCATCTTCAGTGCAAGTAGAGTTGCACATTAAGCTTTCAAAGAAAAATAGTAGCTATTGTACATGACAATAGTGGCACTTTGGCTCTGCGCCACGGAACAGTCCTGAGTTTATGTGTCCTGCAGCCTCTTTTCGTCAGGGCAAGAGCCAGGACTACCATTGCAGAGGTGGGTTTCAGCAGCTTCTGACCAGTTCTGGAGAACCAGTAGTGGAAATTTTGATTAGTTCGGAGAACCAATAGTAAAAATTCCGACTGGCCCCGCCCCCATCTATTCTCTGCCTCCCAAGTCCCAGCTGATTGGGAGGAAATGGGGATTTTGCAGTAACCTTCCCCTGGAGTGGGGTGGGAATGGAGATTTTACAGTATCCTTCCCCTGCCACGCCCACCAAGCCATGCCATGCCCACAGAACCGGTAGTAAAAAAATGTGAAACCCACCATGTACCATTGGGCTTCATGGTAGCAATTTTCCAACGGCAAATAAAGTGAACAGCATGGATTCCTGTTCCCCCTGAACAGTGTTTCAGCAGGTAATATGGAGAGTGATTTTTTTTTCCTAGTGAAGTATCCGTATTATCTATCTAGCCCCCCCATTCTGTTAGGAAACATCTAGGCTTGCCAATGCTTGCTTTTTCTGTACTTACCGTGTTTAATTAAGCCTCTTAGAAATGTTTCTGATAAAGAACTGAGAAGCTGTTTGGGTGTTTTCTACAAACAGAAAAGTATTCTCCCACGATCAGTGGCTTCAGCAAAGGACTTGTACTTCAGACTGTTAAAGGACAGAAGTTGATTGGTCACTTTCCAGACTTTCCTATTAGCCTACAAAGCTGGCTTCCAACTGAATATTTCTCATTCTTGAAGTTCCTACCTCCACCCTGGATCAGTTTTTACTGCTTGCTCAGCTGCATTTGCCTATAGTAAAATCATCAATCTCAGCAGCCCAATTAGCAGCCCAATTTAAAGCAAAACTTGTTTTGTGTTTTTCAATATTAATCTTCTTCCTTTGGGCTCTTTCTTCAACTTTCCATTCTTTCTGTCTTTCTATATCTTTCTTAGAATATAGACACCATGAGGATGGTTACCTTTTGGTTCCTATTTCTTCCAATTATGATTTAGTTATTCAATATAATATATGAACCATAGACTATTATAATTATAAGCCCACTTTTGGGTCTGTTACTTTGAGTGACGAAGAGAAAGTTAGCCAAGGATAAGCATGTCATTGTGAACAAACCCTGTAGGTGATAAAGGAAAATAACCTCTTTTCTTCTCTCTTAGTTGGTGACCAGATCAGACCAGGTCTGAGTTACAAAAACCCAGAGTATAATAGGTAGGCAGCAGAGCAGAACTCAAAAAAGTAACTCTAATCTAAGAGATAAGCAATTTATAGCTGATGGGTGTTTCTTGACATCTTATCTCCTATGTTACCTTCCTTCTTCCATCTTTTCCCCATTCCGCAGATGAAATAACTTGACAGTGGGTATCAGAGGCATTTCAACTCAGTAAACAGCAAATAGTTTTGCAGAGGATGGGAGAACCTTGAAGTTGGCAGAGAAGGAAATCTAAAAACACCAACAGGTTCATCCATGAAATTGCTAAAAAGCTGATAAAGAGCTTGCTAAATTCCAGACTCACAAACAGGCATCTGTAAAATATTAACCTAAATTACTTTCTTAAACCACTTTGACCCTTTACTCAACCAGGCTACCAGAAGTATTTATTTATTGGCAGGCAGACTATCTAGGTTCTTAAAGGCTCAAGTCTTAGTAAGGTGAACAACAGAGGCAAAGCTCCTGTATCTTAAACAGCTGTGCAAAATTTCACATTTGAATAGGTGTACATATTTGTTCAGGGTTAGAAAAAACTACACCTGCTGAAATGTCAATTTCCACAAAAAACAGAAGTATTGGGACCCATCATCCAATGACAAGTGGAGACGAGACAGAAATATTGGCTGTGCCCCATTGTTCTCCTTATTTGTGAAACAGGATGGAAACGCATGTAATTGGTCCCATATTCAGCTTGGTGATTTACATAGTGGCTTCAACCCAAGTTCTAACTACTGAGCAATGCTACAGTATTAGCATTGTAAGGTAACACAGAGTAATCTTCCATGCAACTGGGGAACATAGTCTTAACAGACTGTCTGATTTTATAAAGAGCTTCAGATGTCAAATTTTAAGGAAGTGATAACAATGGAACCATAAGAACTATGGAAAAATCAATAAAAATTTACACCAATCTACAGTTTGAGGCTAAATTGGTACTAAATGTCCTATAGATGATATATAACCCTATCAATGATTGCCAGGGTGGACAATTTATACATGAAATGTTAGAAATACCACAGCAAAGAAGGAACATTTTACCATATGTGATGGTAATGTTAAAAGACTCCAAAGTACTGGAAATAAATACATAAAAGATCCATAAAATTCTAAAAATAAAATCCGAATTAAAACCACCAATATTTTCACTAGGTACAATTCCAGAGGACATAAATAAAAAGTACCACAAGTTATTAATTTATATGCTGCGAGTGACAAGAATTAACTTAGCACAACATGGGAAAAGAGAAACTTTGCCAACAATACAAAAGTAGGAGGCTAAAACTAAAGAATATATGACAGTAGATGAATTAATTGCATAAAGTCACAAAAGAAGTCTGCCAAATTCAAATAAGAAACTTCCCTTAACTATGTTACACATCAAGGCAAACTATAATACTTAAAATACAGGTTTGGGGGGGAAAGGAGACTTTGTTTAAAAAAATAATTAAAACACTCCAAATAGAAACAAAGAATACTGCAGACTTCCAAAACATAGCATAGAAATGTTTAAGTTGCAATAGGAGTTGGGGAGTGGGTTGGGGGGAGAGGGTAAGACTACTAGAATGCTTTTTCCTATGTACTTTCCCCTTTTGTTTGTTTTCAATTTTTTAAAAAAAACCTTTTTTCACATTTTTATTTCAACATTTGCTCTGGTATAAAGTTTATTTTACGTATATATGCACATACACACACACACATTTCTTAGCTTTTGTTGCTTATTTTATCTAACAATTAAAAAATGGAAGAGCTTCCATAATGATAGGCAACTTCTCCTCCGATTCTCCCAATGCATGAAGATTGGTAGGGAGGAAGGAGAGGAGGATGGTTGTGATATCAAGTAGTAGATTAGCAGCCTGGTTATTTGATTTCATAATGAACAACAGGGGCTTCCATCAAGTAGTCACAAAGTGGGCTATGGCTCTGAGGAAAGGAAAAAAGTCTCCAGAAATACAGCAAAAAAAACAAAAAAACAAAACCCAATGGCTACCTGGTTATTGAGGACACCCTAACATGCCTTTATTTAGGTTCTCTGATTTCTCTCTAAACTTTTGCATGGCATGTTAGAGGATGCGGAAATATTTTAGAACTCAAGAAACAGGGAAGTCTAATTTCAAGTTCCTGAGTGCTCTTTTCTATATCTAAAAGTCTCCAAGAAACCCTGTCTAAACAGGGTGGAAATCTCCATCTTCTTATAATGATTTCCTGATTTAAAATGCAAGTACTTTGTAGTGGATGGAGTTTCTTTAAGCCTCTAAGAACTAGGAGTTAGGTCAGAGGAAATGATCCCAGTTTTGGTTCTCGAGGGGGGGTGAATTCTCAGTGTGAGGAGCAAGTAAAGCTTTCCTTTATGGAAAGCCATGACTAAATTAAAGTGTTATCCAACCTCTGAGTCAGCACTTAACAATGCCAGCCTAAAATGTGCCGTCCCCAAAGCCAAGTCTTACCCTACCTCTATTAGGCAGATCAGAGGCATTGCTGAAAGGCGCCTTGATTAGAATAGAATAGAATAGAATAGAATAGAATAGAATAGAATAGAATAGAATAGAATAGAATTCTTTATTGGCCAAGTGTGATTGGACACACAAGGAATTTGTCTTTGATGCATATGCTCTCAGGGTACATAAAAAGACAAGATATATTTGTCAAGAATCATAAGGTACAACACTTAATGATAGTCATAGGGTACCAATCACACTAGGAAACAATATCAGTATAAATTGTAAGGATACAAGCAACAAAATTACAGTCATGCAGTCATAAGTGGGAGGAGATGGGTGATAGGAGCGATGAGAAGACTAATAGTAATAGTAATGAAGACTTACTGAACAGTTTGACAATGCTGAGAGAATTATTTGTTTAGCAGAATGATGGTGTTTGGGAAAAAACTGTTCTTGTGTCTAGTTATTTTGGTGTGCAGTGCTCTGTAGTGTCGTTTTAAGGATAGGTGTTGAAACAATTTATGTCCAGGATATGAATAGCTAGTTCCTCTAGTGTGGGATAACTGAAACTAACTAACTGCTTAACCTCCCTCCAAGGGGAGAGGAAGAGAAGAAGAAGAGAAAAGAGAAGCAGTTGAAACTGGCAAATACAGGAAAATTGGCAAATAAACAAAAGCAAATGGCGAGTTGGCTGTAGCAAGTTGGCCATGGCAGATTGGCTGCAGCAAGTTGTTTGCACCAGTCAAAAAGAGGGCTGGGAAAATATTTACAGACTCCTCACATCCTGGACATAAACTGTTTCAACTCCTACCCTCAAAACGACCCTATAGAGCACTGCACACCAGAACAACTAGACACAAGTACAGGTTTTCCCCGAATGCCATCACTCTGCTAAACAAATAATTCCCTCAACAACTGTCAAACTATTTACTAAGTCTGCACCACTATTAATCTTCTCATTGTTCCCACTACTCATCTCCTTCCACTTATGACTGTATGATTGTAACTTTGTTGCTTGTATCCTTATGATTTATATTGATATTGATTGTTTCCTGATTGCTTATTTATACCCTATGACTATCCTTAAGTGTTGTACTCTATGATTCTTGATGAATGTATCTTGTCTTTTATGTACACTGAGAGCATATGCACCAAGACAAATTCCTTGTGTGTCCAATCACATTCAGCCAATAAAAATTCTATTCTATTCTATTCTATTCTATTCTATTCTATTCTATTCTATTCTATTCTATTCTATTCTATTCTATTCTGAAGTTGTCCCATTCCCAAGGGAGGATGAGGGAGGACAGACTAGAAGCTGCAGAAGCTGGGGTGAAATGCTTCCTCAATATTCTTAAAAGGCTGATCTTGTTCCATTTTAAAATAATATTCCTCTGAACAATATATCTGCTGCTGTTGTTCCACTATCTGTAAATTGATTTCTTTCCTGCAAGAATTCAGATGAGGGACATAATTTACATGCTTTTGAGATGGAGGTTTACAAGTGATGTAGTGATTCTAAGTATAATGAGAAGATGGCATGCTGTCAATTGCTGTTCTCTATCTACTCAATTATCCATGAATCTATCTATGCCTCCCTTTCTCATCATTGAGAGGAGTAGCCATCTAAAATCAATGGAAGATTGTCTCTCTCTCTCCTTAAATCTGTGGATCCTTTTCCACTTCCTTCTGTGCCAATTGAAGAAGCCAATAAAAAATATATAATTATCCTATGTTTTTAGAAAAAAATAATAGGAAGTAGACATTACCATCATCCAAATCTTGCCTGAAGCGAAGCATACCTTTCAGAGCCCCAGCTGTGGTGACAGCTATGTTTGCAAAACCAAATGCAGTCTAAGTCAGTAACAAATCAATCTTGTAAATCATGGAGGATGGTGATGAAATATTTTCAGAACAGATTTGCCCAGCACAGGCCTTGTTTTGTTTCAGGCTTATCTTATTCTCCTGCACATGGAATTTATTTTGCAAGAAATATGTGTTTTATTATTTGCTTTTTATTTCATCCATTGGCACAGATGAACATGGCTCAACTAACCTCGATTAAAGGATTAGTGACATGCTCCACTGATTGTTCTGATATTACAGAACTGTCAACTTCTGTCCAAATTGCCATTATCTTATTTCCCCTTAGCCAGTATCTTTCCAGTATCTGTCCAAAGGTGCTGAATACTAGACATCTTAGCTACTTCCTTTTAATGACAAAGATTCCACAAAAGATAAACCTATCCTGCCTACTGAAGGCCTCCAAACGATTGGACCCAAACTCTCAAAATTCTCAGATATTCAGTGGAAAGTTAAGCAGGTTCAGCGTTACGCTTGTATGTTCCCTAATAAAAATTTAAATGACGACATTTACATTAAATGTCCACATTCAGAATGAAATGAAAATGTCAAAAATCTTAAGGTAAAATAAGGGAAGTACATGAAGTGTACAAATTAGTGAATGCATATTTCTTGCAGTAGATTACAGTAAATTTGGGCCAAATATAAGCATAAATATAAGTTGCTATTTCAAGTTTGGAAATGCCTTCAAATACAGTGCAACACAAAAATGTGATATTCAGATCTATGGGATCTGTATCTAGCTAAAGGTACATAAGGCTTATCTTAAATGTGAAGGCTTGATGAGATCATCCCTGAGTCTTTTTAGGTCCATATAAAACACATGGAAGATACTGCAACAAATTTCAGAATGGTTATGAGGACAGCCTTATGAAATAGATGAGATTCAATGTCCAGAATTCACCAATACTGACTGGGAATTCAGGGAGTTGTAGTCCCAACATACCCCTAAGTGCACCAGAATGGAGAAAGAGCATTATATGCATTTTTCAGAATTTTTTTTTGTTGGACTTGCACTTTCAATATTTGAGTTGTGTGAAGAAGGCATTCAATTCTAAATGCCCTATTTTATATTGTCATGTTTTTTTAAAAACAGTGAGTATTGAGTATGACTAGGACAAGCAACCTTGCTTATTTGCGTTAGCTGCAGCCTCATTTTTCTTAAGGAGTGGAGTCCAAAATGAACGTATTAAAAATGTTACATTTATATTAGTCAAGGATCCAGAATATAGAAAGAACCATAGAAAAAACATTCTAAAGGATATAATTATAACTCAATCCTAAAGACATGTACCTGAATCACTTGAACTAATTCTGACAAAGCATGACATCAATGAATTTTCTAGCAACTCCAGATTTATTTCATGAGGTACGTATTTATCAGGAATATGACCTGATTTATACCTCTTAATATAAATATAAATGTAATTTAAGAGAGCAGGACAGGCAGAGCAGGACAACATATTGTGAAATTTTCTCTTGTGGGCACAGGGAAGCTTTGGACAATGGGCCTAACCTGGGCCATATAAAAACCAACTTCTCCAAGCTAGGTGAGGCCCCTCCTACCGAAATCTTCTCCCTCATTTGGTAGCCAAGGAAAAGGTTGGTGTAAGTTGATCCTTGCAAAGATACTAACTGTTTTATCTCCCACTTTTGGCTCTTTTTTCTGTCATAGAAAATCTCCCTCTCCTGGCCTTCCATCAAGTACAGGAGACGTCCCAGGTTTGAAAGTGGTCCATCTAGAATAGTGATGTCAAACCTTTTAGAGACTGAGGGCCCAGACTGCAACCTAAAACCCACTTATTTATCGCAAAGTGCCAACACAGCAATTTAATCTGAATAATGAGGTTTTAGTTTTTAAAAAAACAACTCATACATGATTAACGTCTTTTCTCTGAAAAAAGAAACCCACAATAACAGAGGTTTCAATGAATCAAACATTTTTTTATTGAAAAGTAAAAGTTTGCATTTGGCATGCTTTTGATTAATGTGACTTCTGCTGTTGTATGCACGCTGATAATTTTCCTAACTTTGGCTCATACTTTGTAAATTTGAGAGCAACACATGCAGCACTCAGGTCATCTGTTACTCCAGCGGTGTCAAACTCAATTTCAATGAGGGCTGCACCAGGATTGTGGCTGACTTTGGGGCCCATGGTGGGTGTGGCCATGGTGGGTATGGCCAGCTGTGCTGGCTCTCCTTGGCCATGTTGCTCATGGTGTGTGTGGGAGGGCAAAGTATGTGGGTCAGAGGGAGGCCCACTCTCTCTCCTTATAAGGAGACCTGGCTTTGTAACCAAAGCATCCTCAGTGATAGGATGGGAGACCACCAGGAGAGGTCAGGAAGAGGGGACAAGGGGATGGCAAAAGGCAGCAGGGCTTCTGGTGGTCAAGTGCTAGGGCAAGATTTATCTCAGACCCTCTCTCTCTCTCATTATAATCTCCTTCCCTCCTTCCCTTCTTTTTTTTTTTAATTTTTTTTATTAACGTTACAAAAAAAAAATACATTTTCCACCCTTGTGCTATACATATAAAAAAAAAAAGGAAGATTTGGGTCTTCAGATATATCCTCATGATTGCCAAAATCCACGTTCTCGAGGTACAGGTACCGAAGCGTCCAATGTTCCAAGCGCAAAGTCCACAAATGGTTTCCAAGTCTTCCAGAAAATATCTTCTTTATACACACCACTTCTAATTTTAATATCACATGTCATTTTATCATTTAAAGCTAATTTCCACATTTCAGAATTCCACTCTTCTATTCTAAAAATCACATCTAGTTTCCAATATCTAGCTATTATAATTCTACCTATTATAATCATAATTCTAATCAATTCTTTTTCATATTTTGTTAATTCTATTTCCTTAATTACCAACAATAATATAGTTTCCACTCTCAATATTATTACTTTCCCCATCATTTCAAATATCATTTTCTCCAATTGTTGCCAAAACTTTTTAACCTTATCACATTTATACCACATATGTTCATAAGTCCCCAATTCCATTTCACATCTCCAACATTTTTTACTAATTTTTTTATCCATTTGTGACAATCTTACTGGAGTCAAATACCATTTCCAAACAACTTTATAATTATGCTCTTTAATCCTTATAGATAAGGTTCTCATAATTCTACTATTCCAATTCACATTCCAATCTGACTCTGGTATTTCAATATTAAGATCTTTTTCCCAATTTGTCCTCATCACTCTTTGTAATTTTTCATCAGAGTTTATAATCTTATAAACCCTACTAACGAGTCCCTTTAGCCCAATTTCATCTTTCATAATCCGAGATACTAAATATTCAAATTCAGTTTCACATCTATTTATCGAATAGTTTTCCCTTAATTTTTTTGAATTTGAAGAAATGACAGGTTTGAAAGTAAAAGTTTGCATTTGGCATGCTTTTGATTAATGTGACTTCTGCTGTTGTATGCACGCTGATAATTTTCCTAACTTTGGCTCATACTTTGTAAATTTGAGAGCAACACATGCAGCACTCAGGTCATCTGTTACTCCAGCGGTGTCAAACTCAATTTCAATGAGGGCTGCACCAGGATTGTGGCTGACTTTGGGGCCCATGGTGGGTGTGGCCATGGTGGGTATGGCCAGCTGTGCTGGCTCTCCTTGGCCATGTTGCTCATGGTGTGTGTGGGAGGGCAAAGTATGTGGGTCAGAGGGAGGCCCACTCTCTCTCCTTATAAGGAGACCTGGCTTTGTAACCAAAGCATCCTCAGTGATAGGATGGGAGACCACCAGGAGAGGTCAGGAAGAGGGGACAAGGGGATGGCAAAAGGCAGCAGGGCTTCTGGTGGTCAAGTGCTAGGGCAAGATTTATCTCAGACCCTCTCTCTCTCTCATTATAATCTCCTTCCCTCCTTCCCTTCTTTTTTTTTTTAATTTTTTTTATTAACGTTACAAAAAAAAAATACATTTTCCACCCTTGTGCTATACATAAAAAAAAGAAAAAAAAGGAAGATTTGGGTCTTCGGATATATCCTCATGATTGCCAAAATCCACGTTCTCGAGGTACAGGTACGGAAGCGTCCAATGTTCCAAGCGCAAAGTCCACAAATGGTTTCCAAGTCTTCCAGAAAATATCTTCTTTATACACACCACTTCTAATTTTAATATCACATGTCATTTTATCATTTAAAGCTAATTTCCACATTTCAGAATTCCACTCTTCTATTCTAAAAATCACATCTAGTTTCCAATATCTAGCTATTATAATTCTACCTATTATAATCATAATTCTAATCAATTCTTTTTCATATTTTGTTAATTCTATTTCCTTAATTACCAACAATAATATAGTTTCCACTCTCAATATTATTACTTTCCCCATCATTTCAAATATCATTTTCTCCAATTGTTGCCAAAACTTTTTAACCTTATCACATTTATACCACATATGTTCATAAGTCCCCAATTCCATTTCACATCTCCAACATTTTTTACTAATTTTTTTATCCATTTGTGACAATCTTACTGGAGTCAAATACCATTTCCAAACAACTTTATAATTATGCTCTTTAATCCTTATAGATAAGGTTCTCATAATTCTACTATTCCAATTCACATTCCAATCTGACTCTGGTATTTCAATATTAAGATCTTTTTCCCAATTTGTCCTCATCACTCTTTGTAATTTTTCATCAGAGTTTATAATCTTATAAACCCTACTAACGAGTCCCTTTAGCCCAATTTCATCTTTCATAATCCGAGATACTAAATATTCAAATTCAGTTTCACATCTATTTATCGAATAGTTTTCCCTTAATTTTTTTGAATTTGAAGAAATGACAGGTTTGAAAGTAAATTGGTCAAAATCAGAATTATTGATGGATAATAATGGTAATGAGTGTGAGAATATGCAAGAGCAATTTGGGATAAGGATTAAAAATACATTGAAATATTTGGGTATAGTGCTCTCACTCAAGGTTAAAGAATTGAAAAAACTTAATTATGATGTGGTGATGAATGAAATTGAGAAGAAGATAGATAAATATAAAATGTTAAAGTTGTCTTGGTTTGGTAGAATTGCAATGTGTAAGATGATGTTGCTGCCCAAGTTTAACTTTTTATTCGAGATGCTACCGTTAAATTTGACAGAGAAAGATATTGAAGGATATCAGAAAAAATTGGACAAATTTTGCAATGGTGGGAAAAGACCTAGATTAGTGAAGAAAATGTGGTATCAAAATCAAAAGGAAGGTGGATTAGGAATCCCCAAATTATTTAATTATTACTGTGCATATGGTATCCGGATAGTGGTAAAAATACTTAAAGGTGAAGATAATCATTGGAGAGACTTAGAGTTAAGGGATATAGAGAAATTTGGATCAAGGTGGTTTTTAGATAAAGCAAACTTAAAATGTGTAATTAGAAGTTATTGGTTAAAGGGATTAAGTAAAATGTGGAATAAATTTGTTAAAATTTTAATTCTGGATATAATCTTTTTGGGGAAGACAATTGAAAATTGGCCGATTAAAAATAATATAAGATGTAATGAAGTGATTAAAGATGAAAATATAGAAACTATTAGAGATTGGTTACCGTATATACTCGAGTATAAGCCGATCCGAATATAAGCCGAGGTACCTAATTTTACCACAAAAACTGGGAAAAACTATTGACTCGAGTATAAGCCGAGGGTGGGAAATGAGGCAGCTACTGGTCAATGTAAAAAATAAAGATAGAGCCAAGTAAAATAACATGAATATTTATTTGAACGAAAAACAATAAAAGTGCAAAAGGGGGTCCCCAAAAAGAATATGGTATCAAAAATACAGTATCTTTAAAAGTAACAGCAACCAAGCTAACGAGAGCTAAAATCCCTCAAAACTGGAGTTCTCCTCCTCATCATCTGTTTGTCCAAACAGAGCTTCAGCTACTTCAGCTTCTGTGATGTTATCCGCATATACGTTGTCGTCATCACTGAGTTCACAGTCGTCATCATCACTGCTGTCACTCTCATACAATGCGCTGTCTTCACTGCCATCCATAGCATTACTAATGCCACATTTCTTGAAGGCACGTTGCACCATGTCCTCTGGAATATCTTCCCATGCATCACGAACCCACTGTGCTATTAGTTCTATGTCTGGCTTTCTCAGATTTCCAACTTTTGTCAGACGAGCTTGACCAGATGTCATCCATTCATGCCACATCCTTCGCACATGGTCCTTGAAAGGTTTATTTAAACTGACATCTAGGGGCTGCAATACAGATGTAAGCCCACCTGGAATAACGGCCAAAGTGACTTGAGATGACTTTGCCAATTTTTTTATGTCATCAGATGTGTGGGCTCTGAACATATCCCAAACTAACAGTGATCTTCTAGTCCAGTCCCCACTCCTCAAGCAAGAGATCCTATACTGTTTCAGACAAAGGATTGTCCAGTCTGTTCTTTAAAAACCCTCCAGGAATGAAGTGTCCAATAAGGTTCAAATTGCAAGTACCGGTAGTCCTCAATTTAAGACTGCAATTGAGCCCAAAACATTGTTTTGTTATTTTTCCCTAACCGTGTATGTATCCCCCTGCCCCCCATTTTACGTCAGGCTGCCATCAAAGCGAAGCACGGCTGAATATTATTATTATTATTATTATTATTATTATTATTATTATTATTATTATTATTATTATTATTATCATTATCATTATCATCATCATCATCATCATTATTATTATTATTATTATCATTATCATTATTATCATTATTATCATCATCATTATTATTATTATTATTATTATTATTATCATTATCATTATTATCATTATCATCATCATCATTATTATTATTATTATTATCATCACTATTATCATTATCATTATCATTATTATTATTATTATTATTATTATCATTATCATTATCATTATTATCATTATCATCATCATCATCATCATCATCATCATTATTATTATTATTATTATTATTATTATTATTATTATTATTATTATTATTATTATTATTATTATTATATGATGATGATGATTTTTTTGCATTGGACAGAGCGAGCTTCAGTTTACCAAACTTTGTATCTTTTAATGAAACGTGTTAGTCTGGAAGGGACTGTTTGAACTCACAAAACACTTGCAACTTTTAGTTCCGTGCTGAGGATTTTTGGAAAGCAGCCCAGCAATATTTATTTATTGCTCGGACTGCTCTTATTTTCACTCCCCTTTTCTTTCTTTTCCTTCCTCCTCCTCCTTCTCTGCCTCTCTTCGTCCCCCACCTCCGGGATCCTTGCGGTCGAAGGTTCTGCCCTGCCTACACCAGCCGCCCACCTATGCCAAGGTCTCCTGGCTCTTTCGCCTCTGTAAGCAGCGGCTCGGCAGCGCCGCCCCTCCCTCCATGGATCGGCTCCTTCCCCAGCACTGAAGGCATCCTTAGGAATACACCTCCACCTCCAGGAAAATAAAAGAGGCAGAGAAGGTAAATCGCCCGCCTGCTCGAAAGGAAGGAGAGGACTCAATGGAAGAAGGAGAGGAGAATTACCAATAACAAACACAAAGCGCTGGGTTAGAGGTGCCTTGTCATGTACAAGGAGATCAGAGAGGGCAACCACATGAAACAATAATCAGACTCAAAACGGGCTGCTTATTTGCCATTTGCTCTGGGTAGAACGGGTTTTTTTTTTAAAAAATTGGTTTGGAGAAGGAAAGCTAATTTGCTGATCTGCGCGAGGGTCGGTTTCTTTTGCCTCCCTTCTTCTTCCTCCTCCTTCTTCCCACCCTAGCTTGCAATGCCCCCATCTCTCCTCCTCCTCCTCCTCCTGCCCCCCTCTCGGGGGGAGAAATTGTTTGTTCTTGCCGTATTTCTCCGCTTTCCAAGAGGCTTTTCTTTTTCACCTCTTTCTCCCCACCTCCCCAATTTCCATAGGGGGGAAAAACCCTGGGGAAAACTTGGCAAAAATAAAATAAAATAAAAAGTACTGAGTGCAAATGTTTTTTTATACTGTAGTTGGAGTTTTCCACGTTTCTTTCACATTCAAGGCAGCATTCTCCCCATCCTCGCTGCTTTTCCAAAACATGCTTTGAAACCTTTGCATTTTATTGGGATGTATTCGTGACAACGCCCCTCCGCCTCCGCCTCCGAGGCGAGAGGAGGATGAGTAAGAGGAGGCGAGTGACAAACAAATAAAGAGAGTTCTTCTCGCCTTGGCGTTTGACACACTCGCCGTCCTCTCCAGCCGAAATTGAGTGCGGCGGCAGTGGGGTGGGTGGGTGGGTGGGGAGGCCGCCGTGAAGTGCCGGCTGGGGAGCCGGGATTGAAGTGCCGGCATGCTTTGCCAGCTCGGCCGGCTCGTTTGGGCGGCGGCTGGCCTCGGCGTTTTCTTCCGCCGCTTTTGATGGCGGCGGCGGTGGTCGGCGGAGGGGCGGAGGGGCGTTCGACATTTCGCCTCTCACTCGTCCTCCTCTTGCCCGCGGTGGGGGCGGAGGCGTTGTCACCTCGCCCTCCTCTCCGGCGAAATTGAGTGCGGCGGCAGGAGGCCGCCGTGAAGTGCCGGCTGGGGAGCCCAGGAGCCAATCCCGGGCTCCCCAGCCGGCACTTCACGCGGCCTCCCCCACCCACCCCCACTGCCGCCGCACTCAATTTCGGCTGGAGAGGAGGCGAGTGACAAACGCCAAGCGAGAAGAACTCTATTTGTTTGTCACTCGCCAGCGGAGGCGTTGTCACCTCGCCCTCCTCTCCGGCGAAATTGAGTGCGGCGGCAGGAGGCCGCCGTGAAGTGCCGGCTGGGGAGCCCGGGATTGGCCCCGGCCCCCAGCCAGCACTTCACGCGGCCTCCCCCACCCACCCACCCCCACTGCCGCCGCACTCAATTTCGGCTGGAGAGGAGGCGAGTGACAACGCCTCCGCCCCCACCGCGGGCAAGAGGAGGACGAGTGAGAGGGGGGGCGAAAATGTCGAACGCCCCCTCCGCCCCGCCCCTCCGCCGACCACCGCCGCCGCCATCAAAAGCGGCGAAGAAAACGCCGAGGCCAGCCGCCGCCCAAAACGAGCCGGCCGAGCTGGCAAAGCATGCCGGCAGCATTTGCTCGCCCTGCCGCCCAGCTGTTCCCGAGGGCAAAAAACCCTCTCCCTGGGTCGGCTCTGCAAGGGTAGACTCGAGTATAAGCCGAGGGGGCGTTTTTCAGCACAAAAAACGTGCCGAAAAACTCGGCTTATACTCGAGTATATACGGTAAAAGTTTTAGAAAATGAAAGGAGGAATAAAGAAATTATTGAAAAATTAGGGTTAAGCTGGTTCGAAAAAATACAGATAGAAAAAAAAACCTCCTTCCCTTCTTTTTGTTTCCCTCTTCATTCTTTCTTCTTCCTTCCCCTCTTTCCTTCTTTTTGCTTCCTTGCTCTCTTCCCCTCTTTCCTTTTTTTTCTTTGTCATTCCTGTCCCTTCTTGGATGCTCAAATGCAAAAGGGGAAACATTTCTCGATGCCTCCTCGCCTTGTGATCAAATGCCACTTTTGCTAGTAGTTTGTGGCCACTTGAGAGACTGAGAACAAACCATGCTTGCATTTCATGGGGGCTTCCACAGACTACAGTACAGCAAAACTGTCAAAATGATGGCTCTGAGCTCCTCTGTTTTTTATGTGCATCAGCTTTAGCATTTAAGAACAGAGGTAAGTTAGTTGCTTTTCTATGAATAAATAATCCTTAAAAGGGCTCTTCTGTTGGGACCCTGCCATGGTCTAATTCAGACTGGACATATAGCTGTAGGAAATTAGCACTCACCCCTCTCCTAGAAGAATGAAATATTTTAGAAAATATTAAAAAGGGCAGAATATTATATTTCCCTGGATGAGAAATGGAGAAACATGTTTTAAGGACAAAGCAGCTCCCTGCAGCTTCTTGCCTCCCCCCACCTTTGTCAATGGGCCAGAGACAGAAACTCATTACCCCCACCTTTGTCAATGGACCATCATCTGCAACACAATAGGACCCATCTAGCAACAGAAACTCACCACATGGCACCTGGGAAGATTACATCAGCCAGCAAGGCTAGCTAAGACCCCCACCCCCTGGGAGTCTGACAACCAATCAGGATACTCTTCCTGTGCCCCAGGAAGTTCAAAGCTCAGAGAAAGCATAAAACCAAGGCACGCTCAGCATCTCATCCCTTTTCTGTTCAGGAACTCAAACCATGTGATCCTGTCCACCATTAAACCATCTTTCTAAGCAGTCTCCATATTTCCAGTGTCTTTTTCCCCACTTGGAACTAAACCCAGATGGACATTTCTTCCAACATAGCAAAGGAAACTATTTTTCCCCTCTTGCTTTGTCCTGTTTTCCCCACTGGAGATAGGTGTTTGCAACACACAAGGAAGATACTTTCCTAAGAGCTCATAACTCAAGAATATCAATGTGTACATGAAGTATCTCAGGGTGGGGAAGGCCATGGGGGGGCCTAGAGATAGAACAGGCCCTCAAGGCCTCCCTGACCCACTAAGATACCTCATGCTTCTCCCTCCCTTCCTGCCACAAGGACTCATTTAGCTTGCAAACATCTGCCTCCTGTCTTGTTTCTCTGTTTCTTTGCCTTTGAGGAAGGGAAAGGAGAGTTGGCTGGAAAATGCTGGGTGCTATATTGTGCAGATTCATGCATCCATCCTCTTTTGCAGAGAGTCAGGGTCCCAGAAACTTTTATTCTCGGTAGGAAAAGTGTTTTCCGGGCTCCTGGCCCTCCCCTCCCCTCACAACTACTTTCCACTTAACTACTTAATGAGACCTCCCACAGAGCAAGCTTGCATGCAAATGGGGCAAGACAGAGAGAGAGAGAGCAAGAGAGCAATCCAATTGTGTTAGTGTGCATGTGTATGGAAGAGAGAGCAATCCGTACTTCAGCCAGGGCACCCAAACTGCTGGCAATGGCACAGGTGACACCTGAGCAGCGAGGAGGTGTATGTGTGTGTTAAGTACAAAGCAAGGCGAAGGGGTGCAGAGCTGCCCCCCCAATGCCCCTCACCGGCTTCCTGAGCGCCCTGCCAGCCAGACACTGAAGCGCCACAACTACTGTTGCAATGAGACAGAAAGAGAGGAGGGGGGCTCTCCAAACTGTGTGTGTGTTTCAGGGGTGAAAGCTAAAATTTGCCCTACCGGTTCTGTGGGCGTGGCTTAATTGGTGGGCGTGGCTTGGTGGTCATATGGCTTGGTGGGCGTGGCCAATAATAACAAATAATAAAAATAATAAACAAAGTATAAAAAAAACAATAAGAGGTACCAAAAACCAACTTTCACACTTTACACACACACAACACAACACAACACAACACAACTGACTCACACACAATGTAAAAGCAGCTGCACTTCACACTTCACACAGCCACAAAAAGCTCAAAAACCAACTTTAACACTTTACACACACACAACACAACACAACTGACTCACACACAATGTAAAAGCAGCTGCACTTCACACTTCACACAGCCACAAAAAGCTCAAAAACCAACTTTCACACTTTACACACACACAACTAACACACACACACACAATATGCCACATACAGCTTTCTGAGATTTTGTGTGTTTGTGTAGTTAGAGTGAAACACTACAGAAACACACCAAATCTCAGAAAGCTGCACAAATATTTTATTTTATTATTTTATTTTATTTTATTGTGGACTTCAAATCCCAGAGTTCCTCAGCCAGCAAAGCCAGCCAGTTGATCACCGAGGAAATAGATTAGCTGAGCGATTGATTCTGTCTGGCTGAAACTGAAACTGCTTTCGGGCTGGAAAAAGAGCCATGCGTTCCTCAGTAATCAGGTAAGTGCCTTAGAATCTCTACTCTTACTTGTAGAAAACATGTTTTCTTACTTGTAGAAAACATGTTTTCTACAAGTAAGAGTACAAGTAAGGTTCTGCTGTTTTTTACTTTTAAAGGCCTGTTTCAGCTGAAGCAAAACCAGCTTTTAAAAGTAAAAAAAAAAAAATAACTCTGCAGATGGTGCGGCTCAGCAGAGGCAGGGGGGCGGGGCCAGGGATTTTTGCTACCGGTCCTCCCAACCAGCAGCCTCCATCGCTACCGGATCGCGCAATCCCATCCAATCCGGGAGCATTTCACCCCTGGTGTGTGTGTGTATGTATGAGAGAGAGAGAGAGCATGATCCCTTCTTTAGTTGGGGCGCTGAAGCTGCTGGCAACACGGGGCGGGGGGGGGGAGCCAACTGAGCAGCTGTTTTTCTCCTCGTCCTCCCAACTCAAGCAGTGGCAGGCTCTGTGGGACAGGGTCTCATTCAGTGGTGGGTTGCCCCTGGTTTGGACCGGTTCTTGCGAACCAGTAGTAAAACCAGGGGGAGGCTCCTCCCACCGACCCCGACATCATCAGGAAGCTTCTGAGCATGTGCAAAAGCTTCTGCGCACATGCAGAAGCAAGCTCCCACGCGCGATCAAAGCAAGCGCATGCATGCAATCCCGCTGCAAACTGGTAGTAAAGGTAATTAGAACCCACCCCTGCTCTCATTCCTGCCCCAGCACAGCGAACTCTGGCAGGCTGGATGTGAGTGTGAAGGGCCTGGCCCCACAGTGCTTCCTCACTCTGTTGAACGCTTTGTTCAGCCTTCAAACAGTAAGGCTGTGTCGTGTCCCACTCCTCCGCTGACGGCCGGGTCAGGGAAATCCGAATCAGGCGTGCCTCTGCAGCTCTGCCAAAGTCCTAGCAAAGTCCACAGGGCAGGCAGGAGACCAGAAAGTGACTTCAGCAAGATATGTTTAAACTTTGCCTGACTCAGAGAATGCCAGAAAGCAGATCCTTTATATAGGCCATGGGGTGTGGCTCCATGACTCAGCACTTATCCAGGCCTGCCCCTCCTTTCCTTCTGTTGCCTCCGCCTATCAATTCTTCTGACGTGAGGGTCACTCCAGTCGGCAGCTGTTGGCAATAGACCTCCCTCAGGCTCACATGCTGTGGAGGAGGGGGAGGGGTCTAGTTGCTCCGTTTGCCTGGGCATGGAGCCAGAGCTGGGGGCTGGAGATATTTCCTCCTCTTCAGCCTGTCTGGGCATGGAGCCAGGGCTGGGGCCGGGAGGCATACTAGAACATTCCTCCGTGTTCGGAAGCAGATAAGAAGGCCCCGGCTGTGGTGAGATTGGGTGAGACACAACAGGCTGGCACATGTAAGGCTGGCACATGTAAGCGAGCAGCAGATCAGGGCCACGGACGGCATTGGTTCCTGCACCCGGCCAATTCCGATTCCATGGCCAGCCTTATGAATGAAGCCCTCACCTGAGTGAGGAAGCACTGCAGGGCCAGGCCATTCACACTTCAATGCCGCCGCCAGCACTGCTCAGCTTGAGAAGTAAAGAAGCTCAGGGCAGCGGGAAAAGGTGGCTGGCCTTACCGAACCTCCTATGCCCACCCCGGGGATCAGGGTCGGAAAAAGCCAAAGCGCCCTTGCCAAAGACGAGCCTCAAGATTTCTCCAGCATGTATGGATACGGAAAACCCTACATCTTTTAAAGAACTACTTGAATGTAAAGTTGGATGGATGAAGTTTAATTCTTGTCTTCTTCAGGTAAAGTTGGGGAAGCTGAACCCTCCTTCAGATGCTGACAATCAATGTAAACATTAGATGCATCAGTGGTCTGAGTCGGGATACATAAGGTTGTTTTTCTTGTGTGTGTGTATTTCTAATACCAGGAGAACAGAAGAGTCTTCAAGCTGTTCCCATGGCAGCCTCACTCGCACATGCTGAGGGTATTGGAGAGAAAAAGGTTTCACAGTTTGAATGTGTTTGTGGGAGGGAGGGGACCAATGGCCAGATCAGGGAAAGGAATCACAGCAATTTGGTAGAAATTTGGAAGGAGCAGTACCGCTCATCCCTCCAGGGCAGCATCACTGGTTCTTGCAATGGATCAATAAAAGATCTACAAGTCACCCCTCCCTTTCCATCGTCTCTAACAGGCACATTCATGAGCCTTCTGTTTTTTCTCAAGACACCAGTCCAACTATTTCAAAACCAAGAAGTATCTCCCTCAGATGTCAAAAGTTCATCCGATTCTCCTGGGAAGGCACTTTCCTTTTGCAACCTCAAAAGGATTGGGATAGGCTTCGATAAAAGTAAAAACACCCAAGAAGAAAAACCACAAGGCTGTTTTTCAAACAAGTTCTAGCTTGAAAAGTTCTTTTTAATAGAAACGGCTGGTAATCAGTTTCTCAGTTCTCAGAAGCCTCTTGACTGTAGAGGGGGTTAATGCCAACTCCCAGTTTGCTATACTGGCTGAAGTGCTGGGCTAGAAAACATAAGACCATGAGTCCTCTCAGGGTCAACTGACCGGGTAACTTTGGGTCAGTCATTCTCTTTCTCCCAATTTGCTCACTGAGTGGTTACGGGAAACAGAAGAGGAGAGCATTAGGTATATACGAGGGGTGAAATCAGTGGTGGGATTCAAGTAATTTAACAACCGGTTCTCTGCCCTAATGATTTCTTCCAACAACCAGTTTGCCAAACTGCTCAGAAAGTTAACAACCGGTTCTCCCGAAGTGGTGCGAACTGGCTGAATCCCACCACTGGGTGAAATCTACTTACCTTCCCTACCGATTCGGAAGCGTGTGCACGTCACATGCGCTTTTGGACCCTCTGCGCATGCACAAAGTTCTGCGCATATGCAGAGGATCAAAAACAGGTTACTTCCTGGTTAAAACCGGGAAGTAATGACGTCTGGGCGGGTAGGCAGAGCCTCATGCTGCCACCGCTACCAATTCTCCGAACCACGCGCTACCGCTATCAGTTCACCCGAACCGGTGCGAACCGGTAGCATTTCACCCCTGGTATATACACTGTATTGACATAACTAAAAATAAAAGTAGGATAAAACATCTAACTATCTCCATAAGTATTGTAAACTGCAGTAGGAGAAAGTGGCACACCTATTAGCTGTTCTGAATGATTACATAAAGATTCAGCAGAAAATGTGGGTTTCAATGGGTGAACCTCTCTTAACCAAATGAATGTAGGTTGAGTTAACCTTGGGGGTGGGGAATGTGGATGATTTAAAGGAAGATAAAGACTGACATGGTTACTTAACAATTTGGCAGAACACTACCTACATATTTGTTTCCCCATAATAAAAGGAATTAAGAATTACTTATTAAAATTAATACTGAATATTCAGATAAGTGGTTTAGTAGGTCCACAAAGGGGATCCAACCTTTTCCCTCTAGGAAAAGAGAATGGAATATATACGGATGAAGCAGGAATTTCTCCCATTTTTCTGCTATACATGCAGGAACTTCATAGTGGTGGAGACTGAATTCTGGAACATTTTTCCTGTTGATATAGATTTCTTTTTTTTAAAAAAAAAGCTGTCTTTCCCCCCCTCTTCCCTCTAATACGAAGAACTGTGAAGTTTCACTGTGTAATACACATATGATGCTTTTTTCTCCATCTTAAAATAGTACATCTAGCTGATGGTTGTGACATTGTGACACACTATTTTGTAAAGGCTTGCTTGGCTTTAAAAGTTGCATAAACGTTTTGCATGAATGAATAAATGAAACAAAGTAAGTTCATGCTGGAATGTGTAGTTGAGTTATGTATGTGTGTCTGCTTGGGGGTGTCTGCGTGGGAGAAAAATATGGGTGACTACAAGGAGAGGAAACAAAAAGACAATAAAGTTAATGTTCTCCTTTCTTTGACCCAAACCCTTCTCCCAATGCAGTTTCTTGTAACTCCAAGGTTATTTTCCTTCATTTTAGCTAGTAAGTTAACCTTGGCAATATGAATTCCTGCCATACTTGTTTGTGGGAGTGTGTGAATACAGTAAGAACTGTTTAGATTCAGCTCTAGCAAGTTGGAGACAACATATCTTGACAGCTTCCAAGCAGCCCAAACAGTGAGATAAAGAGCTGAACATGAGGGATAGATAGGTTACTGTAGGATAAATTTTATGGGAGGATGATAACTTATAAATGAACTTGAAATTTCTAATACAAGCAGATGTGCCCACACTTTTTTCATTAAATCCTTATCAATTTCGATTCAATGATATTTTATTCATTTATTTATTTATTTTGTCAAGCATATATAAGATAACAGGTAAAAGTATAAACATAATTTGAATACATGAAAAGAGTAAGTAAAAAAAAATATTAGGACAGGAAGAGCAGGCACGCTGGTGCACTTATGCATGCCCCTTACAGAGCTCTTAGGAATGGGGTGAGGTCAACAGGAGATAGTTTTAAGGCTAAAATTTTGGGAGTTTGGGGAAGAAACTACAGAGTCAGTCATATAACGGGCAGGATGCCTTGCTAGCTATAATCCATGGTTGTTTTGAAGAGATATGTTGGAAAATATATCTGAGACATAACACTCATCTTCAAAATCAGTCAAAGAGGGTGCCAAATTCTTCAATCCTTGCCATTTTTCTTAGCTTGCATATGCTCTTTCAGCTGTCATGGGAAGAAGCAACTTCTCACGAAGCTTTAAAGATTTTGTTTTCTCACTTCAAGAAGCCCTGGTTTTTATAGGATGCAGCTTGAAGTCCTTCTCAAGTGCACTTTTTCTTTACTCCATCTCACAAAGAGTGTTTGCACAACACAGGAAGCTAAAATGCTGAATTTACAAGCATGTGCACAGGATTACAGATGCTTCTGCAATTCAACTGATCAGTGGCTTAATTTGTCATCTGAATTTGAAACAGTTAACATTTTCTGGTTCAGAAGGCAGGATTTCAATAGATTTGATGGAAGTTACAGTGTGAGACGAGAGAGCTGCAGTAACTGAGTAGGAAAGCATATGATTCAAAGATAATAACTCTCAAGATTGTATGAAATATTTTTCATGCCGTTCTTTCTCTCCTGAGTCAAAATGTGACTTAGATGAGTTGAACGTGCATGATTCTACCTATGGAGGACAAGGGGACAGAGTAAGAGAGATCATGTGGGCAATGATGTCTCAGTGCAAATGATGCCAATAATTCATGATATGTGTGACATCATCATGGCTTGCACCAAAACCTTCATCATGGCTTGCATCATGGCTATACATGCCCACATCTCTGCAGCCATCTCAGATGAAAAAAACAACAACAACCCAGTATTTGTGATCACTGTCTCTATATCCCATAAATAACAGCAGCAGAAAACTAGCAAACAAAATACAATTTTTTTTAATTCTGAGCAGCATCATAGGGGTTGCGCATGATGAAGCTTTTCTCCATTTTGAACTTTGATCAATGAGGCTTGTTTTTTTTCTCCCCAACAAATCTGATGGAGATTAGAAATAGATGCAGGGTGATCTGGGGAGGGGGTGGTTAGCTGGGTGGAATTGCTAATTAGTATTTAAATCCAAAGTTACTTTACAATGTTTTGTATTTTCAATATTTTCAAATACACAAACTAATATGCAAACAGAAATATAATCATCACTGGAAAGTTGAAGCTCTCTTAATTTTGCCAACCAGTTGTCATTTTTATAAAGAAATGTGCATTAGAATCTCTGTAACATTCATATATTTAGAAAAATAATTTGCAAAAATGCATTATTTGAAGGAATGATTTGCAAAGGCAGGTACATTCAGTAAATTGTAAACAGCAATAAATGTTTGGAGAGATGGATCCTAAAATGCATAGGCCCTCAAAAAAAAATCAATAAAAAATAAGAACCAAAAAGAAAAAGATAAACGTTGGTGCCATTACCAATGGAAAAGCATTGACTTGTGTCCCACCAGTTAATGAACCAGGCCAGTTAAGTCACTAGTAGAAAAACAGCAGGTAAGTTTCCTGTCAGTATGAACAAAATGCTTATTCCTATTATTGTTGCTAACAATAATAGGAATTCATCTGTATGTTTGCTGTTGGCCAATGATCATGCCATCATCTGACTGAGAAAAATTGGTTAGGGATTCCTGTTGCAGCTGGGAGTTTTTTGCTGACCCATTGAGACTTCATCTGAGGATTGCATATAACCTCCCACTTGTAAAACATGTGCTGGTTACAGCTCAATCATATTAAATTAATTCCAAAATAAATGTTGTGATACAAGTAGATTCTAATTCTTTATCTCAAGGTCCTAAGATCAAAACCATTCTGAAGTTGGCTGCATTCCCTGATTTGTGACATCTGAAGCTAGAGTTGCGCAGATACATCTTACCAACACTTGAATAAGGCAAGATACTTTAGAAAGCAGCTGTAAGGTGAATTGTTCCTTTCTTCTGCTACCCTAGCATGTGTGTTGTGTGTGTGCATGCATGCGTGTGTGGTTGGAACATGATTGAATTACCAGTCTACAGTCCCTAGTCAGACAACTGACCCAGTAACATTCCTTCTCCTGCCATGGTTACGCGTCCAGCCACAGTGGTGTTCCTCTTTTGTTTTTAATAAGGCAGGAGTCAATTCTTCAGATGCCAAGTGTCTCATTCCACTGATCTAAGTATGAGCCAGAACATTCCTTGCATGCTCAGAAGCACTCGGTTCTCATGGTGTAACAGAGACAGAGATAAATTGTTTTTCTCGGTCACTCGCACAAAACATCTACATTCAATAAATCTTAAAAAAAAAAAAATCAAAACTAATTTTTGGAATGTAATTCCATCTATTGGCTTGTGCTGCAACCAAATTTTGGATTGAATGCGTGTATGATCTTAATTTTTTGTTTTTATTTGCTAAACTGCTAGAAACCTTAGATTAGATTACTTAGATCACCTGCATTTTCTCATGTTGAATTACAATCACTACTATTACTGGTTATTGTGAATTATTGTATATTGATACTGGCCTGATTTTTAAATTTTTAAATTTTAATCTTGTAATTTTATATGGGGTATTTTTAGGTTGGGTCAATTGACGGTTTTAATTCGGCCATTATTGAATATGTATTTTAAACTGATATTTTAACTTTGTATATCTTATTGTTTTTATCTTTGGCTGTACACCGCCCTTCTCCCGAGTCCTTCGGGAGAAGGGCGGTATAAAAATTTAAATAAATAAATAAATAAATAAATAAATAAAATATTAATAATAATGTAAATTTCTAAGTTGATGGAAGAGGATCTAAAAGGCAGAAGTATACTAATGTCGCTTTGAAAATTTTATTTCATGCTATAATTTCTTTTTACTTTCCTCCTCTTCTTGGTTGTGTTTTCAAATATCAAATAAAATGAAAAATAGGGGGAGAGGAAGTGGGAAATCCTTAAAAATCTATATTGATAAAATGTTATTTTCCAGGATTCTCTCTTTATTTCTCCAAACTTTACAGAATTTAAGATAGGGCTCCAGGACTTTCAGGGCTAAAGATTTCCTGGTGGGATTGTAGCTGGAATTGCACTAGTTACAGTCTAAGTACACTTGGTTCCACACATACCCCCTAAATGAGCCATATTGAAAAGGAAAGCATAATGCTTTCAAAATTTATTGCCAGGTACCAAGAGTAATCTTTTACCCATAGCGATGTGTGGCTTACATGCTTTTTGCCAACACTAACGGGCATTGTGATACTTCAGGGCAAAAGGCACAAGAGGGTAGACCTTGTTTGTATTACTGGGGGGAAAAAAAGAACACACATAGCTCTTTTAAGAGCAGGCCACCAAAATACTCAGACTGTCAAGCAGGAACCTGCCTGATTTTCATCCAGCTAATGTGAGAATTATCTTGGTTCAAAATTCAGGAAAGTTTTTCTGCCCTGCTGCTAGAGGAAGGGAAAGAGAAATGACTAGGCAGGAAAATGGGGAGCCAGGGTGCTACAGCAACCAAGGTGTCAGGCTAGGAGCTGGGGGGGGGGTGTTGAGGGAGAAATACAAGTTCCCCCCTCAACCTCTCAGCCACAAAAGCTCATTGGGTAACTTTGGACCAATCATTCTCTCTCAGTCCAACCTACTTCACAGGGTTATAGAGAAAGCAGGAAGAAGGTACACCTTGAAGTCCTGAATGAAAGGCAGAATGTGCATCAAAAAAAGAATGGTTAGATTAGAACAAAATAGATGAGTACATGGTGTGATACAGTGGAGAGCCCTCTTTTTACATCATCTTCTACTAGCTCTCATTTCACTCTAGGCTGGTACTTATGTTGTGTTGCCTGGGAAGACAAAGGAAAGGAACACATATTATTTTCCCTTAACGTGTTAAATGTCTTTATTTTTTATTTTTATTTTTTATTTATTTTTATTTGTCACAACAGTATATATAAGCATAAGCATGAAATAACTAAACGATATATAAGCATATATATAAGCATAAGTATGTAATAACTATAAGAAATTGGATACAATCAAAGGGAACATTAGGACAGGAACGGTAGGAACGTTTGTGCTCTTATGCACGCCCCTTACAGACCTCTTAGGAATGGGGTGAGGTCAATAGTAGATAGTTTTTGGTTAAAGCTTTGGGGATTTTGGGAAGAGACCACAGAGTCAGGTAGTGCATTCCAGGCATTAACAATTCTGTTACTGAAGTCATATTTTCTGCAATCAAGATTGGAGCGGTCCACATTAAGCTTAAATCTATTGTGTGCTCGTGTATTGTTGCGATTGAAGCTGATTTCTTTATTTGCAGAACACTGATATAACACAGGGGTGAAATCCAGCAGGTTCTGACAGGTTCTGGAGAACAGTGGAAATTTTGAGTAGTTTGGAGAATTCCACCTCTGGCTGGCTCCAGATTGTGGTGGGAATGGAGATTTTGCAATATCCTTCCTCCAGGAGTGGGAAGGGAATGGGGATTTTGCAGTATCCTTTCCCTGGAATGGGGTGGGAATGGAGATTTTGCAGTATCCGTCCCCTGCCACACCCACCAAGCCACGCCCACAGAACCAGTAGTAAAAAAAATTGGATTTCACCACTGATATAACAATATTTTCTCAAAAATCCCCATTTTTTACCCAATTTCTGACTGCTAGCCAAATGCAACCTATTTAAAAATTGCAACCCTCTCAGATTTATTTATGGAATACTTCCACAAAGGAAGATGCAAGTTTTTCTTTTTAAAAAGTGCATGTATTGGGGGGACACACACACACACCTTGACCTGTCAGTTTTCTGTAGGCATTTGAAACTGGTTGGAACCAAATGAAATTTAGTAGAAATTCATTAAGAGGAAAAATGACTGAGAAAACTGTGAAATTAATTATAGAATGGGTAACTTGCCAAAAACGGCCCTTGCAGGAAATAGGGGATGCCCAGTTTACGGCTCCCATCAGCTCAAGAAATGCTTGATTAGGAAACAATTTCTGTATTTAATTTAAAATCCAAGGTTAACTCTGCAGTAAGGAAGGGACTTGTGTACAATGGCAATCAGAATAGTAAACTGGAAAAATAAAAAGAATACATAAAGAGCAAATATTGCCTGCTATTTATAGCCAAAAATATTATCTCTCAAGGGCCACCTAATTCCTTGCAGTGATGAACTGTGCACTT
This sequence comes from Ahaetulla prasina, assembly GCF_028640845.1. NCBI lineage: Eukaryota > Metazoa > Chordata > Lepidosauria > Squamata > Colubridae > Ahaetulla > Ahaetulla prasina. The sequence goes on from NC_080540.1 coordinate 196,996,204, forward strand.
TGTGCTTACCTTATAAACACAACAGATATTAGGCCATTCTATTTGTCATGTCCCTAATGAGTAGCAATTACATTTTGGAAAACAGCTATAATTCTGCTACTTCTTAAGTGGAAGAAGGTTTAGGTCAATGCTCAGAGGAACAACACAGATATGTGTGGGTCAAGTTGCAACGAAGGCAGTTGAAGTAAAGATAAAAGCAAAATCACCTGCTTTAGTCCCTGGGAATCTGAACAAATTGGGAACATCAAAGGAGTCCCACAAAATGAGGCCAATGAAGGGGTGATCTGATTAAGCATCCTGCTTCTTGCAGGACCTGCCAAATGCTTCTGGGAAACTTATGAAGAGTCCCTGAAATTAACATTCCTGTGTTCACTTTTTTCCTTTTATGCCAGTGATGAAAGCTATCTTTGATAGCGACAATTTTCTTCAGAATTCATCCTTGGTGATCTCCACAGGAGGCATAACACAGTCTCCTCTCCTGCCATTCCTCCCATCAACACCCCCACTGTTTTTCCATAGATCTGCATTCAGACAAGGAGAGAAGGCAGTTTTCTCACAAGCTATCACCATCTATCCTAACCATTCTTCCACATCATTCCTAGGCGACCTATAAAGCCATTTCCTCTGTGCCAGGAATCTTGCTATTGTGGATGCTCTTATCTCTTTGGCTGCTACTCTTTGTGTATCCAGGAGGTAACAAGCAATGGAGGAATGAGAGCAAGAAGAAAAAGAATAGAATAGAATAGAATTTTTATTGGCCAAGTGTGATTGGACACACAAGGAATTTGTCTTGGTGCATATGCTCTCAGTGTACATAAAAGAAAAGATATGTTCATCAAGGTACAACATTTACAACACAATTGATGATCAATATATCAATATAAATCATAAGGATTGCCAGCAACAAGTTATAGTCATACAGTCATAAGTGGAAAGAGATTGGTGATGGGAACTATGAAACGATTAATAGTAGTGCAGATTCAGTAAATAGTCTGACAGTGTTGAGGGAATTATTTGTTTAGCAGAGTGATGGCCTTCGGGAAAAAACTGTTCTTGTGTCTAGTTGTTCTGGTGTGCAGTGCTCTATAGCGTCGTTTTGAGGGTAGGAGTTGAAACAGTTTATGTCCAGGATGCGAGGGATCTGCAAATATTTTCACGGCCCTCTTCTTGATTCGTGCAGTATACAGGTCCTCAATGGAAGGCAAGTTGGTAGCAATTATTTTTCTGCAGTTCTAATTATCCTCTGAAGTCTGTGTTTTTCTTGTTGGGTTGCAGAACCGAACCAGACAGTTATAGAGGTGCAAATGACAGACTCAATAATTCCTCTGTAGAATTGGATCAGCAGCTCCTTGGGCAGTTTGAGCTTACTGAGTTGGCGCAGAAAGAACATTCTTTGTTGTCCTTTTTAATGATGTTTTTGATGTTAGCTGTCCATTTGAGATCTTGCGATATGATAGAACCCAGAAATTTGAAGGTTTCTACTGTTGAAACTGTGTTGTCAAGTATTGTGAGAGGTGGAAGTATGGAAGGGTTTTTCCTAAAGTCTACCACCATTTCTACGGTTTTGAGTGTGTTCAGTTCCAGATTGTTTTGGTTGCACCACAAGGCTAGTCGCTCGACCTCTCGCCTATATGGATTCGTCATTGTCTCGAATGAGACCAATCACTGTTGTGTCATCTGCGAACTTCAGTAGCTTAACAAATGGATCATTGGAGATGCAGTCATTGGTATACAGAGAGAAGAGAAGTGGGGAGAGCACACAGCCTTGGGGGGCCCCTGTGCTAATTGTACAGGTATTTGATGTGATCTTGCTTAGCTTCACCTGCTGCTTCCTGTTTGTTAAGAAGCTTGTGATCCACTTACAAGTCTGTTCCGGTACCTGTAGCTGGTTTAGCTTAGTTAGAAGAATGTCTGGAATGATGGTATTGAATGCTGAACTAAAGTCTACAAAAAGGACCCTTGCATAGGTCTTTGGAGACTCAAGATGTTGAAGGATGTAGTGCAGAGCCATATTAACAGCATCATCTGTTGATCTATTTGCTCAGTATGCAAATTGCAAGGGGTCTAACAGCGGATCCGTGATGGTTTTCAGGTAGGAAAGCACTAGCCTCTCAAAGGTTTTCATGACTACAGATGTTAGAGCAACTGGTCTGTAGTCATTCAGTTCCTTGATGGTGGGCTTCTTCGGCACTGGGATGATGGTAGAGGTCACTTTAGATCTGTCTAGGAGACCTGGCCAGCAATATGACTTCTGTAACATATGTAAAATATGACTTCTGTAACAGAATCATCAGTGCTTGGAATACTTTACCTGACTCTGTGGTCTCTTCTCATAATCCTAAAAGCTTTAACCAAAAACTTTCTACTATTGACCTCACCCCATTCCTAAGAGGACCATAAGGGGCGTGCATAAGCGCACAAACGTGCCTACCGTTCCTGTCCTATTGTTTTTCTTTTCTTCTTCCTATATATATATATATGCTTATACCTCCTAATATTTACTCATATATGTGTTTATATGCTATATAATCTTTTTGTATGATACCTACATATATTGTTGTGACAAAATAAATAAATAAATAAATAAATAAATAAATAAATAAATAAATAAATAAATAAATAGCAGTTTCAAAACGAGCTACAATGACCTTTGGTCTGCTTCAGAAGCTATGCAATTTCTGAGAAGGAATCAGAGTCAGGATTTGGAGACTTTATCCAGCAAAGAACAGGGAAAGGTTGATTTTTACTTGGATTGGTTAAGCAATATGTTCTGCAGGTTTGATCTGTGCTAATCTAGAACAGCATTCAGGTTCAGCTTTTCCTTCTCTCCACCAGTCCTGATGATGATGATGATCTCTCCACCAGTTCTGGGAAGATAAAAGGGAAAATTACCCTTGATATTACTGTGCTGAAGAACTAGAGCTAAAGCTAAGAAAAACTTGCTATTGAGCACATAGACCTAGAAAGGTATTGGCTGTAAGTTGTCCATTTTTCTACTGTTTCCTCACAGTTAATCATGCCAAACTGAGTGGTTGTTCTGCTCAACACAAAGGTTGAAAGTTTAGCTATCAACTCATGCCAAGAAAATCCTGAGGATATAGGAAGCTTGGATCATATCAAAACCCAATATCTCTACCAGGCAACTGATTTCTAGTGCTAGATGGATTAGTTGTGTCCACCAATTGTGTACAATGTGGGGTAGTGGTTGGTGACGTTGGACTAGGATGGGGAAGCCTGAATTCAGGTCCATCTACAGTGTTAGAAGCTCACTGGGTGACATTTGGATCAGTTACTGTCTCTCAGCTCAACCTTCCTCCCAGGGTCACTATGATAGGGAAAAAATGGAGGAAGAAGCACTACATATACACTTCCTTGAGTTCCTGACCGAAAGGCAGGATATAAATTTATGAAATAAAAGAAATAAAAAGGAAATAAGTCTATACAACATCTTTGATAACCTGCTGATAACCAATTGCCTCTGTTGAATCACCCCAGCCACCCTCAGTTTACAAATTCTATCATCAATGATTGAAAACTCCTTTAGGTAGAAATCTGTTTTCATTGCTATGTTCCTTTGCCAAACACCACATTCTCAGAAAACATGTACAGTTCACAAGATTAAGTTATGAAGGCAGCAGGAAATGGGCTTGGTAGGATACATTATACCCCAGGAGGGGATTCTCTTTTGTAAATGATGCTTGCCAATTATATTATTATTCTAAACAAAAGGCCCCATGCGTTCTTGTAGTGAACTGTGTGAAATTTGTTTAATAGCTGGCCTTGATTCCCCATGACTTGGTTGTATTGGTTTTAGAATATTGGATCCTTTTTATTTCATGGCTGGGATACCAGAGGAATGTATCCTTAAGAGTATGGTCCAATAAAAGCAAACTGAACAATGTTATACTATTTTAATATCAAGCAAGCAAAGCGAAGGACAGAAGAAAAATGGTAGGATCAGTGCAGATGTGCTTTGTGGGGTTTTTTTCAGATATATTACTTAATAAACAATGTGAACCGCTCCAATCTTGATTGTAGAAAATATGACTTCAGTAACAGAGTTGTTAATGCCTGGAATGCACTACCTGACTCTGTGGTCTCTTCCCAAAATCCCCAAAGCTTTAACCAAAGACTATCTACTATTGACCTCACCCCATTCTTAAGAAGTCTATAAGGGGCGTGCATAAGAGCACTAGCGTGCCTACCGTTCCTGTCCTAATGTTCCCTTTGATTGTATCCAATTCGTATGGTTATTTCATGCTTATACTTACATATACTGTTGTGTTTGACAAATAAATAAAATAAAAAAATAAAAAATATTACCAGAGATATTCTGTCCTGTCTCTGCTCTCTGATAAAGACTTAAGCATCTCATGAAGAAAAAAAATGAGTCACACACAAAGGTTTTGTTCACACAACCTTCTTTTCCAACCTTCCAAACCCTTATCATTTCCTGGCAGTTTAATCTTTCTGCAAGAACAATTTTCAAATCTGGGTGGTGTCATCTATTTCTACTCCTCCTGTATGGAGCCATGAGGATTGGAATGAGGACCAAAATGACTATGCAGAGTTCCTACAAAGTCCCATTATTGGTGGCCCCTCTCTACATCTTCATCCAGATTAGCTAAACCTTTGGTAGCAGTTCACACAATTGCCCAGGCTTTGGGAGATGTGATTTTTAAGAAGAGCAAGTTTTGACTCTAAATGCCCCCATCTTAATGGGATTACCTGGATTGTTTGACTTTGTTTTTCTGTTCATACAACATACTAACTTCCCTATGATCCAGTTAAACAGTCCTGCCTACTAGGGCAGAGAACACCCACAATTCAATAATCCTGCATATGTACATGGTGTTAGGTTCAAGGTCTGACATCTCCAGTAGCAACAACAAAATTTTATTATGGTTACAGAAGTTAGAAAAAGCATAAGAACAATAAAACGATCAAAGCAAAATACAATTTATCATTGGCAATATCCCTGCCTTGTTATTTTATTGTACCAATACTGATAAAGTAAACCTTACTTGTTAGAGAAAAAAAATTGCTTTTAAAGAATGAACTTCAGGATAACTGAAATAACTTATATAATTTCTCTAAAATCCGTCTATTTGGCTGGACAGTTTTTAAAATAAAGGCTGGAACAGCCTAGAACACAAATCTGAAAGAAAATATACATTGTAGGAAAGCATGTTCTGAAGACTGAGTTTCTTCTGGAGTCAGTAGAAATGACCTCTAAGGTGTTGGATTTGCCCTTCTCAATTGCTTCAAACAAGTTCTGGAAAAAGAACCCTGGTGCTTAGCAGAGATGAGAGAATATCAATAATTTGTTGCAGAGAGCTTTGGAATTTCCTCACAAGGCCGATAAATGGGTTCATGAGAACCCGCAGAATGTGGTAGAAAAAGGCAAAATGGTGACCACAACAGTGCAATCAAAGCTCGGCTTGGTTTTTAGAAAGGTTGCACATAAAAATGGGTGTGGAGTTTCAATTATACCATTATGGTTGCTAACTCGACTTTTTAAACCATATTCTGCACACACATCTGTTTGGCTTACCTCATTCTGGAATTCAACAGCTTCTTCCTCCTATCTCGTGATCGCCTTGATCTTTTCCAGCACTAAAGCACTCCCACAGCAGAAGTAAGGAAAGTGTAGTCCATGAGCAAGAGGCGGCCTCTATTTTTTCAGCTCCTAGAATCAGAGGTGGGTTTCACATAATTTTACCACCGGTTCGCCGTGCACCCAAAAATGTGAGCATGTGCACGCACACTCACTTCGCTCGTGGCACATGTGCCTTCTGCGCATGCGCTTTGCTCCTGTGCGCAGCTTGCACGCATGCATGGGGCTTAGAAAATGTGGCTAAATAGGACAGCATAGCACTGGGGCAGGTGGTGAACTGGTAGTGGTGACCACCCGCAAGTCGCCACGCAGGTCACCACTACCAGTTCACCACTGTCTAGAGTCCTCCCAAACAGCTTCACTGCAACATAGTGGCAAAATTGCCTATTTCTGAATGTACAGGTAGTTGTCGTGTCCCACTCCTCCGCTGACGGCCGGGTCAGGGAAATCCGAATCAGACGTGCCTCTGCAGCTCTGCCAAAGTCCTAGCAAAGTCCTCAGGGCAGGCAGGAGACCAGAAAGTGACTTCAGCAAGATATGTTTAGACTTTGCCTGACTCAGAGAATGCCAGAAAGCAGGTCCTTTATATAAGCCATGGGGTGTGGCTCCATGACTCAGCACTTATCCAGGCCTGCCCCTCCCTTCCTTCTGTTGCCTCCGCCTATCAAGTCTTCTGACGCAAGGGTCACTCCAGTCGGCAGCTGTTCGCAATAGACCTCCCTCAGGCTCACATGCTGTGGAGGAAGGGGAGGGGTCTAGTTGCTCCGTTTGCCTGGGCATGGAGCCAGAGCTGGGGGCTGGAGATACTTGCTCTTCTTCAGCCTGTCTGGGCATGGAGCCAGGGCTGGGGCCGAGAGGCATACTAGAACATTCCTCCGTGTTTGGAAGCAGATAAGCAGGCCCCAGCTGTGGTGAGATTGGGCGAGACACAACAGTAGTCCTCAACTTACAAGCGTTCATTTAGTGACCGTTCAAAGTTACAGCGGCACTGGAAAAAGTGACTTACGACCATTTTTCACACTTATGACCATTATAGCATCCCCATGGTCATGTGATTTGGATGCTTGACAGCTGACTCACATTTATGATGGTTGCAGTGTCTCAGGGTCATGTGATCCCCTTTTGCGACCTCTTGACCAGCAAAGTCAATGGGGAAGCCAGATTCACTTAACAACCGCGTTACAGTTGTTTGTTTAGCAACTGTGGTGATTCACTTAACAAATGTGGCAGGAAAAGTCATAAAATGGGGCAAAACTCACTTAACAAATTTCTCAGTTAACAACATACATTTTGGGCTCAATTGTGGTCGTACGTTGAGGACTACCTGCATTTATTTTCTCACGGGTTTCATGCACTTATTTTGTACTCACCCCTTAGCTCTAAGCGTTGAGATACTGTCATTATAGCACAGCAATATCCTCTACAGTGCTTGGACGTTTAAAAAAAAATTAAGGGAAAAGACATAAAGAGTTGCCCACCCACAAAGGACCTTAAGCTGAGCTGATCTCTGCTGAAACCGCCAGCAATCACATTACAAAGTACTGCCTTCCAGAGATAACCAATGATCTGACTTTATGCGTTACATGCTACATTTATTGTCTTTTAAGCCTAGCTTTCCTCTGAGAACTTAAGGCACATATGAGAATCTCTCTTCATTGTATCCAAACAATAACAAACCTGGGCAGAGGCTGTCTGGCTAGGAATCCCTCAGTAAACACCAAAATCCCATGGGAATTGAACTTGGGTCTCCTTGATCCCACCCAACATCTTAATTATTATACCAGACTGGCTTTTCAATGATATATACATAAGTAGGGAGGATATAGATAATTGCTTGCAGGTCCTGCTGATTTTATCCTTGTTGTTCTTCCCCAATTATTGCGATCATATCCACATGCAGTATGACTCCTCCAGTTCAACTGAATCAACTCTTTAACATCTACACAATTCACTCACAATTATATTGCTAACTCCTAACCAGATAGAAATTAAGAGTCCAGAAAAAAGAAAGTTGAACTTGATGCACTGGAAATCGGAGAAATTGTCTCATTCCTCATGTTTCCAGTCTTACGTGTATGCACCAGATGGGGATGCCATCATGCTGGCTGGGAATTCTGGGAGTTGAAGTCCACATGTCTTGAATCAGCCAGTATTGACAAACACTAATTTAGAAGTTTGCCCAAAGTTGTACATGGGTCTTCATAACCATACATGGAACGGGCTGTCATGTTCCCTGTTGGATTTCTAATATTTGAAGATATTTATTTCTGCGGTTTATTTACTGATTGCAGCCTTTGAACTGAATTATAGGTCCATGATAATTTTAGGATGAAATTTTAGCTTTGCTATTTCCAATTTGACTTTACAGATAGAAAGAACAGTGTGTTTTCATCAGTAGCTCCTTTATTGTTAGGAAAGAATTTTATGCATTTAATTCAATGTTTTGATACCATTGGTTGCTGTTGCTTTCTTATTATTATTTGATATGCCTCCTTTAAAATGTATCTGTTTTGAATGGTTTCTCCTGAAGTGGCTTGCTGGGATGCCAAGTAGAAATAGTATCATTTTTGTTTTCTTTGCTTATTTTAATTATTGCATTATTATTTAATTACATTAAAAGTTTGCCTCACTGGTATTTGGAAGCTGTTTTACTCATTAAAATGGCCTGTATGTTTTGAAAATAATAATAATAAAATAACATTTGTGCCGTTCATTCTGTAAATCCCTATACATAAGCTATGAATAAAAGAATGGAATAAAAATTAGAGTTTGAACAAGCTGAAGATAGTTATGAACACTTGCAAGATTGGCAATAACATTCATACAAAAAGAAGCTGTTTGCATTAAAAACATGTGATATTCCTTTGACATAAAAATCCCAACAATGCTGTTACATATTCTGTCACTCTGTGCTTGGGAGGTATGTCAGCTGCAGTTTTAGTATTTGTTCGTTAAAACATAAATTCAATACTCAGCAATTTAATCCCTTATTTATAAGACTGTAATACAAATCACATATAAAATTTCATTCACTCTATCAAAGAGTGATAACTGAGTGGTTGTCTGTATCCTTTGCTGTCTTTTAGTGTTCATCTGGATTTTTGGAACCCAACTTAGATACCTTTAACATGTGAATTCAAGATCATAAAAGAGAATTTTCCTGGTTCTCCAGAATTCTTCTTCAAGCAAGATATAAAGCTGAGAATGAGAAGGGGGGTGGGGACAATCTTATTTTTTGTTTCTTCAACCCGGCAGCTGTGAGAGTCCCAAATGCAACCTGAAACCACTTCACCCTCTGCTGTTTTTATCATTTACTTCCTGACATTAAGATTAAGAGGAACAACACAGAAACACATGGATAAGCCATCTCGATGTATTGTAGGCAATTCTACCACATTCAGGCACATGGAGAGAATCAATTAGTGAGGATCCATTGAGTCTGAGGAACAGTTACATGAGGATTATGCAAGGCATTATACTGTCTGCATAAAAAAGGCATTAGAAACATATGATTTTAAAATTCATGATATTCAGGAATTTGCCAGATGAGGTAGAGTGGTTATCATTGCTATTGACCAAATAATAAGACCAAGTTTTTTTCACTTCTCTGAGACCAATGATACTAGAATCATAACAACTCCAAAAATGGTGAACAAATATTTTGTGTATGGTTAAAGAGAAAACCATATATACGTTTTTTTTTATAATGGCACCTGATTCTTAAATTGCCAGACTGACTTTTAAATCATCGGCCAGAAGCTTTCAATTGCATTCCAGAAGATGACCTTATCTGTGGAAATCCAACTGGAGAGACTCTATTTGTCTGTTCTGTTAATTTATGTGAAGAGATGCCAAACCACTAATAAATGACCCTTGTTAGGGTCTTAATGCACCCCATTCAAAATCATGCACAAAAGGCATACTATGTAACGGAAGGAAGTGAGTGTGTGAAAGGCAACAGACAGTGCAGGAAGGCGATAGACTCCAACAATGTAGTTTGTATCCTGTTTTTATTTCTCAGCAAGCCTGAGTCTTCAGCAAAATAATGTATGATGGACAAGACATAGTTAAAATGGCCTCCTTCAATGTCCCTAACAGTCAGATCCAAATTGTTTTGGGTCAGAGTACTTGCTGCATGATCTATAAGTTCAACATTTTGCCTGTAGAAATGGCTTTGGAAATGTTGGTTCAAAATTATTTCACTATGCAAGATGCCCTCATATCCACCCTAATTAGGTCCTGCCATAAGCTCCTAGAAGGCCTCTGTAATAAACATGAATATGGAAGGATACATTACATACAGCATAAAGCAGGTGCCTTCAGTCATTTCTATGTGCAGAGTAGAAACCATGCAATGAGTGTAAGAAATGCTATGAATGGTCTTAGACATGCTCAGCACATTTTGTCTTGCTTTGTTAGATGATGGAATAATGGACTCAAGATAACACCATGGAGAACCAATATGGAAACATACTGTTGATCTTTGCAAAACAACGTACCTACTGTACAGTGTTTTGGTTTGGGTCATTGATGTAGCTTTGCCTTTAACCTCTTCTGGAGACAGATGTTCCCTATGTATCCTTACTGGCAGAGTGCAATGACTCAATCTGAAGATGACTCGCCATCATTTTCTTTCTGCAAGATATATGGTTTTAAGGCTAAGCCAATCTTCTTCTATCCTCAGAAGAGTTATTCATGCAGAAACATGTGGAATAGGTTATATTCATCAGTAAATAATAGAATTGCAATAAAGATCTTCAAATGAATGTAATTCTAGTATTTTCAATTGATAAGAATTTCTTATGAGACATCTGGGAAATTACCACAGGTTATATTTTCACTTTGTATCCTTATCAACACACCTCTTAGATTTCAGAGCTCTTCAAGATAAGGCCTTTCAGCTTATATGTAGAATCTGAGCCTTTTTGCTCCATGATCACCTTTGCAATTCTCTCCTGTCACATGTTTTTATGTTCATTCATCAGATACTTTATTTCTGGTCCATCTGTAGTAGAACCCAAACCAGGAGAAAGGAATCTCTGCAAAGCTGAAGCATTTCATGTTCTGGATGCTTTGTTTTCCATTGCTGAGAACTCTGGCTCCATTAGCAGGCTTCCGTTGTCCTTGCATTCTGTTCTCTGATGTATTAAGAGGAAAGGTGACTTCATGTCTTGCCAGAGCTTCTTCACAGCAGCCATTCATCTCTATGTGTTTTGCACAGAGTCAGATTCCATTAAAGAAAACCAACCATGCTCTTTGGGTTTTCTTCAAGTTATTGTTGTGTCTCGTCCGATCTCACCTCAGCCGGGGTCTTCTTATCTGCTTCCGAACACGGAGGAATGTTCTAGTATGACTCCCGGCCCCAGCCCTGGCTCCATGCCCAGACAGGCTGAAGAGGAAGAAATGCCTCCAGCCCCCAGCTCTGGCTCCATGCCCAGGCAAACAGAGCAACTAGACCCCTCCCTCTCCTCCACAGCTTGTGAGCCTGAGGGAGGTCAATTACCAACAGCTGCCGACTGGAGTGACCCTCGCGTCAGAAGACTTGATAGGCGGAGGCAACAGAAGGAAGGGAGGGGCAGGCCTGGATAAGTGCTGAGTCATGGAGCCACACCCCATGGCCTATATAAAGGATCTGCTTTCTGGCATTCTCTGAGTCAGGCAAAGTCTAAACATACCTTGCGGAAGTCACTTTCTGGTCTCCTGCCTGCCCTGAGGACTTTGCTAGGACTTTGGCAGAGCTGCAGAGGCACACCTGATTCGGATTTCCCTGACCCAGCCATCAGCGGAGGAGTGGGACACGACAGTTATTGCCTTATGAGCCATTTCCTTTCTTTTCCTTACGTGGGAAGTGAATGGTGGGGGAAGTGGTGGGCTGCAACCAGTTTAACAACCGGTTCTGTCAGTGTGCGCTTTGCTAATGTGTTTGCACGCAGCATTCAAAATACAGCAATTTGAAGCTCAGCTGCTTACCTTCTAAGGCAGCCCTGGTAAGTAGAACAGTGGAGGCATGGATATCAGCTGTGCCACACAAATAAGCTGAGCCAGAAAGAAGGAAATATAGGACAGGATAGGGCAGGGATGGGCGGGCAGGGCCAGCTGATCGTCAGAACTATCGGTTTCCCCCAACTGGTCTGAACTGGCAGCAGCCCACAACTGGGTGGCGAGGGGGTATTTTAGATGTTCAGAGTTATCTCTCTCCTCCTCACAACCACTGTTGTCCGCTGTTTTGCTTGGATGGGCTTAGGAAAAGAAGAATAATCTTCAACACAGAAACATGACAACTTTACAGCCAGGCAGGTCTTATAAGGACACGGCATTGTCTACAAACAACCAAAGGCACAAAATAGGTCATCAAATTGTAGATTGGAGGGCGGTAGCGATTTATTTTATTTATTATTGGGGAGTACAAGAGGTACCACACTGAAATGCTCCCAGATGTCTCCAAATTGAAATGTTTATGAAATTCCATGGCCGTCACAGTGAAATCTATGAGTTCCTGAAAACACACCAAATGACCAGGTTGCACTTTGTCAGGAAACCCCAATTATTCTTGTCTTCCTGCTATTGCTGAAACCCAAACTTCCACATTCCAAAGTGGATGCCAGCATTCTGTTACCTCCCCCTGCCTTAACTTCCTTGTTTTATTTTAGGATTATAAATAGCAGGCATTCCATTGTGTGTTTCTAAGCAGAAGAGTTCTCAGCATGCATAAACCCATCAAGGATGTCTGCTGCAGAAAAAAGCCATCCCCAGCTATAAGTATTTGCCTACTGGTAACAAGCACTTCTTTCAGCCTGCAGGCCCTGTGCTCCAGTTACTCCAAAGCTACATTCAGCCATCCATAACTGATGAAAAGCCATTTCTCTTCTTCTTTTCAGAGAATAAGATCAGCTCCTGGCAACTCCTCTTACTGTTTGTGAAAATGGGAAGAAAAGCAAATGTACCAATATTGCACAAGGAGAAACAGCCATCCTTTTTTAACCATCCTCTTCTGAGGTAAAGGTTTGAGGCCTGATTTCCACTCTTCACCCCTTTTCTGAAAGCAACCAATAGTACCTCTTCTCAGTTCCGTTAAATTCCTCTGCAAGTAAACATGGCTTTAGCAGCTTTGTGATCAATTGTTGGAAATTTTGAAAGAACAAATATGTTGGAAATATAATCTGAAGGCAACATAATCATTTCCACATTACTGAAATGAAAATGTTCAAGAAGTATCTCAGTATATATGTATTTATAAAATAAATAGAGGCAAAGAAAAATGAAAATTATGGGAAAATAGGGAGGGAATTGGGGAAGAGGAAAAAGTGTAGTGTAAAAGGGAGAAGAAGAAAGAAAAGCATGACTTCCAACTCTTTTTGGTGCAGGTAATAACATACAACCTCAACTTTTTAGTTTTACATAATAATATATACTCGCCATGTCTACAACCATCTGTCTAATCAATAAAACCTAAAATCAAAGTTTTATTTTTTTTCCACCTCAAGCACAAAGTCCAAAAGTGGTCCCCAAGGAGAAACAAACTTAATTGTATTGAAAATGTCCAAGAATCTCTGTTAGTGATGAACAGTGAGAAGATTTAGGAAAACAAATATTATCATTTAATTAGAGATCCAAAATGTTTCTCATTGTTGAGTATGATTATGTCTCAGGGATGTTTATCATGAGCTACACAAAAATCAATGGCTCCGTGTTCCCTCCTTACTGTTCTTCATTCTTAAACTGGACTAGGATTGAGGTCCTTTACAGCAGTGTTTCTCAACAAAGTGCTGGGTTTCAACTTTCAGAATAACAGGTGGAGAATTCTGGGAATTGAAATCCACACTGAAATCCACACTGGATCACAAGCTTCCTAACAAACAGGAAGCAGCAGGTGAAGCTAAGCAAGATCACATCAAATACCTGTACAATTAGCAGAGGGGCCCCCCAAGGCTGTGTGCTCTCCCCACTTCTCTTCTCTCTGTATACCAATGACTGCATCTCCAATGATCCATCTGTTAAGCTACTGAAGTTCGCAGATGACACAACAGTGATTGGTCTCATTCGAGACAATGACGAATCCGCATATAGACGAGAGGTCGAATGACTAGCCTTGTGGTGCAACCAAAACAATCTGGAACTGAACACACTCAAAACCGTAGAAATGGTGGTAGACTTTAGGAGAAACCCTTCCATACTTCCACCTCTCACAATACTAGACAACACAGTATCAACAGTAGAAACCTTCAAATTTCTAGGTTCTATCATATCGCAAGATCTAAAATGGACAGCTAACATCAAAAACATCATTAAAAAAGGACAACAAAGAATGTTCTTTCTGCGCCAACTCAGTAAGCTCAAACTGCCCAAGGAGCTGCTGATTCAGTTCTACAGAGGAATTATTGAGTCTGTCATTTGCACCTCTATAACTGTCTGGTTCGGTTCTGCAACCCAACAAGAAAGACACAGACTTCAGAGGATAATTAGAACTGCAGAAAAAATAATTGCTACCAACCTGCCTTCCATTGAGGACCTGTATACTGCACGAATCAAGAAGAGGGCCATGAAAATATTTACAGACCCCTCACATCCTGGACATAAACTGTTTCAACTCCTACCCTCAAAATGACACTATAGAGCACTGCACACCAGAACAACTAGACACAAGAACAGTTTTTTCCCGAAGGCCATCACTCTGCTAAACAAATAATTCCATCAACACTGTCAAACTATTTACTGAATCTGCACTACTATTAATCGTCTCATAGTTCCCATCACCAATCTCTTTCCACTTATGACTGTATGACTATAACCTGTTGCTGGCAATCCTTATGATTTATATTGATATATTGACCATCATTTGTGTTGTAAATGTTGTACCTTGATGAAGGTATCTTATCTTTTATGTACACTGAGAGCATATGCACCAAGACAAATTCCTTGTGTGTCCAATCACACTTGGCCAATAAAATTCTATTCAATTAAAATTGCTGAGGTTGGGAAACACTGCTTTAGAAGATGCTGCAACCTAAAAAGAGAGATACAGCTCCTGAAAATCCTTCAAAGAGAATTCCTTGATGGGAGAACCATTTCAGAGGTATTTTTTTCAAATACAGGTAGTCCTTGACTTACAACAGTTCATTTAGTGACTGTTCAAAGTTACAACAGCACTGAAAAAAGTGACTTATAACCATTTTTCACACTTAGAACCATTGCAGCATGGTCACAAGATCGAAATTCAGATGCTTTGCAACTGACTCATATTTATGACAGAGTGTCCTGGGGTCATATGATCACTTTTTATAATCTTCTGACAAGAAAAGTCAATGGGGAAGCCAGATTCACTTAACAACCATATTACTAACTTAATGACTGCAGTTATTCACTTAACAACTGTGGCAAGACAGGTCGTAAAGTGAGGCAAAATTCACTTAACACAACAGAAATGTTGGGCTTAATTGTGGTCGTAACTTGAGGACTACCTGTGATTAAAATGAATGAGTTAGTGAGGAATTCGATAAATATAAATGTTCATATTCACACACCAACCCCCCTTTTCCACAGTGGATCAAACATCTTGACCAACCTCTAAAGAGTCTTCTACTCAACTTATTGTTGATCAACACAAGAGTGCTTCATACCAAGCTGGCTTTAGTTCTACAACCAAGATCTCCACTCCCTGGAGATATTCTCTGTTGTATCCCTGCTATTGACCAGGAACAGTCCCTGGGATTTAGGAGAACCATTAACAGGAACGACAAAGTGCAAAGTCCTGCTCAAATATTTTCCCCCACATGCCACTCTGCACAACTAATCTTTCAAGTAAAAAACCCCCACAAAGCACAACAAATCAGGAAGTTAGTAAATGGGTTGCTGGAAAGGTTACAGACTTCATATTATTTTGGTAAACAATGGAAAGGTGAAACTTAAGTCAACACAGCAATAACTGCTTGCTCTGGGGAAAAGACCAGATCTTTCTATCTAGTTTCTCTCAGCAACAAGCCAGAAAAGATTGCAACTGCCTATATACCCATCTCAATGTATAACATGCAAAGGCACCCAGCTTCTGAATAGTTGCTCTACTTAACTTTCAGATCTGGACTGGGCGGCAAAACTCTGGAGATGTCATTCCATTTTACCCAATTAGTGATATAAAAGAGGGATATAACATTTTCTCTGTATATTCTCCTTATGAATTTCATTATTTTACATTCATCTACTTTAGAAGTTCTAAACTGGGGCAGTATGGCCTATATCTTGATTTTTAAAAATATATAGCTGTAACACAAAGTAAACTATATTCTAGAACTCCAAGAAAACTATGCTAATTTTAAAATGTATTGTTTTCGGCATGATTGACACCTGGTTTAAACATTACAATAAGCCATAATGTGATTTGTTTAGTTTTGACTGGGTGAATTAAATGAAGCAAACCATTGATCAGCATATTGTATGAACCCAGTCTCAGACTGGAAAGACAATTAACTGGGATAGCCTTTTATCTCATTAAAAAACCTACTGATTTCAGTCCAGGCAATTATAGATGTTCAACTCTTTAAAATAGATAATTCTTTTCCAAAGACCTTAGAGAAGCTGAGAAGGGCAACTCTGGAATCCCAGGAAAAGACACTTTAAAGAGTTCTAGGCAAGTACTATCTTTCTGCTCTTGTGTGTTCTGAAATCCCTTTTGGGAACCAGATGCATAGCACCCACAGAACTGTATTATGATATTATGGTGGTTCTATTCCTACTTGAACAGGTAAATCTAAAGGGTGGCTAGCGGAGTGAGGTCAGACCAGTGGTGGGTTTCTAAATTTTTTACTACCAGTTCTGCGGGTGTGGCTTAACATAACATAATAACAGAGTTGGAAGGGACCTCGGAGGTCTTCTAGTCCAACCCCCTGCCGAGGCAGGAAACCCTACACCATTTCAGACAAATGGCTATCCAACATTTTCTTAAAAATTTCCAGTGTTGGAGCATTCACAACTTCTGCAGGCAAGTTGTTCCACTTATTGATTGTTCTAACTGTCAGGAAATTTCTCCTTAGTTCTAAGGAATGGGCTTGGTGGGCGTGGCATGGCTTGGTGGGCATGGCTTAGTGGGCACGGCAGGGGAAGGATACTGTAAAACCTCCATTCCCTCCCCAATCCAGGGGAAGGTTACAGCAAAATCCCCATTTCCTCCTGATCAGCTGGGACTCAGGAGGCAGAGAATAGATGGAAGTGGGGCCAGACAGAATTTTTACTACCAGTTCTCTGAACTATTCAAAACTTCCACTACTGGTTCTCCAGAACTGGTCAGAACCTGCTGAAACCCACCTCTGGACTGAATCTGTAAAAGTACCATCTTTGACTCGGGGGGGGGTTGGTTATGCTTAGAGTATGGGGGTTCTCCTGGATTTATAGCTTCTGTTGAAAATAACAGGTAAAGAACTGTGACTGGGAGGGCTCTGCACAGAAACATTGGTTAGGTGCTAGTTGTAGCTTTATCTGGTGAATTATAACCAACAGCACCAGTGGTAAAATTCAGCCAGATCTATTAGGATCACCCAATCCGGTAGCGCCAGTGGTGGGAGACTCGCCCACCCACCCGGATATCATTATGTCCTTTATTTATTTATTTGTTTGTTTGTTTGTTTGTTTATTTTGTCACACATTATATATGAGCGTAAGCATGAAATAACTATACAGTATATAAGTATATATATGAGTATGTAATAACTAAGTTAATTGAATATAAAGAAAGGAAACAATAGGACAGGAATGGTAGGCACTCTTGTGCTCTTATGCATGCTCCTTATAGACCTCTTAGGAATGGGGTGAGGTCAATAGTAGATTTTTTGACCCTCTGCGCATGCGTGGAGGAGGGGCGTGCACTCACATTTGCAAATTGGTAGGGAAAGGTAAGTGAATTTCATCCCTGAACAGCACCATGTTCAATAAACATAAGTTATCATTTGTGCCATTATTTATTCATTGTACATTGATTCATTTTGCATTTTATATGTAAGTTCTATAAGTCACCTTGCTTCCTAGTTTCAGGTAGTAGACACATCTCACAAATAAATATTGTAGGAAATAAGATTGTCATGCTATATACTTTTAGCTGGGACTAACCCTTATTCTAAACAAAACTTATGTTTTACTGGACACATGTTGCTTTATAAAATACAGATCTTAACGTTAATCATTATGTCCATGGAGATTCTCAGTCCTCCAGGTCATGGTTGTCCCAAAGGTGCATTTTTCAGGAGGCAACTGGACTTTCTGGGTTTTTTTTGAAGATGTTTCACTTCTCATCCAAGAAGCTACTTCAGTCTGACTAGATGGTGGAGAATGGAAGGATTTATATTCCTTCCATTCCCCCCCATCCAGTCAGAGCTGAAGAAGCTTCTTGGATGAGAAGCGAAAGGTCTTCAAAGAAAAATCAGAAAGTCCAGTTGCCTCTTGAAAAAAAAGCACCTTTGGGATTAATCATTATCTGTTTCCCAGAAAGATAGGCAGTTAGGAGAAGGGAGGTTACTTTATGGTGATTAGTCAGATGCTTACTATAACAAAAATAGCACTTACTGTATATACCACTTCACAGTGCTTTACAGCCCTCTCTAAGTGGTTTACAGAGTCAGCCGATTGCCCCCAACAATCTGGATCCTCATTTTACCCACCTCGGAATGATGGAAGGTTGAGTCAACCTTGAGCCTGGTGAGATT
Organism: Ahaetulla prasina; assembly: GCF_028640845.1. Classification (NCBI taxonomy): domain Eukaryota; kingdom Metazoa; phylum Chordata; class Lepidosauria; order Squamata; family Colubridae; genus Ahaetulla; species Ahaetulla prasina. The sequence goes on from NC_080540.1 coordinate 197,014,507, forward strand.
TGAACTGCCAAATTGCAGGCAGATGTCAGTCAGCAGAAGTAGCCTGCAGTACTGCACTCTAACCACTGGGCTACTGCTTTATAAAATACATGGTTACATTTAGACTTGGGAATAAAACAGTCATAATATAAAGACGGGGTGAAACAAAAAATAAAGAAGCAAAGTAAAAGCAATGCTGCTTTCATAAATCCAGGGAAGAGATTTCCTGTTCCCTTCTCTTGATATCATAGTTGATGTCAGGTGCTAGAAAAGCTTGAAAAGTATCTGGGAATAATTGTGAATAATCTCTGAAGATGCTGAGACATTGAACAAAATTCCTGTTGATGATATGAGGATTTTGTAGTACATTTCTTAGACTGAATGCTACTTAACTGACAGCTAGCTGGAAGACCTTACAGGTTATTTCAGTGGTGGGTTTCAAATTTTTTTACTACCAGTTCTGTGGGTGTGGCTTGGTGGGCGTGACAGGGGAAGAATACTGCAAAATCTCCATTCCTTCCCCACTCCAGGGGAAGGTTACTGCAAAATCCCCATTTCCTCCTGATCAGCTGGGACTCGGGAGGCAGAGAATAGATGGGGGCAGGGCCAGTAAGAATTTTTACTACCGGTTCTCCGAACTCCTCAAAATTTCCACTACTGGTTCTCCAGAACTGGTCAGAACCTGCTGAAACCCACCTCTGGGTTATTTGAACTCAAATCTTGGCATAGCAACTAAAAACTTGTTATCAGTTAACTTATCTATGCCGCTTCCATATATGCAGCAGATGTGAAAGGAAAGGTTATTTTAAAGTTAATTTTCCCTTTTGGCTTCCAAACACAAGAAAAAAAATTGAGTATCTTTTAAATGAGTCTGTGCCAGTCTACTGTCTCTGTTTCCCTTTACTTTTTGCATAGCCCTATATGGAGGTAAATTGGAGACAGAAGTAGCACAGAAAAAAATGGAAAATTCCCTTCATTACATTTGAGAGGAATCCCATCCTGTTCAAATTATGGAGCACTTTTTAAAAAATGTTATAGAGTGCGGGAAAATGTGGGGGTGGGGAAGCAAGTAACAGGTTGCCAAATATGACGAAGATCTCAACGATGATTGACGTATTATCCAACACTTTTTTATGTAAGTGTTTATATGATTTATGTAGCCACCCATAAGGAAGGAAGCAAGGAAAAATAAGTGTGCTTTGCTGCCTTATTGTCATGAAGTGGACCTTAAGGAAGGCTCATATCCCTGCTTGGTTGGATTCACTCTTCGTTCCTCTTCAGCAATATTCTGGTATCTCTTATACCATTTCATCATCTGGAGTTGCTCCAAAAAGCAGAACCTTCTGAGAACCACAAGCATAAGGATGGCTGGTCTTTAATGAATGGGGACTATTTGTGGTTTCTTGAATTACATTGTTCCGGGTCATTGAATACATAATTTAGCATGCTGCCTACTAGATGAATTTTTAGGCACAGCCAATCAGCCATGTTTTTTTTAAAATAGTCTTTGAACCCAGCCACTTCAGGTGGCTACTAAAGCATAGGAGCAGGGCAGGATTTGAAAGCACAACTGAACTGCGTCGACCCTACCCATTTTGCCACCTGAAAGACAATATGACAATTCCTCACCAACTTGGGCAGTGACACATTCCAGCTTTATTTTCCTTCATATTCAAGCCGGCTGCCCAGTTTTTCCCAAAAGTTCTTAATTTCTGGATGTAACGGAGATGTTTGACCTTTCTTATTTATATAAAAAAGGATGTGCTCTCCTGTGTACTTAACAAATAATTATATTTTTTTAAATAATTGTAACATAAAGCCTGCCAAGAAGGCGACTCCATAAAACAATGAGATATTATGAAAGCATGGAACATGAAAGCATGGAGCATGAAAGCATGGAACATAACAGCACTTCTGACCTTCACAGGAAATTCAGAATGGAAGTAGAGATCTTTTGACACAGGTCATCAAGTTTACCTGTCGTGAATACAAGGACTCAGTACTCCCATTATTCCCCCATCTTTTGCTACTCAGACTTTGTGCTGAATGAATCAAGAACAGAGTCCAAAGTCTGGCCTGCAAATCTGCTTTTCATAGGAGAACAAATACTATTAAGTAATCTTTAGGCTGGCTTTTCTTCTAAAAACACTGCATAATTCTTGGAACTATAGTAGGTATGAATGATACTCAAGCATACACCAGCTTGGTCCAACCAAAGATCAAAGTATATGCGATATGAAATATATACAAAACACATTTGCTGTATATTATTTCTTTTTATTGCCAAGTTTCAACCATTAGGGTGAAAGTAAGCAGGGACTGGCAAACAATCATAATTTTTGCAACCTGTCCACATGATATGAACCTTACACCATGGTTTTTCATTTTGAAAGGCTTAAAAATGCTTCACATTGTTGCAAGTGCTTTTTTAGTTTCAGAAATAAGAAATTCTTTTAGTAGAGGAGGATGGAAAATAGTTGACTATATTTTAGCTGAGCCTATCATTTTTTGTCCATCTCACTGTGTGATACTGGGCATCATTAAGCCAAGTGCATTTTCTGTTTTGGATCTTTTTCTCGTTTTAATCTTAGAAAAATAATACTGTGCTAGTTGTTATGTAATTAAAAGAAAATGAAGTGAGTTGAGTTGAATATTATTCTTATGTACCATCATGATTCAGATAAATGTATAACCATTGCAATTTTGCAGTACTGAAATATACAGTAGTGGCCAGAATTGTGGAAACCAAAAGGGAAAAGTGTATTTTTGAGGTTTGATGGCTAATAACACCTCTTTTTTTGGAGTTTGAAGATAATCATATTCCACAGCTGGAATGGCCTGGGAATAGCCCAGACCTTAACCCAATTGGAAATCTATGGAGCCGACTAAAGAAACTTGTTAGTCAGAAGCGACCCAGCAATAAAACCCAGTTAATAGATGCAATCATTCAACCTTGGTTTCACATTATAACAGCTGCAGAACTGAAAGACTTGGTTCACTCCATGGGAAGATGTTGTAAGCCCGTAATTCATGCTAAAGGTTACCAAGCTGAGTATTAACTGAAGTGATAATTTTTGTATATCTCATTTTTTCTACATGTTTCACTTTTCTTCTTTTGAGCATTGAGCAGTCCCTCCAAACTCTTGAAATTTATTTCATTCTTGGCAAGTTTCTATATATTGCAGATTATATTGTGGACTAAATCAGTGGCTGATGATGATTCAGTAGAATTGTAGTTCATATCACCATTGCACAAAAATTGTTTCTAATACCCATGTATTCTACATATATTCTAGCTATAGAACATTCTTCTACTGAACTTCCCTTAAGAGCTGTTGTATTATTTTTAACCATGCTGAAAAGAACCTTTCTAAATACACGGTTATGCGGGAAACATGTTTTTAAAATAGGCAGAGTTGGAAATGATATCTTGCAGTTTGGATAATGGACGTTAAAAATAAATTCTTACTCACTTCCTCAACGTACAGGTAATCCTTGACTTACGACCACAAATGAGCTCAACCTTTCCGTTGCTAAGCAAGGCAGTTGTTAAGTGAGTTTTGCCCCAATTTATGACCATACTTGTCACAGTTGCTAAGTGAATCATTGCAGTTGTTAACAATTATCATAGTTGTTAACTAAATCTGGCCTCCCCATTGACTTTTCTTTTCAGAAGGTCACAAAAAGTGATCACACGTAGGTAGGACACTGCAATCATCCTAAAAACATGCCAGTTGCCAAGCGCCCATATTTTGATTACATGGGGATGATGCAATGGTCATAAGTCACTTTTTCAGTGCCATTGTAATTTTGAATGGTCACTAAGTGAATGGTTGTAAGTTGAAGACTACCTGTACACGATAGGTATGTCTGTGAACTTTTTAAAACACATGAACTCCACATAAAACCAGTTGTTGGCTCTGAAATATTAAATATTTTCTGCCAATGAATAGCTCAGAATTTATCTCACTATAGAATAGATCACACTGGGGCTATTTTCATGGAATGGGATATTTTCTTTCACGTACAGCAAGATATTGCGATAAATTTCCACATTTTAATATGTAACTGGAGAATTTCAGATAACTATCAAGATGCAGCTGTTGAGCAGCTGCAATGCAACCTATTCTACAAAGAATTCTTGGTCTATCTTTGGAGTCTTCCTTGGTGGTTTTATCATGGCAAGATTCTGTGAATCAAAGTTTCCCACCTAAGCAAATTCATTCAAACTTCTCAAATAGGGATATATAATTCACACAAAATCAGAGCATGTTGTTTATATAACTGAATACTTGAATGTATCTGCTAATTTATTCTTTCAGGTTACAGATTGCATATTTAGATCACCTGCTTTCTAAATTTTGTGCCTCATTAGTGAGTGAGTTATGAAACATCAGTTCTATCTCAGATATTTAGGTTCCTTTCAAGTTTGCAAGACATGATTATCCAGCAAGCTACAGCAGGCTGAAAGACCTCCTGACTGGTTCGTTACAAAATGAAATGTTGCCTTTGAAAAGTTCTTTTCTTTTGGCCCTTCCCCCCTCCCCAAATGATAACAGCGATTTACCAGAGAAGTATGTAGATCAAAGGAAAGAGCCTTTGCCTCATATTCAGCTGCAGATGTGCTCAATGGCATGCACAGCCGGGACCATCCAATTTCTCACCAGTTGCTTTCTTTTGTAAAAAAATCCCATTGGAGGATTGCCAGCCCTTCCAGAGGTATTGCTGAGATCCCAAGCCACACAATTCTCAAAGCTGAAACCTGAATCGGGGGTATTTTTTCAAACAGCCTGCAATGTTTCCATCATCCTCATGCCAAACTGAAGGGCTATCAAGAAAATGACTCCTAACTGAACCCTTGGAATCCCCAAGGTTACAAATACGCAGGTAAGTTTGTTACCCCTGTCAGTTGCAGTTTATTTATTTTATTTATTTATTAAATTTGTATACCGCCCTTCTCCCGTAGGACTCAGGGCGGTTCACAGCCAAGTAAAAAATACACAATAAATACAATTAAAATACAATTTAAAAACCTTATTAAATTGGCCAGAATTAAAATTTAGAACTAAAACCCATAAAAAACCCATAAACTAAAAAACTAACCCAGTCCAGCGCAGATGAATAAATGAGTTTTAAGCTCATGACGAAAGGTTGAGGTCCGGAAGTTGACGAAGTCCTGGGGAGTTCGTTCCAGAGGCGAGCCCCCACAGAGAAGGCCCTTCCTGGGTGTCGCCAGACGACACTGTCGCCGACGGCACCCTGAGAGTCCCTCTCTGTGAGGCGCAGGTCGGTGAGAGGTATTCGGTAGCAGCAGGCGGTCCCGTAAGTAACCCGGCCCTATGCCATGGGCGCTTTAAAGCGTTCACCAGCACCTTGAAGCGCACCCGAAGGCCACAGGTAGCCAGTGCAGCCTGCGCAGGATAGGTGTCACTCGGGAGCCACGAGGGCTCCCTCAATCACCCGCAGCTGCATTCTGGACTAACTGTAGCCTCCGGATGCCCCTCAAGGGAGCCCCATGTGAGAGCATTGCAGTAATCCAGGCGAGACGTCACAAGGCGTGAGTGACTGTGCACAGGCATCCCGGTCTAGAAAGGCGCAACTGGCGCACCAGGCGAACCTGGTGGAAAGCTCTCCTGGAGGCGGCCGTCAGGTGGTCTTCAAAGACAGCCGTTCATCCAGGAGACGCCCAAATTGCGCACCCTCTCCATGGGGGCCAGTGCCTCGCGCCCGACAGTCAGCCGCGGACTCAGCTGACTGTACCGGGATGCCGGCATCCACAGCCACTCCGTCTTGGAGGATTGAGCTTGAGCCTGTTTCTCCCCATCCAGACCCGTCGGCTTCCAAACACCGGGACAGCACTTGATAGCTTCATTGGGGTGGCCGGTGTGGAAAAGTACAGCTGGGTGTCATCAGCGTACAGCTGGTACCTCACACGAAGCCACTGATGATCTCACCCAGCGGCTTCATATAGATGTTGAACAGAAGGCGAGAGAATCGACCCCTGCGGCACCCACAAGTGAGGCGCCTCGGGGTGACCTCTGCCCCCGTCAACACCGTCTGCGACGGTCGGAGATAGGAGGAGAACCACCGATAAGCGGTGCCTCCACTCCCAATCCCTCCAACCGGCGCAGCAGGATACCATGGTCGATGGTATCGAAAGCCGCTGAGAGGTCTAATAGGACCAGGGCAGAAGAACAACCCCTATCCCTGGCCCTCAGAGATCATCCTGCGACCAAAGCCGTCTCAGTGCTGTAACGGGCGGAAGCCGGACTGGAGCAGGTCCAGATAGACAGTTTCCTCCAAGTGCAGGGGAACTGATATGCCACCATACTCTCTACAACCTTCGCGAGCGGGTTGGAGACTGGGCGATAATTACCTAAAACAGCGGGTCAGGAAGGCTTCTTGAGGAGGGCCTCACCACCGCCTCTTTCAAGGCGGCCGGAAGACTCCTCCAACAAGGAAGCACTCGTAATCCCCTGGAGCCAGCCTCGTGTCACCTCCTGAGTGGCCAGCACCAGCCAGGAGGCACGGGTCCAGTAAACATGTGGTGGCATTCAGTCTACCCAGCAACCTGTCCATGTCCTCAGTCACAGGGTCAAACTCATCCCACACAACATCACCAAGACCGCCTCAGACATCCCGTCCGAATCACTACAATCTTGGTCCAGACCGTCCCAGCTGAGCGATTTTATCGTATAGATAACGTTAAACTCCTCAGCACGTCCCTGCAACGGGTCATCCCGCTCCCCTGGTGAAGGAGGGAGCGGTCACCCAAACAGGGCAGCTGGGCGGTTATCTGCCGATGCAATGAGGAGGCGTGGCGCCTCGCTTCCCTCAGTGCCACTAGGTAGGTCTAGTATAGGATCTAACTAGTGTCCGATCAGCCTCTGAACGGCTGGACCTCCAGGAGCTCTCTAGGCGTCTTCTCCGGCGTTTCATCCCCCTCAGCTCCTCGGAGAACCAAGGAGCCGGTTGGGGTCTACGCCGGGTCAGAGGCCGCAAAGGCACGACACGGTCTAAAGCCCCAGCCGCAGCCCGTTCCCAGGCTGCAGCTAGTTCCTCCGCCGTGCCGTGAGCCAGACCCTCAGGAAATGGCCCAAGCTCCGTCCGGAACCTCTCAGGGTCCATCAGGCGCCTGGGACGGTACCAACGTAATGGTTCCGTCTCCCTGCGGTGTTGGGTAGCGGTCAGAAAGTCCAGGCGAAGGAGAGAGTGATCTGACCATGACAAAGGTTCAATGACTATTAAACTCAATTAAAAGCATTTTTTTTAAATAACAGGAACTTTTGCACTAATTCCTTTTGGGATAATACCCAGCTGTTGTGCCTCCTCATCCATATTTCCTATTGCTTTACTTTGAGACTTTCATTCACAAATGGCAAATTATACTGCAGATCAATCTAACAGTCAACTAATGCTGAAACAGTCATTCTGCAGAGAGTCACTGGTCAAGTTCATTAATGCTTCAGTATAGTTTAAACCAGGGGTCTCCAACCTTGGTCCCTTTAAGCCTTGTGGACTTCAACTCCCAGAGTCCCTCAGCCAGCAAAGCAAAGGGACCAAGGTTGGAGACCCCTGGTTTAAACGTTTTACCTTTTCTTAAATCTGTCATTATGATATCTACAATCAGTTGGGTGCAGTGGTTCAAGGTACAAAACTAGAAACTATGAGTTCTAATCCTTGCTTTGGAATGAAAGTAGCTGGGTGACTTTGGGCCAGTCCTTCTTTCTCAGCCCAGGAAGCAGGGAATGGCAAATTACTCCTGAAAATTTGCCAAGAAAACATCACGTCTATTCCAGGCAAGTTACCAGAAGTCAAGATTGACTTGAAGGCACAACTTCCCCATTTTCTCTTATATGCCTCTTTTTACATTATGAATCTATGCTGGGACATTAAAAAGTTAAGCAATTTAGAGAAAGCACATATTCCTGGATAGCTTTATAAATCTGCTGGTTTCTGCAGAAATGAAGATCTGTATATAGTTTCACGACATGGTTGCTTGGGTTTACATTTCTGTAAAATGTTAATAAGACGACTGTAATGTATCTTTAAAGTTTTGGAGGGAAATTTGGGCGGGAACAAGCACGTTGCTGATTGGTTGAAGCCTCAGCCAAAACTGTATATAAAGAGGGGTTTTGCCGGATGTCTTTCACTGGGTTCACTATAAACTGAAGAGCTGTTGTCACTCACTGGTCTCCTGCCTCTTTATTGCCCGAATCTAACATTGGCGACGAAGGTGGGATATCGAGGCAGCGAGATTAAAAGAAAGAGCTGAAGTAACCAGGAATTTGCGAACCCAGTCAGTAAGGGGCGGAAAGTAGCGATGTCCAGCTACACGCCGCCAGCGCCATTTGACCCAGCAAAGGAGAAATGGGGGTCGTACATGGCTCATTTCGAGTGTTTCCTCGAAGCAAACGAACTACAAGGGGTTTCGGATAATCAGAAGCGAGCGTACTTCCTGAGCCACTGCGGTCCAGAAGTTTTCGATACTGCGGAGTCACTTTCAGAGCCAACGCCAGTACAGTCGGTACCATGGCAAACACTACAAACGGCACTTCGAGCGCACTACGCACCGGTACCCTCAAAGTTCGTCCAACGGTTCGAGTTGAGGCAGCGGGTACAGCGTGAGGGCGAATCGATAAGTGTGTACATGGCGGCATTGAGAAAAGCCGCAAACCACTGTGAGTACAGAGATTTGGAGGACTCCTTACTCGAACAACTCATTTGTGGGGTCAGGGACATCCGATTGCAAAGGCGGCTGCTGTCTAGAAGCAACCTGACGTTGGCAATAGCCTTGGACGAGGCCAGGGCTCACGAGATGTCTACCAAAGCGGCAGAAACCCTGCAAAAGCTGAACGCACCAGGGGCCGGAGCGAAAACAACACCGGTCCACAATGAGGAAGTCCAGGCCGAGTCGGAAGGTGAGGAAGAGGAAGAGGTTTTCCACACCGGGAGGCCGGAGAGAGGGGACCGGAGCGAATGCGTGAGTTGCGGGGGCCAACACCAACGACAACACTGCAAGTTTAAGGACGTGGTTTGTCGGCGGTGCGAAAAGAAAGGTCACATAGCGCAGGCCTGTCGAGCCCCCCAACCTTCCCGCCAAAAATTCAAACCGACCAATCAGAGTGCGGGAGCAGCGAAGCGGCCCGGGATTGGTCCATTCAAAAAGGGCGCGAAGTTAAACCAGACCACCGTGAGAGTGGGCCACGACGACGCGACTAGAAAAAGATTTTACCAAGACTTACATTGAAGGGTGCCGTGCCAACTGGAAGTGGACACCGGCTCATCAATCACAATTATGTCCTGGGCCACCCTCGTGAGAGACTTGCCAGCCGTCACGAAGCGCAAGCTACAAACCCAGAAGCTGAGAGTGCAGGACTACCAAGGGAATCGAATCCCTGTTCGAGGGGTAACGTCCGTCCAAGTCAAGTATGGACAGTTCAAGAAAACCCTGCCAATCACCATAGTGGATGGAACCTTACCGAGTTTGCTAGGACTGGACTGGTTCCGAGCTTTGGGCATGGGAGTGACCGGGGTCTTCAGAAATGAAGTCGACCTCAAGGATGAACTGATGAAGGAGTTCGAGGACGTCTTCAAAGACTGCCTGGGCAAGTACGAGGGGACCCCTATTTCTTTCAATCTAGACCCACAAGTTGCCCCTATCAGGTTAAAGGCTTGGAGGGTTCCATTGCCTAAAGCCCAAGATTGACCTGGAATTGGACAAACTAGTAAGCCAGGGAATACTAGTGCCCGTTGACCATGCAAAATGGGAGACACCTATAGTCACCCCAGTCAAACCGGACGGATCGGTCCGGATTTGCGCTGACTACAAGGCAACGCTCAACAAAGCATTGCAGAAGAGTGCATACCCCGTCCCAGTAGTGCAACACTTGCTGCACTCTGACAAGAACAGGTTTTCGCCAAACTCGATTTGGCTCAAGCCTATCAGCAGTTACCGTAGATAGCAGCACAGCGAGCGCAGACAATTGTCACGCACGGGGCTTTTAAATGCACCCGTTACAGTTCAGAGTTAGTGTGGCTCCGTGGTTATTTCAGAACCTAATGGAGTGACTATTGCAGGGTCTACCGAGGGTGGTACCATATTTGGACGATGTATTGGTATCAGCTGAAAATTTAGAGGAACTAGGGGTAAGACTAAGGAAGGTTTTGGGCATTTTCAGGTCTGCCGGGCTTAAAGTTAAGCTGAACAAATGCCAGATCGGGGTAGGATCTGTAGAATTCCTGGGCTACCGAATAGATAGGGAAGGGATTCACCCCACTGAGAGCAAGGTACGGGCCATCAGGAAGGCCCCAGCTCCCCAAAATAAAACGGAGTTACAGGCTTTCTTAGGACTTGTCAACTTCTATGCGGTATTCTTAAAGAACAAGGCAACTATAGCCGAACCGCTACACAAATTACTAGCAAAGAACGCTGTTTGGTCCTGGGGGAAGGCAGAAGCTAAGGCATTTGAAGGGGTGAAAAACCTTTTGTCCAGCGATAGCCTCCTTATTCAATACAATGGCACGTTGCCATTAGTTCTAGTTTGTGATGCATCTCCCTATGGGGTGGGGGCTGTGCTCAGCCACAGATTGCCAAATGGAACAGAAGCCCCTATAGCATATTATTCCCGAACAATGTCCTCGGCCGAGAGGAACTATAGCCAGCTAGATAGGGAAGCATTGGCTATAGTCTCCGCGGTTAAGAAATTCCACGAATATGTATTCGGACGAGATTTCGAAATAGTCACGGACCATAGACCCCTACTGGGCCTATTGGCGGGCGATCGCCCAACACCCGTTGCACTTTCGCCCAGACTGACCCGATGGACTATCTTCCTAGCGGCATACTCTTACAAATTGCTTCACCGCCCAGGAAAGGACTTAGGCATGCGGACGCCTGAGCAGATGCCCGCTACCAGAGACTATCAAGACCCACCCGGGGACACCCGTCCTGCTAATTGACTCTTTGGACTCTGGCCCAGTCACATCCAAGGAGGTGGCTAGGGCATCTTACAAGGACATTACAATAAGGACTGTAATTGGTTGGGTACAAAGGGGATGGCCGCTACCGGGCGAGCGTTCAAAGACTTTGTGAAAAACGAGCAGAACTATCGGTTCAAGGGGTGTCTGTTATGGGGGATAGGGTGGTGATCCCGGAGAAATTACGGAAAATGTATTGGAACTTCTGCATGGGCCACCCGGGATCGTGAGAATGAAGGGTTTAGCGAGGAGCTATGTGTGTGGCCCTTGATGGACAAGGAAATTAGCGACAGGGTAGGGAAATGCCAATCCTGCCAAGAGTCAAGGCCACTACCCCCACAGCCCCAATTAGAGTGGGAGAAACCCCAGGGCCATGGTCTAGGATTCACATCGATTTTGCGGGCCATTCCACGGGCAAACCTTGTTAATAGTAGTAGATGCCTACTCAAAATGGCTAGAAATCATCCTCATGAGATCCATGACAGCCGAGGCAGTCATCTCAGTCCTGAGGCACCTATTTGTAACCCATGGGTTGCCCGACACCCTAGTTTCCGACAACGGCCCGCAATTCACGGCAACCCAGTTTGAGGGGTACTTGGCAGAGGAGGGCATCAGACATGTCCTCTCGGCGCCTTTCCACCCGCGAACGGACTTGCAGAACGTTTCGTTCGGAGCGCAAAGAAGCTATCGAGGATTAGGCCAGAGATTGGCAAACAAAATCGATACCTTTTTAGCAGTCCAACATAGAACCCCTGTGTGACAACTGGCGCAGCCAGCGGAACTATTGATGAGGAAGCTCAGGTGCCGTTAGACCCTAAACCCAACCTACACCCCAGATGGGTACAAGGGGCACGGTAAAACTAGAGAAATGACAGTGGTGACCCAGTGTGGGCACAACTATAGCGAGGGCCCAACATGGTTAAAAGGACAATTCTTGGAATAACGGGCAAATCATATCTAGTAGATATGGAGGATGGCCGGGTTTGGAAGCGACATAGACCAAATAAGAAAACGAATAGCAAGTAAAACAGAAACAAAGCAGCCAGGCCCTGACTACCAAATGTTTGAATTTACAGCTGACTCAAACCCGGGGCGAACGGGGGACTTATCTGAGTCCGATGAAGTCCAGCGACGCCAACCGGTTCCTCCTGAAGACAGCAGGGACGACTCTGCCAATAATCCAGGGCCGGATGGCCTAGAGGAGGAGCTGGGAGGAACTAACAGTCCCTCCGGCCAGCTCGACTCACTCCCAGAAAATGAATTGCGCAGGTCCGAAAGAGTTAGGAGACGCCCTGTCTACTTGCGTGACTACGTAGAGAAATAAGATGCTAATTTTATGTAAATGTGGGTACAATGCGTTCTGGGAGGGAAGGAGTGTAATGTATCTTTAAAGTTTTGGAGGGAAATTTGGGCGGGAACAAGCACGTTGCTGATTGGTTGAAGCCTCAGCCAAAACTGTATATAAAGAGGGGTTTTGCCGGATGTCTTTCGCTGGGTTCACTATAAACTGAAGAGCTGTTGTCACTCACTGGTCTCCTGCCTCTTTATTGCCCGAATCTAACAACGACAGTGGAATAAAATATTCTTTTGGACAAGTGGGGTCATGAGACAACAGAGGAAGCATTGCCATGGAGTGCCTTCCTCACACATGTCCCTTTCAATAGGATTACCAGTTTGATGCACACCTCTACTAAACACAAAGTAGTATGAGTCTAGACTTTAGAGCAAGTGTCTCCAACCTTGGCAACTTTAAGCCTGGAGGACTTCAACTCCCAGAATTCCTCAGCCAGGAATTCTGGGAGTTGAAGTCCTCCAGACTTAAAGTTGCCAAGATTGGAGACCCCTGCTCTAGAGCATGCTGGTTGGGGAATTCTGGGAGTTGAGAACCCTGGTCTAGACCTCTGTAAGAAACCTGAGTGGTCTTTCTCTTTTGCTTAACCTCCTGCCTTTTAAAGCAGAATGGCTGGCTGAAGAATTCTGGGAGTTGAAGTCCACAAGTCTTAAAGCTGCCAAGTTTGGAGACCCCAGATCTACAGCTCTGTAAGAAACATAAGGGACCATTCATTCTCTCTCTCTCTCTCTCTCTCTCTCTCTCTCTCCCTCCCTCCCTCCCACTGTCTTTTAAAGGAAAAGATAGAATTACAATGGAGGGAGAGGAAGGAGGGGGGTCAATAGCAACTTGCAGCAAACCAAGTGTTTTGCAGGCTGCAGCATTTCCAGAGAAGCTGTTTTAAAGGCAAGGAAACTTTTCTTTTGATTTTTCCTGACTTTAATGAATGAAAATAGCTGACTTGTAGAGAGTTCACAAATTACAGTATATAGAAACAAGCAAGCTCTTAGAATAGAATAGAATAGAATAGAATAGAATAGAATAGAATAGAATAGAATTTTATTGGCCAAGTGTGATTGGACACACAAGGAATTTGTCTTGGTGCAGTGTACATAAAAGAAAAGATACGTTCATCAAGGTACAACATTTACAACACAATTGATGATCAATATATCAATATAAATCGTAAGGATTGCCAGCAACAAGTTATAGTCATACAGTCATAAGTGGAAAGAGATTGGTGATGGGAACTATGAGACGATTAATAGTAGTGCAGATTCAGTAAATAGTCTGACAGTGTTGATGGAATTATTTGTTTAGCAGAGTGATGGCCTTCGGGAAAAAACTGTTTTTGTGTCTAGTTGTTCTGGTGTGCAGTGCTCTATAGCATCGTTTTGAGGGTAGGAGTTGAAACAGTTTATGTCCAGGATGCGAGGGATCTGCAAATATTTTCACGGCCTTCTTCTTGATTCGAGCAGTATACAGGTCCTCAATGGAAGGCAGGTTGGTAGCAATTGTTTTTTCTGCAGTTCTAATTATCCTCTGAAGTCTGTGTTTTTCTTGTTGGGTTGCAGAACCGAACCAGACAGTTATAGAGGTGCAAATGATAGATTCAATAATTCCTCTGTAGAACTGAATCAGCAGCTCCTTGGGCAGTTTGAACTTTCTGAGTTGGCGCAGAAAGAACATTCTTTGTTGTCCTTTTTTAATGATGTTTTTGATGTTAGCTGTCCATTTTAGATCTTGCGATATGATAGAACCTAGAAATTTGAAGGTTTCTACTGTTGATACTGTGTTGTCTAGTATTGTGAGAGGTGGAAGTACGGAAGGGTTTCTCCTAAAGTCTACCACCATTTCTACAGTTTTGAGTGTGTTCAGTTCCAGATTGTTTTGGTTGCACCACAAGGCTAGTCGTTCGACCTCTCGTCTATATGTGGATTCGTCATTATCTCGAATGAGACCAATCACTGTCATCTGTGAACTTCAGTAGCTTAACAGATGGATAATTGGAGATGCAGTCATTGGTATACAGAGAGAAGAGAAGTGGGGAGAGCATACAGCCTTGGGGGGGCCCTGTGCTAATTGTACAGGTATTTGATGTGATCTTGCTTAGCTTCACCTGCTGCTTCCTGTTTGTTAGGAAGCTTGTGATCCACTTACAAGTCTGTTCCGGTACCTGTAGCTGGTTTAGCTTATTAGAAGAATGTCTGGAATGATGGTATTGAATGCTGAACTAAAGTCTACAAAAAGGACCCTTGCATAGGTCTTTGGAGACACAAGATGTTGAAGGATGTAGTGCAGAGCCATATTAACAGCATCATCTGTTGATCTATTTGCTCGGTATGCAAATTGCAAGGGGTCTAACAGCGGATCCGTGATGGTTTTCAGGTAGGAAAGCACTAGCCTTTCAAAGGTTTTCATGACTACAGATGTTAAAGCAACTGGTCTGTAGTCATTCAGTTCCTTGATGGTGGGCTTCTTCGGTACTGGGATGATGGTAGAGCGTTTGAAGCAAGAAGGAACATAACACATCTCTAGTGATTTATTGAAAATATGGGTGAAGATGGGGGCCAATTGGTCAGCACAGACTTTTAAGCAAGAAGGAGTTATCTTGTCTGGGCCTGGAGCTTTTCCTGGCTTTTGTCTGTGAAATAGGTCCTGCACTTCCTTTTCTGTGATCACTAGGGGTTGTGAACCCAATGAAATGGGGTCAGTTGTAGGAGGCTTGGCTGTTGTTGGTGTGTCTGAGATGGGGGTTGTGGAGATAGGTGGCTGTAGTTTCCTTTCAAACCTGCAGTAAAACTCATTCAGGTCATCTGCCAGTTGTTGATTACCTTCAGCCTGGGAAGGAGGTTTGCCATAGCCGGTGATATTTTTAACAGTTTTCCACATGTTTGCTGGTTCATTTGCTGAAAACTGATTCTTTAGCTTTTCAGAGTAGCTTCTTTTTGCTGCTCTGATCTCCCTTGTTAGTGCATTTCTGGCCTGATTGTACAGCATTTTATCACCTTTTCTGTAGGCTTCCTCTTTGGAATGTTGTAACTGCTTAAGTTTTTATATATGCTTTTGTGATTTATTGGATTCAGCTCCGCCCATGAAAATTTTATTTTACATATGAAGTCATAAAAGTTTTATTGTCATAAAGTTTCATTTGACATACATTTTAATTATTAAAAGAAAATGGTATATCTATTTCTTGCCCAATACCAGAATAAATAATAAATGAGTCTTATGTAAGCAGGCTTCATCCATCAATTACATAAAATGGAATACTGTTTTTGTTTTTTTTAAATTGCTGGTTTTAAGAGATGCACTCAGGGAATTTTCTTTTGCTTATAACTATCCATCCATACTCTACAGCAAGAGTTTTTCAAATATTTCCAGGCTATAGAACCAATTACGGTAGATTAAAAAAAGTCCCCAGCCAAGGGGCAAAATTCTAATGATAGAAAATTGGCTGTGTTCCAAGTTAACTTTCTTCTTTCCTTCCTTCCTTCCTTCCTTCCTTCCCTCCTTCCCTCCTTCCTTCCTTCCTTCCCTCCTTCCTTCCTTCCTTCCTTTCTTTTTCTATCTATCTATCTATCTATCTATCTATCTATCTATCTATCTATCTATCTATCTATCTATCTATCTATCTATCTATCATCATCTACATCTATCTGTATATCTATATCTATTTCTATCTAAGCCCTTAATGTCTCTGGAATCCCATCAAGTTCTCTAGAACACAATGTGTCGTGTCCCATTCCTCCTCCGACAGCCGGGTCGGGAAAGTCCGTATCAAGCGTGCCTCTGCAGCTCTGCCAAAGTCCTATCAGAGTCCTCAGGGCAGGCAGGAATCCAAGGTGTGACTTCAGCAATCCAGATTAGACTTTGCCTGACTCAGAGAATGCCAGAAAGCAGATCCTTTATATAGGCCATGGGGTGTGGCTCCATGACTCAGCACTTATCCAGGCCTGCCCCTCCCTTCCTTTTGCTGACATCGCCTCTCCATTCTCCGGAAGCGTGGATCTATCCATTGCATCGTTTCGTCTCCAGCTGTTGGTAATCCCAGCTTGTGGCTGGCTTCAGGTGCACATGCTATCGGAGGGAGGTTTGTTTGTTCGGTTTGTCCGGGCATGGTGCCAGGGCTGGGGGCTGGAGGCATGCCAGGACATTCTTCTGTACTATCAGCATCTGGCAGGAGATAAGAGGGGCCCGGCTGCGGCGGGGGGAGCGAGCGAGGCACAACACAATGTGAAAACCTATGTTGTACGTTCCGTTCATTCATGCCTTTTATTTATTTATACCTGCCTTTATTATTTTTATAAATAATCAATGCAGTGTACATACTAATACAGATAGTCCTCGATTTACAACAGTTCACTTAGTGACCGTTTAGAATTACAACAGCACTGAAAAAAATAACTTATATCTGATTTTTACAGTTACAACCTTTGCAGCATCCCCATGATCATGGGATCAAAATTCAGATGCCTGGCAACTGGTTCATATTTATGACCGTTGCAGCATCCCAGAGTCATGTGATCACCTTTTGCGACCTTCTGACAAGCAAAGTCAGTGGGGAAGCCCGATTCACTTAACAGCCAGGTTACTAATTTTATCAACTGCAGAGATTCACTTAACAATTCTGGCAAGAAATGTCGTAAAATGGGGCAAAATTTACTTAACAAATGTCTCACTTAACAATACAAATTTTGGGCTCAATTGTGATTGTAAGTTTAGGACTACCTGTACTTCTCCCTCCTCCTACTTTCTCCATAACAATCCTGTGAGGTGCATCGGGCTGAGAGAGAGTGACTGAGTTAAAATTGCGGGCCTAAGGGGCTTCCGGGTGGCTCCACCTCTTCGCTGAGCCCTAATTAAAGGGGCTCCGCACTGAACATCGTAAAAGCCAGGAAAAGCCGGCTTTAATCTTTTTCTCTGGATGAAAGAGGAAAGATAAGAGCGCAGGAATGTTGGTAGACCTCCCCAGAGGCTTTGTTTTAATTAAGCAGAGCCTCGAAGGGTCGACGGGTCCCATAAATATTCCTGCCATCTCCGACTTCAGTGCGTGTCTGCAAAAGCAGGAAAAGAAGGTGTCCATCTCTGCTAATTGTCTTATCTTTATGGATCTCTTTAAGCAGACGGAATGAGTGCAAGCGGACGATTATTGGATTGCAAGTATTTTTGATTTCCGGACTTCTACCTTTTAAAAAAGAGAATTTTTTTTCCTTTGTTCTAATTGACTCTAAGATGGCGCCTGAACGGGAGTGAAATGACGAATGGAATTTTAAACAGTCTGTGCAACTAAGAAGATAAGAAATGTTATGTGTGGATTTTAATGAAGTGAACTGAGCTCTCCTATACTTAAAGGGGAAAGAGAAGTTTCTAGACTTATATTTTGTGAATTTTAAAACTGAAATGGCTACTAAACCACCTAAGACTGGGGGCAGAAGGGTTCTGAACCAGCTTTAGAAGATCTGATTAAAGAGCAAGGAAAGTGTCTGAAGAAAGGTTTAAGGAGATTATGGATAATAATGAGAAAATAAGAGAAGAAATAAAAGAGAATAATAAAAAATAAGAGAAGATATCTTAATGGCTTTTCAAGGTTTGGCAAAAGACTGGAGGTGGTGGAGGAGGAGGTGCAAGAAATTGTTCAGTCAAATCAACAAATAGAAAATAGAATGGGGAATGCAAATCAAATTGGATAAAAATGAAGATCAAGTGGTGGTGATGCAGTATAGAATGATGGAAGGAGCTCTGAGAATTAGAGGTTTGAATGAAGACAAAGGGAAGATTTAAAAATTTTATCAGAAGCTCTGGCTGAATTTATTGAACTTGATCCACAAGAGGTTGCTTATCAAATTGACAAAATTTATAGAGTTAATTCTTGGATTGCTAGGCAAAAGAAACTTCCTAGAGACATTGTGGTTTATTTTTTGAAAAGAACAGTGAGGAATCAAATTTTGCAAGTTGCTTTTCAGAAAAACTTGAAAATAGGGAACAGGAGTTGAAGGTTTTGAAAGAGATCCTCCCAAGATGTTAAGGGATAGAAAGGACTTTACATTTTTACACAAGAACTTAAGAAATACCAGATTCAATTTAGATGGGAGGTTCCAGTTGGCTTGACAGTGTATTATCAGGAAGAAGATATCGTATTGACACAGTGCTTAAGGCCAAAGATTTTCTTTCTACAGTGCTGAAATTTGAAATAGAAATAATAGAAAAAGAATTCAAGAGACTCAAATGGGTGTGGAAGCTGAGGTGATTCCAGTGATGTTACCATCAGAGGAACAACCACAAGAACAAAGACTGACGAGGGAGCCCTTAAGCGTAAAGAAAAGGAGCAACAAACTCAAAGTAAAGTTCAGGACTCTGCTACAGAAGCGGTGGGAGGAGCACGGCCGAAGATACGGAGGACGATCTTCAGTTGATTGCCCAAAGGCTTCAGCAGCCCAGTAATGGCAAATAAAATCTTGACTTGGAATGTCAATGGTTTGAACTCAGCTCAGAAGAAGAAAAATATTTCATTATTTGAAACAATTAAAATGATGTTATTTGCTTACAAGAAGCATATTAAATTATCAGATCAAAAGTACCTAATAAACTCAAAGTTAGGTAAACATTTTGTTGCTTCAGCTTTGGAGAAAAACATGGCATAGTGGTTTATTTGAGAAAAGATATACCAGCCAAGTTAATAGAGGCAGATATTTATGGAAGATATATTGCTATTGAACTTACAATAGAAACAAAAAGGACTCTCTTGCTTGGTATATATGCACCCAACCAGCAACAAGAAAAATTTTATAGAATGTTATATGATAAGTTGATCCTATGGGATTATAAATCGTGGATTATACTGGGAGATTGGAATGGAGGAATAGATACACGAAAGGACAAGAGAACTTCTTCCAAGAAGATACCTGCACATGCAAAGCTGCCTAAATCCTTTTTTGATATGATAGAAGATTTTGAGTTAAGAGATGTATGGAGACTGGAATTTGGAGGAAAGAGACTATACTTTTTCTCTGATAGGCATCAATCCTTCTCACGTATTGATTTTATTTTAATTTCTAATGATTTGCTTTTTAGGGTGAAGAAAACTAAGATATTTCCAAGATGTTTGTCTGATCATAGTCCTGTTTGGATGGAATTGCAATATGGAAAAGAGGGTAGAAGAACTTGGAGATTAAATGAAAATTTGTTTAGATATCAGGATAATGTAAATCAATGTAAAAAGCAGATGAAAGAATTTTTTGATTATAATTTGAATAATGAAACATCGATAGAAATGGTTTGGGACTGCAGTAAAGCTTTTATGAGAGGTGTATTAATATATCTTAATAATAGACAGAGAAATAAGCAACAAAGACAGCGAGGTATTTAGAAGAGGAAATTTATAAGAAACAACAATTATTAATACATAACTCACATGATCAAAAACTTAAAGATGCAATAAAGTTACT
Source organism: Ahaetulla prasina (assembly GCF_028640845.1). NCBI lineage: Eukaryota > Metazoa > Chordata > Lepidosauria > Squamata > Colubridae > Ahaetulla > Ahaetulla prasina. The sequence continues at coordinate 197,034,244 of NC_080540.1, forward strand.
ACAGAATCAATTTAATATGATAATGGCTGATCAGGTGGCAACAAATATACAATATGCCAAACATAATACTTTTGTAATGCAAATAGACCTGGTAGGTGGTTAGCATACACTTTAAGGAAAAGACAAAACAACGTACTATAGAAAAATAGAATACAAAGGCAAGAGAGATATCAACAGGATAAAATTAAAAAGCTTTTTAGAATATTATACAAATTTATATCTTAAAGATAATATATTGAATAGGGATATTGATAATTATTTGAAGGAATATAAGGTTAAAATTTAACTTTAGAACAAACGGATGAATTGAATCGGCCTATAACCTCGGAAGAAATTATTTTGGTAATTAAACAATTAAAATGGGGAAAACTCCTGGTACGGATGGGCTTACAGTTAGTTATTATAGGAATTTACAGGATGAGATGTTAGGTCCACTTAAGGAATTATTTAATCAGATACAACTAGGAGGAATTCCCCTCATGGAGAACCTCTTTATTTCATTGATACCAAAAGAGGAACAGGATTGTTCTAAACCTGGGAATTATAGGCCAATCTCACTTTTAAATAATGATTATAAGATTTTTGTTAAAATAATAGCTAATAGATTAATGTTGATTCTGCAGCGAAGAATTCATAATGATCAATCTGGATTTATAAAAGGGAGACAGATGAGGAATAATGTTAGGCAGATTATTAATTTACTGGAGTACTTAGAAAAGAAAAATTTTATTCCAGCAGCATTTATTTTTCTCGATGCAGAGAAAGCTTTTGATCGATTGCATTGGGATTTTTTATTTAAATTAATAGAAAAGATGCAATTTGGAGATGGTTTTTTAAGAATAATTAGGGCAATTTATGGAGAGCAAACAGCACAGATTATAATTAATGGTAGCTTAACAGAACCTTTTAAGATTGCGAAAGGAACAAGACAGGGATGTCCTTTATCACCATTATTGTTTATTTTAACTCTAGAACCATTATTGGATAAAATACGAGAAGTAAAGGAGATCAGACTGTTTTTGAATGATTATGATGTATTATTTTTGATTGCTTTTGGGGGAAGTTAGGAATTGATGATTGTAGGGGTATAATTAAGTTGGGACGAAAACTTTTTAGCATATGTTTGTTTTCTTTTAACTATACCTTGTGCTCGTTCCGGGAAGCCGGGGGGGGAGGGGGGTTGCGAAGGGAGGGGGGAGGAGGGGGGGAAAGGGGGAAAAAAAATTTTGTAAAACTTTTTGAATAAAAAAAAAAAAAAAAAATTGCGGGCCTAAGAAGGATTAGAACTCAGAGCTGCTTTCTAGCCTGGTGCCTTCACCAGGAGACCAAACTGACTCTTTTAACATGGCCACTCCCATTGTCCTGCAGGGCCAACCGTTTCTCACCCAATCATTTCCCCCTATGTTTTCCTGGAGAGAGAGGGGAGGAATCAACTGAATGGGCCATTCAGACCAAATGGCTGGTTTTCTGCTTCTCATATTGTGATTTAAGAGGGAAGGTGATGACGCGACATATTTTCATATTTGGTGGACTTGCAAGAAAATTAAGGCCTTTTGGATAAGAATTTGGTGGATTATTCAAAATGTCTTGAAGAAGAAGATAAAGTTCCTGCCGCAATTTTTCCTTTTGGGAATTATAACGGATTGTACAGTGACTGAGATTAAATTGATTTTGAACTTAATAACAGCAGCAAGGCTGTTGATTGGACAATATTGGAAGAAAAAAGAATTACCTACAATAGAAGAATGGATACTGAAAGTTACTAACTTGGCTGAGATGGCTAAAATCTCAGCCTTTTTGAAAGACAATACGCAGGAAGGATATTTAATTGAATGGAAAAAATGGATTGATTATTTACAAAACAGATATCAGATTAAGAGATATCAGATTGCTTTGAATAATTAGGATGTATTATTTTAGAATGTAATGGGGGAGGTTAGGAAATGAAAAGATTCGGATGAGGTTAATTGGATTAGAAGGGAAAATTTTACTCTATGTTTGGTTTATGTATAACAATACCTTGTGATTGACCCGGGAAGCAGGGTGGGGGGGAGCGAGGGGAAGGGGGTTTTGAGGGGGGAGGGGGGGGAAAAGGGGGAAAAATATTTTTGTTTTTTAAAACTTTTTCAATTAAAAAAAAAAGAGGGAAGGCTAAGTTTTGTTTTTCTTTTAAAGGGGTATCTGTGTGTCTCATCATAGCACAGAGAAGATGGATGTAGTGACCCTGAAGTTTCAGGATTGATTCAAGACGTGCTTTTGCATCAGATCTGCATCTTGAAAAAAATGAGGCAGTCCTGGCCAAACTGGAACTCTTGATCAGTACATGATAACAGAAATCGAGCCATAGCTGAGAAACGAGAGGGGGGGGGAGGGAGGGAGGATTTATTGAGAAAGAATTCTGTGATTTGCAAGATTCCAAGAACTCCAAGATTTTGAAGAGTTTCAAAATCACTGCCAATAATTAAAGGGTATGATAGAATAGAATAGAATTTTTTATTGGCCAGGTGTGATTGGATACACAAGGAATTTGTCTTGGTGCATATGCTCTCAGTGTACATAAAAGAAAAGATATGTTAATCAAGGATTCTAAGGTACAACACTTAATGACAGTCATAGGGTACAAATTTAACACAATGATACAACATTTAATGATAGTCATAGGGAAAAAATAAGCAATCAGGAAACAATATAAATCATAAGGATACAAGCAACAAAGTTACAGTCATACAGTCATAAGTGGAAGGAGATGGGTGATGGGAATGATGAGAAGATTAATAGTAGTGCAGATTTGGTAAGAGTTTGACAATGTTGAGGGAATTATTTGTTTAGCAGAGTGATGGCCTTCGGGAAAAAACTGTTCTTGTGTCTAGTTGTTCTGGTGTGCAGTGCTCTATAGCGTCGTTTTGAGGGTAGGAGTTGAAATGGTCTATGTCCAGGATGCGAGGGGTCTGTAAGTATTTTCACAGCCCTCTTTTTGATTCGTGCAGTATACAGGTCCTCAATGGAAGGCAGGTTGGTAGCAATTATTTTTTCTGCAGTTCTAATTATCCTCTGAAGTCTGTGTCTTTCTTGTTGGGTTGCAGAAACAAACCAGACAGTTATAGAGGTGCAGATGACAGACTCAATAATTCCTCTGTAGAACTGGATCAGCAGCTCCTTGGGCAGTTTGAGCTTTCTGAGTTGGCGCAGAAAGAACAGTCTTTGTTGTGCTTTTTTGATGATGTTTTTGATGTTAGCTGTCCAGTGATGAGGTTGCACACGAGCCCTTGGATTCCTGGGACTTTGAAAAGTCGAAAGCCAGAAAAGAGAGAAGGAGAGAAAGAGAAAGGAAGATTTTATAGGAACTGATAAGCTAATTTGCTTGCAATACTTGGGGTTGGAGAGAGGGTCACTAAAATACTTATAACTCTTTGCTCAGCTGTTATCGGATCTGAATATAAAACTCAAAATGAATTGGAACTGTTCGCCCCCAATCAGGATCATATCCTCTTGCTTCTAGCTGGACAGCCATAAAATGTCATAAATTGGGAAGGGGGCTCACAGACTCAGGCTAAAAAGGAGCTGGTACTGATCTTTTTCTCAAGGTCAGAAGATTCCTGGTTCCCCTGAGCCTAGGAAATCAGAATAACAGATTTGGAAAGGACCTTGGAGGTCTTATAGTCCAACCCCCTGGTTTAATCAATCAAGATCCAGACACCCAACATTCATTCCCTTCCTTCTATCCATCCTCAAGTTAATTCCATGATTGCAAACACGAATAATCTTGGCTTGATTCCCACTCAAGTTTCTTGGCACCAGAAATAAAAAATTTGATTGATATTGCTGGTAATCACTGAACATTTAATTTAATGAATACCATCAACAAGCCATAGGGGTTTTGCTGCAGCCTACCAAAATGTTTCACTGAATAAATGACAAAAAGAATTATCTTTTTTATTAATTAATTCTTAATCCAACATAGGATAACCGTCAGATCATGTTTGGACATCCTCATAGATTCTCTTGGCATTAACGCCTGTTAAACTTGAATTGCCATTTTCAATTCATCCTTTAAGTTGCAGAAGAATGAAGATGTTCATGAACCAAGACAATGGCAAGGCTTTGCTTCTGGGAGAATTTTTTTAAAAAGCAGAACAAAACTTTTGAATATGAGAGCAGATTTAGAGAGCAGAAAGATACTTCTGTGTGAAAAAGAATGAAATGAATGAACAGAAGATGAAATCTCTCTATTGCTGTTAAACTTTTACATTTAATTCTCATGTTCCAAAACAGAACACGAGATTGTGGGTATTTGGTGCCTCTAAACAACAGATGTTCTGCACTAAAATGACCCAAATTCTATGAAAAGAAAAAGTGGACCTGTGTGATTTGTATCAGTTTTAGAAGCCAACCAATGTCGTGGTTTTTTTTTTTTAAATTAATGTTGTATAATTGATACAGTTTCCCCAGAAACCTCCCAGCAAGACAAGGAGTTCTGTAAACCCATCCTTTGATTGTTAATAAGTGTTGGTTTTTCTCTTGGGTCACATTCTGTTCACCGTGTGAAATATCCGAAGTAATGAGTAAATGATCAAATTGTTTCTCTTCTCTTTCTCCCAGAGCAATAATGGAAAGCAAGTCGAGAAGACGACGACGTTGCACAGACAACCGCATAATAAAACATTAACAGATGAACAAATTGCAGCCACGCTGAGACTCAACCCCTTTTAGTTCTCCAGATTTCTCCCCTTGTCGAAGTTGCTCCAGTTCGAAGCAGAGAGTTGCTATTTAAAACCAAACCAACCTGAAACTTTTTACAAGTTGAATGCTGCCTTCTGCAGTTTTGTTTGTTTGTTTGTTTGTTTGTTTATTTATTTATTTATGCTGCCTTTGCATTTCCTCAGAATATGACAGGCGACAACACATCCTAGGTAGGGGCATCCAGTGGGCTGTTGTAGGAGACAGTAGGAAAACATCCTCCTTAAGACTACAAAAGCCATGAAGAGGAACATCTGATATATAGCTCTGTGCTATACTTGATACCCTTGAAGGGTTTCAGAAGGCATTCCTTGAATGCATGTTTAGGCCTTGATTCCGGTCACATTTTGCACTAAGCCGTTTAATGATTTATTTGCCATGATTTAAGGCACAGCCTTTTGGAAAGCGAACCAAACAATGTGCGACTTAGTCAAAACAGGATGGCTAATGCAATCTGTGATCGCAATAAAAAATTAAACACAATAGGTTAGGGAAAAAAAACAGATATTTAAGAAAGTGTCGCACAAGGGAACCCAACAGGGATTGCAGTTTTTGTTTTAATTCAATGATACATTTCTACAACGAGAGTGGATGCATTTTCTAATTTCTTTTTCTTCTTTTTGATTTTCTTTCTTAAGCTGAGGAACAGAAGAATATGCCTTTACTGAGCATAAGGAAGCAGCCTGATCATAACTGAAATATGGTTCTGACGTGGCCATAATCTCTTTTTCATTGACTTCCAGCCGCACGTAGACATCTAAATGATGTCTATGTGCCAGCATATATATATATATTTTAAATTTTATATAAATATTTATTTATTTATTTATATTTATATATATGTGACATCTAAATGATGTCTATGTGCCATTTGCATATGCTGGCTGGGGAATTTGCCTATTAGAGCCCATAGTCACCTTGGACAGTGAGATGGGCAGCAAACAAATTTAATAAATAAATAAAATTGCACATGCTGGCTGGGAAATTCTGGGTGTTGAAGAACACACGTCTGAAAGTTGCCAAGGTTGACAAACACTGCTGTAGTGGGAGGCTGTGGGTTATGTGCATACAGAAACATTACACAATTTAACCACTAGGTGGTGGTGGAGTCAAAATGTATCTAGTTTAAGAGTTGTGAAAATAAGCTTTTGTCTCTAATTCTATTTTCATAATGTTATGTATTTTTCTACAGTGAAGAGAGGCGGTACTATATGCACACATGCAAAGACATCTGAAAATTCACATAGAGCATTGGGGGCCCGGCAACTACCTAATCATAAGCAGAAATGTGTTATTACAATCTGTAGCAGTGGTGGGTTTCAAATTTTTTTATTACCGGTTCTGTGGGTGTGGCTTGGTGGGCGTGGCATGGCTTTGTGGGTGTGGCTTGGTGGGCGTGGCAGGGGAAATACTATAAAATCTCCATTCCCACCCCACTCCAGGGGAAGGATACGGTAAAATCTCCATTTTCTCCCCAGTCCAGAGAAAGGTTACTGCAAAATCCCCATTTCCTCCTGATCAGCTGGGACTCGGGAGGCAGAGAAAAGATGGGGGTGAATTTTTACTACCTGTTCTCTGAACTACTCAAAATTTTCGCTACCGGTTCTCCAAAACTGGTCAAAATCTGCTGAAACCCACCTCTGATCTGTAGTGCATACATTGCACCACAAATACACACACGTACGTACAAACATACATGCCTGGAGAAGGCGGGAATACGTGATGAGGAATTAGGTGTGCATTTACCAAGAAAGTCAATATTTTCAAGCAAGTATTTACTTGAAAAATATAATTTTCCTGCACAAGCATGCTAGTTTCTAATCGGTTGCTCTGATCTTTAGCAACAGGTACACATTCCAGGTACAGAAATACTGTACTGAACAGCGCTGTGACTATGGAGAGGAAAAGCAGGGGCAGTGTTTATACTTGCCTGATGACTTGGCCCAAATTATTTCTTGTCCTTTCCCTCACTGCCCAACCACACCCTTGTTTATTTACCAGCAGTTGCTGCCCTCTGCTGACCAGTGCAGAAACTTGAAGAAGCCAAAAAAAGAAAAGAAAAAGGTTTCGTGTCAGGATCAGAGATGGGTTTCAGCAGGTTCTGACCAGTTCTGGAGAACCGGTAGCGGAAATTTTGAGTAGTTCGGAGAACCGGTAGTAAAAATTCTGACTGCCTGCCCCCCAATCTATTCTCTGCCTCCCGAGTCCCAGGGAAGAAATGGGGATTTTGCAGTAACCTTCCCCTGGATTGGGGTGGGAATGGAGATTTTACAGTATCCTTCCCCTTCCACGCCCACCAAATCATGCCACGCCCACCAAGCCACCCCCACAGAACCGGTAGTAAAAAAAATTGAAACCCACCACTGGTCAGGCTGCCACATTATCCACCATAAACATTATTTATACATGTCCCAGTGGTGAAATACAGCCGGTTCTACCCGGCTCGGACGAACCAGTAGTGCCGGTGGCAGGATGCTCCGCCCACCTGCCCGGACATCATCACGTCCCCTTTTTGACCCTCTGCGCATGCCCAGAAGGCTCTGCGCATGGGTGGAGGAGGCGCGCTCTCACATTTGCAAACTGGTAGCAAAGGTAAGTGGATTTCACTCCTCCCCAAAATGCAGCATTGCAACCATTAATCCCAAATCGTTCTGAATTTCCTTCCTGTAGCAAAAAGAATGAATAGAGGTGTTGAAAGCTCAGTGTCTGGGCGACAAGAAGTCAGACATGAATGAAATAGAGGCATTTAGCCAAAGTTAAGGCAAGGAGAGATGGGATGATTTTTCATCTAAATGCGCTTAATCTGCTTCTGACCATGATAGAAATATGAACTATTTGGAGTGTTGGAAAAAATATCCATCTGGTTCAGTTCCAAGCCTGGAGAAAGACACTGGAAACATGGAGGCTGATTGGAAAGAAGGTTTAATGATGAAGCAGAGCCACATGGGTGGTTCTGGGCAGCTGACCACATGGAGTTGAGAGTGGGAGGTATTTATACCTTCTCTTGCACTTGAGCTTCCTGTTCCTGTGCAAGAACATGCATTCTCTTGGCTGTTGTCAGACTCCCCATGGGGCCATGTACAAATCGCAGGAGTTTGTCTGAGCTACGTTTGATTGAGGTTCGCTGGGGGTGATGCAACTGAGATGGTGCAATGAAGAGGCTTGTCTTCTGAAAGGATGTTGGGCAATTCCTATTATGGCTGGGAGCTAATCCTACCTTTGTTGGATCTTGGGTGAGGGTATTTGCTTATGGATAGAGCTAGCTATCCCTTTCTCTCTTAAGTGCTGACATCTGCTGAGGGCTATTAAGGAAGGTGGGGGTAGTATGCTTTCTAAGAGCATGTTTCTCCATTTCTCATCCAGGGAAATATAACATTCTGCCTTTTTAAATATTTCTCAGAATATTTCACTCTTGTAGAAGAGGGGTGGATGCTAACTTTCTACAGCGTTTTTTTCCACGTAATTAATTTTGGGTGATTTCAACCCAACTGTACACACTTCTTCCAAGTATTATATATGCAAGTGTTTCATATGATATAGATGGAGCCATATAAAATAAACACACACAAGCTTAGCAACTTAGTATTTGGAGGCCATTTCCAGTGTTCCAGCGCTTGCCATAATTGTCAACAAATGCTACTGTCTACCCCAATATATTGTTCCTGTCAATTAAACTTTGGAGACAGAATTAGTGCTGGGAGAACTGCTTATTATTATGCAGATTAAAACATAAAATAGAAATATTTTAGATTATAACTCGACTGGCAATCCCAGACTGGCAATCCCAGGCAATTAATAGTAGACTCTGGGTTTGTTTGTTTGTTTGTTTGTTTGTTTGGCAAAAGAAATGAAAATGATGGAAATGATGTTTATGTTTAATTTTTGCTTATCACATTGCTGTTAGCAGACAAAGACCCCCGTTGGGATAAATTAGCAACGGTTTCAGCAACCGGGCAGAATAGTACCAATGACAGCCTTAAGATGAATTATGGGGGCTTGTGCTAATTAGGTGACAGTATCTGGCTGATCTAGATCAGGGGTCTCCACCTTGGCAACTTTAAGCCTGGTGGACTTCAACTCCCAGAAAGCCCCAGCCAGCAAAGCTGGCTGGGGCATACTGGGAGTTGAAGTCCTCCAGGCTTAAAGTTGCCAAGGTTGGAGACCCCTGATCCAGAGACCCTAAGCAAGGGTGGATTAGTACCTAAATTAGTATTTAGATGGGAGTCATTCATCATGAAATGCTGGGTTGTAGGCTAGACTGGGAAAGTCAAAACCATCCAGGGAGAAGGTAAAGGCAGGTCACCTCTGTACACTTGCCAAAAAACAACAACACCACCCTACATGAAGTTTCATGTAGGACTCATGAAGTCACCAAGGGCTGAGCTGAACTCAAAGGCTTTGCTGTGATCCAGCTTATGTTGGGAAAAAGGAAACTTTCTCTGATCTAGAAACTATATGCAGATTCTAAAGATTTTCTCAATCTGGTTGTGCCAGTCTCTACATTTTGCCTTTGCTTTGTTTCCTGAAGTACGGCAATACTTTATTATTATTATTATTATTATTATTTATTCAATTTTTATACCGCCCTTCTCCCGAAGGACTCAGGGCGGTGTACAGCCAAGATAAAACAAAACGGAACAATATACAATTAAAATACAAATTAAAAAACTTATTATATAGTTGGCCTAAAAACTTTAAAATTTATAAAACTAAAAAACCCCTTAAAATTAATAATAGAAATTTAAAACCAATAAAATTTAAGCCAGCCCCGCGCGAATAAATAGATGTGTTTTCAGTTCGCGGCGGAAGGTCCGAAGGTCAGGTATTTGGCGTAAACTCGGGGGAAGTTCGTTCCAGAGGGTGGGAGCCTCCATAGAGAAGGATCTTCCCCTGGGGGCCGCCAGCCGACATTGCTTGGCGGACTGCCCAATAATCAATCAATTTCCCTCCCCCACTACTCCGACCCTTATTACAGCACGTTCCCAGGAGAGCAACCCAGGCTCCTTGCCAGCGCCAGAATTGGTTTTTTGAATAATGATTTACTCAAGGGATACAACTAGGTGTATCTGCCACTGACAAAAACAATCAACGTGATATAAAGGCCTCCCAAAGATTGTTAAACAACCAGGTAAGACGTAAGGAAACACGTTCCTGTCTAGTGTGCAGAAACCAATAGCTGAAACACATTTAATTTGAGTATCTGCCAGCATCTGCTTAGGAAGCTGCTCTTTTAAGTTCCTGCTACATTGGTTGGCTGGCAAGTCGGTAAATCAAGACGGGGGAAGGAGAGTGAGAAGGAATTAAAAATATACCAAAGCTGTAGTGCACAAAAGGGTTCTTAAAAAGTGGCAAAAGAATGGCTGAATCAGTTCCTTCAAACGCTGATCTCTTCCCAATCCCACTTTCAACAATTTTTATTTTATTTATTTATTTATTATTTATTTATTTTGTCACAACATTATATATAAACACATATAAGGAAAGAAAAACAATAGGACAGGAACGGTAGGCACTTTTGTGCACTTATGCACGCCCCTTATGGTCCTCTTAGGAATGGGGTGAGGTCAATGGTTGTTGTGCCTCGTTCGCTCCCCCTGACGCAGCCGGGCCCCTCTTATCTCCTGCCAGACGCTGATAGTGCTGAAGAATGTCCTGGCATGCCTCCAGCCCCCAGCCCTGGCATCATGCCCGGACAGGCCGAACAAACAAACCTCCCTCCGATAGTATGTGCGCCTGAAGCCAGCCACGAGCTGGGATTACCAACAGCTGGAGACGAAACGATGCAATGGATAGATCCACGCTTCCGGAGAATGGAGAGGCGACGTCACCAAAAGGAAGGGAGGGGCAGGCCTGGATAAGTGCTGAGTCATGGAGCCACACCCCATGGCCTATATAAAGGATCTGCTTTCTGGCATTCTCTGAGTCAGGCAAAGTCTAACTTGGATTGCTGAAGTCACATCCTGGTCTCCTGCTTGCCCTGAGAACTCTGACAGAACTTTGGCAAAGCTGCAGAGGCTTTGCAGCCACGCTTGATACGGACTTCCCCGACTCGGCCGTCAGAGGAGGCGTGGGACACGACAATGGTAGACAGTTTTTGGTTAAAGATTTTGGGAGTTTGAGAAGAGACCACAGAGTCAGGTAGTGAGTTCCAAGCGTTAACAACTCTGTTACAAAAGTCATATTTTCTGCAATCAAGATTGAAGCGGTTAACATTAAGGTTGAATCTTTTGTTTGCTCTTGTATTATTGCGATTGAAGCTGAAGTAGTCTTTAACAGGAAGGACATTGCAATAGATGATTCTGTGTGTTAAACACAGGTCATGTCTGAGTGGGCGGAGTTCTAAGTTTTCTAATCTCAGGATTTCAAGTCTGGAGGTATAAGGTATTTTGTTGTTTACAGAGAAGTGAAGGACTCTTCTTGTAAAATATTTCTGGACTCGTTCAATTGTATTAATGTCAGAGATGTGGTATGGGTTCCAGACAGGTGAGCTGTATTCAAGAATGGATCTTGCAAATGTTTTGTATGGTCTGGTTAGTAGTGTAGTGTTTTTGGAAAAGAACTACGCAAAATTAGGTTTACAACTCTTAGAGCTTTTTTTGCTATGTAGTTGCAATGGGCTTTGGCACTTAGATCATTTGATATGTAAACTCCAAGGTCTTTAACAGGGTGGGGGTCATCTGTAAGGTAATGTCCATCAAGCTTGTACTTAGTGTTTGGGTTCTTTTTTCCAATATGTAAGACTGAGCATTTGCTAGTTGAGATTTGAAGTTGCCAAGTTTTAGACCAATCGGATACAAAGTCAAGGTCTTTTTGAAGGGTAGTAGTATTGTTGGTGGTGTTAAATAGTTTAAAATCGTCAGCAAAGAGAACACATTATTCTCCCTTGGCAGTTTCAGGAGCAGCCCTCGCTCAGTTTCACCTCTCCCTTTCAGGGCATTACTACAATCTGGATTGCCCTGCATGCTTATCATTTAAAATACTGACACATGCTGCTTTAGATTGGTGATTGTTTACATGGGCTGTGTAGCCTGAGCAATGAGAGCTGACCTTTACTCAGGGGAATAAAAAAATCACTATGTATCTTCCACACAGAGAAGCAGGTGTGATGTTCTTCTCCAGCAAACCCCACCTTCCCGAAGTCACCAACTTGGCAACACCTGGTACAGAGCCTTCCTGGTTCCACTTCTGTTTTCCTTCTCCTCCCCTCCCTTCTTGCCTATAAAATACAACATAGAACGAGTTTGGCGACAGCAGCATTCAGTTTCTCTGTATACAAAGAAGTTTCGGTCGAAGTAGCTGAGTGCGTTTAGCTGGGTACATAGTGGAAGGAAGACAATGGACGTCACAGGTGTGCCTGCAGTAGGACCGAGCAAGCGGACAGGTAAATGTTTCCTCTCTTTGATGTCGGATTCCAAGTCAGGGGGAACTTCAGGTTTTCAGGAGGGGGATCCCCAAACCATCTTTAAACTTGAAAAAGACCCTCAGGCTGCCATTGACGTTCCTTGCTGGGAGGGTCCCTGCAAAATTACACTCTAGAAAGGGACATTCTTGGCACTCAAGAACAGCAAAAATGTGCCTTATTTTGGAGCTGCTCCTGATTACAGGGGGAGGGAGGAAATGTTCTCTATAGTACCGGGGAAGGGAGACAGAATTTAAAATTAAGAAAATGTTTCATAAATTACGATGGGCTTTAGCAAGTGAGAAATAGAGCAACCCAACTGTTTTTTTTACTGGCAGAATAGGAAGTTTAAGGGAATTCTGCAGTAAATGTGGTGCTTGTATGTGGAGAACCTGAATCCCGACTGGCTGGATTTCTTGAACCCTAATCCAGAATCTTTTTTTTCAGCAGAGATCACCAAAGATGCCTAGCAGGGAATCTTATCTAGGCAGGCCAACCTAGAAGGTGAAACTTCTTCTGGTTCTCAGGCTTGATTGCTTGGTCAGCAGCATGCGGACTCCAACCCCGATGATTGTGGGCATTGTGCTTGGTCCCTGTGGCCTTGTTTTGAATCTGACAAGCACGCTGGCCCCCAGCTGGAGAGATGTGACTGGATTCCTTGACAAGCCAAGAGATCAGATTCAGCATCAAGGGATCTGGGATATTTGCAACGAGCAGATAAGCGACCACACAAACGAATGCAACGTCAAGGACAACTTGGGTTACTTTAACCAGCTGCCAGTGCAAGTGGCCAGAGGGCTCATGCCCTCTTCTCTGGCAGTCACAGTCGTGGGGCTGGTTGTGACTTCCTTGGGTGTGCGATGTTGGCAGGAAATGCCCCACTATTTGCTTGCAGGGCTAGGCGGCCTGGTGCTCTTTGTTTCCGGCTTGCTGAGTTTGATTGCAGTTTCATGGTACAATTACGAATTGTATGACTTACCTTCTCCTCCATCCACTGCCATACGGGTGGCCTATTGCTTGGTTCTTGGATACTTAGGGAGCTGCCTGGAAATTATCGGAGGCATCTCTCTGACTTTCAGCTTTGGCCAATGCTGCAAAGAGTTGAGGTTGAAGAAAAGCACCAGGAATTCCAGGTATGCAACCCGCAACCAGCAGAGTCTGTCAAATGTTGGAGCTATCTCTGCCCCCATCAGCAGCACAGCAGTTCCCAGACAATCCCGGAATCCCATGCCCAGATCCTACAGTAATTCTCTGGATGTGCTAGAAGGGGAGAGGAGGACCTGGAGTAAGAGCAGGAATGAGAGCAAACTTCCCTGTGACACAGATGTTTAGCCCTAAACTTGAGAATTCGCACAAAGCCAAAGAAGGAGGAAAATTCTGGGTGTTGTACTATGAAATGTCAATCCAGGAAAGTCCTCTTACCAATTTAACATTTCTCCTTCCCTCTTGACAAATGAATCTATGAAAGAACCACTGAGACTCTGGAGCAGTCCGTGATTTATGTATTTTCTCAGGATGCTGGTTTACTGCTTAGGCAACATATATTATAGTCACTGCACACAGAAAAGGTATAAATAGAATGAATTGTGCCCTTGAATCGTGCCTGTATTATTAGAGTTTGGAGATGAAGTGGGCTAAGGATCCTCTCAAATGAGCCACCTGGTTAGTAAATAAAAGCAGGATTTAAAAAAAATAATATTGTAAATTGTTGTAAAAGGTCTAAACAGAAATTTAAACTGCAAGCAATACACACTGAACTGAGCAGAAACCTCTTATGCTCAAAAACTTACTGCTGACTAGCCATGCATAGGATTGTCCTGCTGGGTATTAAAAACTGCTTTTACAGCAGTGTTACTAAGAGCTCTTAAGCGTTTGCTTTTTTTTTACTGTCAGATGAAAAGCTGAAGGGAGCCTTAGCAGAGATTCCATGTAACTTTTCATACAAAGCTATAATCCTCTTCCTTAATTATCCAGACATGGAGGGAAACTTGCAGGGGAAATGTAGCCACATTTGTTCGAATGTGTATACATTCATGTAAAGAAGGGCAATCACAGTCAATTGCACGGAGAAGTTTATATACTGTATGTAGATATACTTGAATGCAGATAATTTGCTCTTAAGACTTTCTGCTAAGGCTGTGCCAAAACATGCCTTGCAATTTATCAAGAGGGTGTCCCCCACCCGCCTCAAAGAGAGGTTTCAATTTTTTTCATATTTCAGGTAGTTGGAAAGTTCTTTCTTGATGGTGCTTTGAGCCTGCTTTATTGCCCAGCCAACAGAGTTTGGGGAAATCTCCTTTTTTAATTTTTTTAGAAGTCTCTCCACCCTCCCCAATGTAAAAAAAAAAAAGCCCAAGGGAAGGGGCTCCTTCATAATGCTTTATTCTGGGATTCAGTGTGAGAATCAGCAGTGTACAGTCTGCTCCTGAGAAGATGGAATAGTAAAGGATAACACAGCTGCCCGTTCCTTTGCCACCTCTTCACTAAAAGAAGTGCAAGGGTATCCCGTTCCACCATGACAATTTCATCTCTTTCCTTTTCAATAACATTTGGAAAGCAATTCCCTTACCCCAGGTTGAATGAAAACTAATAGTTGGAAACATTCCCGAGAGCTTTTCAGCACAGTCTTACGTTCTGCTGTATGTGCAACATTTAGAATAGAATAACGGGGCCATTCCCTTGAGCTGAGCTCAACTCTTGATAACTTCATGAACATGTGATTTCCTTGACTGAAAGGCAGGTGGGTTGTGATTGTCTTCTTTAGGAGTGTGTGTGTGTTTCATTTTCCCAATCTAAATTGTACTCTTGAGATTTCTTGGTGATCTCTCATTCTAATTCTAATCAAATCCAATTTTGCATAAGCTTCTTGAGATCAGCCAGGTTCAGCTAGGGGCTACTACCTGGTATGGTCCACTTCTGATAGGTTTTGAATTACTCAGTGTTCTTCGGCCCATGGCCAGGATGCTTCTAGAATCTAGATTGTCTCCTCCACAGGGGTTATTCCATTTTTCTTCAGATATTGTGCCTGCAGTGTTAAAATGAATTTGGTCAGTGTCTATTGCCTTGATGGGAAAAGCAGTTAAATTACTGCTTGCCTTCCTGTTTTCTGTTTATGACAAGGAAAAATATTATTTTAATAAGGAATGTAATGAGGGACAATATCACAGATTGTCCTGCCACACCAAACAAACCATGCTAAAATATTTACATTTACAAATGAGTAGCTTCTAATTAAAGGCACAGGAACCCATCATTGGGGGAAAAAATATAACAACCACCTCCTACAACATTATGCCACAAATTAAGGTCTGAACACCCAAAAGACAAACAAACATTGAAATGGAATCATTGTGTAATGATACAGTTTGGATTACGTGAACAGTAATGGTGATTTCTGAAAAACGTTTGAATGAATAGAGTTATTTCTGCAAAGTATTAGGCAATTTATTTCTGCTGTAGGATTATTTCAGTTTGGGGTTTTTGCCCATAATAAAGCTAAGAATTTGGAAGAATGCTGGCTTACTAAAATGTTAGTAAAATGTTAGTTACTAAAATGTTCTGCAGAGTAAGTTACCAATGAAGCATTTTCAAGATTTATGTAAATACCAACTTGTATTAATTTTTAATCTGTTCATGCAATGGGCAACTTTCGGCAATAGTATACTAAAATACAGTGAGCTAAAAGATTTGGTAGATATGAATGAAATGCTGCTGAAGGTATTATATTTTTTTCCCTGAAACTGAAATCCAAGTATAATAATAACCACCTCTAAAATCAAGGGCAGCTAAATTATGCAGCGTATGGACTGCATTTGACAGAGTGGCCATATTTATACACGTAGCCCTTAAATCTTGTAAATTTCTTTCCTTATTGATTCTTTTACTTGTATTTTTATGTTTTGTGTTTGGTCTGAAAAAATTATTTCTCCTTAATTTTTTAAGGAGACAGGCTTCTTTTTGGCCTACAGATCTGGTGTTTAATTTTATTGGGTTTTTAGTCTTTCATTATTAAAATATGTTTCTGAACTAAATTTAAACCATTTCGCAATGTATTTACATCTTAACAATAATGGAGTCAACAAACATAGGATCTTGGGGTATGCCATGTCTGTCTTTACCATTTGTTTTAAATACTTGCTTAACTAACCAGCCTATCAGAAGTTTGATTAATCCCTGCTGAATTTGGAGCTGTGAGTCTTTTTCAAAACTGAAATTTCGAAAAGTGATTTTTGAGTGGTATGGGAGGGGTTCCACTCCCTCGGTAATGTAATTTCATTTTGTTTACATTTAAATGTAATTAAAATTCAGTAGTTTTAAACTGATTATTCTTCACTTGCGTACATACTTTTCTCCCCTCTTTTATATTAAAATTTCAGTTTGGAAACCACTTTTGAAGTCTTCACCTCCTCCAATGTACATCTGTGATGTCAATTAATGTACGATGATTGCATTCTGAGTTAACAGGGGTATACTCTGCTCCCATTTAAAAAGAGGACAAAGAAAATCTTTTGAGTAGCTATTTGAGAAACACTGCTGTGACCCAAATGATACATAACCCAGAGCCATAGAGTGGGTCTACTTGCAAACATTGCATACTTCCCAGAATCACATTTTGTGAGATGGGTCCCTGAGTGGGGCCAACCCCACATAGTTGCCATGCCCTCCTCTGCCTGTCACCATCCTGATATATTTATGTATGTAAGTGCTATGTATCCTATTTATATGGCTGCCCATCTCACAAAATGTGATTCTGGGAAGTATGCAATCAAGCCATAAAGACAATTTAAAAAAAATTAATAAATAAAAAAATGGAAATTACTATTAAAAGGCAGAGAGAAGGAGGGAGGGAGGGAGAGGGAGGGAGGGAGAGAGAGAGAGAGAGAGAGAGAGAGAGAGAGTCTCAGGCATTATGAACAATAGACCAGGGGTTTCCAACCTTGGCAACGTTAAGCCTGGTGGACTTCAACTCCCAGAATTCCCCAGCCAGGGACACGAAAGAGGAACAGCGAGGCATGGGTGGTGGGGTGGGGCAGGGATTTTTGCTACCGATTCTCTGAACTACCCGCCCCCATTGCTGCCAGATTGCGCTATCCGGTCCAAACCAGAAGCATTTCACCCCTGCTGTCAGATATGGAAAGGCTTCCAGAAGGTCAGCAGAGATATTGTTTGGGGAGTTCATATTCTACAGGGCAAGTGTCAAGCAGATGTTCCAACCAACTCCCTCTTCTTGATCTTTCCTCCAAGGCTAGGACACACCCAGCCAACACACAACCCCCCTGGATCCTCAAGAGACCAACCACCCCTGTCCAAGCACTAGATGGCCTCAAGAGGTAAGCCCCTCTAGGTGAAAGAATATCCACTCACCACACCCAACAGCAGGGTAGATCATCCATCCCCCCTCGCCATTCCACTCAAGAGTTAAGATATATTTTGTGCTCTGTTTACTGAGTCCTTGATTGTCTGAGTTGAATACCATTCAAGGGCTGAGAATTCTACCAATAAAGGTGCGGTAAAATGAAAAGAAAGGGACGCGGTGGCTCAGTGGTTAAGACGCTGAGCTTGTTGATTGAAAGATCAGAAGTTCAGCAGTTCGAATCCCTAGTACTGCTGTGTAATGGGGTGAGCTCCCGTTACTTGTCCCAGCTTCTGCCAACCTAGCAGTTCGAAAGCATGTAAAAAAAAATGCAAGTAGAAAAATAGGGACCACCTTTGTTGGGAAGGCAACAGCGTTCTGTGCGCCTTTGGCGTTGAGTCATGCCAGCCACATGACCATGGAGACGTCTTCAGAGAGTGCTGGCTCTTTGGCTTTGAAACGGAGATGAGCACCGCCCCCTAGAGTCGGGAACGACTAGCACGTTTGTGTGAGGGGAACCTTTACATTTACGTAAAGTGAAAAGAAATGCTTCTTGCTTCCAAAAATACTTTTTACTTAAGTGTGCGCATGATGTGTCTATATATTGTTTGATGGATGGTGTCAAAACCTCTGTAGTTCAAAAGGCAATCAGTTTCCGCTTGATGGTGATAGCTTTAGGAAGCGAATTTACATCTTTAGAGACCTGGGAACTGCCACCACCACTGCCCTCACCCGCCCTTGAGCAAAGATGTCTAGCTTCCTCAATAAAATATGGTTGTAAAGCAAGTGGGAAGGGCAGCTGAAAGCCCCGAAAGAAAAGTGCCAGAGTTGTGCTATTTCTGTGAACACCATACAGTTATGTCATGTTAATATTTTACCAGTTATTACATTTTTCAAATAGCAGACATTGTACAGTTGCAAGGATGCAGGTGGAGCTTTTCCAAATCTCAAACCAACTCAGAAAAGAAACTTGGAAAGGAACTCATAGTTTAAGTTTAACTACTCCAACAACTAAAAAACTGGCCAGCTGATTCTGCAGCACATACATACACATGCTTGGCTGTATAACCATGTTGTGATTGTTTTTTTAAAAAGGTACAGTAACTCTGTTATAATTTTTTTGCTGTAAAAGAAAACCAGTTTAGTGTAGGGTTTAAGGCATTAAACTAGAAACTAGAAGGCCTTTAGTTCTAGTCCCTCTTTAGGTACAAAGCCAGCTGGAGGACCTTGAGCCAGTCATTCCCTGTCAGCCCTGAGTAGCAGGCAATGGCAAACCACTTCTGAAACTTTGCGAAAATAACCTCAGGGATTTGTCCAGGCAGTTGTCAGTAGTCAACACTGATTCAAAGGCACCAAAACAAATACAGTGGTACCTCGGTATTTGTTGTTAATTGGTTTTGGGAGGCACAATGTGTATTAAAAATGACAAGTGGAAAATAAATCATGTGACTTAACAAGTGATCCTTTGTTTTGGCCAGAAAGAGTAGCGAGTCACAGGGCAGCCAAGATTGACAGCTGCTAGCTCGCATGCTGAGTATCAAACAACAAGTACCGGGACAAAATTTTTGCGTCAAAATGCATCAAATACCAAATTCAATTATTTTTAGAGCAGTTGAGTACCGAGATACCATTGTATATGCAAAAAGGTAAATCTGGAATAAAATACTTCCTCCCCTCTTTCTTCCTCCTTTGAAAGAATCAGAATGTCTGTTTGGGCCTCTCTTTTGATATCTTCCCCCTACCTCTTTCCTTCCCATCCCACAAGTATGTCAGTAAGAAATTAACACCACAATCAGAGGCATTGATTCAGAAGTAATGTTGACTCTATTAATTCTTATTCCCAGGTACAGGATCACAGAAGAAAAAAGTTGGCTATGAGCGATAACATTGGGTAGAGTAGAGTAGAGTAGAGTAGAATAGAATAGAATAGAATAGAATCACAGAGTTGGAAAGGACCTTGAAGGTCTTCTAGTCCAACCCCCTGCTCAGGCAGGAAACCCTATACCATTTCAGACAAAGAGTTGTCCAATCTCTTCTCAAAAACTTCAGTGTTGGAGCATTCACAACTTCTGGAGGCAGTTTCTTCCACTGATTAATTGCTCTGTCAGGAAATTTCTTCTGAGTTCTAGGTTGTTTCTCTTCTTGATTAGTTTTCATCTATTGCTTCTTGTCCTGCCTTGATGTGCTTTGGAGAATAGCTTGACTCCCTCTTCTTTGTAGCAGCCCCTGAGATATTGGAACACTGATATGTCACCCCCAGTCCTTTTCATTAAACTAGATATATTCAATTACAGCAACCGTTTTTTATATGTTTTAGCCTCCACTCCCCTAATCATCTTTGTTGCTCTTCTCTACACTTTTTCTAGAGTCTCAATATCTTTTTTACCTTGTGGCGACCAAAACTGGATGCAGTATTCCAAGTGTGGCCTTACCAAGGCATTATAAAGTGATATTAACACTTCACATGATCTTGATTCTATCCCTCTATTAATGCAGCCTAGAACTGTGTTGGCTTTTTGGGCAGCTGCAGCACACTGCTGGCTCATATTTAAATGATTAGGACTCCAAGATCCGTCTCACAGTTAGGTGCCACCTACTGTACACTATACCTGTGGATTTGGTTTTTCTTGCCTAAATGTAGAATCTTACTTTTTTCACCATTGAATTGGAACCTCATAGAAAAAGAGAAGTTAAACAGGTCACCTCTTGAAACGAAAGCTGTTTTTTTAAAAATAGATATAAAATCCTAAAGTGCAAGCTGAGAGAAAGAAGGCAAATGAAAAAAAAAAATCAGTTTTTTGATGTGACTAGTACTGCTGCATTGAGCCAGAACAACAAAGAAAAAATAGTGTTCCCAGAATTAACTTGCCTGACTTCAAAAGGGCTCCCACACTCTACATAAAAATAAATGCATTGCCCAACCTATCATTAACGTCTTCATCACTAAAAGGTAGGGTGGAAATCACACTTTACAGCACAGTCCTACCCTTTTCCACCCAGAGTTTATTGACTATATCTCTGTGTGCATGCCACTGTAAAGAATTTGTAGATTGCTATCATACTTCCTTCTTTCCCTGTAGCTGATTAACCAGGGATAAAGAGATAGACTCTGTTCTTCAGAACAAAAGTGGTTGTCATTTCTGGCTTGTAATGGATTTTAAATTCAGCTTCCAAAAACATGAAAATAATGACTGGTTCAAGTTAAGTACCAAGTACCAAGAAGGTATAGGTAAGTCTCCACTTTTGGTTAAGAAACCATATCCAAGAAAGGGCTGCTGCAGACATAGGACTTCTGTTGTGTCTGCGCCCCCCGAGCCGGGCCTCCTGCCAGAAAGTGACTTGGAAAGTGAGGGGGAAGGGCCGTCAGGACTTACCTCGGGAACACCGGCTTCCCTGGCTCAGCTCCAGGAGCCAGAAGCAGGCCAGCCACGCCTTCAGACCCAGCTGATGGCAATCAGGCTTGGGTGGACCCTAGTTTCGTAGGCAGGAGAGGAGGGAACAACAGAAGCAGGGGTGGGGCAGGCCTAGGAAGTGCTGAGTCATGGAGCCACACCCCACAGGATATAAAGGCAGCCAGAGCTGCTGTGTCTCTTCGTAGCAGGCAAATTAACTGCTGAACTAAGAGCTGAAGTACTGTTTGACTTATCAGTGTCGAGGGAGATAACAGAGCCATTTGGCAGATGCTTGCTCTTTTGCTGCCAGGGCTGATAGTGCCGGCTAATTAAGGCATTGCTCGGACGGAGGCGAGGGAGGACAGAACATCTTGCCTGCTACCCCAAACGAAACCATCTGCTTCTCAAGATGGATGTGCAACAGCTGCAGCAGCTGCTCCAGCAATTGCAAACCGACAACCAAAGGCTGCAGCAGCAAGTCACTCAGCTGACAGCACAAGTTGCTGCCTGGAATGCTCCTGCAGCCCTCCCTCCTCCCTCTCCTCCTACTCCTCGTCGCACGTGCCCAGTGCCTGTGCCTGAGAGGTTTTCTGGGCAGCCGGAGATGTTCCCGGCCTTCGTGGCATAGTGTCAGCTCTACATGGCAATGCAGCCGGAGGACTTCGCAGACGACCAGGCCAGGGTAGCATTCGTCATGAACCTTCTGTCCAGCTCAGCTGCCTGATGGGCCATGCCCCTGGTACTGCAGAACAGCCCCTTGATGGCGGACTACCTAGGGTTTTGGCGGCAGCTGCGCCTCATGTATGAGGACCCCGTGCGGACCCTGACAGCCACCAGGCGCTTATGGGACCTACGGCAAGGGAAGCGCCCCCTACTGGACTACGTCGCTGAACTCCGCCTGGCGTGCCAAGACATGGACTGGAATGACGCGGCGCGGGCAGACGCGTTCCAGAGGGGCCTCTCGGAGGAACTCCAGGACAAGCTGGCCTGGGTGGAGGCACCGCGGACCTTCAACAATCTGGTGCCTCTCTGCCTGCGTCTTGATGCCCGTCTCCAACGATGCCCATCCTGTCGTCCCATGGACCCGACAACGACGGCTGCGCTCCCGTGTTCCATGCCAACCCCGTCCCAGGCCGCCCCGCACCCTGTGGCTGCTGCGGTGGATGCTTCCGATGTCCATGCCCCTGACCTGGTGCAGGCCTTCCATGAGCAGAACCTGGCCTGACCGCATCCCAACCGTCAGCCCTGGGGGAAGGGCCCTGCGGTGAGGGATAGTGTTATGTCTGTGCCCCCCGAGCCGGACCTCCTGCCAGAAAGTGACTTGGAGCCGGGCCTCCTGCCAGAAAATGACTTGGAAAGTGAGGGGGAAGGGCTGTCAGGACTTACCTCGGGAACACCGGCTTCCCTGGCTCAGCTCCAGGAGCCAGGTGGAAGAGATAACGAAGCCTCTGTCTCCTGACTCTTTCCCCGCCCCCCCAGGCAACGCCTTCAGACCCAGCTCATGGCAATCAGGCTTGGTTGGACCCTAGGTTTCGTAGGCAGGAGAGGAGGCAGGAGAGGAGGGAACAACAGAAGCAGGGGTGGGGCAGGCCTAAAATAAAAAGCACTTTTATTTTAATACTGAGGCATTATCACAGCCGTATACTTATTTTCTTAGACAAGTTACTTTTTTCAAGTCTTCTTCCTTTATGGAAAAAAATGTTTTTGTAGTTACACACGTTATTTTCAACTTCCCTTAGTGATTCCCTGTACAACCCCAGGATAACATTAAAAGCAATATCAGATGCCTGTAAACAAAGTAAGAAAGAATCCTTGTGTGTTGTTAATAGATATTTTTTTAGAATTACATAACAGGCAAGAGTCCAAAGTCAATGGATTTTGGATCTGATAGCAGCTCAGCTGAAATATGCACTTTGTATACCAGTGACGGCGCACCTTTTAGAGACCGTGTGCCCAAACTGCAACCCAAAACCCACTTATTTATCGCAAAGCGCCAACTTAACCTAATTTTAACCTGAATAATGGCAATTTAACCTGAATAATGAGGTTTTACAACCTAAAATAATGATAAGCAGGGGAGAGTTCAGCTAATTGTTCTAAGAAAAACGTGATAAATGCACTTTTATGCCCCTTCATTTTTTCCCTGCTTTTGAAATATTACGTTTAACAGTATCATTTCTCTTTCTCTTTCTCTCTCTCCCTCCCTTTCCCTCACCCTTTCTCTTTCTCTCCCTCTTTCCCCCCTTTCTCTTTACCTCCCCTCTTCCCCCTTTCCCTCCCTCTCTCTCTTCCCCTTTCTCCCTCTCCCTCTTTTTTCCTCCCATTTTTCTCTTCCCTTCATCCTCTCCCTTCTCTTTCCTCCCTTTCCCCTTTCCCTCCCTCCCTCTTCCCTTTCTCCCTCTCCTCCATTTTCCCCTATTTCTCTCTCTTCCCTTCATCCTCTTTCCCTCCTCTCTTCCCTTGTCTCATTCCTCCCTTTCCCCTTTCTTTCCTCCTCTTCCCTTCTCCTCTCTCCCTCCCTTTTCCTCCCTCTTCCCTTTCTCTCTTTCCCTCCCTTTCTCTCTCTTCCCTTTCTCCCTCCCTCTCTTCCCTTCCTCCTCTCTCTCTCTTCCCTTCCTCCCTCTTTCCCCTTCCTCCCTCTCTTCCCTTTCTCCCTCTCTTCCCTTTCCCTCCTCTCTCTTCCCTTTCTCTTTCTCTCTCTCCTCCCTTTTCCTCCCTCTCTTCCCTTTCTCCCTCTCCTTTTTCCTCCCATTTTCTCTTCCCTTCATCCTCTCCCTTCTCTCTTTCCTCCTTTCCCCTTTTCCTCCCTCCTCTTCCCTTTCTCCCTCTCCTCCATTTTCCCCTATTTCTCTCTCTTCCCTTCATCCTCTTTCCTCCCTCTTTCCCCTTTCTTTCCCTCACCTTTCCCCCTTCCCTCCCTCTCTTCCCTTCCCTCCCTCTCCCTCCCTTTTCCTCCCCCTATTTCTCTCTCTTCCCCTTCCTCCTCTCTCTCTTCCCTTCATCCTCTCTTCCCTCCCTTTCCCCTTCCCTCCTCTCTTCCCTTTCTCCTCTCCTCCTTTCCCCTATTTCTCTCTCTTCCCTTCATCCTCTTTCCTCCCTCTTCCCTTTCTTTCCCTCCTTTCCCCTTTCCCCTTCCTCCTCTCTTCCTCCTCTCCCTCCCTTTTCCTCCCCCTATTTCTCTCTCTTCCCTTCATCCTCTTTCCCTCCTCTTTCCTCCCTCTCTTCCTCCCTCCCTTCCCTCTCTCTCTTCCCCTTTCTCCCTCTCCCTCCCTTTTCCTCCCCCTCTCTATTTCTCTCTCTCTCTTCCCCTCCATCCCTCTCTTTCCACTCTTTCTCTTTCCTCACCTTCATTAAAGAATTCTGAATAAAATGTTGGTGAAGCAGAATCGTTCTCGCCTCGATAGTAGAAGCTGCCCACCGGTGAAAGCACCATGCTTATCATCTGGCAGGAAAGACAGGGAAAAGGGCCGAGGGAAGGGGAAAAAATATCTATAGCTCGGTAAAAATGCACATACATTTCATGTAAAAAGTCCCAATTTAAACACCTCTAATTAAATTAACTCCTCTAATGGAAAATAGGATTGAGAAAAATACATGCCCAAAAGTCCTGGGGTTATGGGCTAGACATTCAAGGAGAGTTCCCCTTCCTTTTAGGATAGTGAACCCATGTTAAGTAGCTAAATGGCGAAGTAGCTCATACGAAGGCCTACAGTCAACCGTTTTTTTCTTTTAATGTGACTTACTAGTGTAAACCCTTTTTAAACCAAAGAAAGCATGTGGTATTCCTTCAAATATGTGAGAATAGCCCTCTCTTCTCAAGATTAAATATACTACACCCAACCAGCATTTCTGCTAGGGGTGTGGGTGGATAGGACTAAAGATTAAGACTAATCCTTTCTCTTCTGTTTACTGTGCTTTGCATTTGAATTTGTATCCTGGTGCAGCACTAGGGAGCAAAGTGGGCGTGGACTATGATGAAATATTAAAACAGCACTTCCTTGATAGTAAAACAGACAATCTCACATATTTGAATTCTTTTACATGGATGGATGTATCTCTTTCTCAGTGCAGAGGTGGACTGCTGCCGGTTCGGACCGGTTTGGGTGAACCGGTAGTTCTGGCCACCATCTGGGCCCGCCCACCCGCCCCAGTGCTACTCACCGCGGCTGCCCGAAAAGCTGTCCTGAAAGCCACGCGGATGAAATCGCTGTGTGTTTGAAGTTGCGCACGCTCACATTTTCGGTTCTGCACTAGGTGAACTGGTTAACTTATGTGAAACCCACCTCTGTCTCAGTGTAAAATAGTAACAATTCTAACCTATTCATTCATGGTCAAGAAGGAGAGCTACTTAGGAAGACAATCAATATATGGACATTAGCATGGAAAATGTATTAAAGCTGTAATACCAACATAGTGCAGCTCCCAAGCCAACTCCCATTATTGGAAAAAACTGGTCTTCTAATACCAGCAAACTAACAAAACATGTTTGAGGAGAACTTATCTGAAATAGTATCTCCAGCTTGACCAGGGGGCTGGACTAGAAGACCTCTAAGGTCCCTTCTATCCCATTCATTCATCCTATATTAAAGGTTCTCTTTCATCACACTGATCATGAAAAGATTCTGTAATAATTGTTGCCTATTTCTATAGCTACTTTAGAATGATCATGTTGTTAATGTATAAATGGTCCTGCCATATTCTTCTGGCACAGGTACTCTTTCCCAGTGTAAGCAAGTCTGATAGTCCCATGCTAACAGCTGTAAGTCAGTAAGAGCGGAAGTAAACTGTGGAACTGCTCTCATACTTTGAAAGCATCTTGTACACAAAAGAAATGGGAGGCCAGATACAGTTTTATGCCTTTTCCCAATAAAAAACATTTAATTGCACACGTGCCAGAAGCGGAATGCGAAACCATCCCGCAGCAAATGTGCGGCCTCGCCGGCTCCTCTTCTGCATTCCTGTGCCCAAATGTGCGCCGGTCAGTTGGCCTTCGTGCGTGCGGGGGTGGCAGACCCCGGAAGAGTGGCAGTCCATTGCGCATGTGCAGGCCGGCACCCAATCTTCCAGGTTGCCATCGTGCGCATGTGTGAAGGCCAGCTGTTCATCGGGTGTTTGGGTGCCAGCTTGCGCATACGTGAGGGATCGCCACTCTTCTGGGGTCCACCGCCCCCACACACGCGACGGCCAGCTGACCGGCACGTTTGGGCACAGGAACATGGAAGAGGAGCCGGCGAGGCTGTGCATTTGCAGGATGGATTTGTGTGCTGCTTCTGGCACATGTGCAGCACGCAAGAACGGCAAAGGTTCGCCAAAACTGATGTAAGCTCTTCAAATACATAGTTGTGTACTTTCACAGGCAAGGCTGGTTTCATAGGAAAACCCATATATTCTGAGCATGACATAGATGCTGCTTTCTTATGGTCAACACAGTGTGAAAATCTTACTTCTGGTAATGCCTGCAAGAAGTAACTTGAAACTACATAATATTGTCTTCCATAGGGGCATTTGTGTATTTTTTCCCCTCCTACTATGGCAACGCTTTATAATCTTCTAGCAACTGTGTAGTTTGATGCTCCTATGAACCGATAATAAAACTGGAGAGAAAAATCCCATATTCTTCATTCTCCAAATCACCTATTATTCTGCAATGAATCTCTACCTACTCACATTATAAGCTTGTTAGGAAAGAGAACTGTGCTGTGCCGGCAACCCAAAATGCATCTGAACAGAGTTGGTTGTTTTAAAGAGCAATGCTGCATGATGATCCTGAGTTGGTCTGGGCAAAAATTCCCAAAAAAGTTGCTAATTCAAGGAAGAGCCATGAAGTGTTAATTAGTGGAAGAACTGGAAAACCCACCAAAGATTTCAGGACCATAATGGGACAATGTTACTCAGTGCTGAAGGCTCTAAGAAGCAAGAAAAGAGAAAGGAAAATCAGGTTCTACCAGCCAAAAAGTGTTGTTTCAGACACACACACAGAGAGAAGATATGCTGGCCAGTATATTTAGCCTTATCTCTAAATAGAGATGTTAGAAAAATGGTAGTCAACAGAATCCATATACATATAGGCAGGAAAAAAAATCGTATGCTGCAAATTGTTCAGTAGAGGGAAAATGGAATTTTTCAAAGAATTTTCCACTTAAGCCACAGTAAGTCATTAATGGAGAATGGAAAGCAGCAATCGGTGTAAATATAAATCTTTCCAAGAAATATACCTGCAAAAATGAAAGGAAATGATATTTGATATTTTAATGAAAGGGAAAACCCACGAGAGATGCTTTGCATTGCATCTTGCATCTAAACTCATGAATTCATAAAAGCCTGTGACAGAGGGATTAGTAAAGTTTAGCAGGTCTGGGATACAAATCATATTATTCAAAGGGCTGAATTCTTGTAGGATCTTAAAAGTTGTTTGAGCCAAAGTTTTTATTGTGCATTTGGTTTTTCATACAATCATATATTATCCTTCATTTGCAAAGCTGGTATATGACTCTAGGCATAGTACTATACAGCTTGTCAATTTCACAACTGCTGCTAATTGAGTAATGGATCCAGATATCCCGTTTGGCCTCTAGAAGTGATTGCAGTTCATTTCATTGGGTCTCCATGCCACTGCAAAACCGGAATCTAACTCATGCTATCAGCGGAATCTCTCCATGTTTGCTACTTTCAGTTGGCTGTTAAAATGCTATTTAAATAGCTTTTAAAATGCTATTTAAAATGAACACTAAAAGGCTGAGTGTTAATATAATAAATACGACATTGAGAAATTCCCATTCTGTAATTCTGCATAATCAACCCTGGTTCCCAGCTGGAGAAGACAGCCTGAGGTTTATAGTTAATGTAGTTCATTTTTCTTACAAATCTGTGCTTGTCCTTGTCTTCAGAGGAGACATTTCCTGTTTAGAAAAAAAATCAAGATTCAATATTTTATATTACATTCTTTGTGTCTTTATATTTGTTTTCAATTTGTGAGATTCTGCACTGTATGTATTTGTGTTTGGATGCTCTTTTTGAGTTCTCCAATCAAGTACAATCTATAGAGAAACCCTGTCAACTTTGCAAAATAAGATGCAGTTAATTTAAGTGGCAAACTATCCTTTAATCAGTCTCAGAATCAATTTCTCTAGGCAAAGAGAGGTAAAACTTTTCAACTCAAAACAACTGCACACCATTTAAATATCCTTTATATTTAAATTATACTTAACTATAAAGGGGGTATTCAAGGTTATAGAGAAAGCCACCAAGTATATGTACATGGGACTGAAATACGACTTTAAAATGTTACTAGCAGCAGTTACCTGGCCTGGGTCATAAGCTGCATTGATGCACGTTTCATCTTCAACAAAACTATCTCCTTCTGGTTGGTTATCCTTCTGGTAGATGGCCAATGTTTTATCGGACTCTGTACTTGATGCCCTTTGAGAAAGAGAGACAGAATTCTAATGTGAGCTACAGTTTAAATGTCAGATTTTTTTTCCAGAGTTGTAATTTTACATTAGTATCAGTCCTATTACCACATTTCCCTTCCAATGTCATGTGGGCACCTGCCTCATAAAGGCCACAATTCTTTTTTATTTTAAGACAACTTCATAGTCAATACTCTGTGAACTACAATGTCTCCAATAACAAAAATAACCAAAGATCAAGAACAGCAAAACACACAGTTGAGACATACCAACATACGCAACACCTCCTAATCAACCAATGAAACAGAAGTTGCCTTTGGAAGTTGTGGGAGCTTCATCACTTGAGACTTTCAAGAAAAGATTGGACTGCCACTTGTCAGAAATGGTATAGGGTGTCCTGCTTGAGCTGGGTGGTGGGTGCGTGGGTTGGACTAGATGACCTATAAGATCCCTTCCAACTCTGTTAATCTGTAAATCCTAGGACAAACTCAGCTAACATCTTGGACCCAAGTGAAGTCAGGACTTCAAAGTCTAACAAGGTTGGGCTCTGTTGAATCTCAGGGGGGAGATAATTCCATAGGATAGATACCATGACAGAAAAACCTTGCCTCCTAGTCCCCTCAGCTACATAGAGCATATGCACCAAGACAAATTCCTTGTGTGTCCAATCACACTTGGCCAATAAAATTCTATTCTATTCTATTCTATTCTATTCTATTCTATT
The DNA here is from genome assembly GCF_028640845.1 of Ahaetulla prasina. NCBI lineage: Eukaryota > Metazoa > Chordata > Lepidosauria > Squamata > Colubridae > Ahaetulla > Ahaetulla prasina. Next base: position 197,063,258 of record NC_080540.1, read on the forward strand.
CTATTCTATTCTATTCTATTCTATATGAAATTAAATGTTTATTGTCATAGGTCAACAGTTACCTGAGAATAGAATTCAGCAACTATACTGACTGGATAGGACTGGGTTTTGAATTAGATAGCATTTAGGAGTTTCAACAGACAATCTCATGTCTATTTAGCCTTTATAATGTTTGTATAACCTTCCACCTACTGGGTGGCCTATCTCCAAGTTTATAGCTTCTTACTTTCTAGCAGCAAATGCAGTCCTAACTAGATGAATATCTAGTTGAGTAGGACTGAAAATGCAACTGGTAGCACATGTGAAGAATTTTATCAGGCAGCATTCACTTGAGTAATAGAGCAAGGTAGTACAATTTATTTTAAATGCCACCCATCTCAAATTCCTTGCAGAAAAATAAACACAGTAAGCATGTATAGTATTATAAAGAGAGTGAAAAAGTTACGGTTAGTAGAATTACACTCTAATGTCAAACACCAATTGTCAGCCCTGGAGGCCATCTTTTCTTTTGGATCTTCAGGGCTGCCACAACTTAGTTTGTGGGAAACTGGGAGAGGGGTTTGCATGGAGCTGGTAGAAGTATTTAGCCATAACAACATTCTTTTCTCTGAGAGTCAAGGATGTTCAGCCTGCACCTGGACTGGGAGGCATCTCCAGCTGGGACGGTGGATTGACTGGACCATGTGGTGGACATGTGGGTGCGGGGGAAGACTTTACTTTGGGTGGGGAAAACCCGGGAGCTTTCAGATTCAGGTGTTCCCAGATGTTCCAATATGACATCTCTAATAAAATGGAACTTTGAGGAACTGCTGGCCTTGGAGTCTTCATTGGTTGCGGGGTGTTACTTGGCACCCTGACACCAATTATTATTAATTCCAAAATGTTAGATTATTATAGATCAGGTAGCAGAGAAATGTATTGCATTTGCCTATTTTCGCCACTGAATATGGATTAATTTGAAAGAAGGAAAGAGGATAATAAAACTTACCTTAGACGTGATCTTTTCCTCCTAAAGTAGATAAAAATCCCTGCAGCTCCCATAACAAGTAGTAAGACAGTAATGATACTCAAAACAATGGAACCAGCCGCAGACTTTGGTTCCTCTTTTTCACAGTAGACACCACTATATCCCAGCATGCAATTGCACTTTATTCTATGGTTTTCCACACTACAGTCTCCTCTCATGTTACAGGTCTCACTGTTACAAGCATGCGACCCTAAGTCACTTTGTTTGACCCCCTGCACTAGAGAGGGCTTTTGCCATTTCCCCGTTGCAGGGCGTGTAGGTTTTTGTGCTCTTCTTGAAGGAGGGATCTGCACAGTGGTAGAAGTTGCACTTTTAAAGACAGTAACAGTAGTACTCTTGTATTTTGTCTGTAGTTGCACGTGCATCTTTTTAGTGACAGGTTTCTTTGTGGCAATTTTGATGGGTGCCAGAGTTTTCTTTTCATGAAATGGTTTTGTTTGCATCTGTGTTGTCCGAGATGGAGTTATTGCCTGGGGTTTATTGACAATGTAGTGACCTGTAAGTACAGAACGTCATTTACATACATCATTTCTGAATACAGCAGGGTCAAGGTTGAATATTTTGCAGCTGGCCAGAGGTTCTTAACAGAAAGAGTAATTGCAAGAAAGCTGGAGTTCCCCCCCCCCAAAAAAAACCCCCCTATAATGTCTACTCAAAAGTTAGGTGTAGGGCACTGGGACAGATCCAGGTTAGTGGAAGGACTGTCCTATCCTTCATGGTTTTTGCTTAGATCAGGGGTCTGCAAACTTGGCTCTTTTAAGACTTGTGGACTTCAACTCCCAGAGTTCCTCAGCCAGCTGAGCCAGCTGAGGAACTCTGGGAGTTGAAGTCCACAAGTCTTAAAAGAGCCAAGTTTGCAGACCCCTGGCTTAGATGGTACATACCAGCTAAGGCAGCATGCTCAGGGTTCTTTCAATTAAACAGTGCCACCTGCTGGGACCCAGGGAATGTGCCTTCTTGTTACTGTGCCTGCCCTCTGGAACAAAATTCCACCTGAAACCTGTTGGCTCCTATCCCGTTTGATGTTCTGTAAGGTGCTGGAGATCTGGTTCTTCTCCAAGGCATTTGGCGAAGGTGGATGGAACCCCTTGTTGGATGCGTTTTTATCTATAATTTTTGTACTGAGCAACTGAATCCCGTCTTGTTTTGTTCTGTATTGTGTTTTTATTATTTTTAAATTGTGAGCTGCCTATACTTAGTTTGGGGGGTCAGGAGGCACCTAAATTTAAATAAATAAAAGCTAAGCCATCACACTTTCCTTTTCTGATAAATAAGATGTACGGTAGTATACAGATAACCTTTAAAAACAGGCAATGCTTGCATTTCAACTAGCCTGGCAGATTGACCCCCAGTTCAGGTGTGATCACCTTTCACTGAAGTTTGTTTCCCTTATTCTCTTTATTGCCCCTTCTATAGAGACTCACGGACTCATAACACCTCACCTGACTAAATATCCAGGAAACTCTAATCGTTTTTATGTAAAACTGTTATTGTGTTTCACTGACTGTAGCTAAATTTTGTTATACTGTCTATAAAATTAGGCAGACTTTGATCACCCATTGATTTCAACATCAACGGTAACTTATTTCTATGCCTTGTTCTGCTTGGTTCTCTTCTGTTTTATTTTAATGTTTAATTTTTTGTGCTGGTCCAGGATGGTAAAAAAAATAATCTGATTTTGATTTGATCCCTTTATTTGTATTATATTTGCATCACTCTACTGCTTTCTGAAAGAATTGCAGAGAACTGCATTTTTAAATATGATGCTGAATGTTGGGAAATGTTAATCCCTTGTTTATGTGGCTACAATTTCCAGGAAGAGAAACAAAAATGACTACATAATTTAAACATGTCACAGTGTGTTAGATTTGACTAATGTACTATTTCAGCCATTTGATAGCAAAACAAAACAAAGCAACTTGAACTGGGAAGTTTGTGGGAGATTAAAAAATCTAATGCGCTAATCCCCTATTAATTTCTGAATAACCGTTGCTACATAGGAACTACAGCCATTTGTTGTTTCCCCAAGCTAATCATAGGAGGTGTGAATCTTACTTTGAAATGGGCACTGAATTAAAGCAGGCTGTTTTATGAAATAACCATTTATTTCCAAATCACATCTTGTAGTAAGTGCATCCTTCTAATGTGAATATCCTTCTCTTACTTTCGCTTTTAAAATACTGTTTCATTATATTGTCATAAAAGGCAGGTGCTACATTATAGAACTATTGTATAAATTATTAACACTCTGATGATTTAGATAACTTAAACCTTTTTTTAAAAAAAGAAAACTTTGTGAACTATGATTTCAAAAATGTTAATGTGGATACGCATAAAGCTGCTTAAATTATAAATCTAGAGCTGAGGATAGTATTTGTTTGTACTTAGAAAGCACCTTATTTCACTACACGCAATCAGCATATCCAACATTCAGAAGTTTATAAAAAGAATTTGTGTTAAATAAACAATTGGTTTTAACATTTAACAAAAACCAATTTTAACAACAGCTATCCATCCTTCGGGTATTAATGAGCTGTTTCCCAAGCATTCATCTCTGACTGTTTAAACACAGGTTTTCATACTTACAATTCAACTCATCAGATCCATCATGACAATCCAAGTTTCCATCACAGACTTGTTCTTTTACAATGCATTTGCTGTTATCCGAGCAGGCTTGAAAAGGTTCTGAGCATATCAGGGCTTTGATGCACACAGTATTGCGTTCTAAAATGTACCCGGTGGTGCACCAGCAGCTTCGGCCTTGTGGATTTGGTAAACAGATCTGACTGCATCCCCCATGCTTTTCCGAACAACCATTTCTACCTGGAAACCACAAGACAAAAAATAATTGCTTCAGTTCTATTTCCCATGCATAATATGGTAAAGTAAGGAAGCATCTACTTGGCAACCCGGCTGGCATGCTGTTGACTTGGGAAGATATTTCCGACACCTTCTCACCAATTTCAACAGCTGGAACAAATCAATATATGACAGGTACTATTTTTTCCACACACTATTTTTCCAGAAGGGTCTCACTTAGCCTATGCCTAAGGGAGAGAAAGGTTCTCAGAAAAAACAATGGCGGTCACATCCTTGTTCAGGATTGATGCTTAGAGAACGTCCCACTTTTTGTAGGCTTAAAACTTAAAATTTTTGCTTTACCAAAAAGGTACCAAAGAAAGTTATTGTTCAATGTAGTCCACGTATCCCCCTATGACAGGGGCATCAAACTCGATTTCATTGAGGGACGCATCAGGGTTGTGTTTGACCCTGGGGGGCCGGAGTAGGCGTGGCCAGCTTGACATCACTCATGTGTGGGGGGCGCATCTGGCGGCCTGAGTGCTCTGCCAGAGAAAATGGGCTCCCAAGCTCTGTTTTCGGCTGCCCTGGCCTCCTGCAACGCTCTGCCAGTGAAAACAGAACTTGGGAGCCCATTTTTGCTGGCAGAAGTACCGCAGACCGGTCCTTTGCTGTTTCCAGGGCAGCCCCACGGGCCAGATCTAAGTACCCCATGGGCCGGATCTGGCCCCTAGGCCTTGAGTTTGACATCCCTGACCTATGATTTATCAAAGTTATAATGAACTTTACCTTGTTGGTATAGTTTGCTGTAGATCTTTATATCCATAAGTTTCTGACTTGTTTGAAACCACTCGTTTTCTACTGCATCCAGCTGACTATGCCACACCTTTATTGCGTCTGTTAGGAATAAAGTTAATCAGGTCAGAGAAAATATTTTACTGCTACACAGAGTAACGCTATCGGTTTACAAGATACAACATAACACTAGTATTATTATCTGACTATTATTGAAAATTCAATAAATACTAATACTGACTAGAATCTGTTAATTTCTGAGCCAGTTGGAATACAATACAAGTAGTGCTTGTCTACCTCAATTGAACCCAAAATTTCTGTTATTAGGTGAGGCAATTCTTTTTTTTTTTATTCAAAAAGTTTTACAGAAAATTTCCCCACCCCTTTCCCTCCCCCTCCCTTCCCCCCTCCCTTCACAACCCACCTCTCCCCACCCCGACTTCCCGGAACGAGCACAAGGTATAGTTAAAAATAAAACAAACATATGCTAAAAAATTTTCATCCCAACTTAATTATACCCCTACAATCATCAATTCCTAACTTCCCCCGAAAACAATCAAAAATAATACATCATAATCATTCAAAGGCAGTCTGATAACTCTTAGTCTGATATCTACATTGAATATAGTCAATCCATTTTTTCCATTCCTTTAAGTATCTTTCTTGCGTATTGTCTTTCAAAAAGGCTGATATCTTCGCCATCTCAGCCAAATTGGCAACTTTCAATATCCATTCTTCTATTGTAGGTACTTTTTTTTTCTTCCAGTACTGTCCTATTAGTAATCTTGCTGCTGTTATTAGATTTAAAATCAATTTAGTCTCAATTACTGTACAGTCCATAATAATTCCCAACAAAAAAAATTGCGGCAGGAACTTTATCTTCTTTTTCAAAACATTTTGTAAAATCCACCAAATTTTTATCCAAAAGGCCTTTATATCCTTACAAGTCCACCAAATGTGAAAATATGTAGCGTCATCACAATTACATCTCCAACATTTTGCTTGCATATCTGGATACATACACGATAATTTCTTAGGATCTAAATGCCATCTATAAAACATTTTATAAAAATTTTCCCTCAAATTCTGTGCCTGTGTGAATTTAACATTTCTAACCCAATTTTTTCCCCAAGTTTCCAATAATATTGGCTCCTGAAAATTTTGTGCCCACTTTATCATACAGTCCTTTACCAAGTCCCTTTCAGAATCTATTTCAAGTAACACATTATACAATCTCTTTATATGCTCCTGAGACAGGTGAGACAATTCTTAAGTGATTTTTGCCCCGTTTTATCACCTTTCCTGCCACATTAAGTGAATCACTGCAGCTGTTAAGTTAGTAACACGGTTACTAACTTCCTGGCTTCCCCATTGACTTTAACATAACATAACATAACAACAGAGTTGGAAGGGACCTTGGAGGTCTTCTAGTCCAACCCCCTGCCCAGGCAGGAACCCTACACCATCTCAGTCAGATGGTTATCCAACATTTTCTTAAAAATTTCCAGTGTTGGAGCATTCACAACTTCTGCAGGCAAGTCGTTCCACTTACTAATTGTTCTAACTGTCAGGAAATTTCTCCTTAGTTCTAAGTTGCTTCTTTCTTTGATCAGTTTCCACCCATTGCTTCTTGTTCTACCCTCAGGTGCTTTGGAGAACAGCCCGACTCCCTCTTCTTTGTGGCAACCCCTGAGATATTGGAACACAGCTATCATGTCTCCCCTAGTCCTTCTTTTTATTAAACTAGACATACCCAGTTCCTGCAACCGTTCTTCATATGTTTTAGCCTCCAGTCCTCTAATCATCTTTGTTGCTCTTCTCTGCACTCTTTCTAGAGTCTCAACATCTTTTTTACATCGTGGAGACCAAAACTGGATGCAATATTCCAAGTGTGGCCTTACCAAGGCATTATAAAGTGGCACTAACACTTCACGTGATCTTGATTTTATCCCTCTGTTTATGCAGCCCAGAACTGTGTTGGCTTTTTTAGCAGCTGCTGCACACTGCTGGCTCATATCTAAATGGTTTGTCAGAAGGTCACAAAAGCTGATCACATGACCCTGGGACACTGCAGCCATCACAACTGTAAATCAGTTGCCGAGGAGCAGCTGAATTTTGATCATGTGACAACGAGGATGTGGCAACAATTGTTAAGTGTGAAAAATGGTCATAAGTCCAGTTTTTCAATGTCGTCCTAACTTTGAATGGTCACTAAACTAACTGCTGTAAGTTGAGGACTACCTGTATCACAATACATTATACCATGTTTCCCTGAAACTAAGACCTCTCTGGATAATAAACCCAATCAGGCTTTTCAGCGCATGCATTAAAATACCTCCCTCCAAAATAAGCCCCCCACCAACTACTTACACGCGTGTGCAGCCGTCCCGCCATTTCCTCTGGTTGCTTGCCACACAAGCAAAATGAGTTGAGGAGGCAAGGCCGGAAGGAGAGAAGGAGGGAACATGACCTCCCCTCCCTGTTCTTCGTGCCGGCTGAGTGGCTGGCTGCCACTGCCCTGATGTGTCCCACCACGCCACTGCCTTGTGGAGCAGGACTCTGCAAGGCTTCTTGTGCCATTGCACACACAAACTGCAGCACCGCCGCGAGCTTCATCATACCGGCACAGCTGGCGTCCTGCCGCTTGTGGCTGCACCAGTATCTCAAACCTCGCGGCAGTGCTGCCGTTCGTGCAGGCAAGGGCACAAGCCTTGCAGAGTCCTGCTCCATGAGGCAGAGGCGGCAGAGGGACACGTCAGGGCAGCAGAGGCCAGCCACTTGGCCGGCGTGAAGAACAGGGAGGGGAGGCGGCAGTGACGACGGAACATCCAATCCCACTCTTGCCGCCTCCTTCACCCCCAAAATAATAAGACACCCCCCCCGATAATAAGGCCAAGCCCTTATTTCAGGGTTTGGGGAAACATGGTAATAGTCTAATAACTAGACTGAACACTGCATGAACACTTGCCAGTAATATATTAATATAGTTGGAGGCAAGTTTTCAATCTGAACTTACAAAATATTTGTTGTGAAAGTATTGACACAAAAACCTGACATCTGGTTCCCTTGATTCTATGATATGAATAATAATAATAATAATAATAATAATAATAATAATAATAATAATAATAATAATAATAATAATAATAATATCATCAGAGTTAGAAGGGACCTTGGAGTCCAACCCCCTGCCCAGGCAGGAAACCCTACACCATTTCAGACAAATGGCTATCCAACATTTTCTTAAAAATTTCCAGTGTTGGAGCATTTACAACTTCTGCAGGCAAGTTGTTCCACTGATTAATTTTTCTAACTGTCAGGAAATTTCTCCTTAGTTCTAGGTTGCTTCTCTCCTTGATTAGTTTCCACCAATTGCTTCTTGTTCTACCCTCAGGTGCTGTGGAGAATAGTTTGACTCCCCCTTCTTTGTGGCAGCCCCTGAGATATTGGAACACTGCTATCATGTCTCCCCTAGTCCTTCTTTTCATTAAACTAGGCATACCGAGTTCCTGCAACCATTCTTCAATGTCATTGTTCTGAGTCAAGTAAGTGACACAAACGACACACTGCTTAATATATTATGATTGACCCATGGTGGCGCAATGGTTAGAGTGCAGTACTGCAGGCTACTTCTGCTGATTGCTGTCTCCTTGCAATTTGGCAGTTCGAATCTCAGCAAGCTCAAGGCTGAGTCAGTCTTCCATCTTTCCAAGGTAGGTAATGTGATTGTTGGGGGCAAGATGCTGACTCTGTAAACCGCTTAGAGAGGGCTGTAAATCACCGTAAAGTCTTAAGTCTTAAGTGCTATTGCTATCTGTGACAGAGAGCTTCCCCTTTCCTTGGGAATGTCCTACAGCAGTGATGGTTAACCTTTTTGGTGCTTAGTGCCCAAAGTGTGTGCTTGCACACGTGAATGCACATGTATATGCCAGAACCCCCAAAATGCAATGTAAATGTCCCTCCACGCATGCGCCCCGCCCCCAAACATGCATTCCCCACACATGCACCCCGCCCCCGTGCATGCGCTACCATGCCCCGTTTTGGCTTCCAGGTTGGTGCACGAGGCTTTCCAAGCCTGAAACAGGGTGTGGGGGGAGCTCTTTTTGCCCCATTTTGGGCCTGGAAAGCCTCCTGCACCAACCTGCCCCCCCCCGCGCATGTGCGGCAGAGACCTGGTGGGAGGCAGCAATCAGCAGAAGTGGAGCTGAGCTGGGGTGACGGCTGGCGTGCCTGCAGAAGACTCTGCATGCTACCTGTGGCACGCATGCCATAGGTTCACCATCACGGTCCTATAGGGTTTGTGTAATTCAAGCCTGCTTACCGTTGCGTGCTGCTGTTGTCCAAAACATCATTCCATCTCCTATCGTGAAAAGGGTAAGGCCATGTATTCTTCTCCGAATGACTCTGTGCCCAGTGCCATCTAGACGAATCCTTTCCACAGAACCTTTAGCTACAGAAAACAGTGCTTAGTTAAAATAGCAATACAATAGGAAAAGGGAATTGCACAAGACATTTGATCAAAATGAAATAAATATCCTGTTATCTCTGGTAATCCTTTATGGACTTTTCTTGAAACAGGACTGAAATTACGAGATTTTTTAATGGATTTGTTTATAGATAAGAGATAGGATATGGGGAAAAAACATCGTTTGTTGCCTTTTAAAAGAAGGGAATAAGTTACTTAAATTGGGAGGAATGTGAGAAGTTGTTTCTTATATTTGTTTTCTTTAATTGCATTTTTATTTTCTATTTCTCGAATTTTTTTTCCTTTCTCCCTTTTCTTTTTTGCACCTTTTATTATTCTTTAGGGTTTTTTGCTGTTTGTATTATTTTTTTACTGTTGTAATTATAATGCTTAATAAAATTACTATTAAAAAAGAAGAACATGTACTAGTCTAGGAGTATGACCAGTTTTTTCATATGCTAGGAAAATAAGCTGAACCCAGAGAATTTGATCAACAGGTTAGACTGCTTACCTTGGTCAGCCCAATAGAGCCAAGTGCCATCATCCACTATTGTTAAACCTGTTGGAATCAGGATTCTCTTCCAGAGTATTCTTCGTCTACTCCCATCCATAGCAGCACATTCTATCTTGGGATCGGGTACGCCATGTTCACTACCTAAATCCACAATGCACATGGATGCAGTTGGGGGATGCACCACCACAGTGGTTGGGTTGTAAAGACCATCACTAAGTACCACATGCCTATATTTGCCTCCTGATGCTGCCACTTGGACAGATGCAGATTTATTGTCAATCCAATAGATGTTGGCACTTAGCCAATCAAGGGCAAGTGACATAACAGTGCCCTCAACTGGCAGAATCTTCTTCAAAGAAGCTCTTCCAGCATCTTTAATAGCCAGGACTTTTATGAAGTTGTCGTTTAAGTCTGAGAAGTACAACGCAGCACTGCGTACAGAGTAGTCTACTGCCATCAGGTGAGTTACATTAATCAAGGGGAGAGTGCTGTGCTCAGGAAGAGCCATCTGCCCAGCTGTGGATCGCAGTTTTTTCAGGTAGACCTAGAGTTCAATATTAGAAACAACATTACTATATTTTCAGTTTACAAAGGGCTATCTGCACTCAGCAATCTGCTCTAAGACAATTCTATCAGCAGAAGCCTAGGATTGCTGAAGCCCATACAACTTTTGCTACATTGTGCGATGCTAAATGAAAATATTGTATAACAGCTTCCAATTATCTCTGTAGCATTTGACTACAGGGGGTAAAGTATCACTTTCCAGCAGAATTTCAATAAGATGTAAAAAAAAGTGGCTAACTTTTGACTGAGTCACTGTTTTTGAGAAAGAGGTAGGGGTGTGTTTGTGTGTGTTTTCAGGAGAGCTCTATAAAAATTAACATGCAGTCAACAGCATTTACTTGTTACTAAGGAAAATTCAGATGGAAGCCACTTTGCTGTGCCACCCAATTAAACAGCTGTAAGAACATTTCAATTGGGCAACTTGGTTTGCAGTTACCTTATTCTCTTTACTATCCAGTTGAAAGCAATACCTGTGTAACATCTGCATGGGCAACCAGTAACATGAATGCTGACTCCTTTAATGGAATGCAGGTCTTTCCATCACTTGACAGCACAAATTCAAGTGGGCAATGGCAGCTTCCTCTTTTGCTGGGGCTTAAGAGGCATAAATACGAACATCCAACTTCTACACATGGATTAGGGGCTGCTGGCTGCAGAACTTCATGCATCACCTAAAAGCCAAATTTCAAGAGCGTGAGAATGTTACATTAGGAGTTTCAGGGCATCTCTATTATGCATTTTGTATGTTCCTCCTCAAAAATTATTAAAGGAATGCACACTGTGTATACTATATTCCATTATTTTCATCCATCAACTTGCATAAACTTGGCAAAAGTCGGAGAGTTTCAAAAAAGCAGTTAATCTATTTTATAACTGACTGTGTTTTCTTTCAGTTGATAGGACTCTTAGATCTGTCTCCAAATCTATAACTGGTATGTTACTATTTTCTTTCTCATCTTTCAATTTTCACAGCCATACATCACCACAGGAAAGACTATTGATAATGAAGATTTTTTTTAAAAAAAGGTCAAGCAATATCATTCAAATATCCTTATTCTTCACAATTTTATATAAATTTGCCATAGTCTTTTTTCTTACCATCTTTATGAGTCCAAGAAAACAAAACAATGTTATCACCTTCACTTCTTTGCCTGCCATCAAATGTATGAACACTATAAGCATACTGGTTGACATTACCTTTGCCCAAGGGTGAAATCTAAAAATTTTCCCTACCGGTTCTGTGGGCATGGCTTAATTGGTGGGTGTGGCTGGTGGTCAGTTGACTGAATGGGCATGGTCAATAATAATAAATAATAAAAATAATAAAGTATACAAAACTTGGGAGGCACCGGTCTACCTTCTTTAAAAATAGAGGCCCCGGTCAATCAATTGCCTTTTACTGAGAGGTACTGGTCTACCAAGTGCCTTTTTTTGGCAGGCACCGGTCTATCTTCTTTAAAAATAGAGGCACTGGTCTACTAGCTGCCTACAGCGCTGATCAGCTGTAGTGCAGCCCTTTGAAGTGCCGTGGCAGTCAGGCTGTTTGCAGCTATATCACTACCGAGCGCTTCAGGGACAGAGAAGAGGAACAGCGAGGCGTGGGGAGTGGGGGGGGGCAGAGATTTTTGCTTCGAACTACCTGGTTCTCCGAACTACCTGCCCCCATCGCTACCGGATCGCACGATCCAGTCCGAAACGGGAGCATTTCACCCCTGCCTTTGCCTTCTTAATGTTCAATGTCAACCAACATTTTTTTCCCATTTACCCCCTATGAAGGGAGATTGAGCAAAAGAAATAAATCAGTTCTATTAGTAGAGGAGAAATCTCTGAAATAAAACGGGTTGAATGAAATATCATAAGGTCTATGAAAGGTCCCGTTCATTTTAGAAATACAGGTAGTCCTTGTCTTACGACCACAATTGAGTCCAAAATTTTTGTTGCTAAGTGAGACATTTAAGTGAATTTTGCCCCATTTTATGACCTTTCTTGGATTTATCTTATAGGCCTTTGGAGGCTTCATTGCCTTTATATGTCTGTGGACATTATTGTTGATCATTGAATCAACCAGTCAGGCTATCATCGCAATAACTTTTGCCAACTATATTGGGCAGCCAGTCTTCCCTTCTTGCCAGCCTCCGTACATTGCTTGTTGTCTTATCGCCGCTGCTTGTGTATGAATATACCTTGCATTATTCCTTACTACTACCAGATAAATCTTATTTTAATAAGCCAGACCTCCTGCAAAAATCCATAAGTTTGGAATTATTGTAATATTTTTAGAGCAACTAGCTTAGCAAGAAATATCTTAAGTCAGGAACTTCTGCTAGAATGAAGAAGATATGTAAGGCTTTTTTCCTTAAAGTACAGCTTAGAGGTAGTTTTCTTCTGACTTTCAATTAGGGCAACAAATTAGGGTCTATGACAATTCACCACGGCTAACTTGCCACAGCCAACTCACCACAAGACAATTCGCTGCGGGACAACTCGCTGCAGGACAAGAGTTACACTAGTATCAAAGAAATGGTGGAATGGAATAATTAAAGAACAGATGCAAAAGGAGGGACAAAATGAAATGTGAATGACAAAGTTTAAAATAATTTTTATTTATTTTAAATAATTAAATTGAATTGTTAAATTGTCCTGAAGTAAATTGTCCCGTGGCAAGTTGGCTGTGGTCAGTTGGCTGCAGTGAGTTGGCCATGGAGAGTTGGCAGTGGTAAGGTGGCTGTAGGAAGTTGGCCCATTCCAAGCAAATTATGCTGTGACCAACAGTTGTATTTCCTATAAATGCTTTATTCAAACTTCTATTATCAGTTACAATACTGATCAGTACTGACGCAGCCTTAGTCTGACAAAATATGAGGCTTGGTTCATACAGATGCTATGATCTGAAGATTTAGGGCAAATAAACTTGCCTTAACATTTATTCATTCCAAGCTAGAGACATCCCCTTGGGAAAGTAAAATAAAAATAGGCACTTGCTCCAGTGATCAACCTTTCCATAATGTGAACTATTTATGTGATACCTTTAGTCCATATGGTTGTCCATGACTCTTTAGGAGAACTGTTCTATTTTTGGCTGTCCTTTTGTCGATCTTCTGTACTATCCTTGTTTGCATGTCAGACCAATAGATGTAGTCTTCAAAGATACTCACTGAGAAGGGACTATGTATCTCCTCCAGCTGAAAAATCTGAGAGAAAAATATTACTGTTAAGAGATGCATCACAGCTCAGGGACTGAGATCTTATTTTCAGACGAACAAAAAGATCGGGAAGTCAGACACATTCCCACATTTACTTCTACAGCTCTGGTTAGATATGGAATTCTGAAACAACACTGAATGCTACCAAGAGAAGAGTAAGATTATGACATTATCAGAAATGACTCTTTCCTGTAATACAAACAGCTCGAAATAAATTCTTGCCTGTTTCCAGCTTAGTCAAGTTTATGTACAGTAGGCAATACCTTCATATCGCTACCATCCAAAAAGGCTGAGCCAATGGAGTGAAACTTGTCATCAGACCAGAAAATTCTCCAGCTCAAGAAGTCAATGGCTATGCTTGTGGGCCAACCAATTCCATCATCAATTAGCATTTCTTTATTACTTCCATCCATCCCTGCTTTCTTGATTTTGGATTCAACGCTTATTTCACACCAGTACATAAATCTAGGAAAGAGAAGATAACATTACATATTTTTATAGAATGGAATTCAAATCACTACATCTTACAGTGCTTTCTAGAAGGGTTATTGACCACCAAGTTAGATGGCCTTCATTGTATATCTTCTTTAGTGTACCAGACAAGGTGTCCCACTGGTATCTGAGATGATTTCAGTCTAGGGGAATATTAGCGTCAGGATTTTTTTGACTAATGTCTCTTCATTTGAACCCTACATTCTTTGGAATTTGAAGTTAGATCACCACTATCTTTCTAGCCAGTCATGCATCAGATCTACAGTTTCAGCACAATTATGGCATCATATATAATTATTTTATGCTTATGCTTATATATATCGTTATGACAAAATAAATAAAATAAATAAATAAATCATATACTTTAACTTCCATTAAGCATGGAGCTTGGAGGAGGGCGGACTACTCTGTTAAAGTTTAATATATCTGGGATTAAGCCTAACCTTTCAGACCACGTGGGCCATTTCATTTGCATTTATATAGTATTAAAGCCAAACTAAATAAAAATTTATTTATTATTTTGTATCGTAATAGGCTGCACCCCATAGGCAGTAGGATAGGCAGTAGAACAACTGTTATATAGCAGGCCAAAGAAATTTCATGAGCAGAACATCAAAATCTGTGAACAACCTTAAAAGCCTTTGGTTTTTAAATTTTGTATCTACTGTGGTTAATATTTGAATATTTATTACTTTTATTGTTAATCGCCCAGAATCACTTTGCAAAGTGAAATGGGCAGCATATAAATTTAATAAATAATAAATAAATCAAGCAGAATCAATAGAGCTGTACTCCTAGTTTCTTCTCTCTAAAACTATCCATTTGCCTTATCAATTATGATTCAACCACACAGTTGGACAGACCTGACAACACATCAACATGAACCCAGACAACGTTTCCACCCTCTGAAATATCTTCCCTAAAAAGACAACATTAGTGACTTAATAATAGTAGATAATTGTGGACAGACTCACCTACCCATCTCATTTCTGAGATCTATTTCTAATTCTTTTGAACCATTCCAACAAGCCCAAACTTTGCACAAGTAAAATATAAAAGGCTTACCCATCCAGTGGGTGGAGAGCTAATGACCGTGGTTGCTCCAGATCCTCAAGAACCACCGTATAGACAGGATTTCCCTTCCAAGTGCTATTTAACCATGTAGCCAAGATCTGTCCTGAGGTACCATCAGTCCAGTAAAGATTCCTTCCTAACCAGTCCACTGCTATACTGTCAGATTTGATGCCTGTAATCAGATGTTTAAAATGACAGAAATGAATCTACACGGGTTTCCAGCCTATCACAAAAGCCAGGATCTCAATGCCAAAAAATGAAATATTTAAAAATAATAATAATAATTAGGTTGTATTCCAACTTTTAAAATAAGCAAATATATTTTTGCTTTTATCTGCCGATTTGTGGTGATAAATAGTCTATTGCTAAGATTTACAAACGTTTGAATAGGAAATATCAGCCGATGTCTCCTATTTAGTAAGTAATTACAAAGCAGAATTTCATTACAAATTATTTTTTAAATAGCCATATAAGAGAAAAGAAATCCTGTTCAGAGGTTTTCATGCAGAGTACCTCTGGTTTAAGGCTGAACAGTTATGACTCAGCTCCAGGTAGATTTGTTCATTGTTAACAGTGCTTGAAATCCATCTTCTTAGGCAATTCTCAAAAATACTCTTACTTGACCAATACTCATAAAAGGGTGCTTTTTAAGGGGCCAGCTCTGCTGTTACTGTCCCTCTATATTAGTGAACACTGGAGGAGCCTTTACATTTATAGACTAAAAACTACAGATTTCAACAATCACCCATTCTACGGCAAGGGATTCTCAGCCTTCTGAGCAATTGTCCCAGGTGATACATAATCTTCCTTTGCCATTCATGAGGGACTTTATTACGATAACCTCATCTGTGATATGAGACTTTGCCAACTTGTATGTTTTCTTCTGGGAGGAACTTGATGAAATTCTTTCCTTCAGTTTATCAGCTAAAACTTGCAGGCAGGATTAGATCTCTGAACCCACCTGGTATTGCTGTTTCTCAAAGTTATTTTGTTATACGGTTAAGAAGTATCAGTTTAGAAATACGAGCACTCATTTTTTTTCCTTAGCTTTTTCCTTTTAAATACAAGTGGATTTGAATTTCACTTTGTCTCGGGTGAACCTGTGAAGCTTCCTAAGCATGTGAGAGTATAAGTCAGCTTCAACAGTCAAATATGAGTTCTACCAATAACTTGCCAAATTTACAATAAAAATTAGTTTTGTCCCAAGACACTAATTTTTTAAAAACTGTCCAAACATCTGAAAATATATTAAGACCCACCTTTTATTAGAGTTCCCTTTTCCTTGGTTTTCATATCAATCCACTTAATACTTTCTGCATTGAGATTCATCCAAAAGACTGTCTGTGACCGAAAATCGTAGTCAATGGAAAAGATAATGACATCATGATCAACTCTCAAGATAACATCCTCTTTCATGGTCCTTAATCCAAATACAAGTAAGTCAAACTGAACTGCTACTAGCAGTGATGGCTCGGAACCTGTGGCAAAGACAAAACTAGTTACTTTCCATGCAAAATATGTATAAATTGCAACCTCCCAAATATGTAAATTAAGGGAGAGGAGGTAGGAAATGCTTTAAACAAGTCACCTTTTATAATGAGTGATGATGTTCATTCTTCCACTCTATATTCCGTTCAAATTTAAACACAACAAATATACACACAAAACAGAAAGATTCCAAAATCATTTGAGACAAACTTCAAAATATTTCACTGCCTTGTTTTTGCTGATAAGAACAGAGACTATTAACCAAATAATCTGGAAGACTTCCAACATCATTCTTAAATAATGGTGGATACCTTTGACAATTAGCCTGAAGTGGCAATCCTAAAATAAAAACATGGGAAAACTGGGCAACTCCTATGATTTTTGTTTGTTTTCGGTTGACTTTTTATTTTATGTAAAACTTCTCTTAAAGGGAACTATTCAAACTTAATTCTTTGTCTCTCGGGTTTTCTCCATAAGGTTTCTAAAGTCATTTCATGCTGAATGCTACTTGCCACTCAGCCCTAACAAAAAATTGCTAAAGGTGCAGGGAAGGTGCATTGTTTCTAGTGCCAACATGTTACTGGCTGCAGAATGGGTGCTAATTCTCATTGCTCTGAGATCTGAGTTATAGAAAAACTTATTGCTTTTGCAGATGTTCCTGCAAATTAGATCGTTTGTTGGGCCTAGGATTACAAATGGCAACGTGATCCAAGTTTCCATATTTTCCTAGGGCAGAATATGAAATGACACAGAACTGAGTATACCTTTTTGTTCCTAGCTTAGTATCGGGATGAAATGCTACCAGTTCGGGCCGGTTAGTCCAAATCAGTAGTAAAAAATGTTACTGGTTCAGCGAACCAGTAGTAAAAAAATTTTTTTAAAAAAAGTTCCAACGATCAGCTGAGCGACACATGATTGTCGGAACTTTTTTTTACTTTTTAAGCATTTTTTTACTACTGGTTTGCGAAATAGGTATTAAAAAATTGGTTTAAAAAAGTAAAAAAAAGGGTTGCACGATCGCACGGCATAACTGTGATCGTCCAAGCCTTTTTTTACTTTTTAAAAGTATTTTTACTACCTATTTGCCTGAACTGGTAGTACAAAAATGCTTTAAAAAGGTAAAATAAAGAGGTTCTGACAATCACAGCTGTGCCGCGCGATCGTCAGAACCTTTTTTAAAAACATTTTTTACTATCAGTTCAGCAAATAGGTAATAAAAAATGCTTTAAAAAAGGAAAAAAAGAGGTTCCGATGATCGCGCGGCACAGCTGTGATCGTCGGAACCTTTTTTTTACTTTTTTAAAGCATTTTTTACTACCTATTCGCCCGAACCGGTAGTAAAACATGCTTTTAAAAAGTTTTTTAAAAGGTTCCAAAGAACATGCGCCGGAGCTGATTCCCCCCCACCTCGCTGTTCTACTTACCTTCCCAAGCCTCCTTTTGGCATGTACTGTGTATGCGCATGCAGTGCTCATTTGGTGTGAACTGCGCATGCGTGCACACTTGGTGCGCAGCGCGCAGCCAGCAAACCAGTAACAAACCAGTTCAGATTTCACCACGGCTTAGAATCGACGCCTGTTTTGAACATTTCAAACTCAAAATGTTTTCCACGTATGTTAATGTGCTTGAGCTTTGGAAATTCAAATAAGACTGTTGCAGAATCAAAACATTAAACAACTATTTACTTTACCCAAAGTATTTATATTTCATTATGAATGCATTATTTTAACTGTCAGATTTTTCTTCCTGAACTACCATAGTAGCTGTAATCTTTAGCAGGGAAGACAACCTTTAGTTCAGGGCTCTCCAACCTTAGTAATTTTAAGGCTTGTGGACTTCCAACTCCCAGAGAACTCTGGGAGTTGAAGTCCACAAACCTTAAAGTTACTAAGGTTGGAGAGCCCTGCTGTAGTTGGATGAGCTCACTATACAGGGTGATCAAGGGTTTCTAATCCTTTTGCCATCACAACATCCTTTTGTGTAATCTTAATGTATACACTCCCCTAAAAATCCAGGCACCAAAATAAACACAAATGAACAAGGGAAACAATAGAGTGAAACGTTGGAAAAAATGATTTATTGTAAAAATATAACTAAAATATTCTTTAGACCTCGACTGAATTTGGTACCTTCCCAAGGAAAGAAACCCTTAGAGTTTGGGAAAGCTTGATCTAAGAAGTTAGAAGTCTTTGCCTCCCTAAAGGGAAAGGTTCCTCCTGTTCAGTTGTGTCCAAGTCTCTAGGGGGTGGTACTCATCTCCATTTTTTATCCAAGGGAGTCAGTGGCGTCTGAAGACATTTCCATGGTCACATGGCCAGAATGACTATACAGTGGATAGAATGACTATACACTGTAGTGCACAGAATGCTGTTACCTTTCCACCAAAGTGGTACCTATTTATCTATTTGCATTGTCATGCTCTCAAACTGCTAGATGGGCAGGAGCTGGGCCAAGTAACAGGAACTCACCCCATTGCGCAATGCTCGGGTCTCAAACCTAGGCTCCAGCCGAGCTTTCGTATCCCTCTTCTTATCCACCTAACAGCTCTCATACCTCTCAATACATCCCTCCAGCTTAATAGTACGAAGGCAAAGGAATTTATTTCAAGGGTTTTTACCCAGAAGGCAAAGCTTTCTATGTTACATTTGACTTCAAAAAAAGTTTACACGTTCACTTAATATGAATCATATAGATAATCAGTGGAAAGCCAATCAGTGGACGGGAAGAATCTTACCAACTACTTTACATGTGTGGTCATCAGGTTCCAGTAAATATCCAGGGTGGCATGTGCAGTAGTAACTGCCTTCTGTATTGACACAGCTCTGGCTACATTTATCAGCTGCCAACTCTTTGCATTCATTGAAGTCTTTGCAAGAGCGCCCATCACTTCCTAGCTTGAACCCCTCATTGCAAGCGCATTGCTGAAAATTAGAAAACAGGCATTATTATCTATATAAATTTCCACAACTTCTCTTTCTCTTCACTCCGCACCCCAAGGGTTGCTGCTGGAAACACAGAATCCAAATACAAATTGAGATTTAATTTGCAAGTATGTGTTTAAGCAATACATTTGAAGGCGTTGGGGGTTTTTTTCCAAATAATTTTTTTACTAAAGAATTTTTTTTTTACAAAGTAAAACAATTCAAGTTTAAAGAAAAAAAGAAAAAAGTGCTAATAACAATGAAAGAAAGATCAAGGCAAGAAAGAAAAAGAACCAAAGATACAAAGGGATGCTTCCGTCTTGGTGGTGTGTTTTTTTTTACAAAAGTTACAAATGTATTTATATTTATCCTCCTGCTCTAAAAAAGAGGTGTACAACCTTGGCAATGTTAATGTTATTGGCTGGGGGAATTCTGGGAGTTGAAGTCCACAAGTCTTAAAGTTGCCAAGGTTGGACACCGCTGCTGTAAGATTACAAAGGAGCTCTCTTTTCCACACTTTCAATCTGCTTGCATTGCTTGATGCTGCTTTTATGATTTAACAGTTTTTTTAAAATTTGCATTTATATCCCGCCCTTCTCCGAAGACTCAGGGCGGCTTACACTATGTCAAGCAATAGTCTTCATCCATTTGTATATTATATACAAAGTCAACTTAATTGCCCCCAACAATCTGGGTCCTCATTTTACCTACCTTATATAGGATGGAAGGCTGAGTCAACCTTGGGCCTGGTGGGACTAGAACCTGCAGTAATTGCAGGCAGCTGCTGTTAATAACAGACTGTCTTAGCAGTCTGAGCCACCAGAGGCCAGTAACCATTTCCCCAGGATTAGCTATCAGTAACTGCTTTGAATTCTTGTCAAATTATGATTAGGTCATCAACAAGATAATTTAACTCCCAAAGTTTTTCTGGTCTCTTTTTCTTTCTCACATTTTTTCAAATATCAGGGACTTCAACAACTCTTGACTTTGTATTGCTTGTTCAAAATATTTTAGTTGTAGTTTAGTTACCAACATTTCTTACGGACAGTCTATTTCTTTTTCCTAGTTTTGTATTATTGGTTCTCACAATCCAGGTTATTCTCAGACACGGCCTCCAGAACCAGAGTTTGAAAGCATTACTTCTTTATTCAGCCAATCAAACTGTAATGTAACTTTTAAATTACAACTGGGAAAACTATTGCCTTGATCATATATACCTTTGTTGCCAGGAAGATGCCTCTGCATTTTAATACTTTATCCAAATCTGTTATACTGGTAATCTACCACCAAGTACTTCTCATTTTGTCATTACAATCACTATCCTTGTAAAAAATTTTAGCTTAAGATGACAAAGCCTGTTGCTATAATAGTAACAATGAGCCCATATTGTATTATTATTTGAGAATGGCCATCCTACTCTAAAAGAATGTTAGAATAGAGCCTAGGAAAAAGCAAATCTCCTTGACCATAACCCATTGTTTTGCTTCTACAATAAATTCAGTTTAAAATATACATGATGTCCATTTTTAAACAGTAACATCATCAACATTCTAATGCTGGTCTTTACTTACAGGCCCACTAGGAGACTTGTAACAAATGTGAGCACACGATTTTTGGCATGGCATGTTACAATAGCTGCCTTCATCCATCCCATCTTGGCAGTCAGATTTCCCATTGCAGACCAAAGTGTAACTGATACAGGTATCACCACACTGAAATTCATAGCTATGGCATTTCCTGGGCTTACCTGGAAAAGCAAAGAGGACTTCAAGATTCTAGTTTTAGTGCAATTATAAACAAAATGACTATTGAAATCTAATGAAGCATAAGCCAAATTCAATATGTCTTTTCATTTGATTGATCTGGAATGGGGTAGGTAAGAAGAATATAAGTCAATGAAAAACTTGAAGAAAAATCTGGAACTTAGATGTGGACAGAAGCAAGAATGCTCTATGCATAAAAATAGAAAGATATCCTAACTTCCACAATGGAAGAAGAATGGCTGGAAACTGATGGAATTAGCCAAATTAACTGCTTTAATCAAAGAAAAGGATACATCCAGTGCTGCTTCTACTTGGAAACCACATCTAGGTTTTGTGCTTGAGATAGACAAAAATGAAACTTTGACTCTGGGATTTGCTGATCAAACAAGTTTGCTATAGAAATGGCTAGTACATATTAAGTATGCAAAAAAAAAAGAGAGTTGAGGCTGTAATGTCATTTTTATTCTACTATGCAGAAAAGAGTCAGAAGTTAATGCTGCTCCCTTTCCCCTTTAACCTACACTTCTCCCTCTCTCTTTCCCCCTTCCCTCTTTGCCCACTATTTTCACTTTCATTTACACTTTGATAAGTTTAATAAAGTTATATTAAAAAAGGAGAACATAAGCTCAACAATCTGGCAAGCGCAAATGGAAATAAATGGCAGCAGCAGGAGGATAGTGAGAATGAGGTGCCCTATCGTATCCTTAAATTTCAACTCCACAGGACATTAAACCAAACATTTAAAGACTGACCTAGGACTGCTACCATTGTAACTTGGCTCCTGTTTTGCAGAACTTCTCTCTGTTAAGCTAATGCCTCATAAGAAAGACAGATCCCTCCCACCATTTCAAAAAACAAGACTATTGCATCAGCTGCCAGGATGAAGAAAGTTTACATACATCCAATCTCATCAGTCTCGTCTCTGCAGTCACGTTCCCTATCACAATTCCATTGATCTGGGATGCATTCCAATGAGTTGTGACATTGCCACTGATGGGCACCACATTGTTTCTTTGGAAATCCACAGTCCTGTAAAAAACATCCATCCATCAAGATCTCCTGCTGTACAACAATGAAACATTTGAAATACTTGGAGACTTGAGATGGTATAGGTTCTCCTGCTTGAGTAGGGGGCTGGACTAGAAGACTTCCAAGGTCCCTTCCAGCTCTATTTTATTCTTCTTGCCCGCTGGCAAGGTAAGACTGACTTGGCTTGGAGATTCTTTATTGCTGTAGAAAAAAATGCTAACTGAGCCGTGATACTTTACAGCAACACAGAGAACTTGGAGGAAATGAAAGCAGGCACTATTGAGAAGAAACCTGAAAAATGGTTACTATGGGGGGCAGGCAGCTGTTTGCTCCTGCCTTCTATTTGCTGAAAAGTCTGCCTACACAGACTGCATATCTTAACATCTCTGTAGCAGTTCAGAGACATTTGGTGACCATGAATGGGAATATGCCATGTACTAGCAGCGAATGAAACTTTCTGTTGTGTCTTGCCCGCTCTCACCGCAGCTGGGGTCTGCTTATCTGCTTCCGAACGCTGAAGAATGTCCTCCCGGCCCCAGCCCTGGCTCCATGCCCAGACAGGCTGAGGAGGGGGCATCTCCCGGCCCCAGCCCTGGCTCCATGCCCAAGCAGGCTGCAGAGGAGGGAGCATCTCCCGGCCCCAGCCCTGGCTCCATGTCCAGGCAAACGGAGCAGCTAGACCCCTCCCCCTCCTCCACAGCATGTGAGCCTGAGGAAAGTTTATTTCTAACAGCTGCTGATTGGAGTGACCCTCGCATCAGAAGACTGGATAGGCGGAGGCAACAGAAGGAAGGGAGGGGCAGGCCTTAATGAGTGCTGAGTCATGGAGCCACACCCCATGGCCTATATAAAGGATCTGCTTTCTGGCAGTCTCTGAGTCAGGCAAAGTCGAACTTATCTTGCTGAAGTCACTTTCTGGTCTCCTGCCTGCTCTGAGGACTTTGCTAGGACTTTGGGCAGAGCTGCAGAGGCAAGCCTGATTCGGATTTCCCTGACCCGGCCGTCAGCGGAGGAGTGGGACACGACACTTTCTGTCTTGACAAGAGCTATACATCTTGAAAAGTATTCAGAAATAAGCATCACACTCTTTTTTTCTTTTTATGATCCTGTAATCCCTTGTATTGGGATGGAGCCAGGGCGACTGGATGGAGCTGAACATTTATTGACCGGATACCCTTCCTGATGCCACATGGAGTTCACAGCAGATATTTTTTCTTTGTACCCTGATAGAGAAACATCTGCCGCTGCCTATGATTGAACTCTCCGCCTTCTCAGGGTGAGGCAATAGTCTTAATTGCTAGGTCACCACACTGCTCAAGCACCACACAATTAAGGTTATTTAATTCTTAATTAAGGCAACGACTAATGGAGTGCCCCAGTAGTTTATTCCAGCTGCTGAGTGGTTGTGATGGCACCATATTGTCCTGTTTATCCCAAAGGGACAGCTTTAGGGTTTTCACTAAACTAAGATGCTGATTAAATGGCCCACTTCATGGTACAAGGAGATAGAGTAGCCATTTGTACCTGCTCATCTGACCCATCTTTGCAATCCAGGTCCCCATCACACAGCCATTGCTTTAGGATGCATTCTCCACTTTCATGGCATTTGATTTCGTTATTGAAGCAGTGCACTTGTTTGGGGACTGGGCAGTCTTCTTCGTCGGAATGGTCCTTGCAGTTGTAATTTCCATCGCAGTGCAAGAAAATAGAAATACACTGCCCGCTTTTACACTGGAAGTGCAGGTCACCGCATTTGATCTGAGCTGCAAGCAGATAATAATGTTTAACCTTCCCTTGTTTCATTCCCCTCCCCACCAGGCCGAAAACTTACCCAGACAGCACGAATCAATTACTAAGTAACTATAGTTTTAAAACCTTTCAAAAGTTTATAAAAGGAATGCTATTTACCTTACATGGTAGAAGAGTAATATGTGCAGCAAAAGATTTATGTTCCCTGTTTGGCCGTGACATTGTAATACCATGTTTTCCCGAAAATAAGACCCTGTCTTAATTTTTTTTGCCACCAAAAAAGGCACCAAGTCTTATTTTGGGGGGATGTTGTTCACTGACACACTTCACTTGCACGCATCGCCCCCGCTTCCTTTTCACTGTCAGAGGCCTAACCCTAACCCTGCTCTAAGATCACAGACTGCCTTGTGGAAACCACATTTTCCTACTTACATGAGTGCAAAACAAGAGTTAGGAAGCCACTGGTCTCAGCCATAAGAGAGTCACAATTACTAGAACTGAGGTGGTGCCTGCTTAAGGATTCCCCAAGCCCTCTGTTAATTTCAAAATGTGGTTTCTATAAGGCAGTCTGTAATTGTAGAGCAGGTAGCAGTTAAACTTGGTGAGGAGATTTCGTGGCACATGCAGGAAAAACCAAGTCATGTCTTATTTTGCTTTTGTGGCCTATCCCCCACTCCTAAATAGCTGAGGAAAATATTTGGTAGAGATGGTATGTATGGTGTGGTTAGAAACCAGGAGACTGTGAGTTCTAGTCCCACCTTAGGCTTAAATCAAACTGGATGGCCTTGGGCCAGTCACTCTCTCTCAGTCTTAGGATGTAAGCAATGGCAAATCACTTCTGAAAACAAAAAACAACAATAACAACAACAAAAACACGTGGGAACTAGTCCCAACAGTCTCTAGGAGTCAACACTGACTCAAGGGCACCAAAATTTAAAAAAAACAAGAGACAGGAAAGGCTGCCTTCACTGCGTATAACTAAGGCCCTGATATGGGAAAAGGGCTTCTTCCAGAAATCTGAGTCCTGAGAAATTTAGGCAATGTAAGTCAATGTCACCACTTCAGATTTTGCTCAGAAGAAACATATACAACCAACATAACTCTTTAAACATTTGGACTAACTGCAGCTTAATCTTTATTACTTTTTTCCAAAGCATCCCAAATTACCATAATCTAGTGAAGAGATTATTAGGTAGAGTCGCTCACCTTGTTGGGACTCTATGTTTATTGCCCTACCTCAAAGCTTGACTGCCTCCAGCCACTGACCCACCCCCACAAGTTTTCATCTGATTCAGTGACAAGGAGAAATAGAAATGGGTATCGCTAGCATTTATGTTGCATTTGTCCCAACCCCCTAGTCATTTAGCCAAGTAGCTTCAAATATACTTCAAAGAATTTCCTATTTATTCCAGCTACAATCTGCCTAGAAAACCAATAATCTAAAAACTGGTTGTGCCTTCTTAGATATCTGTCTTTCCTGTACTGGCTTACCACAGTTTTTTTCATCTGCCTCATCAATGCAGTCTGCAGTCCCATCACATAACCAACTCTCCGGCATACAGCGAGCGTTGTCATCACAACGTAAAGCACAGAGGGGTGTTGGCACCCAGCAGCTAGATTCATCAGAGCCATCAGGGCAATGTTGGATCCCATCACACTGGTACTTCTCATTTATACATCTGTGGCCACTCTGGCACTGGAAGACTCCTTAAAGACAGACACATTACAATAAGCCCTGTATTTAGGCACTTAGTTACATATTTGCAGGTTCCTTTTTTTCCCCTACTAAGCTGATCTCAGCATAGAATATTTACAATGCCAGTTGCCATGTTCAGTAAGAACAGATTTTAATCTTTTACATAAGTAAGTCTGGCCTTGATGCAGACTTAACCACATTTATCAATATTGTCCATTTCATTAGGTTAAGAGTTGCTCTGTCTGCTCTTATAGTGCATGTGATGCTGAATTTCTTTTATTTAATTACTACTTGACTTAGGTCATTTCCCATTCAACAGACTTCTGGCAGTCCACATGTAAATTCCCAAATAACAACAACAACAAAAACTAAAAAGTTAAAGCTAACAATAACATTAACACCAAGTAGTCAAGAATTGTCCTTTTTCACCACATATTTGGGAGTTACCTAACTCCCAAATATGTGGTGAAAAAGGACAATTCTCATCACCTTACTACAAGTTAAAAGCGTGGGAAACATCCAAAGGGGGCAACTATTCCCAAGAGCTGGATAATTACAAAGACCTCACTAATGCCTTGCCAAGAAGGAATCCCAAACATCCTTTTGCAGGTTAATTGCACAAGATGGACAGATTCTACCCAGAAAAAATGGTCCTCAAATACCCTGGATCCAGGTCAAAATGTTGAATTGCATTTGAAACACATAGGCAGCGCCAATGCAGTGCCTATTTTTTATTCTCCAAGCCGCCAGTTGCAAGGTAAAATGCCTCAGAACAAAACTGATAAAAATAACAGAAGCCCACTTTGCTCAAATGTTTGGTGTCCAAACTGTGAGAACTCAGTACCTGGGTTATTACAGAACAGGGAACAGTCCTCTTCATCAGATCCATCCGAACAATCGTGGTCCCCATCACAAATGTATTCATGGGGAACACACTCTTTTCCATTCTTGCAAAGCAATTCTGCCCATTTACAGACCAGAGGTGTCACAACTTCAGCCTTTGTAGTAAATGTAGTATGTAGAACAATAGGTGCCATTGCTGAGGTGGTAGATGTAGTCCTGGGCACGACTGTCATCAATTTTGTCTGTGGAGCTGCTCTAGTCGTAGTATGAGGCAATCTAACAGTTGGATTTGAGACAGGAACCACTTGCGTTACAGCTAAAATAAGTTAAATTGCAGATAAAAAGATTAATTTGAGAGCTCTATGTGTTCGTGTACCATATTTATACAGCACTATAGTTCTTGCATTTGATAACAAATTTTCTTCTTTTCTATGGAAATACGGACTAGTTGTCTAAAAACCCAGGAAAGTTGAACCAATATGGGTCATATCATCCCTTGAACATTTCAATCCCCCTCAAAAGATTGAAAAGTGTTATCAGCCTTCACATTAGAATGAAAATGTTTTACCTATGTTTTTAAGGATCAGTCATTTAAAAGAAAAATAACCTACTTTGCTTTCTCTTATTTAAAATGTGTTGTAACACTATAACATTACATCACTGTAAAGTAGATTACAAAAAGACACTGCATATCAAATAAATTAAGCAAAATCAAAACATATTTTACACACTAAGTGAAGACAGTCCTTGGATTTAGGTTTGTGAACCAATTATCCAATCGACTTTTATAGTAGAGTTCTGCAGCACAGTAATAAGAGTTTTTAGCTATCAGTATATACAATTCTAATTGTTACTAAATTATTATTCCTAAAAAGTTACTAGTAAAAGTTAAAAGATTATTCATATGAGGTAACAGCAGAAACATTAGCAAAAAGCCCATTATGGACCCATTTTCCATTCCTGCTTATATACTGAGGACTATTTTGGTATGATGGTTAAAAATATCAGGAAACAAACTAAGAGACTATGAGTTCTAGCTCTGTCTTAAGTACAGAAGCTGGCTGGGTGATTTTGAACCTTAGCAATGACAAATCACTTATGAAAATTTTGCCCAGAATCCTGCAGATTTGTCTGGTCAGTTACAGATCTGACTTGAAAGTACTAACAATCAAACAAAGAAGCAGATAACTAATCTTTAAATATAGCCAAATAGATAAAAGGTATATTAACCTTTTGAACTTTATAACCAAAACAGTCCTCCGTTAGAAAGAGGCAAATCACCAATACAAAGAATTTGGTAACCACCAGAGTCTTAAAACTTTGTCCTCGCCCCATTATTATTATTATTATTATTATTATTATTATTATTATTATTATTATTATTATTATTATTATTATTATTATTATTATTATTATTATTTGGTCTAACCACAAACTTAGGTCTTCTGACGGCAGAATGCATGGAGCACTGCACTTCTTCCTATAACCTTTTGCCTCCGGTTCCCAAGTCACAATTTATCTTGTTAGGATGCCACCACGAGGTGCTGCTGCTAATCTGTACTGCTAGAACACTTATAAAGCATTATTAACACTGGACAGCTATTTTACACTACCTTTAATCTGCTGACCACTTTCTATCCAATTTGAGGCAAGCAGCAACATATCCTGTTTTCAGTATCTTTTCTTTTATGTACACTGAGAGCATATGTACCAAGACAAATTCCTTGTGTGTCCAATCACACTTGGCCAATAAAAAATTCTATTCTATTCTATTCTATTCTATTCTATTCTATTCTATTCTATTCTATGATTGCCAGCACTTGGGTCTTGGCTCAAACTTCATGACTATAGTTTTTAATTAAGACCCAGAAGAACTGAGACCACAACCAAAGTAGTAGGTTGCCTTATAATTTGATTCTACATTTTTTTAATCCGCTCACAGTTCTATAAAGATGCAATTATCTTCCAGGAGCTACAAAGGGCACACAAAACCCAGGAATCTGCCAAATCAAAGCAAAGTATCTGCCAGTCTTCCCTTAAGACATTTGGGTATGGGCTGATCCTGCAGGAATTGCTTTAGCATACAGAAAGCTACCAATTCAATCTGCCACCGATACAATCCGCCTACTGTCAAACTTTACTCTCCAAGTAAAGATTTTTGCCTGGCCATCACTTACTATTCACTGGCGAGACAAGGGCTTCCCTGGAATTTGCTTACCACTTTTCAAATCTGTGTCAAAGACGAACAGCGCCTTTTTTACTTTAGCTACTGGCACAGTGGAGGCCTTCATTGACTTCATGTTCCAGATCGTAAGTGATGTGTCATTGAATGTGACCAGGTAAGGCCTATAAGCAGCTGCCACTCCATGGGTCCAGCCCTGCTTGAGATTATATTTCCGGTGGGTGATGACATTTAGAACATTAAGCACTGTGATAACAGAAAGAGTGCAGATGTTAGAATCCCTTTGTGACAGGTAGAAGCAAATACTCTCACATTCTGGACATAAACTGTTTAGCTTGTACCCTCAAAACGACGCTATAGAGAACTGCACACCAGAACAACTAGACACAAGATTGGTTTTTTCCCCGAACGCCATCACTCTGCTAAACAATAAATAATTCCCTCAACATTGTCAAAATATTTACTAAATCTGCACTACTATTAACCTTCCCATCTTCTCATCGTTCCCATCACCCATCTTCTTCCACTTATGACCGTATGACTGTAACTTTGTTGCTTGTATCTTTAAGATTTATATTGATATTGTTTCCTTATTGCTTATTTGTACCGTATGACTATCAATAAGTGTTGTACCTTATGATTCTTGATGAAAATATCTTTTCTTTTATGTACACTGAGAGCATATGCACCAAGACAAATTTCTTGTGTGTCCAATCACACTTGGCCAATTAAAAAAAAATCTATTCTATTCTATTCTATTCTATTCTATTCTATTCTATTCTATTCTATTCTATTCTATTCTATTCTATTCTATTCTATTCTATGTATATCTTCTTTCAAGAAGCAGTGAACTGAGTAGTCTAACTTTAAAGCCCAAACCAGTTGCCAGATAGAACATTTTCATATGAACACTGCAATAAAGTGACTTAGGAGTATCTAGAGCAGTGTTTCTCAACTCTGGCGACTTAAGATTTAAAAATTTCCCAACCAGCATGCTGGGATGTGATGGGCTAAACTGCTCATTCTAACTCTTAGCACAAACGTAACTTGCTCTATAGCTGGTCAAATGTAAAATACATGCTACTATGAGCAAATCAAATTGAAATGAGATAATTTGTAGGCTTGTACTGCATTTCCACAGAGTTCACATTTTAGCCAGATCTCCATAAATAATAATTCTATTACCCATGTCTTTTGAAGTCCAGAAAAAATTGCATGAACTTATATCCAGAACTAATGGAGTATCTTCTGTCCAGGTTTCATTCCACACTTCCTTGATTAGCCCACTTTTCAGAGGGTGGAACTGGATGTGTTTGCCACTTTCAAGCCAGAGGAGAGATGCCCTCTGCCAGTCTACGTAGAGCTGCCATATAATATTCTTGAGGGCTGCATGATAGAGGATCTTTGTCATCAAGCCAACAAACGTGGTAGTCTTAATCTTAGTTCTGTCACAAGTTAACCAATAAAGATCTCCTGATGGTATATCAACAGTTGCAGCACAGACTAAAAATGGAAGAAAAGGGAAATCAGTTTTCTTTCTCCCATAATTCCTTAACTAACTTGCTGGATAGAAAATGGCCGTTTGCTCTTTCTGTGCAGAAAACTAAACCTTAAAAATAGAAGACACCACTAGTAGAAAGAGGCAGAAACTATTCAGATCCAAGATTCTTCAATAGACACACAGAGTTCTAGATTCTGTGGAAACTAGTCCTTCTCCTTCTTGCCAAGTATGTCTCCTAGCTCATTATTGACTAAGACAACATTTTTGCAGTTCCACTGCTATCTCCCAAGCCACATTGCCACCACCATCTACTACTTCCTACATTGTCATCATTCTGGAATTGAGACAATGAATGCTCTGAATGTGCCTTGGCTAATAAAACAGCTTTATGCCTTCCTTCTGTAAGATGGATTCCTTGGTTAGAGAGGTCAAACTGTTAGTAGTGGCTGTACCAGCTTTTAACTGACATTTGGTTAACTCAGGAAGCTAAGCAAGGTGAGAGAGAGAATGTTTGGTGTAGCTGTTTTAAGGCATCGGGATAGAACCTGGGAAATTGTAAATTCTAGTCCTGCCTTAGGGACAAAGCCAGCTGGGTTTGGTTGGAACTTGGGGGTTCAACATAACAAGCATTCAGAATTATTTTCATTTAGTTTATCTGATGACAGAATGATTAGATTAAAACCCAACATACTATGCATATCAACTGCTTCCCTTTCATTTCATCTAAAACAGGAATAGGTCTCGACATCTTCACCTATGAAGCGTTTTAGAGTGTAATTTGTAGATACCCTAAACAGTCTCTTTGTGTAATTCTCAAGTCTTTGACCCAATGATAAGGACTATGGTGCTTGGAATTGATATGGCCTCAGTTTTCTCTCTACAATTACTATTCTACAATGTAATAATTCCTAATCCAATCACCATATTCCAATCTTGCCAGTGGGAGATAAATGTCTGTGTGTTTAGTTCAAAGTTTCTATGTCTATTTTGATTTTTTTTAAATTCCTCAATTAAATTCCTAATAAAGGGGCTATATTTCCTTCTTTGTCCTACGTTTTATTCATGGGAAAGATTAAAACAAACACTCAGTATAGATATAATGATTAAAACATACAGTCAGCATGCTCAAGATTCAACATCTGTTTTTCAGGTTACAAATCTCCAGTTCTATCTTATTAGCCTTCTATGCCAATAGTACACATTCAGAAATTGGTATTAAGTGATTGGTTTCTTTTCTTCCAAAAAATCCAACAGACGGAATTACTTTAAGTTTTAATCAAGTTTGGCTTTTTTAAAAGTAATTTCATCCTTAGCAGTGGTACAAACCGTCATGTGCATAACCCCTTCAAATCAAAGGAAAATTAAATATGAAAATAACTTCCTGTTGTTATGTAGGCATCTACCTCGATTTCACCTTTCTGCATAAATAACAAGATAAAAAGGTAAAAAGGTAAAGGTTCCCCTCGCACATACGTGCTAGTCGTTGCCGACTCTAGGGGTCGGTGCTCATTTCCGTTTCAAAGCCGAAGAGCCAGCGCTGTCCGAAGACGTCTCCATGGTCATGTGGCCGGCATGACTCAACGCCAAAGGCGCACGGAACGCTGTTACCTTCCCACCAAAGGTGGTCCCTATTTTTTCTACTTGCATTTCTCCGTGCTTTCGAAACTGCTAGGTTGGCAGAAGCTGGGACAAGTAACGGGAGCTCACCCAGTTACACGGCAGCACTAGGGATTCGAACCGCCGAACTGCCGACCTTTCGATCGACAAGCTCAGCTGTCTTAGCCCCTGAGCCACCTTATATAAGATACCAAAGCCAAACCTTCCTGTGGAGGAATGAGTCCTTAAGTGGTTATATACTTCAGAGTCAAACTTTTCTACATAATTCTACAGCAGAATTTCTCAAGTTCCCAGCTTTAAGAGGTATGGACTTCAACTCCCAGAATTCCTCATGCTGGTTGAGGAATTCTGGGAGTTGAAATTCCCACCTCATAAGGCTGCTGAGCTTGAGAAACTGTTCTACAGGCTTTTGCTCTCTGTTCTTGGATGTCCTTATACACAGGAAAAAAAAATATTCCTAGTCAGTCGTGCAACTGGAAAACCTAAAAAAAATGTTGGCATTACTAAAAAATTGAGGTATTTATGGCATTATACCAGAAAATCTATAATACCCAAGAGAGTAAACTACTGAGAAATCTAGTTATGAATATGTAGCCTAGCTGCCAGAAATATCAACTTCTTTATTTTTTGTGGTTTTAACACTGATTGGAGGCAGTTCTTTTAGACGGCTGCTAATAACCTGTCAAAATATCAAGGCCAGGAGTAATTGTAACACTAAGAGCCATATTATATTTCACTTATACCAATGGATAGTGCTTCACCTGGTGAGTTTGTAGGAATTATTAATTTTGTCTTTGATGCTATATTGTAGCGCATCAGTTCTCCTTTATCATCGATCCAGTAGAGGAATCCTCTTTTCCAATCCATGTCCTGAAAATAGATTATTTCTGGCCATTCAGGTATCAGGGGTTGATGCTGAACTCTGCCTTCTGGTCCAATATGCACTTGGAAAATTTCATGGTCAGTAGAATACACAACTTTCAACTCTGTCGAAGTACACATATGAAGAATATCACTTTGGATAATAATTTCACCAGTCATTCAAGCACCAAGAACATTCACTTAACATTGCACCTAAGAATCGCAGTTGTTGTGGTCCGCCGGCAGCCTACGGAACTGGCAGCAGAATCGGACAGTGAGGAGGCTGGGGAGGAACATGGGCCAGTCCTGGAATCTGGGGAAGGCTTGGACAAGGGCTCTGCATTGGAGGCAGAGATTGGGCCAGGGCCATCTGGAGTTATGTGCTGACTCCGGAGCCTCCTGAGTCTGACTTCAGTGAGGCGGAGAAACAGGGGGAGCCTGTTCCCAGTGTGCGCATGCGCAGAGCTGCTAGAAGGCAAGAACGGTTAAGACAAAAGGGGCAACTCGGGAGTAAGGCTTGGAGATGATTGGCCCCTCCCATAAGACATAAAGGCACGTGAGCCTTTGCAGGAAGCAAGTTTGTTCATGCTGGTTGGTTTAAATTCTAAAGCTCCGTTTTGACATGTGGCCTTGCAAAGCTAATTGCCAATTAAGTCTTTGGCAGCATGTCAAGAGAGATAAAGCTGGGTGCTTATCAGCCTTATCCCGATGGACTGTGGCAGACTTCAGACTCTTTACAGACTCTTTACAAACTGTTTGTGAATCATCACAGGCTGTGAATGAACAGAATTCACAGCCATTGAAATAAAAAGAGGGTTTTTGGGACTAATTGTGTGCTTTTTCTGTCTCAGGAAGCCTAGGTCAGAACAGCAGTAGCTTTTGGCTTTATATATTTATTTATTTATTTATTTTATTTATTAATCACATTTATATACCGCCCTATCTCCCGAGGGACTCAAGGCGGTTCACAGGCAAGTAAAAGACATATAAATACAGACTAAAACCACAGTTAAAAAACTTATTCTACAAAGCCGGATTAAAAAGCAATATAAATAATAAAAACCATTTAAAACCAATATAAATTTAAAAACTAATCCAGTCCTGCGCAGATGAATAAGTGTGTTTTAAGCTCGCGATGGAAGGTTCGGAGGTCCGGGAGTTGACGGAGTCCTGGGGGGAGTTCGTTCCAGAGGGTGGGAGCCCCCACAGAGAAGGCCCTTCCCCCGGGTGTCGCCAGACGGCACTGCCTAGCTGACGGCACCCTGAGGAGTCCCTCTCTGTGAGAGCGCACGGGTCGGTGAGAGGTATTCGGTAGCAGTAGGCGGTCCCGTAAGTAGCCCGGCCCTATGCCATGGAGCGCTTTAAAGATGGTCACCAGAACCTTGAAGCGCACCCGGAAGGCCACAGGTAGCCAGTGCAGTCTGCGCAGGATAGGTGTCACACGGGAGCCACGAGGGGCTCCCTCTATCACCCGCGCAGCCGCATTCTGGACTAACTGAAGCCTCCGGATGCCCCTCAAGGGGAGCCCCATGTAGAGAGCATTGCAGTAATCCAGATGAGACGTCACGAGGGCGTGAGTGACCGTGCATAAGGCATCCCGGTCTAGAAAGGGGCGCAACTGGCGCACCAGGCGAACCTGGTGAAAAGCTCTCCTGGAGACGGCCACCAAATGATCTTCAAAAGACAGCCATTCATCCAGGAGGATGCCTAAGTTGCGCACCCCCTCCATCGGGGCCAATGACTCGCCCCCAACAGTCAGCCGTGGACTCAGCTGACTGTACCGGGATGCCGGCATCCACAGCCACTCTGTCTTGGAGGGATTGAGCTTGAGCCTGTTTCTCCCCATCCAGACCCGTATGGCTTCCAAACACCGGGACAGCACTTCGATAGCTTCGTTGGGGTGGCCCGGTGTGGAAAAGTACAGCTGGGTGTCATCAGCGTACAGCTGGTACCTCACACCGGAGCCACTGATGATCTCACCCAGCGGCTTCATATAGATGTTGAACAGAAGGGGCGAGAGAATCGACCCCTGCGGCACCCCACAAGTGAGGCGCCTCGGGGCCGACCTCTGCCCCCCTGTCAACACCGTCTGCGACCGGTCGGAGAGATAGGAGGAGAACCACCGATAAATGGTGCCTCCCACTCCCAATCCCTCCAACCGGCGCAGCAGGATACCATGGTCGATGGTATCAAAAGCCGCTGAGAGGTCTAATAGGACCAGGGCAGAGGAACAACCCCTATCCCTGGCCCTCCAGAGATCATCCACCAACGCGACCAAAGCCGTCTCAGTGCTGTAACCGGGCTGGAAACCGGACTGGAACGGGTCTAGATAGACAGTTTCATCCAGGTGCAGGGGAAACTGATATGCCACCATACTCTCTACAACCTTCGCCGCAAAGCGAAGGTTGGAGACCGGACAATAATTACCTAAAACAGCCGGGTCCAGGGAAGGCTTCTTGTGGAGGGGCCTCACCACCACCTCTTTCAAGGCGGCCGGAAAGACTCCCTCCAACAAGGAAGCGCTCGTAATCGCCTGGAGCCAGCCTCGTGTCACCTCCTGAGTGGCCAGCACATATCAACCGCTGATGTTAGTGCTTCCTTGAATGGAGGAAATACACATAATGGTCTGGTTTTTAGTTATAAGCCATTCTTCAGAGGACTTGAAAATTATTTTCTCAAAAGAAATTAAGACCTGGATAAACATATTCTAGCTGTTTATTTGTATTTGTCGGAAGGTCTGCTTTAAGTCTTATGATAGCTGGCAAGGACTAGCTACTAACCTCATTGCCACTGGCTTTTGATATATTAAGATAATGGATGACAAAGCAGGCTCAGGGGATCAAAACTACAATTGGATATGATCAAACCATCATTAACCTCTCTCTTCTCTATCAACAGCTAAAACATATTTAATATCTGCATCATATCACAACAGCTGACGTCTAAAATACAATGCTTATACGAGTTGCAAAACTAGTATTTAAAAGGTCAAGACAGAGTTTCTACCAATCTCCCAGGGACTTATGGTCTTCCAGCTGCATCCAAGAATTATAGACCTACCTCCACATTCACCAGAAGGTAGGAGAAAAGTACCCTTTGGACAGGTGCATTTGTAGCCTTTGGAATGAACTGGTGACAAAAGACAAATGTGGCTGCACACTCCTGGTAAACATGCATTTGTGTTATCTAGAAATCAAGGGAATATGTTAGTATTCAAGACTAATTCACCTATTCTCCAAACTATGTAATTATTCAGCATGGCATGTGAATTAGGACTGTACAATGCTTTGGGTTCAAAGGAAAAGATGCTCTAGAGCAGGGCTGTCAAACTCACGGCCCGTGGGCTGGATGCGTCATGTGCTGGCCACGCCCATGCCCAGTTTTAGCGAAGGGGGGAAAAGTCCCGATACATCATGCGACACTGCCATGATGACGTGAGTTTGACACCCCTGCTCTAGAGCATATGTGCAACACTTGGCTGCATATGTCTTAAATTGCAGACATATGGCATGCAATCAACTCACGTGCTCTGAAGCAAATTTTGCCTTCAAACTTAAGTGCTCCACAATGTTAGCATGAACCCAATAAAGACCTTTCAACCTTTGGCTCAAATGAAGTTGCTTTAGATATATCTCCTGGTTGCCTTCTCGACCTCCCCATATGTTCCTGATTATCTTTTAATCCAATCACCGCTATATATCGTAATTCTCCCCAAGCAAGTTTATTACAATTGCTTATTAATTCCTACAAGTGTATCCTAGAAACACCCATGGGGGAGGGAATGTCAATTATTTTTCTTACTGGCTCAGCCCTGCTTATGGCTTGCCAAAGAGATCAACTTACTTAGTGACTGCTGTAGCTCATGCAATACCGTGAATGAAGAGACTGAGGCGTTCAGCAATATACCAACACCGGGCGAGGTGCGAGGTGCATAAAACAATTGTGTTGCAGTGCTCCAGAAAAACTGATTTTCAAATACAGCAAGTCCTCGAGGATCCTGATTTCTCAGCATTGTATCAGGAAAAGTATATCTTCCAGAACCGTCTACTTTTACTGTTTCAATGGACTAAAAAAAAAAAGCAATTTGAAAACAGCATTCAGACTTGCAGAACTATCACTAATTGTTTTAATTAACTAGCCATGTTTTCTGATAACCAAGGCAATTCTGTATGGCATTTTTTGCTCAAATTCTTCAGATCACATTGTTTATACATTGTGGCCCTCTATATGGATTAATGCTAGCAATTCAACCACAACCCCTAACCCTTTCATATCCTCATTTGAGGACAATTCTGCAGAGGATTAGATCAATTCAGTAAAATATTTTTGCTTCTGAACAGACATTTAAAAGAATTTTTCAGCCAGATTGTTTAGCCTTATGCAGCAGGGATTTTTTTTTTAATTCCCTGAGCATTTACTAATCTTTAGTAATCTAAAAAGCCAAATAAAAATACTTTTTAAGGTTTTCACGAAGTTTATAAGGATCATTTCAAATCTATAGCCCTCTGAACCCTTAGTATAAGTCATATATAAAACTCTCTGTACAGATTGTCATTCTATGACCCCTTTGCTTGGCTCCCTAATAAAATAGACGGACTACAACAAGTTTAAAAATGTAATCGTTTCCCTGAGCAGAAACATCAAAAATTGATATACAGCATTAAATGTTACAACAATATTACATTTCATTAAAGAACATAAACACATTCTTAGGATTGGTTTTTATAAATCACGAGGGGTGGGGGCGGGAAAGAGTGTTGCAAACCATAGGTAGCTTTGCAATTGGAATGGACTGAATTACACACCTTTTTATACACACTGATCCAATAGAGTCTATTAGTGATGTAATCAAGAGTCAATCCCACAGGCTCTTCGGCAATTAGTACCACAAGCACATGTCTATCTGATCCATCCATCCCTGCGGCTTCTATGACAGCCCCGCCTTTTTCACCACAATTCACCCAGTACATGTATCTGTGATAAGACAGAAAACCAGAGCAAAATGCTTCAAGAGAAGTGGTCTTGAAATGTGACTCTTTAGTTACTCATCCAGTTTGTTCCCACACATGAAAGACTTATGCACTCTTAGATCAGCATCTTTTCTGGAGCTGAGCAATACTACATAATGTTGTATAGTATCATGAGGACCAAAAATTATAAGGAGTTAAACATTTAGCAAATTTTTAGGCCTAAAAATTTCTGAGATTACGCTACAGGCAGTCTTAGACTTACAACCTCAATTGAACCCAAAATTTCTGTTGCTAAGCGAGACATTTGTTAAGTGACTTTTGCCGGCATTGTATGATTTTTCTTGCCACAGTTGTTAAGTGAATCGCTGCAGTTGTTAATACCACAGTTCTTAAATGAATCCGATTTTTCCTTTGACATCGCTTGTCACAAGGTCAGAAAAGATGATTACGGGACACTACAACCATCCTAAATATACACTGCAACTATCATAAGCATGAGTCGGTTGGCAAGTGTCCAAATTTTGATCACATGACCATGGGGATGCCACAATGGCCTTAAGTGTGAAAAACAATCATAAGTCCATTTTTTAAGTGCTATTGTAACTTTGAATGGTTACTAAACAAACTGCTGTAAGTCGAAGACTAACTGTATGTAAAGATTTGGGATTCTAGCCCTAAATGCTTATGGAATTTCTGGGGAGAACGGTGGAATCTTACTGAATTTGGTGATCTCTTGAAACTCTGGGCATTTTTAATAAATAATTTGGGTCTTGGAGATGTTACATGGGCAGGCTTCAAAGAGCATGGTACTGACAGGTATCATGTATGTGTTGTGACTCCAGCCCCCGAACCTGGCTCCATGCCTGAAAGTGACTCCGAGAGTGAGGGGGAAGGGCCGGTAAGGCTTACCTCGGGAGCACCGATTCCTTTGGCCCGGCTCCAGGAGCCAGAACCAGACCAGTCGGAGGACATAATGAGGCCATCATCCCCTGACTCCTCCCTTCCCCAGGCTACGCCTTCAGACCCATCTGATGATAATAATAATAATCAAGCTTGGATTGACCCGCGCTTCAGAAGATTAGAGAGGCGGTGTCATCAAAGGGAAGGGTGGGGCAGGAGCCCCACTCACAGGATATATAAGGAGCTTTGGGACCGCTCTCATTCCACGGGAAGCAAAAATTAGCTGAACCGTTTCAAAGAGAGCTGAAATGACTCTGTGAGTCATTTGTTTGAACTTTGGCAGGCAGCTGCAATTTCTCTGCCAGGACTGATAAGAGCCGTGAATCCATTGGCTGAAGGCCAGCTCGTTGCTCCGAAGTGGGGAAGAAGACAGAACGGTATGCATGAAACTGTATCATTATGACAACACTGTAAATACAGTAGTGTCTGTATTTTCTGGAACTCGTACCTTTTTTCTGGAAATGTAATCAGCTGCTCTGGCACCAGATTTTTCTCTAGGACCTTTACATAGCCCCTACCGTCATTCAGACCAGCAAAGATGGCACGAGGAAAATTGCTGGCCCAGTATAACTGCCCTGTGAACCAGTCTACAGAGATGCTGTTGACGCCACTGACATCTATAGGCAAAATTAGAGAAATTCAAGAAGACAAAATATGGGAAGAGACTCTGAGTTTTTGTTATAGTCCATCTGTAACTTGTAAGATGCTATAAACACCCTACATAAATAATCTATAAGAGAACTCTCTTACAACACTTCTCTCTGAGGTTTAAGAGGTCTCTGTAATGTTTTGCTTGCTATTTCATCTTCCTGTAAATTCAACTTCATGATAATAGAATATATTCCATTTAATGGTCACCCATATTATTATTCAACAGTGTGATCAATGATTATGTCTTCATCAATTGTCATCTTCTATTATGTAGAAAATATAGAAAATGTTGCATTTTTGTTATCAGATTTTCTGTACACTATTTGGGCTTTGAACAGTTAACTGGAAATATCAGTGCCGTGATCAGCCCTTGACTTACATTACACATTGGTCTCCTCAAACTATAAAAAGTTGGGGAAATTTGCTCAGTATTGGTGGGAGAGAAAGATTTGGGGGTTATTATAGGGGATTTATGCCATGTCAAGCTTTGAGACACACATTTTGCATGTTCAATCTCAACCTCCTCAGAAGGAAAAAAATCCTTAATTTTCCCACCTATTCTGATAGGCTCTAGGAATTCCCAAGGAGTGCCACACAACTCTATGTGAAAAGACAAATTGAGGCACCGTTGACTGTAAAAGTAGTCTTGACAGATTTAAAGTTTATCCCAAAGAAAATTAGAACTGAAGCTGAACGTTGCTTTTGCTGAAGTATAGAAGCAAAAATAGAGTACATACATAAGGGTTAGTTTTTGATTCTGGATTTACCCGCAATTTTACCTGGATAAAGAATCATCTCACTTTTTCCAGACACATAAACATGCAGTTTTTTATCTTCACCAACCCAATAATAGTTTCTCCTTAAGAGGTCATAAGCAACAGAGACAGGTTTTGTTTTTGTAGATACTAGAATCTCCAGGTTGTGTGTCTTTAAATCCAGGAGAACAAGACCTTGATGTGGCATAGCTAGTAGCATTTTGGTAGCACCACCTGAAACACAAAAGAACTTTAACTACCTTTGCTCTAAGACATAGTCAAACTCAGCCATCCCAATTTGAAGCCCCATTGATCTGATCCAGCACTGCACCTCTTAGAATTCTTAACCAGCTAACAATATATAGGATTTAATTGTGTCTCAAATTACTTGTAAATTCTGACTCCAGTGAAACTAAGAGATCTCATTTTTTCCAGCCCCTTAAACTCATTGCATGCCAATCGTACTGTACATTGAAAGCTTACCTATTACACAGCAAATGGTTCCATTGAAGAGTTCATATCCTTCAACACAATCACAGGTAAAAGAACCTAATGTGTTCTTGCACAATTGATTACAAGGACTGTATGCTGATTCACATTCATCAATATCTGCAAAGAATAAACACGCTGTTGAAAGTTGTTATAAGTTGTAAAGGCAGTTAAATCAAAGGTTTAATCATTTATAGAAAACATTAGGTGTATACAATAAACCTGGGAAGACCCTGGAAAAAAATAATCAAGCAACAGATCTGCAAACACCTAGAAGCAAGGTTATAACCAGAAGCCAACATGGGTTTGTCAAAAACAGATCATGGCAAACAAATGTTATTTCATTCTTTGACAAAGTGACAAAATTAGAGGACCAGGTGAAACGCTTTGGATATAGTATACTTGGGTTGAAGCAAGGCATTTGACCAAGCAGAGCACAACCTATTTCTTGGTAAGCTAGAAAAATATGGAATAGACAGCATCATCACCAGGTGGATTCATTACTGGCTGACAATCTGCATTCATCGTGTAGTTCTTAATGGAACTACATCTGCATGGAAGGAAATAAGCGGTGGAGTATCCCAAGATTCTATCTTAGGCTCAGTACTCTTCAATATCTTCATAAATGATTTAGATAAGGGAATAGAAGGGGAACTCATCAAATTTGCAAACACCACCAAGCTGGCAGGAATAGACTAAAGATCCAGTAGGATCTTGACAGACTTGAACACTGGGCCCTACAAATTCAGTGTAAAGTAAGGTTTTGCACTTAGGCAAGAAAAACCAAACATATAGGTATAGAACTAGTGAGACCTGGCTCAATAGCAGCAATTGTGAGTGGAATCTTGGAGTCCTAGTGGACAACCACTTAAATATGTGCCAGCAGTGTGCAACAGCAGCAAAAACAAAGACAATGCAATGCTAGGTTGCATTAATAGAGGGATAGAATCAAGATCATGTGACATATTAGTACCACTTTATAAAATTTTAGTAAGGCCACACTTAGAATACTGCCTGCAGTTTTGGTCATCATGTTATAAAAATGTTGAGACTCTCAAGAGTACAGAAAAGAGCAACAAATGTGATTAAGGTGCTGGGGCTAAAACATATGAAGAACGACTGCATGAATTGGGTATGTCTAGTCTAGAGAAAAGAAGGACTAGGGGTGACATGATGACAATATTTGAGGGGCTGCCACAAAGAGGAATGAGTCAACCTATTTTCCAAAGCATCAGGCGGCCAGACTAGAAGCAATGGATGGAAATTAATAAAGAAGAGAAGCAACTTAGAGCTAAGGAAAAATTTACTGACAGTGAAAACAATTAACCAGTGGAACAAACGGGTTGCCTTCAGAAGTTGTGGGTGCTCCATCACTGGAGTTTTTTAAGAGATTGGACAGCCATTTGTTTAAAATGGTATAGAGTCTTTTGCTTGTGCAGGGGTTCAGTCTATAAGAACTTGAAAGTCCCTTACAGCTGTTACTCTGATACTATTGTTATTGGCATAGTTTAATTGCCTAATACATTAGACAATCTAGTTTCTATTTTGTGGTAAGCTCCCATTTCCACTTTAAAAGTTCAGCTCCCTCAACTGCTGATTTGAGGCAGTTGCATAAGCTAAAGTAGTCAGTTCCTCAGTATATATTCGTTACAACTTACAATTGAGACTATCTATGAATCAAGCTCAGGGATTGTCCCTTTGCATTCATACCTGAA
Source organism: Ahaetulla prasina (assembly GCF_028640845.1). Lineage (NCBI taxonomy): Eukaryota > Metazoa > Chordata > Lepidosauria > Squamata > Colubridae > Ahaetulla > Ahaetulla prasina. The sequence continues at coordinate 197,105,381 of NC_080540.1, forward strand.
CAGTTTTGACCATCAGCAAGAAGTTCCCAGCCAGCAGCACATGAACAATTGACACCCCAAAATGTCTCTGTACATTTCTCCATGCAGCCACCATTATTCAGAGAGCATTTTTTGCCTAAAAAAAAATAGAAGTAAGAATTACTCCCCCGTTGAAGTCTTGATTAGTGAAAAATAATATTAATAGATCATGCTGTTAGGGTTTATTACCACAAGACCGGGGTTCATCAGTGCCATCCAAGCAATCTGCATCACCATTGCACATTAGAGATTCCAAAATGCATTTCCCTTCATCACAATGGAACATTGTTTCTGGACAGTGAGCTGTATTCCAGAAATTAAAAAAAACAACACACGTTTATATAAGGTTCACACGGATTGCAAGTCAATCTGTCACCAACATAAATTTATATATCCTTTTCTGGAAGGCTATAACCTATTTTCTCAAAGTGAGACTCACACAGTATGTTCTAGATATAAGTGTTGTGACCCAGGCCCAAGTAGGTAGTAGTAAACTCAGTCAGTTTAAAAACAAACAAACTTTATTAGAACAGCTGAGAATTAACTCATTCTCAGTGTAGTCCAAACTAAATAAAAGCAAATTCTTCCTAACACAATTCTTCAGTCTTATCACCAACCTTGGTCTAAATAGGCAAACTGCCAAAGGCTTTTCTTGGCAAAAGTTCAAAAGCAGAAGACGCCGACAAGAAATAAATGCAGCAAGACAAGGCCATCAACGTTGTTTTCCGGCAAAGAGCCCAAACGCCATTGCTGGTCTTATAAGCCTTGGCCCTACTCCTGAGTCGTCCTCTTTGCTTTAGCTGCTCTTGCCTTCTGGTAGCTCTTCTCATGCGTGCATTAGGAACAGGCTCCTCCTGTTCCTCTGCCTCACTACTGTCGGCCTCTGGAGGCTCCGGAGTCCATACATCACTTTCAGATGCCCCTGACCCCACCTCTGCCTCTGACACCGAGCCCTCATCCGGGTCTTACCCAGCCTCCAGGATTGGCCCATGTTCTTCCTCATCACTGTCCGACTCCATTGCCAGCTCTACAGGCTGTTGGCGGACCACAACAATAAGCATGTTCCAGTTGAACAGTAGGGAAAATGGTATATTCTGAACAAATGGAGCTATTATCTGGGGAGTGGGGCAGAGTTTGTTCTACTATGAATGTTCAATCAGAGGCTGGATGTTCCTCTTTCAGATATACTTGAATTCCTGTTTTGAATAGAGGATGGGACTAGACAAAAAGACAGACTTCCCTTCCAGCTTTGTGACTGTGGACAAGTACAAAACAACTCTACTTGTGCCTGGTACTGTCCCCATGTGCTTGGAATGCACTTCCTAGAAGCCTCACATTATCTGGTTCCCACTGATGTTCACTAATGATTTGTAACATCTTCTGGAGTTATCCCATCTTCACGGCACAAAAGTAACAGTAAGGAGAATGGTTTTCGTGTCATTTCAATGATGGTTAGGCAATACAATAAAAATGCTCTAAGTCACTAGTGGGAAAATGGCCCAAAACTTCCATTAGCTTCCAAGTAACAAGTGATACAACTGTGTTTCTAATTCCTTGGCCTAGGCATGTATATGTTAATCAAAAGATCTACAAACCAAAGTACTGTAAGGACCTGCCTCAGCTACCTTCTCAAGAAAGTAAAACTCTTTAAAGCAGATTTTATTATCCAACCATCTGAAGAGTTCCATATAAATTAGTTCAAGAGCTGATCTCATAATTTATGTATTTTATTTATTTATTTATTTATTTACATTTATATCCCGCCCTTCTCCGAAGACTCAGGGCGGCTTACAGTGTGTAAGGCAATAGTCTCATTCTATTTGTATATTTACAAAGTCAACTTATTGCCCCCCCAACAATCTGGGTCCTCATTTTACCTACCTTATAAAGGATGGAAGGCTGAGTCAACCTTGGGCCGGGCTTGAACCTGCAGTAATTGCAGGCTGCTGTGTTCTAATAACAGGCTTCTTTACAGCCTGAGCTATCCATGGCCCTTTTTAACTTTGGGGGCAGTAAGTAAGCTACTTAATTTGGGTTTCTGAATTAAATAGATTGTTGATACCAAGTCCAGTTGTTGATATGCTTAAGGACATGATGAAATTACCAAACTCATTTTATTAGTATAGCTATTCAATTAAACACATAATAGTTGGACAAAGTACAAGTTACTGATATTTAGGATGCAGAGTTAAAACTAATTCTGGAGAATAAAACATTGTGACTTTTCAGCTGCTTTTTCACAGCAAGTATTGTCTTTGACCTACTATTTTTCAAAAAAGAAATAGCACATTAAAAAAAACTAAGTTACTTTCTTGCATATCATGAATCCAAATCAGCCATTCAGTCTGCTGTATGGAAAACATCATAGTAAGGTAAAGGTAAAGGTACCCCTCACACATACATGCTAGTCGTTTCCGACTCTAGGGGGCGGTGCTCATCTCCGTTTCAAAGCCGAAGAGCTAGTGCTGTCCGAAGACGTCTCAGTGGTCATGTGGCCAGCACGACTAAACACCAAAGGCACACGGAATGCTGTTACCTTCCCACCAAGGATGATCCCTATTTTTCTACTGGCATTTTTTATGTGCTTTCGAACTGCTAGGTTGGCAGAAGCTGGGAAAAGTAACGGGAGCTCACCCCATTACACGGCACTAGGGATTCGAACCGCTGAACTGCCGATCTTTCGATTGACAAGCTCAGCGTCTTACCCATCATAGTAATATATTTCTAATTTCTCTAAGTGATACTGAAATTTGTAGATAAGTTAGCTGCCTGCAATATTTGCAGATAATTTAAAAAACTGGCCATGTTTTTGATTAACCAATTTATCAAGTATAAAATCCTCAGAGCCCATTAATCTATTTTACTGGGCTCTGAGGATTTTATATTTGATAAACTACTTGAATATTTGTATTCTACAGACAGTGCCAAATAAATGAAATATATAAACAAAGTATAAATAGTACTCATAATTTCATTATGTGCCATCAAATTAGTGTGGACTCTAGAAAGTTTCTCCAGGTTAATATGTCCCTAACCTGGTATTTCAGGTCCTCCGATGGTTTACCACTGTAACTGAGCCGATCCACTACACAATCAAATAAAAGATACTCTTATTAAAATAAAAAGCAGCAAAACACATCCATAATGGCCTGTGCCGCCACAAGGAAGGAAGAGAAAGGAGCTCAAATTCAGTTTCCCAGGCCTAGGTTGGTCAATTAAATCAATACATTTATCTCTGTAGAAGGAATATTCAAAACTAAAGTTCATAAAATTCACCTCAGGAGAAAGACAGGAGTTTTTTGTTTACAGCATAAAGATATTAACAATAATGGAAGCAAAATAAATGTAAGGTTATTATTACTGTGAAATACAATAACCTTGTTTGAGGTTTATATATTAGATCACTGCTTCACTGTTGTTATTGTTTAATTAATGGTGTTATGTACCATATAAGGAGTGTGCTATAGTTTTCACTCAGGTCCTCCAAAAAGGCGGTAAGTATTTAAGTATTTTCTACTTAAAGCTTATTGGTTAAGCTGTCTGGCAGCCCTCTATAAAAGAGGACACTGCCAGACTAGCACTCTGTTGGGTTGTACTGGTCTACTAATAAAGAGCTGTTATTACTATGTCCGTCTCTTCCATCATCGGATCTAACAAATACTATTTGTAATAGGTTGTTTACATCCCTCGTCTGTCACTCTATAGCAGTATTTCTCAGACATGACAATTTTTAAGTCATGTGATCTTCAATTCCTCATGCTGGCTGGAGAATTCTGGGAGTTGAAGGCCACCATGTCTTAAAAGTTACCAAGGTTGAGAAACATTGTTCTCTAGCAGGGGTGGGCCCTTCTATGACTTGTGGACTTCAACTCAACGAGGAATCATATTGGATATGCATTCTTTGCTACGATGAATTAGCTGGATTTGTATACATTCATGGGTAGATCAAGTTACTTACCACAGAACTCTTCATCCGAGTGATCCCCACAGTTGTCGATGCCATTGCATTTCCAGTCTTCCATAATGCAGACTTTGTTCTTACACTGCCACTGTCCAGCTAAGCAGCTACTGGGTGAGCAGTTGGTTTCATCCGAGCCATCTATGCAGTCTACATGATCATCACATACATCCCATGGATTGATGCATTGATTGTGGCTCTGGCATGGAATTTTTTTCTCCGCACATACTAAATTAAAATTATAATATCAGAAAAGACCATGTTCCCCCCCCCCTTCATTATATTACTGACAGAAACTGGACTGCCCTGATTTCTGTCTACTACGAAGCAAACGTCGTAATGGCTACATTAGAGAAGTCTATACCATTTTCAAAAGAGGTGAGGAAAGTTCCTTTTGTCTGTCCAGGACAGCAAAAAGTGTTTTGGAACTGCGTGGAAAACCCAAGCATTGTATTTTGTATACGCAGAGAGGTGTAAGTCATGTGATCTTGGGCTGCACTTTCTTTAACAAAGGGTTCCCTGGTTGTAAGCGTGTGCACATGCATGCTCGCTTCACTAGCACACGCCCCTTTGGGAGAGAAACGGAGCTTCAAACAGGCTCCTAATCAGCTCAGGCAGCTCCAGTGAGAACAGCTGGGGCGGAAAGCAGCTGGGCCAGCAGCTGGGCCAGCCAAGGAGCGGGGCGGAAAGCAGCTGGGCCAGCCAAGGAGCCAGAAAGTAAGTTATAAATGGATAGCATAGATTAGGAGCAGGTGAGTGAGCCCAGCTGGTGATCAGAGCTAAGGGTTCGCCTGAATCCTTACGACCATGCAGCAGCCCACCACTGCATAGGATCCTATAGTTACTTAGTATTTTTAATTAAGGACCGCTAGCAGGATGTTGAACAAAAAATATTTGCCTCTAAATCCTTGAAAAGATTGGGCTAGATGACTTTACTACATATTATTATTTAAAATTGTTCCATATATATATATAAAAAAAAAACACCCCAAGAAGTCTTCTACTGTATGTTCGTGTACTAGACTACTGAACAGATCTTTAGAGACAAATCTATTTTCTTTGCTAAGGGATTTTCTTTCCCAATCTTAAAACATTTTTCACAGGTTTTTTTTTTCCTTTGAGAACTACACTAGTGTTTTCTTCACAAGAGTCACAATGCTAGACTCTTGATCCAAGTTTCTAAATGTTAGTATCAGGGCAGAAGTAGCCAAAAGAGGCATGAAGATAACTCCCTCAGCAGCCTACTTTAGTTCCTAGAAAAGAGAAGGCCTTCTAAAATAGGGGTCTCCAACCTTGGCAACTTCAAGACTTGTGGACTTCAACTCCCAGAGTTCCTCAGCCAGCTTTGCTGACTGAGGAACTCTGGGAGTTGAAGTCCACAAGTCTTAAAGTTGCCAAGGTTGGAGACCCCTGTTCTAAAACAATCTTCCCAACAGCTGTTCAGGTTAAACTAAAGATTAATAATAAAAAGATGTTACAGACCCAAGTACTCAAGATTCAGAACAGAAATGGACTATTTTCAAAGGGGGAGAAATGAACTTTTAAAAATCCTTACGTTATTGCTTAGATTATTAACACCGTAATTACCTCCAAGAAACAACTGTACTTCTTTTTGATGACATCATCCTACACCCTCCCTCCCTTTTTGATAAGGAGAAATTGCCCACTGATTGAGGAAATTCTTTTCCGCGGTTTGTACTAATGGGATTCCAATATTACAAACTTTAATACTGAAGGCATTAAAGCACTACAGACTTGATGACCACTGTTGGGATTCTGCATTTTGAATACTTTTCCTTGGCATGGAAAGTCTTAATTTTCTTGCCTCTATACAATATCATGGGCCAGACCATATTTTCAGGTCTGTCATCACTGTTATTTCCTAGTATTTTTCTACTGTCGCTCTGCTCTGTCTTTACAGTAACAGAGGGTATATACCATGCAGGTTTTACGCTGCAGATTCAACAGCCAAAGTTACCTCATCTGAGTCCTTCGGGAGAAGGGTGGTATAAAAATCAAAATAATCATCATCATCATCATCATCATCATCATCATCATCATCATCATCATCATCATCATCATCTAGCATAAAGCAGTTCCCAAAATAAAGAACTTTTCTTTCACACAAGTATCTTTCGGCAGAGTTCTTTTTACAAACACAGTTCTCCAATTGTGTTAAATTTATATTTACTGACAAAAAATTAACACAAAAATAGTTTGTCGCGAAAGCAACTCCCTGTGAAAGCTTCTGGATTGGGGCTGAAAAGCGAAAGAGGAAGCAGTATGCTCTGTCCCATATTTGGGTAGACCAGGTTGGACCAATTCTCCAAATTGTATTTTTCTCTCTACACATACTTTATAGTTTATGATACAGCTGCCTGCCTTTTTCCAAATTATACTTTATCTGTCAGTTTCTTTTTTAATAGCAGTGTCATGAACACAGCCTGTTTGGGATTTTAAATGTAATACACACCACAATTCTCTTCATCCGAGCCATCCAGGCAATCGCTGGTACCGTCACAATGCCACCTAGCAGCAATACATGTTCCATCTTCACATTGCCAGGCATTTGGATCACCACCACATTCTACCACTATAAAGGAGGAGGAACAAAAACGGGCTCAATGGTTTCACTTAGATTCACCTCTAAGAACTGCTCTACAGAAACTGACCCCAATAGGTCTGTAGAGGTTCTCAGTCATCTAGTGTCGTGTCCCACTCCTCCGCTGACGGCCGGGTCAGGGAAATCCGAATCAGGTGTGCCTCTGCAGCTCTGCCAAAGTCCTAGCAAAGTCCTCAGGGCAGGCAGGAGACCAGAAAGTGACTTCAGCAAGATATGTTTAGACTTTGCCTGACTCAGGGAATGCCAGAAAGCAGATCCTTTATATAGGCCATGGGGTGTGGCTCCATGACTCAGCACTTATCCAGGCCTGCCCCTCCCTTCCTTCTGTTGCCTCCGCCTATCAAGTCTTCTGACGCGAGGGTCACTCCAGTCGGCAGCTGTTGGCAATAGACCTCCCTCAGGCTCACATGCTGTGGAGGAAGGGGAGGGGTCTAGTTGCTCCGTTTGCCTGGGCATGGAGCCAGAGCTGGGGGCTGGAGATATTTCCTCCTCTTCAGCCTGTCTGGGCATGGAGCCAGGGCTGGGGCCGGGAGGCATACTAGAACATTCCTCCGTGTTCGGAAGCAGATAAGAAGGCCCCAGCTGTGGTGAGATTGGGCGAGACACAACAATCTAGGACATGGTTGTCCCAAAGGGGCTTTTTCAGGTTTTGTCCCAAATAGGATATCCCCTGGTGGATTGGGACAGACCTATTCAGAATTCCCAACTCCTAGAGATGCTCTTTCCTTCATTTGAGTTCTGGGACTACAATTCTATAAAGCACAGTGCTAATCTATGAGAGATCTGTGTAAGAGGATTTTGTTAAACAAGTTGGTTTATGAAGTAGTTACCACTATAGGTATGCCTCAGTCAAGAGCTCAAGGTTAAACAGACTCTATACAGTTCAAAGGGGAAACAGCTCTCATCACTAATGCAATCCCCTAAACTGCTCCCGAAGATGCCAGTAGCAACGTTACATCCACTATTCCACAGGAAGCTGATGCCATTGTATATTGAGAATTCAATATAATCAGTCATTCCATAAAGGCAAGCTACCACACACATGCAGTTATGCCATAGGGTGGGACTACTCATCTAAAGAGCTCCTGCTACAGGGAAGCTGGAAAGGCCAGTCCTGTCTAACCTGGTTATCTTGGATGAGATGGATCATAGTTCTCAACTCCACTTGCTGCAACTTACAGCAATGCTGTCTAGGGAACGAGAGTTTCCGTTCAATGTAAATCAAAGCCACCCTGATTATTCCATCATAAGCTTACAGTATCCAAGCTGATATGTTTGATCACTTATTGATGCTTTATGAACACTAATGAGTCCATGGTTTTATTTTTTCTTGCCATTTTGCAAACAGCTAGTATGAATTACTGTAACCTAATTAAAAACTCATCACTGTATTTTAAGGATTGACTAATAATATCAGCTTTAGCCAGACATCCACATAATGTCTTCATTAGTCACTCTTCATTGCTAAGTCTTATCAAAATTGAATTTTTGGGGTGGTGGTGGAACTGCATACACCACAGAACATGGGAAATGTCATAGCAGAGCAAAGACCACTAACATTAGGAAACTATTCAAAAACCTTGCTTTGTAAACTCAACTTCAGCTTTTTGACAATTAATGACACGGCAAAATGTCAAATTAAGGAGTTCCAAATGGTTTGGATAACTACCCAAACTACTTGCTATTACCGTAGTCATGCTGGTCTGGTATGTTGAATTTATAGTCCAGAACATGTGGAGGACACTAGGTTAAGCAATTAACATTGCTTGTCTTACTTTGATCTGTCCCATCAGATAAAAGGGCAAAGGTTTATGGAGATTATTGCATTGCTTTACAGTTTGAAATTCCTAGATAAGGAGAGAGATAGCCAATCAGCGCCATAATGGTTATAGCTGATGGCAAATGAAAATATCTCAAGAACAACAGATTAATTTTATCCAGAATTTCTTTGAAACATTAGAGTTAGAATTTATTTGAATAAGGCATGGCTCTCTGGAATGAGTAACTTCAAAGTAATGGTTCAGGTACCCTACATATGTACAATAATTTATTTCCTAGGTAGGTTGGGCCCCTATTTATCTGGTGTTAAATAGAATGTCCTAAACACCTGGGCTGTGGCATTATATAGACCTGTGATGGCGAATTTATGGCACGTGTGCCACAGGTGGCCAGCAGTGCCCTCTCTGTGGGCACGTGAGCCATCGCACCAGTCAGCTCCATTGTGCATGTACCTCCCACCACTAGCTAGTCGTCAGGTCTCTGCCGCGCATGTGGGGGTGCATGTGCAGGGGGCCCACATGCACATGCACAGGGGTGGGGCACATGTGTGGGGGCTGCACACACATTGCATTTTGGGGGTTCAGTTTGGGCACTTGGTTTGGGCACTCGGTCTGGAAAAGGTTAGTCCTCACTGATACAGACTGAAGCCAGAAATATGGCTTTTGGGGAGGTCCAAAGTTAGCTAACTAAAACAAGCAAATTTAGGCATGGGCTAGCAAGAAGCAGCAGACATGGGCCCAAGTTGAAAAAAAACCCACATGCTATTCAACTAAGAGCAATTAAAGATGCTTGCAACATCTGCTCCTCACCTTTTCAACTTGTATGTGTTGAAATAACACTAAGCAATATACAGAACACTCACCTTCACTCTAGTACTGTTCTTACTTGAGAAAGTAAATAATTGCAAGGACTAAGCAGTTTTGTGCTTGTATAAACTTTCTTTGGGGCTTCCTTTGGTTTATTTGCCCCAGCAAAAAAAAGAAAGAAAAGAAAAACAGGCATGCAACAAAACAGAACACCAATCTCCCCTCTCCTCTTTGCATTGTATTTCAGAAGTGAGCTGCCTCAGCCCTGTGTTTTGCCTGATGTATGTCTACTTGTTCCTTCCCCCGACTTCAAAAGTATATAAATTAGCCACCATCACTCCCTTTTGCAAACCGCCACAATTATTTTATCAGAATTAATAACCTATCAAAAATCCCAGCATTCTCACCAGAGGTGGGTTTTAGCAGGTTCTGACTAGTTCTGAGTGGTTGAGTGGTTGAGTATTTTGAGTGGTTCGGAGAACCAGTAGTAAAAATTCTGACTGGCCCCGCCCCCATCTATTCTCTGCCTCCCAAGTCCCAGCTGATCAGGAGGAAATGGGGATTTTGCAGTATTCTTCCCCTGGAGTGGGGAGGGAATGGAGATTTTACAATATCCTTCCCCTGCCACGCCCGCCAAGCCATGCCATGCCCACCCAGCCACACCCACAGAGCCAGTGGTAAAAAAATTTGAAACCCACCACTGATTCTCACCAGATTAAAAAGGTTCCCCCACCCCACCTCCTCCAAATCTGGTACCTTTGAAGCCTGGAATGCCTCTGAAGAACTTACCACAAAGTTCATCTGAACCATCAGGGCAATCTTGTTCTCCATTACAAAGCCATGAGAAAGGAATACACTTATCTCCACAAACAGCTTGCAAGGTGGCATTACAAGGTCTTCCATCTGGAAGAACAAAAAGCACAGGATCAAAAACAGTCAGCCAAACACACATAACATTTCAGCCATGAGTACAATGATTAAGAATGTTTAAGAATCCGTACTGAAATGTGGCCCAATAGTCAATTAAATCCACAGAATCACCATTTCCATGGTAGCAATCCATTTTATTAATTAGTAAAATTAATAGTAGCTATTCTGACTCAGAATTATTTAAGTAACTGTCCCCAAAGGCCTGGATAAGTTGGGGAAATCTGATTCCAAATATTTCTGTGCTGTTGTTTGGGCATAATGCTATTTGAAATGTATTTGAACACACCTGGCCCTTTTTAAAGCAACTCTGCTTTTCCTGGAGGCACAGCTGCCTCCCATGCAAAACAAGGCTTCTGGCTTAAGGTGATATTAACAGGAGTTAATGTGGACATCACACTCCAAATCAGAGTTTGTCCTTTGAATCAGGATTTCTGCACAACCATTTTTCTGAAAACCATCAATGCAGGAAGCATTCAAAAAAGATCTAAACAGCAGGCCCAATTTAGAAAAAAAGTACTGAGTATTGTAATATCAGTTTAAACCAGAAATGACCAACCTTGGCAAGTTTAAGACTTGTGGACTTCACCTCCTAGAATTCCCCAGGCAGCCATGCCAGCTGGGGATTTCTGGGAATTGAGGTCCACAAGCCTTAAAGTTGCCAAGGTTGGACATACCTGGTTTAAACCATTAAGAATGTGGCCCCTTTTTGATAGCTAAAATTAGGGCTGAAATCAGAGGTGGGTTTCAGCAGGTTCTGACCAGTTCTGGAGAACTGCTGGCGGATATTTAGAGTAGTTTGGAGAACGGGTAGTAAAAATTCTGACTGGCCCCTCCCCCATCTAGTCTCTGCCTCCCAAGTCCCAGCTGATCAGCAGTAAATGGGGATTTTGCAGTAACTTTCCCCTGGAGTGGGATGGGAATGGAGATTTTACAGTATCCACGCCCACCAAGCCACACCCACAGAACCGGTAGTAAAAAAATTTGAAACCCACTACTGGCTGAAATATACTTCCAAAGTCCCTTACCAGTGAGCCCAACAAGCAGGGCTCTCCCAGCCAGAGTCCTCCAAAATTTCCAGAAGGGAGCCCTAAAAACAGACAAGAACTCACCCACCCAACTTTACCACTGAATGATATTCATGAACTAAAAGCTATACTGAAAAGACCCCAAAATACTAAAAAGCCAATAACAAATATGCAGTTTGCAAGGAAGCTACATAGACACGTCCATGTAAGTTGAATGGTTCCTAAATCAATGATAACCCTGAACCATACTAGTCACTACATTACAGGTACATGAATATCAACCAAAACTTACACAAGTGAGGCTTACTCCCAAACATTGCCATTCCCAATGGTTTTATTTAAGAGCCCGCTGAGAGATTTTCTGCACTATCACCCTAAACTCCTTGATACCTGTGAATGGCTGGAATAAAGTCAGCTGGGGGGGGGGGGAAAACCTGTCAGGATTTTAACCCTTTCCTCTACTTTAGTCACAATGATGGCTGACCTTCTATCCAGGCCATATTTACTCACTCTCCCTGACTGGTAGATTCTGGTTCTTTACCCTTCCTGGATAGATAAAAAGTAAAGACCGCAACTTTTACTTGCAGGTAGGTTCCCACATTTGGGCTGGAAGGAAAAAAAATGGCAAAACTATGTTTCCCCGGGTTAAATAAAATTAAAACAAGCAAGCCTATCTTTTTACTGTTTCATCAATAAACTCCATGGGGCGTGGGGGAGAGCCCATTGTTTCTTTGTATCGTTGTTTAAGTAAGCTATGATAAGCAGACTCCAAAATAAGGCACTCCATCCCAGGATACTTTCTCCCCCAAAACAGGGGGAACAGACAAAAAGACCCTTCTCACCTCCGCTGGGCGACAAGCGACCCCAGCCACTCAATGCAGCCAAAAACAGGAGTACACCGTGGAGCGTAAAAAGCTCCATGACTGGGGAGAAAAAGCGCAGCGAACCAGCGCTATGTAGGACAAGCCGAGCAGGGGGCGAAGTTAAAAAGACTAGATAAACCACAAACGGCAATCTCGCAACGTCGCTTTGGGGAAGCTTTTATCGACCGCCGAAGTCCCATTGGGTTCAGCTGGGCGCCAATCAAACCGCTTTAGGTCCGGTTTCACTCAAAGTGCTGCTACCGACGCGGCCGCAAGAGGGCGTCGTCGTACGCGGCGGTTGCCATCCTGCCCGCACTTAACTGGGGAATAGAAAACGGCGGCAGCTATCTGCGCAACTTTTTACTTTTGAGTTAACGTATATGGGAATCGCAGGGCGCTGAAGCCCTACCTACCCGAGAGCCCTATTGAATTACTCCATAACCTAAGGGCTAGCCAGATAACTTTGCGTTCTCACCTGCACGTTAATGTGCTTACCAACCAGATCGTTTGCTTTCTGTGTAAGCCTGCATTGCAATTTAAGCTTGGCAGAATTATAACACTCTGCCTGGCACTTATCATCTATAATACACCGCTTTTTAATTTGCTTTTTGTTTTTCTTCTTTAGTTAACTAACTAGACTCCCCATTTGATCGTAGATGTTTGATATAAATGGCTGGGTTCCTTAAGGGAAGAAATGCTATTTTCTCCCTCCTCGCTCCCAGGAGTAAATTTAATGGATCATGTTATGTATTAACAGTTGTGCCTTTAAATATTTGAGCGGGAAATCAGCACGTTGCTGATTGGGCGAAGCCTCCAGCAGAACTGTATAAAAGGAGAGGTTTTTCCCCCAGCCTATTGCTGGGTTCACCCTATATTAAAGAGCTGTTGTCACTACCCTGGTCTCCAGCCTCGTTACTTCCCGAACGTAACATTGGCGACGAGGGTGGGATTTCGAGGCTAGGGGAACCAGAACCGAGCTGAAGCACGCTAGTTCTGAACCCAGCAAACTCAGGGCAGAAACGCGGAAATGGCAAACACGCCCGCACTGCATAACCCGGAAAGGAGAAATGGGGAACATATATGACCCGTTTGAAAGCTTTCTAGAAGCCAACGAACTACAGGGGATCCCGGATAGCCGCAAACGGGCTTCCTTCCTAAGCCATTGCGGGCCGGAGGTAATCGAGATTGCGGAAGCCCTGGCAGAGCCAACGCCGATACAATCGGTATCGTGGCCGACTCTGCAGACTTTGCTGAAGAACCATTTCGCACCGGCCGTCCAAATCGTGCAGCGGTTTGAATTCGGAGAAGCGAGACAGATGGAGGCGAGTCCATCGGTGACTACATGGCCGCTTTAAGAAGGCGTCCAAGGACTGCGGATACCGAGACTTAGGCGAGGTGCTACTCGAGCAACTCATCCGAGGTCAGGACATCCGCCTCTGGCGGACTGCTAGCCAGGAGCAACCTGACACTAGCCACCGCTCTGGGCGAAGCCAGAGCCACGAAATGTCTACTAAAGCAGCAGAGACCCTGCAAAAGCCTCTTCAATCCAAGGCGGCGCAAAGCCAGCGCCAGTACACCAGGAGGAGATTCAGTCCGAATCCGAAGGTGAGGCGAGGATGAGGAAGGTCTGCGGACCGAAAGCGACACTGAGGACCGTGGGGAGGGCAGCATCAGCGCCAACGCTGCAGGTTTAAAGATGCAACATGCGGCGGTGTGGGAAGAAAGGACACTTAGCTCAGGTTTGCAGAGCGGCCCAACCTTCCCGCCGAAAATTCAAATCGGCCAATCAAAAGCGGAACCGGAAAGGCGGCCCGATTGGTTCAAACAAGAAAGGCGAAGTCTAACCAAGCGACTGTCATTATAGGCGCGCCTCAACCAAAGTGGAAAGAAAATTTTCACAAAGCCCAAGATCGAGGGAGTCGGTGCAGGCTTGAAGTAGACACGGGATCAGCGATCACCATCATGTCCTGGGACACTCTGGCAAAGTCGCTGCCGTCCGTCGCGAGCGCCATCTGCAAGCACAGCGGCTACAGTGCACGACTACCAGGGAATCGCATCCCTGTTCGAGGACCACCTCCGTCCGTCGAGTCTGGCCCTCACAAAAAGACCCTGCCCATCACGATCGTCGAAGGACTCTGCCCAGTCTGTTGGGACTAGACTGGTTTCGTGCCCTGGGCATGGGAGTGACTGGCATCTACAGAAGTGACTGCAATTTGAAAGACATTCTCTTTAACGAGTTGAAGATGTCTTCAAGGACTGCCTGGGCAAGTACAAGGGACCCCTATTTCCTTCAACTTAGACCCCAGGTAGCCCCCATTAGGCTTAAGGCGAGGAGAGTCCCTTTGCCCTAAAACCAAAAATCGATAAGGAGCTGGACAAGCTCATAAATCAGGGATTTTGGTGCCAGTCGATCACGCAAAGTGGGAGACGCCAATCGTCACCCCATTAAACCGGACGGGTCAATTAGAATTTGCGCTGACTACAAGGCGGCGCTTAACAAAGCCTTACAGAAAAGCGCTGCCGGTTCCCGTGGTGCAACACTTATTGCACTCATTGGGGCAAGGGCAAGTCTTTGCAAAGTTAGACTTGGCCCAAGCCTACCAACAACTGCCAGTAGGCGCCCGCTGGCGAAGCCCAAGCGATTGTGACGCACAGGGGGCATTCAAGTGCACCGATTGCAATTTGGGGTTAGTGTGGCACCAGGGCTGTTCCAAAACCTGATGGAGCGACTACTGCAAGGGCTCCCAGGGTAGTTCCTACTGATGATGTCCTAATTTCAGGGAAAACATGGAGGAATTGGGGAGGCGGTTAAGAAAGGTCTTGAGCATTTTCCGGACAGCGGATTAAAAGTCAAGACAAATAAATGTCAGATAGGGGTCGAATCGGTCGATTTCTTGGGCTACGGATAGACAAGAAAGGAATTCACCCTACTGAGAGCAAGGTTAAGGCAATTAGGAAGGCTCCAGCGCCCAAAAACAAAGCAGAGCTGCAGGCATTCCTGGGATTGGTTAATTTTACGCGGTCTTTTAAAGAACAAAGCAACCGTTCTTGGAACCGCTGCATAGGCTCTTAGGGAAAAATACTGTTTGGTCTTGGGGAAAGTCAGAAAATAGGGCTTTTGAAGCAGTAAAGAACCTGCTCTCAAGTGATAGCCTGCTCATCCAATATCACGACTCACTACCCCTAGTGCTGGTTTGCGATGCGTCCTTATGGGGTGGGGCTGTACTCAGCCATAGACTTCCAAACGGCACAGAAGCCCCTATAGCGTTCTACTCTAGAACGATGTCCTCCCCAGAGAGGAACTACAGCCAATTAGACAAAGAAGCATTAGCCATTGTATCAGGGTCAAAAATTCCATGAGTATGTCTTTGGGCGGAATTTTGAAATCGTGACTGACCACAGACCGTTATTGGGACTACTGGCTGGCGACCGGCCAACACCTGTGGCACTTTCGCCACGTTTGACTCGATGGACTATATTTTGGCAGCTTACTCATACAAGCTGCAGCATCGACCGGGAAAAGAAGTGGGGCATGCAGGCGCTTTGAGCCGATGCCCACTGCCGGGGCGACCGAAGATCCCACTCCGGGACACCCATCCTCCTTATTGACTCGTTGGACTCTGGCCCAGTCACATCAAAGGAAGTGGCTCGGGCATCATACCGGGACATTGTGTTAAGGACTGTACTCGGTTGGGTACAGAGGGTGGCCCGCTGCGGGCGAGCAGTTCAAGAATTTGTTAAGAAACGTGATGAGCTCTCGGCTCAAGGGGTGCCTGTTATGGGGTGATCGTGTAATAATTCCTGTTAAGTTAAGGGCAAGGTATTGGACCTCCTCCACGAGGTCACCCAGGCATCGTAAGGATGAAGGGGTTAGCTAGAAGCTATGTATGGTGGCCACTCATGGACGCAGAGATTGCTGAGAGGGTAGGGAAATGCCAAGCTTGCCAAGAGTCCAGACCGCTACCTCCAACAGCCCCAGTCAGAGAATGGGAAAAGCCCCAAGGGCCTTGGTCAAGAATCCACATTGACTTTGCTGGCCCCTTTCACGGCCAAACGTTCCTAGTGGTGGTGGACGCATTTTCCAAATGGTTAGAGATCATACTTATGAAGTCCACCACAGCCGAAACAGTAATCGCAACCCTGCGCCACCTATTCGCAACTCACGGGTTGCCGGACACTCTGGTGTCCGACAATGAGCCCAATTCACGGCAGCCCAGTTTGAAGAGTACCTGGCAGAGGAAGGCATCCGACATGCCCTCTCTGCACCTTTCCACCCTGCGTCGAATGGCCTTGCAGGCGTTCCGTCCGGGCGCTAAGGAGGCATTGCCCAGGCTCAAGCCAGGTGACTGACAACCAAAAATAGACTTTTTCCTAGCCGTCCAACATAGAACCCCAAGGACAGCCACCGGGAAAAGCCCAGGCGAATTGCTAATGGGACGAAAACTCCGGTGTCCTCTTGACCGTTTGAACCCCATTACACACCCGAGGGTTACAAGGGGAACTAGAAAAACAAGGGAAATGAGCATAGGCGACCGGGTGTGGGCGAAACTATGGGGACGGCCCTAGTTGGCTCAGGACAAGTAACAAGAGTAACAGGGCCAAAATCGTATGGTAGAGCTACCAGACAACCGAATGTGGCGGCGCCACATAGATCAGTTAAGAAGCGAATAACTGACCAAACCAACCAACAGAGACAGGTAATGACCAATACCACTTTGAATCCACAGCTGACAATGACCCGGGGGAGGCGCAAGACTTAGCTGAGGTCCCAGAGTTCCAGCGACGCCATCAGGTCCCCGAGGGAAACAGCAAGGAAAATCCAAAAATTAATCCAAAGCCGGATGGCCAAGAAAAAGAGTCAGCCAATAATCCAGAGCCCGATGGCCCAGAGAAAGAGCTGGGAGGAGAAAACAGCCCCTCCGACCAGCTCAAAACACCACCCAGAACTGAACCGCGCAGGTCAGAAAGAACTAGGAGACGCCCAGGTTATTTGCGTGACTACGTCGAAAAATAACATGTAAATAAATATGTAAATAAGACCAAGTGTTTTCTGGGAGGGGAGGAGTGTTATGTATTAACAGTTGTGCCTTTAAATATTTGAGCGGGAAATCAGCACGTTGCTGATTGGGCGAAGCCTCCAGCAGAACTGTATAAAAGGAGAGGTTTTTCCCCCAGCCTATTGCTGGGTTCACCCTATATTAAAGAGCTGTTGTCACTACCCTGGTCTCCAGCCTCGTTACTTCCCGAACGTAACAGATCACATCTGCAAAGATTCGGCTGTTGAACTCATTTTCTGGCTTGGGGGCACCAGAAGGTGGAATTCCTTATCTAGAAGAATCTTGTCACTTGCAGTTATTTTTAATGGCATGAAATCTGTGCCAGAAAACTGACATTGTCAACCAGACACACACACACACCAAAAAAATCTGAACTCTAACCATGTCATTTCAATTACAGACCACCTAGGTCTGGATTCACATAATGCAATGCATTAATCTCCTGGGTTACATATCCTCAACAGATTCGGCTAAAACAAGTGACTAGCTTGTGATTCAATGTTGTGTAAAATTAGCCAAAAAGCTGCTCCCCCACCCAGTGATCCTTTACAGCAGTGTTTCCCAACCTCAGCAACTTTAAGAAGTATAGATTTCAACTCCCAGAATCCCCCAGCCAGTACTATCAGTGTTGTCAGTGGTAATGGATACAGGTGTTACCAAAATCATAAAGCCAATTATCTATGAAATAATTAAACTTCAGAATATTGAACCTTGCTTGTTAAGGATCTGATCTGGATTTTCCTCCCCTCCACCTCACTTCAAAAAATAGTGAAAATGACTTTGTGTCTAAAACAATGTTTATATCTAGCTTAGGGCTAGAGAATTAGAGTTTTGTTTTCTTGTAATACCATCTTTTAAAAATGGATTGGGGATATTAAACTAATGTTTCAAAATAATCTTTCAAAAAGATTACGTCTCTTACTCTCTCACACACATAATTAAATTCATTGAATACATTGATAACTACTTTCACAACTTCATACAATTTTTATATTGTAATATAAAGACTTCCATAGCCATCCTAATAATAAACTGTCTTTATATTACAGTATATATTACAAAAGGCAGTTATTATATCTTGGTTACATTTATTATCTAAATTGTGTACTTGCACACCAGTAGCATATGGAATTTTAAAGGATATTTAAGCTATTTACAAGTGATGTTCATCATAAAAATGTGCTTAAGGAATACAGCATTATTACTTAATTTTAGAAAATGGATATATATTTTGCTATTATATTTCCAAGAAAAAGGAAACAAAATTGCAAATTCCAAATTTTAGAATGTATTTCTTTATTAAAATACAAAGCAATAGCAATAAAGTTTGATTTAAATAAACTAAATACCAATTACAAATATTTTACACAGAAAATAGAGGAAAAAATGCTCAATAGACACCTCTCTTTTCCCTCCGTCAAAAAACAACAACAACCAATTTCAGAGACTGACAATGGACACGTGCTAAAAATAAATTGTTGCAAGTAGGATGCAGATTTATCCTTTCAATATTATATTTCTTTTAGCTATTCTGCATGTACAAAGCACCCACAATCTTTAATTTCTTGGTAACTTTAAAATGCAGGGAATATATGGGTAGTCCTTGACCTACAATCATTCTTTCAGCGACTATTCAAAGTTACAATGGTATAAAACAGGGATATCAAACTCACAGCGTCACATTGTCATCATGTGACATATCACAACTTTTCCCCCCTTTGCTAAAATGAGGGTGGGCGTGGCCAGCGCATGACGCATCCAGGTCCCGGGCCACATGTTTGACACAACTGGTATAGAACAAAGTGATGAGAAGTCCTTAGATCAGGGCTGGCCACGCCCACCCCCAGTTTAATGAACTGGAAAAAAGTCCTGATATGTCACATCACGCCGCCATGACAATGTGAGTTTGACGCCGCTGCCTTAGATCATGTGATCAAAATCCAGGTGTTTGGTAACTGGCATGTATTTATGACAATTGCAGTGCCCCCTCCTCCCACTAGTCATGTAATGGCCATTTGCAATCTTCCCAGCTGGTTTCTGAGAAGCAAAGTATATTTTAAGAATTGCTGCAACAAAGTTTAATTGATCCAAGATGATAATAAGACTCAGGATTTGCATCTTTTGGTCCCCCAACAGAATTTACCATTTTTCATTCTTTAGATTCTTCCCATAAATTTTTTCATGGGATCAAAACTCTTTTCAGTCCAATATATTTTTGCGGACTTAAGGGCAATAATTGAAGCTAATGCCTGAAGCAATACTGGCCCCATTAACCCTTTACACAATGGGAAAATAATACTGTTCAGGGACCTGGCATAGCCATTAAACAAACAATTGTGATCCATCTGTGATCCCAGCACCACCAGTCCCTGACCCCGTCCTTCTTCTGATATGTGTTTCAATAGATTCTCAGATCTCTGAACGGCAAACAATCTGAACTGCAACTATATTGAAGGTTTGAAAGAATTGCCTGTTAATCGGGCCCGTAAAATGATAGGAAATAAATAGAGTGAAGACTGGAAACGCATCATTTTGGCAGGAATGTCATCTAGATTCTCTGAGGCTAAGTAAATGAAACTATGGAAAAAAGTGTCTTGCCAAACAGTTATAGATCCTGTCAGGATTAGAATGCAAACTGTTCCATGTTTCTAGTCATAGGTGTCCTTGGAGTGTACGGTTCATTCCATGGCTGAGGAATGTGAATATCCAGTTCCAAAAATCTAAGATATCATACAAAACATCAGCCACATTCCTGGGTGAGGAATCTTCTGATAAAACAAAGGTTGCTTTAATCAATTAGAAGGAAATGGTTGAAGTTTTACAACAGGGGTCTCCAACCTTGGTCCCTTTAAGACTTGTGGACTTCAACTCCCAGAGTCCCTCAGCCAGCAAAACTGGCTGAGGAACTCTGGGAGTTGAAGTCCACAAGTCTTAAAGGGACCAAGGTTGGAGACCCCTATTTTACAATTCAAACTGGTCTCAGAAGCTGGGCAGGGTTTTGCTAGATTTCTACTGAAATGGAGCTGAGTGTATCTCCTTCTCCTACTCAGTAATGGTATTCACTTATCTTCACTATTAGTTCGGAACTGTGAGTGTGCGTGCCACTTCTGTGCATGCGCAGAGCCTTCTGCACATACACAGATTGTCCATGGTGATGTCCGGGCAGGTGGGCGGAGCCTCCCGCCACCGCCTCTACCAGTTTGCCCAAATCGGGTAGAACAGGTAGAATCCCACCACTGGTCCTACTGGATATCACTTTTAACAGAGTCAGCATCAGGAAGATGCATGACTTTGTAATACACTGTACACATTTTCAAAGCATATTCACCTTTTCTTCTAATGAATGCTTGAGTGGAGTATGGAGTGGCTGAGTACAGCCACCTGGAGTATTTACAGAGCAATGGCTGCAGGTTTATTCAAATGTAGATTTGAATAAACCTGCTAAAGACTTCAGTGAGTTTTTACTCCCAGGTAGGTAGAGAATTGTTTTCAGAACAATAATTTTTAGGAACGGAAGATCTGAATACAAATTATATATGAACCTTTTCAAACAAAATAATCTATAGAATTAGTACTAAAATCATACCAGGGTTAAATAGTAAAGCTTTTGGATATTGCAGTGAAATATTCAGTATTTTTAATACTGAACCCAGTGAGTTTATATGTGCCTATATCTAGAGGTCAACAGCTTAGTTTCTGGCAACGGAGTAATTAAGCATCAATTTTGATTGCAAACATGTGCAATCCGACTGGTTTACCGCTTGTGAGAAACTGCATTTGCAGGCCTTCCTTGATTGCTCAAATTTAAAGAAACAAGATCGGGGTTTGAATTTGAACTTTCCTTCAAATGAGTCAAAAAGAACCTTTGAAGTTGCACAGAATGCTGGATCATTTTTAGGCATAACATTTTTGAGCTGTCTGTGCTGGAGTCGATATTGAATCTATCCAGAATGGACACTGGGATTTTTTTTTTTCCTTCCAGAAGAAATGCAAAAGATTTTGGCAAAATTTAGACTCCTCAAGTAGATTCTAATGTTCCAATTATAGTATAAAAGGTACACATCGCCTTGTTAACAATTCTGGTTCATAAACATATCTCCACCTCTTTGTGGGGCTTCTTTATCTTAATTGTGAGATTAGCATGCTTGAGTTCCTCCTTCCCTGGCCATAACTTGCCCTGTTTGATTTGCATCCAACAGCAGCCATATGCACAAACATGGACAATTGATCCCAAGATGGCTTTTGTACTCCAAACCATTCCAAATGAATCTCCTTTCACAACAGCTTCAGCAGGACTATCAATAATGAAAAATAATGGCTGTTGCAGTCCAAATGAACAGGAGGAACACAGGGTGGGAAGTGCCATCTGGAGAGACTTCTGAACTGCAATTCTAAGTAACAGTTCAGAGATACTGACTGGAGTATCAGCAGTCTTGAGCTTCAGTGGAATGAATATGAACCCTAAGGAGGTTTTCATTCTAATTTTTGTTGCAGATGCCAGGAAAGTTCCCTCCATTTGTTCTTTCCAACTGTCCGCATCTTCCTTTTCCTGTTCAAATATCCGGTAACCCAGACTAGGAAGCAGCTTTTGCTGCTCCTGCATCCCGCCCTTGACTTCCTATTTTTTCCAGGTTTGTTTCCCACTAGATGGCGTCTCCAACCAAAACAATCTAGAAACTGAGAATGAATGGGATGAAACCGAAACTGATGGGATCCTCAGGTCTTGCTTGGTTTTAAAACTTGTTCCTATTGCTGTTTGATAAAATATCACTTCCTCTTAAGAGACATCAAGCCAGATGACACACAAGAAACATAGCCACACAAAAAGCTGGTCCTCGATTTACAACTACTTGTTTTGTGACTGTTCAAAGTTCAGCAGTACTGAAAAAAGTGCCTTACCACTATTGCAGCGGTCACCTGAGCGTTTGGGTGCTTGGCAACTGGCATGTGTTAATGACTGTTGAGTGTCCCAGTATCATTCAATCACCCTTGTGATCTTTCCAGCTGTCTTCCAACGAGCAAAGTCAATGGGGCAAGCTGAATTCGCTTAATGACCGTATGATTTATTTAACTGCAGTGATTCACTTAACAGCTGGGGCTAAAAAGGTTGCAAAATTGGGCATGGCTCACTTAACAACTGCTTTGCTTAGTGACATAGATTCTGGTTCCAATTGTGGTCGTATGTGGAGGAGTATCTGTGGTCCTATAACTGTAGCATATATTATTATTTTTTACTATTATGTACGTAGCAATATGAAATTAAACCTGCCAGTTCTTTAGCTGGTGTTGGCCTTCATTTGCATCAGGTTCTTCCCAAGAATCAAGGATGTTGTAATGTATCAGTATATCTGTACATCCAAGCACTGTGATTTTTGTAATTGACAGATGGAAATGTTGTCAATACACAGTTTTTGTAAGTGTTGTCTGAGGATTTTTGATTTGATAATCAGTGCACCAATAAATACTGGGATGATCACTGCCAATTTATGCTATAATCTTTCAACCTCAATTTTCAGATCTTTATACTTAGTGAACTTCTCCAATTCTTTGTCTTCTATTCTTCTTTAGTCTTTACTTTAGTCTTCTTTAGTCTTTAGTCTTTAGTTCAGGCTAAAGTGCTCTCACCTGACTCTGATAATAGATAAACTAAAAACTAATGAAGCAATGATAATTGATCAGGCTGAATGTCCTTTTGTATACTGATGATAAGGTAAAGATTTTTCTTTCTGAACATCCCAGAATGGAAAGCCAATTATAAGTCAGTATATCAGAAAAGCAACAATTTGGTTGTTTATGGCAAATGCTGATCTGGAGCTACCCTCTGCTGTTGTGTTTATATGCTTTTCTTCCTTTCGTAAATTTGTTAAAAGAAATACAGAATGCTGAGGAGTTTGTGCCAAGGGAAGCTGACGGAGTTGCCATATCGTTGGGACTGTCTCCTGCTTTGCATAACCCAAGACAATGCCGCAGATCGATGTAAAAAAAGGTTTGGTGAACATCCAAAAACCACCAATTAAATCTGAATGTGTGCCAGTCACTAAGAAGTGAATGCTTAATGCCAAGCGATCAGTACAAATCCCAGCCCATATTAATGGGAGGAGTAGAGAGAGAGAGATGCCAGCTTGCTTTAAAATGGGCAACAGAGAAGCAGATGGAAAGCTGAAGCACAAAAATAAATAAGCACGGATTTTTTACTGTGAAGTCCTGGACTTGAAAGCAACTTCTGACTTCCACACAGCTTCCCATTTCCTGATAAATATGTCTGGTTTTGTTGATGGAAAAACCCATTCTTATGGCTTAGGAAGATGCTGATGGAACTGAATCCCTGAGTGAGTTATGCAATAAGATTTCTGGAACTGGCAAAGTATCTGAAATTATTGATGTGATACTATTCTGAGAAGCTGCCCCAGAGCTATTTCTCTGTCAGGGCCAAGTGAGGTTATGTAACAGCCACATCCACATGACACAAGTGTTGGGGTGCTTTTGTTTCAGGTTAAGAAGAAGACAGCAAAGGCAGCTCTGTGGGTAGGATTTTGTGTATTGTAAAAGGTTCCAAAGCTTTTTATTCAGGATTACTAGCCCAAAGTCATGAACGTCCGTTCAAAATGAACTCGTATTGAATTCCTCTGGACTCAGACCCTGGTTATTATGTGTAAGATTTTACCTATATTTTCCAGCTGATGGGATTGAAAAGGAAAAGGCAAACGGTTGCTTCCATACTGTAGTTCTTCCTTCTCTTTTCCTTTCTGGTTTCACAATCATAAGTCCATACACATCAGACTAAAAAAGGGGACATCAGGTCCCAGGGATAGTTTTCCCTGCTCACAATGGCCCTTATAAGAGAAGGAACTATCTATTAATACCATGCATTCTTATGATTTGTAGGACTCATTCTTGCCAGCTCATTTTCTTGTTTAGTTTCCTGGTCCCTGTGTGAAGAAACACCACAGTTTGACATTTGTTTCCTTTGTGACATCAAGTTGTCCTATATGTGATAGGCCAGTATGAAAATGTAATTGCCCCCTTAGATTCAGTAACTAGTTGCACTATTCTGCTGTAATTACTGAAGTCAAACACTTACTATAATTGGTGATCAGCCTCTCAAATCAGTGTATAGAAAGGTTAGCCTGTTCATTCATGCTAAACTGCTTCAGTTTGGTGACATTTGAGGGTTTTCTAGCAGGAACTTCTGGTTCTTCTATAATAGGTAGTTTAGGTCTGGACTTTGACAATGGCCATTCCAAAGAACTGAATTTGTTTTTCAACCATTCTCTGTTGTTTGAAAATCGACAGTTTGAAATCACTATCTTGATCCACAGCTCATACTTGTACTCCAACTATTCAGCTAAAGATGGCTTAATTGCCACTTGTAGATTTTTGTACAAGAATTCATGGTTTTCCAGGTTCTCAGAAACCAAATATGTAGTTTCTGCCTGATACAATCACCTCCAACATTCCTTCAAATTTTTGGCAAAACTTGAAGCAAGTCTCAATGCTCTATTTAATGTTTCACAACTTCCGCTCTACTACAGAGCCATGGTGGCACAATGGTTAAAATGCAGTACTGCAGGCTACTACTGAAGTTTGGCAGTTCGAGTCTCACCGGCTCAAGGTTGACTCAGTCTTCCATCCTTCAGAAGGTCAGTAAAATAAGGAGCCAGATTGTTGAGGTCAACAGGCTGACTCTCTAAACTGCTTAGAGAGGGCTGTAAAACACTGTGAAGCGGTATATAAGTCTAAGTCCTATAGCTATTGCTACAATGCTCTCCTATGTATCACTTTGCCAGTGCTTTTGTAAATGGTGAAATAGTGAATACTGATTTTTGCCAAGGTGAGACAGGCGTGCAGATCCCTGGATGTTGTTCTGAGATATTTTGTGTTTTCTTGGGTAATCATATATTGTACTTTCTGAGTGAATTTGGCAAGGCAGACATTCCAGGAAATCATAATCATGGGCCTCTGTGGCTCAGACTGCTAATGCAGTCTGTTATTAACAGCAGCTGCCTGCAATTACTGCAGGTTCTAGTCCCACCAGGCCCAAGGTTGACTCAGCCTTCCATCCTTTATAAGGTAGGTAAAATGAGGACCCAGATTGTTGGGGGCAATAAGTTGACTTTGTATATAAATATACAAATAGAATGAAGACTATTGCTAACATAGTGTAAGCCGCCTTGAGTCTTCGGAGAAGGGCGGGATATAAATGCAAATTAAAAAAAATTACCTATATTATTTTTACAAATCTTTTCCATTTCCAGACTCTGTGATATACAGTACTGTAGATTGGTAATGTCCCTGAAATTTAGAAATGGGGTTGTAACCTTTTCCAAACTCATGGGCATATTTGATATTTTACAGAGATCAAAATTTTTTTCCCCTTGATGTTAGAGTTTATATGTATAGAATCTTTGATGAAAACTTTACTATAAAGAAGGGAGCCAATTTATGACTCGTATGATTTGTGACTTGGCAGGGCTAGTTATTCTTTTAATTCAGTTGATTGAACTAGGAAGTTGATTACATTGTCACATTGGCAGGCCACAGTTGAACTCTTCTTTAGAATAGAATAGAATTCTTTATTGGCCAAGTATGATTGGACACACAAGGAATTTGTCTTGGTGCATATGCTCTTGGAGTACATAAAACAAAAGATACATTCGTTAAGAATCATGGTACAACACTTAATAGTAGTCATAGGGAACAAATAAGCAATCAAATCATATTAGGAAACAGTCAATATAAATCTTAAGGATACCAGCAACAAGGTTACAGTCATACAGTCATAAGTGGGAGGAGATGGGTGATGGGAATAATGAGAAGATTAATAGTAATGCAGACTTAGTAACTAGTTTAACAGTGTTGAGGGAATTATTTGTTTAGCAGAGTGATAGCGTTCGGGGAAAAAACTGTTCTTAGGTCTAATGGTATGCAGTGCTCTATAGTGTCGTTTTGAGAGTAGGAGTTGAAACTGTTGTCCAGGATGCGAGGGGTCTGTAAATATTTTCACAGACCTCTTTTTGACTCGTCCAGTATACAGGTCCTCAGTGGAAGGAAGGTTGGTAGCAATTGTTTTTTCTACAGTTCTAATTATCCTCTGAAGTCTGTGTCTGTCTTGTTGGGTTGCAGAACCAAACCAGACAGTTATAGAGGTTCAGATGACAGACTCAATAATTCCTCTGTAGAACTGGATCAGCAGCTGCTTGGACAGTTTGAGCTTTCTGAGTTGGCACAAAAACTTTTTTGATGATGTTTTTGATGTTAGGTGTCCATTTTAGATCTTGAGATATGGTAGAATCTAGAAATTTGAAGGTTTCTACTGTTGATACTGTGTTGTCTAGTATTGTGAGAGGTGGAAGTATGGAAGGGTTTCTCCTTAAGTCTACCACCATTTCTACGGTTTTGAGTGTGTTCAGTTCTAGATTGTTCCGGTTGCACCACGAGGCTAGTCGTTCGACCTCCTGTCTGTATGCGAATTCATCATTGTCTCGAATGAGACCGATCACTGTTGTGTCATCTGCGAACTTCAGTAGTTTAACAGATGGATTGTTAGAGATGCAATCATTCGTATACAGAGAGAAGAGAATGAAAGAAATGAAAAGCATGGTGTTATTTGCTCATTGAGGCTCTCCTTGTACATCAGGAAGACCCAAATAAATCTCTGATAATGTTAATTAGTAAAGATACACAAACATTCAAAAAATGCAATTAATAATACTATTTCTTTTCTTAGGGCTTATAATTTTAGACAACATTGAGGATAGTTGAGATTCACTTTGGGAAATGTTTGTATTTTAGAATCAGAATAGAATAGAGCTGGAAGGGACCTTGGAGGTCTTCTAGTCCAGGAGATCCTATACCATTTCAGACAAGTGACTGTCCAGTCACTTCTTAAAAAGCTCCAGTGATGAAGCACCCACAATGACTGAAGGCAAGCTGTTCCACTGGTTAATTGTCCTCGTTGTTAGGAAGTTTCTCCTTAATTCCAGGTTGCTTCTCTCCTTGATTAGTTTCCATCCATTGTTTCTTGTCCTGCCCTCTAATGCTTTGGAAAATAAATTGACCCCCTCCTTTTTGTGGCAGCCTCTCAAATACTGGACTACTCAGGGGTGGGATGCTGGGGGTTTGCAGGGGTTTGGGAGAATCTCTAGCTAAGATTCTGTGCAGTTCCAAGAATCCACAAATCCCACTTCTGGCTGCCCCCCCCCTGCCCCGCCCCTCCCAGGAGTCCCCACATGGCTCATTTTGGATGTAGGTAAGTGCAGGGCACACATGGAGGCTCAGGGAGAGTGAAAAATGGGCCTACCAGAAGTTCAGGAAGGGTCTCCAGAGGGCCTCCGAAACTTGGGAAGGCCATTTTCGCCCTCCGGGAGGTTCGAAAAAAACCCAAAGAGGGCAAAAATGCCCCTCAGCCGTGGTGCAGGAGGCCAGCTAGGCCATGCCCACCATGGCTATGCCGATCCAGCAACCAGGCATAGAACCCCTTGCTAAAATTTTTGAAGCCCATCCTGGGAATATTGCTATCCCCCTTAGTCCTTCTTTTCTCTAGACTAGCCAAACCCAAATCCTGCAACTGTTCTTCATATGTTTTAGTCTCCAGGCCTTTAATCATCTTAGTTGCTCTTCTTTACACTTTTTCAAAAGTTTCAGCATCTTTTTTGTAATGTGGTAACCAAAACTGTATACAGTATTCCAGGTGCGGTTTTACCACACCTGGCATTATCTACTTTGATCTACTGTAGGTTTGTTTACTTACAGTAGATCAAAGTAATTTCATTAGTCAGACAAGAAAAATGTGATTTAGTACCGTAGCCTCTAATCTTTTGGATACCAGGGACCAGGGGTGAAATCCAGCAGGTTCTGGAGAACTGGTAGCAGAAATTTTGAGTAGTTCAGAGAACCAGCAAATGCCACATCTGGCTGGCCCCAGAGTGGGGAGGGAATGGGGATTTTGCAATATCCTTCCCCTGCCATACCCACTAACCCACCAAACTTCACCACACCACATCCACGAAGCCACACCCACAGAACCCATAGTAAAAAAAATTAGGTTTCACCACTGCCAGAGATTGGTTCTGTAGAGAGAGGTTTTTCCATGGACTGGAGTGGGTGTTGTTTTGTCTGCAGCCTGCGTCTGGTAGATAGGGCTTCGCTTGTTTGCAGCCTGCGTCTGGTAGATAGGGCTTCGCTTGTTTGCGCAGCCCAGTTTCTGGCATGCCATGGATTGTTGCCAGACCACGGACCAGGGGTTGAGGACCCCTAATTTAGTAGATGAATTCATAATGTTAGTTTCAATATAATGTATTGATTAAAAAGAGAAGCAATATCTCTAATGATGGGGTTCACACAACATTAAGGTGCTGTGTAACATACGTCTGAATGGTTTTTCTTTCATCATCAATTTTACCTAGGTGTTGTGACCCAGGCCCAAGTAGGTAGCAATAAACTTAGTCCGTGAAAAAACAAACTTTATTTGAACAGCTGGGAATTACTTCATTCCCAGCGTCGTTCAGCTCAAAGTAAAACAAATGCCTCCCAACAGAAATTTCTCAGTTATCTCACAAACCTCAGTTCAATTAGGCAAACTGCCAAAGGCCCTTCCTGGCAAACATCCAGAAGCCACAAAAACAAAAACGTACACGAGGCAGAGGATGAAGCAGAAAATGCAGTTACAACGTTGTTTTCTGGCAAAGCTGAAATACCGGTGCTGGTCTGTTTTAAGCCTTATGGGAGGGGCCAATCATCTCTTGGCCCTACTCCCGAGTTGTCCTCTTTGCTTGAGCTGCTCTTGCCTTCTGACAGCTCTTCTCATGCGTGCATTAGGAACAGGCTCCTCCTGTTCCTCTGCCTCACTACTATCAGTCTCTGGAGGCTCTGGAGTCTGCACCTCACTTCCTGATGGCCCTGGCCTCACCTCAGCCTCATCGCTGTCAGATTCCATTGCCAGCTCCGTAGGCTGCTGACGGACCAGAACACTATCCCTCACCGCAGGGCGCTTCCTCCGAGGCTGACGATCTGGATGCAGCCGGGATGGGAATTAGTCATGGAAGGCTTTCACTAAGGCAGGTCATGCACGGAGGTTGCATCCTCCCAGGTGAAATCCTCAGACCCATATCCCTTTCATTCAACGAGATACTGGAACCGTCCTTTGAGCCACCGGGAGTCCCGAATGCTGGCAACCTCATACTCGGGTGGTTCATCTCCATCATGTGGTGCCGGTTGGAGATGGTCAGGTTGGCGGAGTGGACAGGCGGGCCGTTCTTGGACAAGGAAGGATCTACGGAACACTGGATGGACACGCATCGAGTGTAGCAAGGTCAGGCGATAAATGACTGGGTTAATAACTGCCTCAACAGAAAACGGACCAAGGTACCAGTGGTCTAGCTTCTTGACCGGCCGGTCGGACGGAAGATGCTTGGTGAACAACCAGACCCGATCCCCCACAGCCAATGGCAGCAGCGCCTGTTGAGATCGGTCCACGACTCTTTTATAGTCCTCCTTGGCTTTCTCTAGATACCATTGCACCAACTGATGGATGGCCTGCAACTCGGACAGAAAATCATTAGCCACCAGTACCGGGGAGTCGAGTTGTGTGAGGGGAAAGAACTGAGGGTGATATCTGACATTAGCCAGTTTCAATGGAGATGTGTTCCGAGTTGTTGAATGCAAACTCTGCTACTGCCAAATAATCCGACCAATTGTCTTGTTGCGGGTTCATGAAGCAGCGCAGGGATTGCTTCAGAATGCCGATAACTTCTTCACTCCCACTGTCAGTTTCCGGATGATGTGCTGATGACAGGAAGATCTTTACATCCAAGGCTGTCATCAGCCCTTTTCAAAACTGGGCAGTAAATTGAGCCCCTCGGTTCAATACGACCCTATCTGGAAGGCCATGGAGCAGGAAAACGTCTTGGATAAACATGCGGGTGGTGGCGCGAGCCATCGGTAGCCCACGACATGGAATGAAATGCGCCATCTTCATCAGCACACATTTTTGAAGGTAGTCCTGGGTAAATCCAACCTTATGTAAACTTTCAAAAACTGCAGAACATATTGTCTCTGCATCTTGTTTCTTCAATTCAACCAGCTCGGCAAAAATTGTTGGTGGGTCCTCTGAGTCCTCAACTTTTAAGAAAACGATCAAAACTGGTTTGCAGGATACTGTTGAGGCTTCATCAATGATCAGACATATTTTCAGATGCTGAGCAATGATGTTGGAAAACATTTGGGTTTTAATTTCCTTTGTAATGCACTCAACTATTTTGACAACGGTTGGTCTTGAATGCAACCCTATTCCCAGATCTAGTCCATTTTCAGTTTGTAATTCTATCAGTTTCTCAATGCTTGGATTGGTCTGCATGCTTTTGCCAGGCTGTAAACAGTTTTGAACATTTTAGAAGTGGTGGCAAATTGCATTTCAGAAATCTTGTCCTCTGCTTTTGTTATGGCTTCCTGCTCAGCTTGTTTGACGTTGTCTCTACAAACGGTGTGAGATTTCGATACAAAATGTTCTCTCATTTTCTTGCATAGAGACGCCTGGTGCACTTCCTTGTTTTCCCAGCTGGCTGAATCTTGAAAAGCTTCCACTCTTTGCTTACATGAATATCGCTCTCCATTGCGAAGCCATATTTCGCACAGGATTTA